>NC_042616.1:432410157-433610157 GCF_901001135.1 Rhinatrema bivittatum
TGAAGCAGATTTGTGAGGCAAGACTTGCCTTGGGTAAAGCCATGCTGACTTTGTTCCATTAAACCTTGTCTTTCTATGTGTTCTGTGATTTTGATGTTTAGAACACTTTCCACTATTTTTCCTGGCACTGAAGTCAGGCTAACCAGTCTGTAGTTTCCTGGATCACCCCTGGAGCCCTTTTTAAATTTGGGGGTTACATTTGCTATCCTCCAGTCTTCAGGTACAATGGATGATTTTAATGATAGGTTACAAATCTTTACTAATAGGTCTGAAATTTCATTTTTTAGTTCCTTTCATTACTCTGGGGTGTATACCATCCGGTCCAGGTGATTTACTACTCTTCAGTTTGTCAGAGAAGAGCTACCAAAATGATAAGGGGAATGGAACAGCTCCCCTATGAGGAAAGACTAAAGAGGTTAGGACTTTTCAGTTTGGAGAAGAGACGGCTGAGGGGGGATATGAAAGAGATGTTTAAAATTATGAGAGGTCTAGAATGGGTAGATGGGAATTGGTTATTTACTCTTTCGGATAGTAGAAAGACTAGAGGGCACTCCATGAAGTTAGCATGGGGCACATTTAAAACTAATCGGAGAAAGTTCTTTTTTGCTCAATGCACAATTAAATTCTGGAATTTGTTGCCAGAGGATGTGGTTAGTGCAGTTAGTATAGAAGTGTTTAAAAAAGGATTGGATATGTTCTTGGAGGAGAAGTCCATTACCTGCTATTAAGTTCACTTAGGGGCTGATTTTCAAAGGCGCGCGAATAGCCTACTTTTGTTTGCACTCCAGGCGCAAACAAAAGTACGCTGGATTTTAGTAGATACGCGCGGAGCCGCGCGTATCCACTAAAATCCTGGATCGGCGCGCGCAAGGCTATGAATTTTGTATAGCCGGCGCGCGCCGAGCTGCGCAGCCTACCCCGTTCCCTCCAAGGCCGCTCCGAAATCGGAGCGGCCTCGGAGGGAACTTTCCTTTGCCCTCCCCTCACCTTCCCCTCCCTTCCCCTACCTAACCCACCCCGCCCGGCCCTGTCCTAAACCCCCCCCTTACCTTTGTCGGGGGATTTACGCCTCCCTCTGGGAGGCGTAAATCCCCGCGCGCCAGCGGGCCTCCTGCGTGCCGGGCCGCGACCTGGGGGCGGGTACGGAGGGCGTGGCCACGCCCCCGGGCCGTAGCCACGCCCCCGTACCCGCCCCCAAAACGCTGCCGACACGCCCCCGAAACACCGCGATGACCGGGCCCGCCCCTGACACGCCCCCGACACGCCCCCCTCCGAGAACCCCAGGACTTACGCGAGTCCCAGGGCTCTGCGCGCGCCGGGAGGCCTATGTAAAATAGGCTTCCCGGCGCGCAGGGCCCTGCTCGCGTAAATCCGCCCGGTTTTGGGCGGATTTACGCGAGCAGGGCTCTGAAAATCCGCCCCAAAGCGAATAGCCACTGCCATTAGCAATGGTAACATGGAATAGACTTAGTTTGTGGGTACTTGCCAGGTTCTTATGGCCTGGATTGTCCACTGTTGGAAACAGGATGCTGGGCTTGATGGACCCTTGGTCTGACCGAGTATGGCATTTTCTTATGTTCTTATGTTTTTAATCAGGTCTACCACATCTTCTACTTTCACCGTGATTTGATTCAGTTCATCTGAATCATTACCCATGAAAACCTTCTCCATTACGGGTACCTCCCCAATATCCTCTTCAGTAAACACCGAAGCAAAGAAATTATTTAATCTTTCTGTGATGGCCTTATCTTCTCTAAGTGCCCCTTTAACCCCTCGATCATCTAGTGGTCCAACTGACTCCCTCACAGGCTTTCTGCTTCAGATATATTTAAAAAAGTTTTTACTGTGAGTTTTTGCCTCTACAGCCAACTTCTTTTCAAATTCTCTCTTAGCCTGTTTTATCAATGTCTTACATTTAACTTGCTAACGTTTATGCTTTATCCTATTTTCTTCTGTTGGATCTTTCTTCCAATTTTTGAATGAAGATCTTTTGGCTAAAATAGCTTTTTTCACCTCCCCTTTTAACCATGCCGGTAATTGTTTTGCCTTCTTTCCACCTTTCTTAATGTGGGGAATACATCTGGACATCCAAGAACTTTATCTCTCTAGCATGTCCTGATGTTTTACTTACCCAGTCAATATTGGGGTAATTGAAATTTCCCATTATTACTGTACTACCAATTTGGTTAGCTTCCCTAATTTCTCTTAGCATTTCACTGTCCATCTCACCATCTTGACCAGGTGGATGGTAGTATACTCCTATCACTATACTCTTCCCCAACATGCAAGTGATTTCTACCCATAAAGATTCAATTGTGCATTTAGTCTCATGCAGGATCCTGTTGGACTCTATGCCATCCCGGACATGAAACACCACCCCACCACCAAGATGCTCCTCTCTGTCATTGCGATAGAATTTGTACCCCTGTATAACACTGTGCCATTGGTTATCCTCTTTCTACCATGTCTCTGAGATGCCAATTAAATCTATGTCATCATTCACTGCTTTGCACTCTAATTCCCCAACTTACTTCTTCTGGCATTAACATACAAACATTTCAAGGTAAGCAAGAAGGCACCAGCTATGACAAGCACTGTACATTGTGTTGCCAATTCTACATGAACACTATGGCAAGACTTTACTCTTTCGGACTGGCAATCACTAAGAAAAGATTGGCCAGCCACATCTCATTGGTATTAGGTTTATTTAGTGTGTACATTGTCTACTACAGTCTCTTGGCATCTATTGCTCTATTATGACCAGGTGGACTAACTTGGCGTAAGTGGTTTCTGTGACACACTGACCCAGACAGAGAACATGTGATTAAAAGAAAGATAGAGATGAGATGAGTTCTAAACATTCTACAGGGCTCTCTTCCATGGAAGGGAAGGAGTAAATGAGAAATAACAGGCAAAGTAACATTGTATGACACTTTGCCAAAGTTGTCTGCCAGTCCATGTGGTCTACCCAGCTTCTGCAGAGGGCCACAGGGGATCCTGGGGTAGATCAGGAATGACATCTACTGGGAAAGTATTCCATATAGCCAGATTATATGGCTATATAACCTGGCTCTATTTCAGCAACTCTGGGTTGGGCATACATTAAAGCTCCCCCATTTTTCCAAACAGTGAAATCTACTTTGATAACTCTGAAAGTGTGTTCTATGACACAATGGATACAACATAAGTCCTTGTTGTACATCATCTCTGTTGGCTTGTTGGGAATAGCGACTGGTGTGAGAAGCTATGTCCTGCATTTGTATCCTGAATCTTGTGCCGCAGAGAACAGCTGCATCATTCACACCACCTGACCTTATTTCGCAGCTGTCTCTGAGGCAGTGCTGACATTGGCATCCTCACCTAGCAGCCCTTCATTTTCAGTGTTTTGGAAAGTACATGTCAACGTGGCAATCTCAGACTTCTCACATGCCATTGCAAGCTGGCATATCTCATTGGGGTTGCACACCACCATACACAGCTGGGCCCTGCTACACCATGCTAAGCAAATAGTCAACTCTCATGTACAGATGGTGAGAGCCTTGGTCCTTGGGATGTCATGTTTGTTATGTTAGCTGCTCAGGGAGGTTTGACAAAGATGCTGGTATGACTCTCTGAAGGTAGGATTGGGAATAGGATGTTGTCATGTCTTCACTTGAGTTGATAGTCATCTCAGACTTTTTAAGGACAGTGTATATTTAGTGATGACTACAATAGCACCCACATGTCACCTAACAAAAGGTTCACTTCACTGAACACCAAGCAAACGTGTATTAGAAACTAATAACCTATCCTGACATGTCACATAGGTAACCATTGGGAACTTTCAAGATGTCAGAGCACCTCAAGGCCTTTGGCCTGTCTAGCTGAGGGCTATTCATGTGGTCCTATTTTATGTCGGTATATAGATAATAGGCAAAGACATTTGTAGGTTCCAATTGGTAGTAGCAGTTACAGCCCTTATTCTATCTGTGGCCACCCTTAAAGCACATAGGCTGAGAACTTCCAGGGAGGCAAACTTGCAGAATGGTTATTTTCCAAGCAGAATGGCCACCTTTCAGGTCATTTTTTATTTGAGACCCTTGCTTGTCCACATGGGTGCCATGACTTATGGCCAAAATGGCAGAGCAGCTGTCCTATGGGATGTGTCTCCTATGGTGTTTGAGCATTTTGGACATTGTGGATACTGAGACCAAAGCTGGTATGCTAGTAGACTCTTAGTCATAAGCTCTGTGCATAGCATTAAGGCTAGAGAAGGTGTTGTCATCTGATGACTTTATGAGCCAACAACCAGCCTCTATCTGAAGGCTGGCACTGTGCTAAATGTCTAGATCAACTGCTCCCAGAGATATCATGTGGCAGACCTGATGGCTTGTTCACTTGTTTATTCTGTAGAAAGACAAGCGTTTGATCCCACCTGAAGGATGGAGGGGCCTATGTCTGTAAGACAGACATTGCAGTTATCATATATGCTTCTGACAGATGTCTGACATGATGCCATGTGTCTGAAATTTTCTGTGAGGAGTAATGACTCAAGCAACCTCATTAGCGGGTAGGGACCAGCTTGGCACAGACATCATCGATGGTTGATGACAAACAGGCCAGAAGCCTCTCACTTGGGAATGGATAGGTTAACAAACTACTACAGTTAGTTTGTACAAAACAAAGTCAAAACAGATATGTGGGTCTATCTGTGTCTGGCTGATTGATTTGCTTTTTGAGCCTCTGTCTATATCTGTGTCTGGAGGTGATGTAGGATTCATTGTTCCTTTCATTACCACAACAATGCATGCACTGTGTGTGCACATTTAGTGCACACTGGCTTTTCACACAAGCAAGTCTGTGCTTCAACTTTTAAAATGGATGCATCTGAAATGTGAAGGTGTAGGATGTGGCGATCATGGTCTCACGCTATGTACTAGGGATGTGAATCGTTTTAGGACGATTAAAATTATCGTCCGATAATTTTAATATCGTCTTAAACCGTTATGGAACACAATACAATAGAGATTCTAACGATTTATCGTTATAAATCGTTAGAATCGTGAGCCGGCACACTAAAACCCCCTAAAACCCACCCCCGACCCTTTAAATTAAATCCCCCACCTTCCCGAACCCCCCCCCAAATGACTTAAATAACCTGCGGGTCCAGCGGCGGTCCGGAACGGCAGCGGTCCGGAACGGGCTCCTGCTACTGAATCTTGTTGTCTTCAGCCGGCGCCATTTTCCAAAATGGCGCCGAAAAATGGCGGCGGCCATAGACGAACACGATTGGACGGCAGGAGGTCCTTCCGGACCCCCGCTGGACTTTTGGCAAGTCTTGTGGGGGTCAGGAGGCCCCCCCCAAGCTGGCCAAAAGTTCCTGGAGGTCCAGCGGGGGTCAGGGAGCGATTTCCCGCCGCGAATCGTTTTCGTACGGAAAATGGCGCCAGCCATACGCGTATGGCCGGCGCCATTTTCCGTACGGAAAATGGCGCCGGCAGGAGATCGACTGCAGGAGGTCATTCAGCGAGGGTTCCGGCGCCTCGCTGAACGACCTCCTGCAGTCGATCTCCTGCCGGCGCCATTTTCCGTACGAAAACGATTTGCGGCGGGAAATCGCTCCCTGACCCCCGCTGGACCTCCAGGAACTTTTGGCCAGCTTGGGGGGGGCCTCCTGACCCCCACAAGACTTGCCAAAAGTCCAGCGGGGGTCCGGAAGGACCTCCTGCCGTCCAATCGTGTTCGTCTATGGCCGCCGCCATTTTTCGGCGCCATTTTGGAAAATGGCGCCGGCTGAAGACAACAAGATTCAGTAGCAGGAGCCCGTTCCGGACCGCTGCCGTTCCGGACCGCCGCTGGACCCACAGGTTATTTAAGTCATTTGGGGGGGGGGTTCGGGAGGGTGGGGGATTTAATTTAAAGGGTCGGGGGTGGGTTTTAGGGGGTTTTAATGTGCCGGTTTTGCGATTTTACGTTTTTTCGATTTTTTACGATTTTTCACGATTTTTCACGATATTTTACCCCCCCAAACGGCAACAATATGATTCCCTCCCCCTCCCAGCCGAAATCGATCGTTAAGACGATCGAGGACACGATTCACATCTCTACTTATGTACCCTAATATTCACCTTTAGCTGACACTGTTTATTCATTGACTCTACGGGGGGGGGGGGGGGGGGATGTTAAAAATGCCTGCATCTGAGCTCAGATATGCTGTGGTACTTTGCTGGATGAGAAAATATTTGTTTCTGTTTTATACCCCACCCTTGTCCGTTGCACATGAGGCTTTCCCACCCAGTGCCTGGAGTTTGCCTATTTGTACTTGTGTTTGGGTGTGCCTGTTTAGAAGAACTTCAGCTGCTAGGGAAAGTGTGGGTTTGTTCTTTGTTTTTTGTTTTGTTTTTTTGGAGGGGTGTGAGGGGTGATAAAGATGATATCCACAGATTTTGGGAATGCTCTATTAGAGGTTCTCTTTCTTGAGACAGAGGACTACTTAACCACTTATCTGTAGAACCTATCCTGATAACTAAGCATTGATTCTGCCACACTAAGCCTGCCTCACTTGAGGCTTACTCTGCCATATGTACACACTGGAAGATTAGGCCTGCAAAATATCTGCCCTATTTAGAAGCACAAGTTATGGGTGCATAGAAGAGGGAACACTTTTTTCTGCAGCTGATTATAGGGTGATAGGTTCTGCTACTAACTGGAGCCACATCACTTGGCCACTCCATAGTCTCATGATTATGCACCTCTGTATACTACCTGCTCTAACACCATGTCACCTGCTGTGTGACAACTGAAGAGGAGTCATGAAGTTGTACAGGATAGAGAATCCCCACAGCCCAAGAACAGACAGCAATGAGGCATGCTGTTGCTTGGGACCAGGCAGTCTTCAACAGACTGACACCCTTGTACTGGCTTGTACTGGCTTGGATTGTGGATCTGTATATACCTATTAGCTAAGTTTGTACTGACCAGGCTTGTTTGGACATCTTTCAATTAAATGTGTGTCTCTTTAAAAGATTTACTAATTGGGGTGGGGGGGGGTGGGGTGGAGGGCTCATGGTCCTTTTCCTTACCTCGGTTTTCGCTGGTTGGGGCTGGCATTTGTTTGCAGGGCCTACCCCTGGGCCATTCCAATAACCAGGGGCTGCTGCATGGAATTGAATCCTGGGAGGATAGGAATGACACTGGTGGAGGCTCTGGCAATCTTTCAAATAGTTGGGTAACAGCAGATATCAAGTTGTTGTCAGAGATGACAATGGTGGTAAGGCTCTGCATTAGGGCAGCTGTGTGCACCTGCAAGGCATTGGTGGTTCTGATATGAGCCCTCCATAAGTGCACCAGCTCAGCCCATATATGGTGCAGTTGTAGGCCATGCCACCTTTCAATGCAGTCAATGGTTTTATGGACCTGCTGTAGATGAAGGCTGACACGCTGTCTGTGGGGCCAAAACTGGCACGTTCAGGCTAGTTGCCTGATCAGGCCAGGTGTCTGAAGGATGCACTGCTGGTCCCAGGGACTATGCCGCTGGTCGAAGGGGCTTCATGGCTGGGACCAGCAGTTTTCTGGGTGTTTGGGTAATTGCCAGGTTCTTGTGGTCTGGTTTTGGCCTCTGTTGGAGCTTTTCAGCTCAACACCGCAGTCCCTCTGATGTCGCGGAACACAAAGCAGCAGTGGCAGCCAAATTCTGCTGGGGTATCCTAGTCACAGTGGTCTGCCAGCCTGTGCTACTTGTGTTAGTACTGTGTTTTGTTGCACAAGTTCTCGCAGTGCCTACTGTTGGTCAATTTGGGTTTGTAGGGCATTCTGCAATTGCTGCTGCCCTGAAGCAAGGACTTGGATCACTTGCTCCATCTTCTCTGTTTACTGAGCCACCTCCAAACTGGGTATCTCTTTAGAGGAGAAGGGGGTGGGAAAACCAACAAAAATTACCTGTTGGTCTGACCAGCCATGACTCACTACTTGACCCCTGATGCACAGGCAGGGCTACCTCCCCTTGGCCTGTTTTAGCTTCAGTTGGGTGAGTAGAACTAGGAGGCTCCTGGAGAAAAGAAAAAAAAACTCTGAAGACTTTTTTTTTTTTTCCTTCTCTGCTGCATCTGTGGACTCCTGCCTGTTCTCCCTGCTTAGGCAAGAGATCCCAATTCTGATGCCATATGTAATGCTAAGTGGTCAAGACTAGACAGAGAACAGACTCCAGGCAGCACCCTGGCAAAAATCTTTATAAGCTTCTTTACTGGAGAACAATAAGAAACAAACAGTTTAGCTGGTTTGTGCAGTTCAACAAAATAATAGTAGCTTACAGTTCATTTTCTGGAGGCTTCTACCTCTCTCTGGGGCCTCCATCATCCCTCGGGCCTTAGCTCTGTATCCCTGCTTGCAGTGATCCACCCTAGCCTGGAATCATTTACTGGGTTGGGAGTTAAGGAGGACCCAAGCAGATAGCTATGGCCGGTCCTGTAAGGTGTTCTGAGGGTTTCTTATATACTCCCTCACACCCCTGTATAACATATTTCACATGAATACAATTTTTACAAAATCATTTATTTTAAGATGTTGTTCACCCAGCCATAGAACACCAATTTCATGAGTTTTACTTAACATCTTATTTTATCTTCCCTCTCATGAAAGTAGTTTGGCAGAGCAATTCTTCTGCAGCATGTTACAATTATATTCTAGCACTGTTTTAACTGATATTTTATTAACACAGAATGTTTTCTGGTATTTCTGCTGCAACAATTAAGTAAGCCAATGTTACTTATATTGTATAATTTTAATAGGTTTTATATAGTAAGTATAAATAACACAGAACAAAGAAGGAAAAAGCAATATAAGTTGTATACTGTACAATTATGGCTTGCAACCTCTTATATAAAGAACAGTTTTACCTTTACCAGTTTGGAATAATGTCAAAAGAAAACAAATGAGATCACTGTGTACAAGAATATTTATTTATTTATTTATTTATGTCAGATTTTTATATACCGGCATTCGAGACAGCAGTCACATCGTGCTGGTTCACATAAAACAGGGGTGCATAGTAAACATAACTATAACAATGGTGCGGAAAAGGCAGTTACATATAACAGGGTGATAAGAACTTGGCTGAGAAGGAAGAGAAAGGACAGGTTATAATTCACACAGGTAAACGATAGAATATAAGGTTAACCATGGAGTAGTTGGAGAATAGTTAACCATGTTGGAGATTAATTAACCATGGTGTAGTTGGATATTAGGGGTGGCTTGGGGTTGTTCGATCAATTGGCCTCCGGGAAAGCTTGTGTGAATATCCAGGTCTTTAGTCTTTTTTTGAAGGTTGAGATGCATGGTTCTGTTCTGATGTTTGAGAGGATGGAATTCCATAACGGTGGAATGGCTGTAGAGAAAGCCCGGTTTCTTAGTGTGCAGAGTCTGGTGGATTTGGACGGTGGTACCTGTAGCGATCCCTTGTATGCATCTCTTGTCGGTCTTGACGAATTGTGTAGTCGGAGAGGGATCTGTAGGTCCATGGGAGCCAGTTGGTGTATATTTTTGTATGTGGTAAGAATATCTGAAGGATCATTAATATTTTACTGATAACAGGGATGGAAAACAGCAAAACCTTTAATAAAAGGTATAGATAGCTTCAATATTTGGCCTCTCCAAAATTTAATGATAACATTAACCTATGAAGGTGACTCTCATTTGCAAGGTCATAAATACATTGATGAATGTAACTCTATATTGCTTCTTGTATCATGTATTTATTTTTGTGAATACCAGGGAAAATATGTTTTAGCTATAAACTAATTTATGAATCATTTTATTCAAGCATAGCTGTTATATAAAAAGAACTGTACTTCAATTCAGGTACTATGAGTTTTGTTTCCTTCTCCTTGGTCTAAGTTATGCCGACAGTAAGCTCCTGGGAATTCATATTATAACAAAACTTTCTATAATATAGGGAAGGAAGGAGATTTTTAAACAGTATATCCACTTCTAAAATATGAGACTCATACAAAGCAAAACTTTCATAGAAAACTTGTTAAAGAAAGAAAATCCTGCATGGATTAAATTTGAATTTTCACTTTAAATAGCATGAATATAAATTTCTACATTTACATTGTATGTGTTATTTAATTTTCAAATAAAAAAACTTTATCAAGCTCAGCACAATTTGCAATCATAGCATGTTTTATATGGAATACTCTACAAATCTATAAAAATATAAAAGAACAATAATAAACCCTAACCCTGTCCCCACCTCCCAAGAACCCTTTGCCCATGTCAAAGGAGCAATGAATTAAAAAAAAAAAAAAACCAACAACAAAACCCCATTATTTTTTGTTTGAAAAGGGGAAATTCTATTCATCCTGATTTTCTTAGACTTGCCATAATATGCAAATTTACATTTTTGTCTAACCTGTTGAAGGACTGAATAAGAAATATACAAAATACTCTTTTTCTGTCAGTTTCTATTTACTCCTTAGTAATTTCTAATTTATAGGAATGTGCAGTCAATGGAAACAAAAAGTTCCTTTTTGTTTAATTTTGTTTTTAAAACAAAATGTTAAAAGACAAATGAAATTGATTGATTTCATTTATTTAGTAAAAAAAAAAAAAAAAGAAAAATAGGGCAGCCAATACCACCTCCCCCCCAAAATAAAACACTTCCAGACTGATCCCCTGATCCTCCCCAGGGCTCCCCCTGGAACCTCTCACCATCTTGTTGAAAATGTCTTCATAGGCAGGAGTGATCCCGTTGCTCCCAAGCCTTAGTCTACTGGTACTATTTAAAATAGTAGCAGTTTCAGGGCAGGAGCAAAGGAGGATTGTTCCTGCTCTTTGAATGCATTAACAACAAGAGGGTTAAAAGGATCTGGGGAAGGCCAAAGAGAATTGAGATGGGCCTGGGAGGTGGGTCATTTGGGCCGCAGACTCAAATTTCTTGTTTTGCTTTTCCTTTCCTTTTTCTTTTTTTAAATGTGTTTTTCTTTTTTTAATGTGTCTTTCTTTTTTTGTTTGCTTTCATTTCTATACATTTCTTTAAATTGAAAAAGAAATAACAACAAAAGAATAAAAGGAATCAAAAGAATAAAATGAAAGGAAAAATTAAAAAAAATGTCTGAACACACCACTGCTGATTTGCATTCTACATTAGGGGTATAGACAGCCAATTGTTTTTTCATTTCTTTCTTTCTTTTCATTTTCCCATTTTCTTTTTTTGTTTTATTTCATTTATTTGAAATAAAAAAAAAAAAAACCCAAACCCAAACAAAAAATGTCAGGTCATCCCCAACTGCAAAAACAAAAGAAAAGAAGAAATAACAACACCACAGATCAGTATGTTCTTTGATACAATCTAGCCTCCTTAGATCTTTTTTCATAGGTCAAGAGTGATTCCTACTTGCCACTGTCCTGCCAATGTTACAATAGCAAATGTTGCCAGCAGACTGAGGCCAGCACAATGAAGAATTTCCTCTGTACAAAAAAATGGCACTAGCCTGATTGATTAATCAGGGGAGGGGATGGGTGTCCCAAAAACAAAAGTGTTCATAATCAAGCCGCAGAGTGCCTCCAGTGCCCTCTGTCAAGGCCAATCACAACAGTGCCAGCAATGATAATGACAATCATGCCAATACTTTGGAATCCATCCCTTGACAGAAAACAAAAAAAACCCTTGCACCTTCTATTTTAGGTAGTTAAAAATAGAGCTAAGCTTGAAGACCATCTATGAATTGCTCTCCTTTTTTTGCAAGAACTAAATATGATATGTGAGTGTGTAAATATTTCCTGAATAAATTCTGTATGGAAAATAGAAGTATGTTAATATATATTCATACTCAAGAGTCAGTAGGTAACGTTTTGCAGAGTTCTTTCCTGTATACACCCTTCATTTTTCATATCTTCTGCCTGTTGACAGCAGAGATTTTTGAACAATGTGCACATTAGCTCTAGAATAGCCAACTCTGTTATGCACTAAAATAGCTATGTATTTATGCCGCTATATTTTAGGCTCTATCAGAAAAAGAAAATACATTTTTATGGTGATTGATTTGATGTTCTATTAGATACAAGTTTCAGAATGCAGGTAGAAGTCAAAGCACCTTAAAAGATAAATCAGGATGAGCAGAAATTGAGAAAATTTGTTGACATGATCACATGCCGCCGGCTGTTCTAGGGTATATGATATGTGGAGCAAAAACTGAAGGGGTGGGTTAAAATTTTCAGGAATCAAAGGTCATCATAAATGATGAGAAGTCACAGAATTATGTAAATCTTCCTCTTGGTATGGTACCTCCTCTTGCTATGGTGGCATAGAGTGTTGCGGTTCTGGCCGCGAGCACCGCGGCCAGGCCCTTACCTCCGGACTCCCGGACCTGCTCCCGTGTCCTGAGGCCTAGTCTGCGGCCTGGATGGTGGCATCCCCGCTGGGGCTGCGCCTCTGCGAGCTCTCCTGTGGACGCCCTGCTCTTAGGTGCGCTTTCCCACCAGTGGTGACTCCGCCCAAATCCTGACGTCAGACGCAGCCAGCCAGTCTTTGCCTTGCAACGGGTTAGCCTCCCAGTTTCCTGTTGCGCTGTGCCCCGGAGTGACTCGCTTGGCTTCATCGCTCCGTTCCTGCTACAGTACCTGCTTCATTCCTGCCTGCCTGCTTGCTACAGTACCTGCCTGGCTCCTGCTTGCCTGCTTCAGTACCTGCCTGGTTCCAGTACATGAGTCTTGCTACAGTTCCTGTCTGGTTCCAGAACCCGAGTCCAGTTACAGTATCGCTACTGTCATAGTCTGGTTCCAGTTACCTGTCCTGATCCACAACTCGCCTAAGTCCCAGCGGCCGGACCCCTACGGGCTCCTCCCGGGGGGGCTTCGACTTCCAAGGGTGAAGCCACCTAAGTCCCAGCGGTTGGGCTCCTACGGGCTCCTCCCAGGGGAGTGCCAACTTCCAGGGTGAAGAGCATCTACGTCCTGCCTGAATATCTGCCTCTCGGCCTGCTTTTCATTAAAGACATTGTCCACCTTTCCCAGTCTCCAGCAGGTCGGCCCAAGGGTTCACTGAACAGAGACTCCCATAACATAGAGTGAGAAAATTTGGGAGATCCTTGGTATTGCCTAAAAGGGGTCACTGCCAGAAGCTCTCTAATTTAGGTCCCAAAAGCTACCCGATCAAAGATTTACCCAATAGTAGGAAGAGGAAGCAGGGAAATTAGAAGAGAAGGGAAACTAGGAGATGCCAGTAGTAAAAAAACAAATTTATTTTTAACTCCACATATACTGTTAAATTGATAACAATTTTTATTATGAATTATAAATAATTTTTAGCACTTACATTTCTTTTGTTTTAGACCTTAGCAATCCAAGAGCATGGTGCAAACATCTCTTGAGTTTCAAGATTCTATCAAACAATGCAATTAGATAAGTATACATTTTAATTTCTTGCAATTTTTATTTCATTCTATTTCTATTTCTTTAATTTAACCTTAGGCCACATTGAGAGTTTGTATTCTTTCTGCAGAAGCCTTCCTGGGTAATGTGTAGTGCACAGAGTTCACCTTCACCACGATAAAACCCTCACCATTTGTCAGAGATCTTGGGGTCATCCTTGACAATCAGTTCAACCTTAAAAATTCGTTAACACTACTACCAAGGATTGCTTTTTTAAACTTCAAGTTCTCAGAAACCTCAAGCCACTTCTACACTTCAAAGACTTTAGACTTGTACTTCAAGCTATTATTTTGACAAAACTTGACTACTGCAACTCTCTGCTTCTTGGTCTTCCAGCCATCATTTTAAAACCACTTCAGATGGTGCAGAATTCTGCAGCTAGACTCCTAGCCAATACCAATAGGAGGGAACACATCTCCCCCACTCTTCAAATACTACATTGGCTTCCAGTCAAATTCAGGATCCTATTCAAGGTTCTCTCCATTATACATAAAGTTATCCACAACCTTACTTCCCTCAACACTTCCACTCCTCTAAAGCTTCATACCTCCGCCAGACCTATCAGAAGTGCCTACCAAGATACCTTATTCGCTCCCCAAGCCAAAACATCTATCAGAAAACACGCCATCTCCACAGCTGGCCCACACCACTGGAACGTGCTGCCACACGATCTAAGACGAGAATCCTGCCCGACGGTCTTCAAAAAAAGACTAAAAACATGGCTATTTAGTCAAGCCTTTCAGGACACATAACTTATCTTCCATTCATTAATGTTCTCCACTAACTTTTCCTTCAGCCTTTCATTTCACCCACCCCTCCCCCCTTCCACCGTTTAATATTTATTGTATTTTCATGCCTAAGTCTTTTTCCTGTTCCAAGTTCATCTACCTGTTTGATGTAATCGCAAGCTTTTTTGCATGTTAATGTTATAATGTAAACCGAAATGATATGTAACTTTGCTACATGAATTGCGGTATATAAAAATGTAAAATAAATAAATATATTACAAAGGTAAATTGCTTGATACAGGGATAGTGCTGTGTTTAAAAAAATGCTTGATCACAGTCAGAGAATAAAAGGGTTAACGCAAATCTTCCTGCTGTAAGAGACTCTGTAACTGCATGGCTATGTAAACAGATATCAGTGCTGCCTTTAAAATGCTTATTCTAAAGCAATGTATATCTTAAGCTGTTCTTAGCTTATTTACAGTAATTAGAGCTGAGCTGATTTCCTGCTGCTTTGAAAACACTTTCTGAACTGCATGGCAGGGAATGGCATGCTATGCAATATGGGCATTGTATCGGTTTTAAAAAATATATTCTAATGCTATAAATAAAAGGGGACAGGAGAGTGAAAACATGTTTTCATACTTCTATGATCATATATATAGTTGGAAAAAAGAGTAAACTGTGAATAATTCTAGTTGTAGCCAGATAACTTTAAAATCTCACCGACTATGGCCTAGATTCATCATTAGCACCTGCAATACATCACATTTGGGCTATAGAGAAAGATAGAATGTGAGAGAGCACTCTCACAAAACAAGTTAACTATTTATACAAATAAGAGGGGGCACTAGTAACTCTAGGTGAAGTTTGTGGGGTAAGTTGGGTTCTGGGGGGCAGGTTTACATGCACAGTCATACGTACAAACAGCAGAGTAACCATTAGAGATGTGAATCAAAACCGGAATCTGATCGGTTCCGGTTCCGATCCAAATCTTAAAATTTTTATCACCCAGCCCGATTTGAATTCTGATTATCGGCTGCTCCCGATCTGATAATCAAAACTCCCTCCCAAACCCCCAAAAAAGATTTTAAAATTACCTGGTGGTCCAGCGGGAGTGCGGGGAGCGATCTCCCACTCTCAGGCCATCGGCTGCGTTAATAAAAATGGCGCCGATGGCCCTTTGCCCTTACCATCTGACAGGGCAAAGGTAGCGCCGGCACCATTTTGAATATTGGCAATACGGCCTGAGTGCAGGAGATCGCTCCCGGACCCCCGCTGGACCCCCAGGGACTTTTGGCCAGCTTGGGGGGGCCTCCTGACCCCCACAAGACTTGCCAAAAGTCCAGCGGAGGTCCAGGAGCGACCTCCTGCACTCGGGCTGTATTGCCAGTATTCAAAATGGCGCTGGTGCTACCTTTGCCCTCACTATATCATAGGGGCCGATGGTCGGCCCCTATGACATAGTGAGGGCTGGGTTGTTGGTGTGGCCCTCCGCTCATCATGGCATTGAGCTGCCACTGGCCTCTCTTCATACTGGGGCTCACAGAAAGGCCCTATGATATCCTGAGCCTGGGCGTGCCTCCTGCCTCAGTCAAGCACCCTAGCCTGAACCAGATCCCCCACAAGACTATCAAGAGGGCCCTGAAATCCAGATAATACTTTTTTTTTTTCATTTTTGAAGTGCCCTTTTTACAACTGCAACCCACTGTGATCATGTACATGGATAGTGCAAGTCTTTATAATCTACACCAGTATGCTTTTGTGCTGCTTCTATTTTAGGTTCTATCAGTGAAAGAAAATACATTTTTTTTGGTGAATGAACTGATGTTCTGTTAGACACAAGAGTCAAAGTGGAGATAGAGGTCAAAGCACCTCAAAAAATCAATCAAGATAAGTTGAAGTTGCAATGCCGGTAGTTCCAGGGTGTGCAATATGTGGAACAAAAACTGAAGGGAGGGGTAAAATTTTCAGGAATCAAAGGTCATTATAAATGATGAGAAGTCACAGAATTGCAACCTACTACAATCATGTACACAGATTGTGCAAGCCTTTAAATTTTTCACCTGCAAAAATGTGTGCCGGCGGGTTGTTCTACTGTTAGTAAGTTAGCACAATATCTTAGGCAGGCATTACATTTCTTCACACTTAGGGATAGATTTTATAATTTTGTGCGAGTGCGTACTTTTATTTATTTTTTAACTTTGTCTATACGTGCACACTTTTTGAGTTCAGATCTCCAATTCAAGTGAATGCCTATGTAATTAGTACACACATATATCTATGATGTTTACATATTTGTGATATACTATACTGAGCTAACAGTTGTCAAGCTAATTATTAGAGTAGAGCATTTATGTATTGATATTAAGATTCATTCTATTCGATTCCTTGCACTATGGGGCGGATTTTCAAAACTCCGCGAATAGCTTACTTTTGTTTGCGCTCCAGGCGCAAACAAAAGTAAGCTGGATTTTAGTAGATACGCGCGGAGCCGCGCGTATCTACTAAAAAACCTGGGTCGGCGCGCGCAAGGCTATCAATTTTGTATAGCCGGCGCGCGCCGAGCCGCGCGGCCTACCCCCGTTCCCTCCGAGGCCGCTCCGAAATCGGAGCGGCCTCGGAGGGAATCCTCTAACACCCTCCCCTAACCTTCCCCTCCCTTCCTCTACGTAACCCACCCGCCCGGCCCTGTCTAACCCCCCCCCTTACCTTTGTTGGGGGATTTACGCCTCCCGGAGGGAGGCGTAAATCCCCGCGCGCCAGCGGGCCTCCTCCGCGCCGGGCCGCAACCTGGGGGCGGGTACGGAGGGCGCAGCCATGCCCCCGGACCGCCCAGGGCCGTAGCCACGCCCCCGTACCCGCCCCCAAAACGCTGCCGACACACCCCCAAAACGGCGCGCCGACAGGGACCGCCCCCGACACGCCCCCGACACGCCCCCCTCGGAGAACCCCGGGACTTACGCGAGTCCCGGGGCTCTGCGCGCGCCGGTGGGCCTATGTAAAATAGGCGCACCGGCGCGCAGGGCCCTGCTCGCGTAAATCCGGGCGGATTTACGCGAGCAGGGCTCCGAAAATCCGCCCCTATGTGTTTTAATATGATTTATTATTATTTATTTATTTTTGTCTACATAATTTATACAGGCTTGATGTACATTTTACTTGTTGTTTTAATTTTATATGTATGTGTGTCATTTTATTTGTTTATAATAGCCCCTGAGGCAGCTCTTTGAGCAAAACTCGGCCAGAGTCGGGCAAGCTTTAATAAAATCCTGTTTTACACCGATCCATCCACTTGTTTTCATTGCTGACAGCCACCTTGGATCGGCTACCAGTTTGCTTTCTTGGACCATCACTTTTTAAATTTCATGTTTAAAGTTTAATTTAAAATCCTACATGAATAAACTTTTTTGGCTTTTTGGAGGAGTTCGATACTGTCTCTAACTGCATGACAAGGCAACAAGTCAGTAGCTTACTATCTAAAACATGATCCAATGTCATGGAAATTCCCCATCTCTAAGAACTGACAAACCTTGAATTCTCACTGAGGGCCTGAATTACTAACCATTTTTCCCATAGACACAGAATGGGAGAAAAGCCTTAGCAAATTAAGGGCCTCATTTTCTAAAGTATCGCAGGCCTGCGATACTTTAGGTAATGAGGGGTGGGGGGCCGAAACGGGGGGCAGTCCTGCGCTAACCGGCAGCGATCTCACCGCCGCGGTGCGATCGCTGCCGGTTTCGCACCCAATAGTGCCACCATAAAAGCTGTAGCTATTGGGTGTGAAATAGGACGCAAAAAGGCCCTTACCTTTTCATTTGTTAAAGGGTATGAGTGGCATCATTCCTCTTGAGAGGGGCAGGTTATAATGTTCCCATTCCCTGGAAAGGAACAACCTTGGAACTGGGGAGGTTGCCTGGTGATAAATGACACAAAACATATAACAATATTATAATGCATAGGAAAAATCTAAACATAAAATACATATTTATATAAACAAAAAAATGTAAATGAAAAGTAAAAATCATAAAAACACAACTACTAAATTAAAGTTAAATTAAAGTTAAACTAAAAAATCAATTAAAAACTAAAAATTAAAAATATATCATAAACTACAATAAAATCAATTAAATGCTAACAGAAGAACCAAACTGTACTCATTTTACAAATAACTCTACAATTTTGGTTGGAGTGTTGATGTTGAGAGGAGATGGTGAGGGACTGCTCTAGTTTGTGAATCTCCTAGGTTCCAGGATAAGAGCTGGCAAGTGGCCTTATCTTCTGTCCATTTTGGTCGGTGAATAATTGCAAAAGGAGTTCAGCCACAAGGATTCTAGAGGGTCTGACCCAGTATGGCAATTCTTATGTTCTTATGTGCATGGAAGATCCTATGCATCTGGGCACATGCTGTGTAATTTTACTTCTGCTATGGAAGAGCTGTACATTAAAAAACAAAATACTGACATTTTTGAGGGGTTTAAGGGATCTGAGGGAATTGGGGGGAATGCAGGATAATGGAGGAGCTAACTCTAGATGGGCGAATTGGTCAACAAACTGGTGAAAATTGGTCATGGTATTGGACTTGTGCCTGTTATAAAATTCCCCCTCTTATGCAGCTAGCACCTCTTTTTACCGAGGGCTCTAATTTAAATATTTTGTTTTACTGTATCGCGCGCACAGGACACTGGCCTGTGCGCATGCCGGGAGAGTGCTCGCTCTCCCGCTCTCCCGCGAACTTTACTGTATCGGCCTGAATGACTTGATGAATTAGAAAGGATGCATAGAAGGTGTGCATTGAGGACTAATATTTGAGAAGGAGACAAATAGAATTATTGACTGCAGCAGTTTGTGCTGGTCCTCAAAATCCAGGGATGTTGCCAGCTTCTTTTCTTCTGCTTCCCTTTTTCCCTCTGCCTCCTTTCTCCTTTTTCCCCTTCCCTTCTCTTCTTTCTCCTCTTTTCATTTGTCTTCTCCTCATCTTCCCTGCTGCCTTCTCTATTATCTTTTAACTGCTCCCCTCTTTTCTGCCAGTCTTTTCTCCTTGCTATCTTGATGGAGCAGCCAAAAACTCCTGTATTTTCTGCCACAAACTACATCTGGCCAGCAGTTGCCTTGAGTAGCATTTGTAATTGGTGACTAATGTGTGTTCTGGTGTGGGTGATAAATTTGTTCCCATAGTAAGTGTGATTGGAAATTATTTATGGTTTGTGGTTTAGTGAATAGGCTGAAAATTTGCTCAAGCTCATTGTGCATTCATTTGCATCTCATTATGCTCATTAGCATGTCCCTTGATGTTATAGTTTACCATCTGCTTCCTAAAGCATTAGCAGTCACTTCAGCTTGCTCATTACTTCTTTAGAGAATATCATGTTTTTTATTATGTTTTTCTAAACCAGTTTAGTGCTGACAGTCAATGTTAGCAATTTTCAGTAAATCAGCCCCAGTCAGTTTCCTCTATAGTACAGAATAATACTTGAACAAACATATCTCTCTTTAAAGTCTGTCTTCATGTGATTGGGAGAGACATATTCTTGCTAACTTCACCAAATACAAAGAGAAGATAAAAGAGCACAAGATTTTGCTGTGATGTTTTTGCATACGCATGTAAACATCAAATGATCTGGCCAGTCACATCTGTGATTCCCAGTTCTTCTGCAGTCGTTCAAATTATTACATTGTGCCTCAAATTCTATCTATAACCACTCTCTATATTGAAAATAAATGAATTTTGAATCCCAGTGGCAGACAGAAACCTATTTCTGCTTCACAGTTCTCAGAGGAAAAAATGACTGTATATAATTTACTGTATAAGAATGAATGGTTCTCAACCCTGCTCTGTAAATACAAATACTGACAGTATATATATTACTAAGAGTTTAAGGAGCAGCAGTTATTCAGTGCCAGCCACTCAAACCTGCCAGCATTGTGCAGTGACCTGGCCATTCACATTCCAATGCCACTGAAAGAATTTGAGCCATATCATGATGCCATGAGATACTCATAGATCACTGGCAATATGTATTTATCCAAAATAAACCAAACCCCTCAAAGTCCACAAGCACAAACTGATGTAATAAATAGTGGCATGCTAGAGAAGCTCAACAGTATGCTGAAATAAATAAATATAAAAGACATTTGCATATATAAGTTAAGACAAAACATGATTTGCCATATTTATAGTCATTGCTTCTCATGGAGTTTCTTTTTGGAAAACATACAAAAATATATACTGTATATTAGGGATGTGAATCGTTTTTTGACGATTTAAAATATTGTCCGATATATTTTAAATCGTCAAAAATCTTTAGGGCCACGATACAATACCAATTCCCCCGATTTATCGTCAAAAAATTGTAAATCGGGGGAAGGGGGAGGGCAGGAAAACCGGCACACTAAAACCCCCTAAAACCCACCCCGACCCTTTAAATTAAATCCCCCACCCTCCCGAACCCCCCCAAAATGCCTTAAATTACCTGGGGGTCCAGTGGCGGTCCGAACGGCAGCGGTCCGGAACGGCCTCCTGCAATTGAATTGTGTTGTCTTCAGCCGGCGCCATTTTTTCAAAATGGCGGCGCAAAATGGCGGCGGCCATAGACCAACACGATTCGACTGCAGGAGGTCGTTCCGGACCCCCGCTGGACTTTTGGCAAGTCTTGTGGGGGTCAGGAGGCCCCCCCAAGCTGGCCAAAAGTCCCTGGGGGTCCAGCGGGGGTCCGGCAGGAGATCGACTGCAGGAGGTCGTTCAGCGACGGTCCGGAACCCCCGCTGAACGACCTCCTGCAGTCGATCTCCTGCCGGCGCCACTTTCCGTACGGAAAACGATTCACGGCAGGAGTCATTTTCCGGACCCCCGCTGGACCCCCAGGGACTTTTGGCCAGCTTGGGGGTGCCTCCTGACCCCCACAAGACTTGCCAAAAGTCCAGCGGGGGTCCGGAACGACCTCCTGCAGTCGAATCGTGTTGGTCTATGGCCGCCGCCATTTTGAAGATTTAATGTCTTTCGGAGTGTGGAAATTCACACAATGAAATTTGTACAATGTTCTTTCAACCTAGCTTAATGTAACAGGGTAACATTGTACAAATCTAATCATTATGTGAGTTTTCTCACTCCAAAAAAACATCATATCTTCACATGAGTGTACTGTTCTGTTTGTACGTCTCACTCTGCATGTCAATGTGGTCCCTTACCCCTCACTACAACCTAAACCTCACCTCGAGTTACTAGGTGGGCCTCCTATAGTAGCATAAATAGCTGCTTACTATGGTGCTAACCTCAGAGTCTCTCTCTCTCCCTCTCTCCCCCCCTCACCCCTTACCCCCTAATGATGAAATGAAATGAGCACTTTGTAGTAAGAAAATGCAATTATGTAGGTATTACAACAAAGTGTGAAAAGTTAACAGACTTTGTGGTAATACCTATTAGAAATGTGATTCAGCCAAACCTTTCAGTTTAGCTATCGTTATCGGCCCACCAGGACATTTTCCCGCAGTTCGGGCCGATTGTTTTTCGGCCGCCCTGAAATGATTTTTCCCAAAATTTCAGGAAAATCCATTTCGCACATCCCTATAATCCCCACACCCTTCTGACCACCCCAAGACTTATCAAAAATCCCTGGTATTCCAGTGGGAGTCCCGGAAGTGATCTCCCCCTCTTGGGCCATCAGTTGCCAGTAATCAAAATGGCGCTGGTGGCCCTTTGCCCTTACCATGTGACAGGGGCTACCGGTGCCATTGGTCGGCCCGTGTCACATGGTAGGAGCAATGAATGGCCCGCGCCAAAATAAAACTGTGCATCTTAGACGCACATTTAGCTTTCATTTATTAACGCCTGCCTGGCTAAAAGACTGTACATTCTATAACAATGAATATAATTTAAGCTGCATTTGTGTATGTGTGTAGGTATGTATGTGTGTAGGTATGATTATTAATGTCCCATTTAATTAAGTTAGGACTGAGTGACACTCATTAAAATGTTTCCTTTCGTATCTAGTGGATTGGACTTTTTCACTTGTTGGAACTCAAACTGATCCACTTCACATCTAATTTCTTGTGGGGTTCCCCTATAATCCATTTTATTACCTACATAGTTACATAGGCATTTGTGTATGTGTGTACTTATGTGTATAGGTGGTGGTAATGATGTGGAGGGGGGTTGGCAATTTTCAAAACTGACTTTCTACCCATGTAAATATATTTTACCTCCAAATGTCTAAGTCTAACCACCACAGCTTTCTAAATTGAGAATAACACATGAATAGAAAATTCTGTGCAAAATGTCCATTCTATTGGAGAGACAATGACAGAGCTCAATGGTAGTGTTGCATTTGATTTCTCATTAAAGGTTTAACTAGTGGGGCAATATCAATCCACAAAATCAGAATGCACTTCTTATGTATAAACACAATAAGTTTCCTCTTCATACTGTCCAGCCTTGTTAGTTGATGAAAAATACATAGCTGTATGAAGTTCAGGAAGCGAAAAAAACAAAGGAGTGGATCGGTGTAAAAAGGACTTTATTAAATTCTTGCCGGTTTTACACCGATCCACTCCTTTGTTTTTATCACTGCAGAGCTATCTTGGATCGGCTTCCGTTTTGAAGTTCAGGAAGATCATTCTAGTGAATCTCAGAGTCTTACTCCTTCTTAAATAATGGCCAAACAAAGGGAAAGAATTTAAATCCCATGAATAAGTGTTCATGAATATGTAGGTGCCTGCTTGAGGACCAGAAATCATCAGATGGTATGGTTTAATATAAAAGCCAAGAAAGAGAGAAGTCAAACAAAGAAGAAAGTCCTGAAGTTCCAAAAATAGGACTTTGGTAGAATGGGGATGTATCATGCGGAAGAGCTAGAAGATTGGGAGAAGATGGATGAAGAGGAACAACAGTGTGCCAAATTCAAATGAACTTTAATAAACGTGCCAAACTATTTAAATAAGAAAAGTAAATAAAAGTAAGAGAAAAAGGAAACCAATATGGTTCTCCAAACAAGTGGATTAAAAAAAACAATAAAGACAAAAAGATAAGCTTTCAAAAAGTACAAAGGATCTCAAAAGGAGGAAAACAGGAAGAATATCTGGAAAAGCTAAAAGAGATGAGCTGTTCTCATGGTTCTGTTGTACATGAGTGCAGCCTTCAATACTGTTAACCACTGCTTATTAATGTCCCATTTAATTAAGTTACGACTGAGTGACGCTCATTAAAATGTTTCCTTTCTTATCTAGTGGATTGGACTTTTCACTTGGTGGAACTCAAACTGATCCACTTCACATCTAATTTCTTGTGGGGTTCCCCTATAATCCATTTTATTACCTACATAGTTAAATCTGTACTTGACACCTTTGGCCACACTCATTCCAAGTTTAGGGTTTTCTTGTCATCTCTATGCCAATGACATGAATATTATTACCTCATTTATCACCAAGAATAATGACTTTCTGTACCAATTTAATACTTACCTTTCTAAACTAATGGACTGGTTATCTGCAGCTAGATTAAAATTCACCCTGACAAATAAGAAACCATATGCCTTTTCAAGAAGATGGACATCACTCTTCTTCCTGCCCCTACTATGTCAGGAATCCAAATTCAGGTGAAAAATGTCTCTTGTTTAGGAGTGTTATTTGACTCTAAACTCACTTTTGAACTGCAAGGGTATTTCTTTTCTATGTCTATTTCAGTCATTTCTTGATTAATACAGACTTGAGATGCTTAATTAATTTTGGTTCTCAACCACTTAGGCCTGGATTTTCTAAAAATCACACGGCTTTCTGAATCCCTCGGTAATGGGGGGTGGGGGAGGGGGGCGAAGCAGGGTGCAAGCCTGTGAAAGCCAGCAGCGATCTCACCACCGTGGTGTTATCGCTGCTGGCTTTTGCACCCAATAGCGCCACTGTGAAAGGTAGTGCTATTGGGCTTGTTACTGGCGGCAATAACGGCACTTACCTTATCGCCGCCAGTGAAGTTACCGCCGTGTCCGCCCCCAACGCCGCCCCGACTCCTCCTCTTCCAGTCCCGACTCCGCCCGGACTCCACCCTTATCTAGCTATCGTGTGCGAAAAGTCCCTTTTCGCGTGCGATATTGATAGAAAATGACCCCCTTAGATTGCTACAACTCTCTATATCATTCCTTATTGTCTCAATCAATCCAAATATTACAGTTAGTACAAACACCGCTGCTAAACTTATTTTTGATAAAAAGAAATTTGATCATGTTATTCCACCATTAGGTGAGCTTCAATGGCTCCCAATATTGCTGTGTATGCAATTGAAAATTGGTTGTCTGGCTTTCAAAGCCTTTTGTTCTAGAATCCCTTTTTATCTAAGTAATCTTTTAATGCCATATGTTCCAGGACATGTACTGTGCTCATCCCACTACAATCTGGTTCAAATACCCTCTTTTAAAGTTATTGCTTATGAGAGTAATCAGGAAATGTCTTTTGTTTTTTTGGCCCCTTCATTTTGAAATTCTTTACTTCTTACTGTTTGACTTGAAAAAAGAATATTTTAAATTTAAGAAACTACTGAAGACCTTGTTATTTATCAAGACTTTTCCAGATTGAAGTTTCTTAAATGAGTTTTATCAACTTGTTTTATAATTTTATTCTACTGATTATTTTATGAATATGGATACTTTTGTTGTATGTTTTATTGTTTTCTTATGTTCTCTTATTTTATGTTTTAAATTATAATTAGTGGTTTCTTTATGTTGCTATATGTCAATTTAAACTTTTTATTGGAAATTTCTTTGATTTGTAGTAAGAAAAGTGATACATCAAATATAATAAACACATTAACTAAGTAACTATGAGGAAAGGAATCAGGATATATTAGCTCAAATGGAAGAAAGGATCACTAAAGAGGACAGCAAGGTCACAAAACATTGTTCATATATACCATAGAAAGGATCCAAGTACGTACTGGGTTATAGATAGCACGGGAAATGTGGTGCATTATCTTTTTTTTTTTTTTTTTTTTTAATAGATTCATTTCCTTGGTGCTTTAGAATTAAATGTCCCATTCAGCTAGGAAAAGATGGGCCAGAGAGAAAGCCAACCCTGGGGCAACCCCTGTCCTGTCAAGGACTGGCCCAATAGATAGCCACGTGATCTGTGAGGTTTACACATCGGATGGAATGTCGCAGAGTCAGGGAACTATAGAGGTTGTGTTCCCTACCTGACTTGGAAACAACATTATCCCAGATGTAAGGGAAGTGCCATTTAATCCTGCCAAGCTAAGAAACCCGGTTGGGAAACAGGAGGTGACATTTACTGAAGTTGCAGATATTGGGAGCCTGACAGGGATTCTGTCCCCGGGTGGAGAGAGCTTGGGATTAAGAGTTGATAGGCATGAACTGAGTAATGGCAGCTCTGATGAAGGAATATACAGATTAAGAACATCTGGTATTACCTCAACACCTTCCAAATTAAGTACAAAATTTTCTTTAACGAAACCTGCCCAAATAACATTAGAAACACTATGTGAAGCATTTCAGGGTTTGGGAAACCTGATTATAAGGCAATTGGAGCCTGTAACTATTATACTAGAAGATCATGAAATTAGGATAAAAACTCTGGAAAGTACAACTAAGGTCTTGAACCAACAAAGTTCTGAATTAAGACTATTATTGAATGCTAATAAGGACAAACATGATCTCTTGGTTAAAGATAATATGGTATTATTAAATAAATTGGAAAATATGGAGAATATCTTGAAAGGGAAAATATCCGTTTGGTTAATTTTCCTAGACTTCCACATATTCTAGCCAGAGAGATGTTTAACAGATATGTGACTGAAGTGTTGAAGGTTAAAGAAGACCTTATTCCACCACTGACACAGGCATTTTATACATCTGTTAAAAAAAAAAGATAGAAGGGGTTCTAGATGGGGAAAAAAAATATTGTAATGGTAAAGAGATTATCGAGGCCCCCACAAGGGAATTAGTAGCAGAGGAAGGGTTAATTATTACCGAGATACTTGAAACATAGGATGAGGATTTAGCTCAACCAGCGACTTTAGTCATAACGTTTGCCCTAGAATCAGATAAGGAATGGTTGTTAAATTTATTTTTCAAACATCGTTGTTGCGACTGTCATTGTCCGATGTCTCCACTCTGCCCTCCTCACCTCCTTGGTGAATCCCTCTTGCTCAAGTGGAAGGTTGGCTGATGCAGCGTCATTCTGCCATCTTCCTCCAGTGTCTCCGGAGCGGCTCGATGCTGCAATCCACCATGTTTCACAAGGACCTAAGGGCGCGTGCGCGGCGTGGCGCCGACTGATGTACCAGCAATGGCGTGAACCTCAGGGGCGTCCCCCTGAGATGACATCATCAGTACCAGATAGATAAGGTCTTAGAAATCGCTAACTAATCGAGTTAGCAAGGATTCATTCAACGCTACTCTGCCTCCTCAGACTTACCAGGGGTACCCGCTCCTCGGGGCCCTCGCTCTCTCTTTGTTTTTCAGGTCACAGTCAGGAACCAGCACTCGCTCCTTGAGGGCCCATGTTCCCAGACTGGTTGCTGAATACATATTCTGCCTGGAAGTAATCTCTGCCTACTACACCAGTGAGTTACCATCTCTCTCTCAGAGCTTTCCCTGGAACCAGGTACTCGCTCCTCGAGGGCCTAACTCATTCCAATACCTGGACTACTTCTAGAGACTATTGTGTGTTACCATCAAGGTTCTGTTCCTGAACTCTGCATACTCTGCCTACTCACTATATTCAGTTTCTCTACAGCTCAGTTATCCAGGATCGCTGTTCCAGTACCTGAGGGACTACAGCCCTGCAGGGCACTTCTAGCTCACTACTGCCACCTCTGGTGGTTCAATATACTGTTCAATAAAAGAACTCGTGTGTGTCTGTCTCCATACTCTGAGCCTGACCTGTGGTCCCTCTCGGGATCTTCCCCCGGGGGCGTGGTCATCTGCCACCGGCCCGAGGATCCACCCACAACTACCTCAAACACCAACAATTGTATGGTGCCATTTTTGAAAATGATAATCAGGATATATATGGACATTTCTAAAACAACACAAAAGAAAAGGAAACAGTTTCTCTTACTTAGACCCATGGTCTTACAGATTGGAGCCAGTTTTAGACTTCTTTTTCCTTGTAGATGTTATATTAAACATAAAAACTCTTTCCTTTTCTATTGTCCCTCTCAATTAAAGCAGTTTTTGTCTGATAACGTATCTACTTAAATTGGAGGAATTATGGTAATTTATCCTCTAGATACCTTAGATAAGTCTGAGATTATACTCCCTTATGGTATAGGTATGACCCCATTAAAGTGCTACCTTTAAATAACCTATCCTTTATTTTATCTCTTGGTTACACTGAAGTCAGAATGACTAATGAAAAATACTTGGAATCCATATTGTGGACTTAAAAGTATATGTATCCTAAAAATTCAGTTAAAAGTAATAAAAATATGTTATTGTTTGTTATCTGTATATGTAATGTATACTTAGGGGCGGATTTTCAGAGCCCTGCTCGCCTAAATCCACCCAAAACCGGGCGGATTTAGGCGAGCAGGGCCATGCGAGCCGGTGAGCCTATTTTACATAGGCCTACCGGCGCGCGCAGAGCCCCGGGACTCGCATAAGTCCCGGGGTTCTCCGAGGGGGGCGTGTCGGGGGCGTGTCGGGGGCGTGTCGGGGGCGGGCCCGGTCGTCGCGGCGTTTCGGGGGCGTGTCGGCAGCGTTTTGGGGGCGGGTACGAGGGCGTTGCTACGGCCCGGGGCGGTCCAGGGGTGTGGCCGCGCCCTCCGTACCCGCCCCCAGGTCGCGGCCCGGCGCGCAGGAGGCCCGCTGGCGCGCGGGGATTTACTTCTCCCTCCGGGAGGTGTAAATCCCCGGAGAAAGGTAAGGGGGGGGGTGTAGACAGGGCCGGGCGGGTGGGTTAGATAGAGGAAGGGAGGGGAAGATGAGGGGAGGGCGTTAGAGGATTCCCTCCAAGGCCGCTCCGATTTCGGAGCGGCCTTGGAGGGAACGGGGATAGGCAGCGCGGCTCGGCGCGCGCCGGCTATACAGAATTCATAGCCTTGCGTGCGCCGATCCAGGATTTTAGTGGATATGCGCGGCTCCGCGCGTATCTACTAAAATCCAGCGTACTTTTGCTGGCGCCTGATGCGCCAGCAAAAGTACGCCTATTCGTGTTTTTTGAAAATCTACCCCTTATTCAATGTCAAGAATTTTCTTGAAGTAAATTGTTTAAAAAATTAATAAAGAGTAAATTACAAAGAAAGGAGGATAGACAGTGGTGGTATTATAAGCCTGAAAGGAGACAAGAAGCAATGGGCCAGATTTTTAAACCTACACATATGGCCTACATTTGTGCTCGCTACCTGGCGCGCACAAATGTATGCCTGATTTTATAACATCTGTGCGCTTTCCCCGTTCCCTCCGAGGCCACTCCAAAATCTGAGCTGCTTCATGGGAACTTTCCTTCGCCTCCCCCCACCTTCCCCTCCTTTCCCCTATCTAACCCGCCCCCAGCCCTATCTAAATACCCCCACCTTTATTTTGTAAATTACGCCTGCCTCTTTCAGGCATAACTTGCGCGCGCTGGCCAGCTGCCGGCACGTGATCCCCTGGCACGGCCGCTGTGCCGGAATCCTCGTCCCCGCCCCTTTTACAAAGCCCCGGGACATATGTGCTTCCTGGGGCTTTGCGTGCGTCTCTGGGCCTATGCAAAATAGGCTCGGCACGTGCAGGAGCGGTTACGCGCGTAAATCCTGAGGATTTATGCACATAACCCTTTTAAATACGCCCCAATGTGTGGAGAAAAACAGTAGAAATATTAAACAAATAATTCAGTTTGGTGCTCACTAAAGAAAAAATAGGAGAATGACTGTTGCTGGATGAGAGTTTGGTAGTTACAACCCCATTAACAGAAGAGAGTGTTTTGGTGGAGTTAGTAAAGCTGAAAGTGGACAAGGCCATGGGACCGTATGAAACACATCCCAGGATAATAAGGGAGTGCAGAGTAATACTGGAAGGTCCGCTGCAGGACACATTCAATAGATCCTTGTAGACTGGAGTGTGCTGCAGGACTGGAGAAGGGCAGTTCTGGTCCCACTTCACAAATGTGGTAGCAGAGAGGAGGCTGAAAACTACAGGCTGTTTAGTCTTACCTCAATGATGAGAAAATTAAACTAGACTCTACCGAAGGAAAAGATAGTAGAGATGTGCATTTGTTTAAAACAAATGGGTAAAATGCAACATATGAAACCATTTTTGTTTCATTTCTGGACACCCTAAGGGCTGGATTTTAAAAGGGTTACGCCCTTAAGTTAAGCGAGTAACCCTTAAAAAAAAAACCCCTGCGCGCGCCGAGCCTATTTTGCATAGGCTCGGCGGAGCGCGCAAGCCCCGGGACGTGCGTATGTCCCGGGGCTTGCAAAAAGGGGAGGTTGGGGGCGTGGCTAGGGGCCGTGGCATCGGTTAGGTGGTGTGTTCGGGGGCATGTGGGCGGTCCAGGGGCGTGGCCAAGTGCCCCGACACAGCGGCCTGTGTCGGGGCCTGCCGCGCCAGAAGGCAGCCGGTGCGTGTAAATTACTACTGCCCGGGATGGTGGGTTAGGTAGGGGAAGGGAATGGGCAGCGTGCGCAGGGCTCGGCACGCGCAAGTTGTACAAATGTGCACCCCCTTGCGCGTGCCGACCCCAGATTTTATAAGATACGCACGGCTACGCGTGTATCTTATAAAATCTGGCATACTTTTGTTCGCGTCTGGTGAGCGAACAAAAGTACGTGCACAAGCTCTTTTTTAAAATGTACCCCTAAATGAATACAGGGTGCCCTCAAATTAAACACAATTTTTTTCATTTGTTTGTTTCTTATTCAAGTCTTTGGCCTATTGAAAAGTATTGTAAGGAGAGTGGTAAGTATAGCAACAAAGAAATTCCTGAGTGAGGTAGTAACCAGGACAGAGTTGAGGTAAGAGATGAGGGCAAGGAGACAGTATGGAAGACAATTAAGGTGAATCTGCACTGCTCCTGGGAGTCTTGTAACAACTCTGCCATGCCACTGTACCCCTGATGGGGGTACGGTGGCAAGCCTTGGGGGTCTTGCTACCACTGAACCTTGCTGACATACCCCAGACTCTATACTTTAGGCATTCTGCGTTCCTGCCAATTCATGCCCCTGATGATACACCTTGGGAGTCTTACTATCACACATCCTTGGGGCTGTATCCCTTAAGCTACAACTTGGTGGTCTTGCTGCATCTCTTCATTGCTTATATACCCCTTACGCTGTCCTTGATGTTTAACTACCAACCTGTTTTGCTGCTATATACGTTATACTACAAATTGGGGTCTTGCTGGCACTCTACCTTGCTGCTGTACCTTTGAGGTCTTCCTGACTCTCAGACTTGCTGCCATCCCCAATAACTTTACAGCTTGGGAGTCTTGCTGCTACTTTGCTTTATCCTAGACTCTCTACCTTGGGGTATTCTTGCCATTGTGGGTGGTTGTTTTGCACTTGTTATACAAGTACATTTTAAAAGGTGCATGCTTAATTTTATATTGTGCATGCAAATACACATGCATAATTTAAAATATCCCTGCCACGCATAAATGTGCAACCTTTAATAACATGCTCATGCAAGTGACCATATTTGGGGGGGGGGGGGGGGGGGGAGAGAGAGAGAGAGAGAGAACACCTGTATAAGAGAGACAATATCACACTCTATATATCTCCCACTGTAAGAAGGGCACTTTCAACTCAAGCTGGGTTTTTTGGGGGGCAGTGTTACAAGGGTCTACAGACCCTTGTGGCCTAGGCAGACCAATGTAATACCCCCACCCCCCAAAAAAACCACCTTGAGGAGAAAGTGCCCCTCTTACAGTGGGAGCTATATAGAGTTATAGAGTGTCATATTGTCTCTTTCTCTTTCTCTCTTCATCCCTCCTCCCTTCCCCTCCCCCCACCCCAAGTCTTCAGGACCCCTCTGGTTCCTCATCCTGTCATAAAACTCAAAATCTCCCACCCTTGGGTTCCAGCCATCCTCTTTAGACAGAAGACTAAGGGGCGGATTTTAAAACCCCTGCACGCGCGCCGGCGCGCCTATTTTGCATAGGCCGCCGGTGCACGTAAAGCCCCGGGACGCGCGTAAGTCCCGTAGCTTTCGAAACGGGGAGGGAGGGGCGTGTCCGGGGGCATGCCGCGGCATTTCGGGGGCAGGCCCGGGGGCGTGGTGCCGGCCCGGGGGCGTGGTGCCGGCCCGGGGGCGTGGTCGAGGCCTCCGGACCACGCCCCTGGGACTGGAGGACGGAGCGTGGCTGCCGGCAACGCGCGCAAAGTTAAGTGGGAGGGTTTAGATAGGGCCAGGGGGGTGGGTTAGGTAGGGGAAGGGAGGGAAAGGTGGGGGGAGGGCGAAGAAAAGTTCCCTCCGAGGCTGCTCCGAAATCGGAGTGGCCTCAGAGGGATCAGGCAGGCCGCGCTGGGCTCGGCGCACGCAGGTTGCACAAATGTGCACCCCCTTGCGCGGGCCGATCCTGGATTTTATAAGATACGCGCGGCTAAGCGCGTATCTTATAAAATCTGGTGTACCTTTGTTCGCGCCGGTGGCGCGAAGAAAAGTACCGGCACGCGTATTGTTTTAAAATCCACCCCCATAAGAGCAGAACATGAGCAAAGGTCAGCTCATGAGTTTTGTTAAACATACTCTCCCTGCAAGACACCTCCTATTAGGAAGAGTCATGGAACACAACATCCCCCTAAGCTTTCTGACCGCAATACATTCAAGGAGTGTGGCCATGCTGATGCAAATAGTAAGAAAACTTTGGCTACGCCCTTACACATGCATACAGCTAGGTCCTTTAAAGCTGCAATTAAACAAAAGTGATAAATATAGCTAATCTTGAGAAAGATACTTTTAGTCTATGTTTGTGGGAAATAACCGACTTTTGGAAACAGATCATACTTAAACGTAGCAGATGACTATCTCTTTTTATAATTCATTTTATCTTACAACTGCTATATTCCTTCACTATTGTCAAGGTTGAATCCATTTTCATATTTAATAATATTTGAACCGTTTTAGAGTCATATTTTCTGTGTATATTTTATGGTGAATTTTTCTTTCAGAAATCACTTTAAAGGCAATTAAATTCATTCATCAAAAGCTGTTTTAAAAGATTTTTGTAGTGATAAATTCCTAGCTGAATTAAATAGCTAATATATAGGAATTCTTAAAGAGCAGTTATTTCTTTATGATCTCTAAGAAATGATCCATGATATGAAAGAACATTTAAATCATTTTATCATCAAAATCAAATTAATATTTTCTTCCTGATTTCTCTTCTACTGCTTGTAGTTTTATTATTATTAATTTTTTTTTCATTTAATTTTTATGACCTCATGTCCTCAGAGTTAAACAGACCAATTTTCTGAATGGTTTTTCGGTTTTGGAGATTATAATAAATGTCCTTTGAAATTTAAGCAATGAAGATCAGAAAAATGATAACCATCTAACATAGGAAAATGCAGATAAGAAGACCATAGATGGTCTGCACAAGCTGTGGGCCACAGTTTACTAATAGAAAGCAGTTCAAAGAAATAATATTCACCTGTTATCAGTCCTGAAAACAGTTGCGGCATTTAAGCTTTTCTTTTAGGGCTGTGCTTTCAATGAAACTGAAATTTAAGTTGCAGAGTGCAGCCCTGACACAGGATTTTGAAGTTGTCCACAAACCAACAGGCTGATACAGTACAGTGCGCTCCAAAATGTGCGTCCAACCCCCCCGAACCTAATAGCGCCCGCAACATGCAAATGCATGTTGATGGCCCTATTAGGTATTCCCGCACGATTCAGTAAGTAAAATGTGCAGCCAAGCCTCACATTTTACTTTCAGAAATGATCGCCTACCCAAAGGTAGGCACTAATTTCTCCAGCACCGGGAAAGTGCACAGAAAAGCAGTAAAAACTGTAAAAAAGCAGTAAAAACTGCACCCTCAGACTTAATATCATGGCGATATTAAGTTGGAGGTCCCGAAAGTTTAAAAAAGTAAAAAAAAAAATATATATATATAAAAAAAATTTGAAATCGGCCTGCAGCTCGCTAGTTGAAAACTGGATACTCCATTTTGCCGGCGTCCGGTTTCCGAACCCATGGCTGTCAACGGGCTCGAGAACCGACGCCGGCAAAATTGAGCGTCGGCTGTCAAAACCGCTGATAGTCTCCGCTCCTGTCAAAAAAGAGGCGCTAGGGACGCGCTAGTGTCCCTAGCGCCTCTTTTTACCGCCGGGCCTAATTTAAATATTTTTTTTTACTGTATCGCGCGCACAGGAGAGTGTCCTGTGCGCGCACTGGGCGTTTTTTACTGTATTGGCCCGTATGTTAATGACAAAGCTCTGCAGTGCTTTAATGACATGATTTACAGAAACTTATACAGTTTGGGCCGGATTTTAAGACCTACACGCGGGCGTAGATTTGTGCACACAACCCGGCATGCACAAATCTATGCCCAATTTTATAACATGCGCGCGGCTATGCCTGCATGTTATAAAATCTGGAATCGGCAAGCCAAAGGGTTCCCTCCGCTCCCCACCTTCCCCTCCCTTCCCCTACCTAACCTGCCCCCCAGCCCTACCTAACCCCCCCTAACCTTTACTATTTAAGTTGCGCCTGCCTCCGGCCTAGCAGGCCTTCAGAGGCCTCTGGCCACGCCATGCCCTGCCCTCACCCCACCCCTTTTTTCAAGCCCCGGGACTGGTTTAACCTATCCCTCATGATCTGGAACATCTGGTAACCCTATACCAAGAAAAAAAAAATGTCTGTTTCCTTTATTGTTTTGGTTGTAACAATAAGCAATAAAAGCCTATGAGAGAAAGCTGTTTTAGATTAACTTTGGTCCTTTTTGTGGAATTTTAACTTGTTTTTAACCCTATACAGAGTTCAACTTTCTCACTGGCTTCTGCAAGTATTCAGTAAAGGAAACAACACAGAAAAACGTGCCCATTTGGACCAAGGCTGGTGATACAGAACTACTACAAGAAACCACAGAAGGCACTGTGCAAGGTGTTACATAGAGGGAAAAATAACCCATGCTGTAGTTACACGATGTTAGGTTCCATATTAGGAGCTGCCACCCAGGAAAAAGATCTAGGTGTCATAGTGGATAACACATTGAAATCATAGGTTCAGTGTGCTGCGGCGATCAAAAAAGCAAACAGAATATTAGGAATTATTAGGAAGGGAATGGTAAATAAAACGGAAAATGTCACAATGCCTCGGTATCTCTCCATGGTGAGACTGCACCTTGAATACTAGGGATGTGAATCGTTTTTTGACGATTTAAAATATCGTCCGATATATTTTAAATCGTCAAAAATCGTTAGAGCCACGATACAATACCAATTCCCCCGATTTATCGTCAAAAAATCGTAAATCGGGGGAAGGGGGAGGGCAGGAAAACCGGCACACTAAAACCCACCCCGACCCTTTAAATTAAATCCCCCACCCTCCCGAACCCCCCCCCCCCAAATGCCTTAAATTACCTGGGGGTCCAGCGGCGTCCGGAACGGCAGCGGTCCGGAACGGCCTCCTGCAATTGAATCGTGTTGTCTTCAGCCGGTGCTATTTTTCAAAATGGCGGCGCAAAATGGCGGCGGCCATAGACCATGGCTGGCGCCATTTTCCATACGGAAAACGATTCATGGCAGGAGATCGTTTTCCGGACCCCCGCTGGACCCCCAGGGACTTTTGGCCAGCTTGGGGGGCCTCCTGACCCCCACAAGACTTGCCAAAAGTCCAGCGGGGGTCCGGAATGACTTCCTGCAGTCGAATCGTGTTGGTCTATGGCCGCCGCCATTTTGCGCCGCCATTTTGAAAAATGGCGCCGGCTGAAGACAACACAATTCAATTGCAGGAGGCCGTTCCGGACCGCCGCTGGACCCCCAGGTAATTTAAGGCATTGGGGAGGGGGTTCGGGAGGGTGGGGGATTTAATTTAAAGGGTCGGGGGTGGGTTTTAGGGGGTTTTAGTGTGCCGGCTCACGATTTTCACGATACTTTAAACACCCAAACGGCAACAATACGATTCCCTCCCCCTCCCAGCCGAAATAGATCGTTAAGACGATCGAGGACACGATTCACATCTCTATTGAATACTGTGTACAATTCTGGTCGCCGCATCTCAAGAAAAGATATAATTGCGATGGAGAAGGTACAGAGAGGGCGACCAAAGTGATAAAGGGGATGGAACAGCTTCCCTATGAGGAAAGGCTGAAGAGGTTAGGGCTGTTCAGCTTGGAGAAGAGACGGCTGAGGTAGGATATGATAGAGGTGTTTAAGATCATGAGAGTTCTTGAACGAGTAGATGTGACTCGGTTATTTACACTTTCGAATAATAGAAGGACCCCAGGAGAAGCCCCAGACCAAATATAGTCAGGGTTTTTATACTGTTCTTAAAAATCGCCCTTGGAGGCTGCATTCATTTTGTCAGTAAGGGAGCTATCTGTAACACCTTCTGACCAAAAGATTACCTAAAACACTAGAACTTTCTCAATTCCCCTCAATGCAGCCTTTAAACTTTCTGCAACCCTTGCAACATTTGCAACCTTTTGCAGCCTTTACAGACTTCCCATACGGGGAAAATCTCCACTTTGCACTACACTTCCTATAAGCATTACAACTTATACACTCTGTGGCACAAGGGGCCATACTTCCAAAATGCTACTGCAAGTCAAAGGCAGCTGTCTGGATTGTATCTTGTTTTAAGGTGGTTCTTCAGATCATCCTGGACGGCAATTCTAATATTTTGATTCACCTTGGAGAGGAGATCGCTGGCTTTCAGGTGCCTCTTTGTGTTTGGTGGATAAATATGAGACGTAACAGTTGAAATTAATGTACCAGAGATTATCTGCATTGCACAATTTAGTTGTGGAAACAGAAACAGTTTGAGAGCTCTGTTCCCATACCGGTACAAAGTATCCTGCTATGGAATAAACTAGACGAAATGCTACAGTGCAAAAAAATGTCCTGGGAGCAGAACTCCAGGATGTGGCTCAGCATTACCCTGAGTGTTCCTAAAATGCCGTCAGAAGGTGAGGCTGAGATCCAGAATCACTCATAGATATTTTGGATTAACATCAAATTTTACTTGCTCACCAGAGAATGACACTTTGAACATAAATCTGGAGGCTTTAATGTCTACATGGAAAATCAAAACAATTTTTTTTATTGCATTTTGGATTTGGTTGGTGTTTTCACTTTTGAAAATAATCAGCCATTATTGAAAGGTCATTGTTTATCTTCTTCCACAGTATATGTGGCAGAGAACTCATACTCCATAGAGCAGTGAAAAAATAATCACCAAAATTGTATTTTTATGTCCTGATCACTACAAAAGTTTTCCACTTTATTGCCATTTTAAAATCAGCTGCTAAAAAGTCTATCTCTAGAATGCTCCATAAAGCTTATTCCCCTTGCAGTTTGGAAAAATTTGAATCCCTCCTAAAAAACTATTTAAAAAAAATAAAAAAGCACTGGGCAGCAGAAGAATGTGATTAAACTCTTGGAATCCTTCAATGCAGACTGCCTGCTGTGGTGGAGAGGGACTTGGTAAACCTTGATTTTACCCACTCATATCAAAAGGCATGGGACACTTGCACAAACACAAAACAACTTTATTACCAGCAGATTATCCAAAGCTACAGCAAATGCTATTGCTTCACAGTTCCTTAAATATGGTGAGATGCGGACAGTAAAAAGCCATTATATGGACAAGGGGTGTGCATACATGTTTTTTTCATTTAATTTCTTTTTCTTGTTTTTAAATTTCTTTTGCTGTTTTTGGTTCTTTTACTTTCTTTAAAATGAAAAAAGAAAACAAAATTTTAAAAAGGAAAAAAAAAAAACAAAGGTAATAAAATATTATCACTGCTTCCTTGGTCATCCTCTGATCTTCTACCTTCTTATCTTCTGGTTGAAAATGTATTCATATGGTGGCAATAATCCCAGTCACTCCTGCCCTGTAGCTGCTGCGATTTCAAACGACACCAGCAGAATGCGACTGGTGTCATTTTCAATTTTTGCCGTACAAAATAGCACTGACCTGGTCCTGGAAGTGGCCAGTGCCATTTGTATTTTATGTATTTATTTAAAACTTTTATATTCTGTCATTCATAAGCATATCACATCGATTTACAGGTAACAGGGGAATAAATATTTTGAAACTGAGGGGGAAGTATAAAGTTACATGTAACAGGGGTATAAAGAATTTGGAAGAGTTGTAGAAAAAAGGTCAGGTGACCTAGGAGAGAGGATTTTAAATAGATAGAACAATAGCTATAATATCATTGCTTGTATAATTCAGGAGGAGGAGGGGTAGAAAGGGAAAGTGAAATGGTGGGGGGAGCTTATTCAAGTGTAGGCTTGTTCGAACAGCTACATCTTAAGCTTTTTTTTTAAGGTGGCAGTGCAATGTTCCAGACGGAGATCAGGTGGCATAGAGTTCCATAATGTTGGTCCCGCTACGGATAGTGAACATTTTTTGGTAGATATGAGCTGGGCGAGATTGTGGGCGGGAGTGGCAAGGGATCCCTTGTAAGCACTTCTGGAGGGTCTATTGGAGGTGTGGTATTGGAGAGAGTTGTTTAGCCAGGTAATGTTTTGGTTGTTTAAGGTTTTGTGAATAATTGTAAGGCTCTTATAAAGGATTCTAGATGTGATTGGGAGCCAATGGAGGTCTTTGAGAATCGGAGTGATGTGGTCTGATCTGCATGAGTTAGGATTCTTGCCGTCACATTTTGCAGCATTTGGAGAGGTTTGATTGAAGTTGCTGGAAGGCCTAAGAAAAGGGAATTGCAGTATTCGATCTTCGTGAAAAGGGTAGCTTGGAGGACTGTTCGGTAGTCATTGTGGTGTAGTAAAGGTCTTAGTTTCTTCATACCTGCAATTTGTAAAAACAGTCTTTGGTTGTGTTGTTAATATGTTTTTGGAGACTGAGATGGTTATCAAGAGTGAAGCCTAAATCTCTAACATGTTGGGAGAAAGTGAAGGGATGCACTGAGGGTGGTGGGATAAGGCGAGCTGTGGAGATAAAAAGTAGCTCTGTTTTTTATGTATTTAAGGCCAACTTGAGGTTGGTGAGGAGGGAGTTGATTGAAGAAAGGCAGTTGTTCCAGGTTTTGAGTGCATAAGACACTGAATCAGTGACAGGGATGAGAATCTGTACATCATCAGCATAGATGTAATGCATGAGTCCAAGGTCGGCAAGAAGTTGGCATAAGGGCAGCAGGTAAATGTTAAAAAGGGTGGGGGAGAGGGAGGATCCCTGTGGTATGCCATGTGATAGATTAATGGGGTTCGATTCATGGTTACCAATTTTGACTTTATAATGGCGATTATTTAGGAAAGATGCAGACCAGCTCAGATCTGTCCCTGATATACCTATGTCGGTAAGGCGTTCAATAAGAATATTGTGGCTGACAGTGTCAAAAGCTGAGGAAATGTCTAGTAAGGTGAGAATAAATGATTGGCCCTTGTCCATACCCTTAAGGATGGTGTCAGATAGGGATAGTAAAAGGGTTTCTGTATTGAAGAATTTCCTGAAGCCAAATTGGGATGGGTATAGGAGGTTATTATTTTCAAGATGATCAATGACCCGTAAGTTGATGACTCTCTCTAAAAGTTTAGCCAGGAATGGGAGGTTAGAAATTGGTCTAAAGTTAGCGGGGTCTGAAGTGTCTAGGTTCGGTTTTTTTAAGATGGGTTTGAGGATGGCTTGTTTCAGCGCAGAGGGGACCTGTCCTAGGGTGAGTTAACAGTTAATAATTTCTGATAAGGGTTTGGCAATTGTATCAGGAATGGTAAGGAGGGCTTTAGTAGGAATAAAGTCCTCAGGATGTGTAGAGGGTTTCATTTTCTTTAGTAATTTTGATATCTCAGAAATGGAGGTAGTGTCGAAAGAGTCTAGGGGGATGCAGGTGTTTTTGTGTCTGATATGTGGAGGTGGAAGGGAGGGGGGGGAACTTTGCGATGAGGTTACTTATTTTGGTATGGAAAAAGGTTGCTAGCTCATTGAATTTGTTTTTTGCATCATTGTCTGCGAATGGAGTGGGGGTTGGTTTTGTGAGAAGTGAGACATAGGCAAAAAGGGCTTTGGCATCATATTGGTAGTGATGGATTTTTTGCGAGTAGTAATCTTTTTTGTTTGTAAGATTGAGGTTCTGTAGGAGTTGAGGGTGTGTTTGTAGTCTGTTAGAAAGGAAGGGGAAGGGTCCTTGCACCATTTCTGTTCTTTGGTTCTTAGCTGTTGTTTAAGGGACTTAAGTTCTGCTGTGAACCAAGGTTTTTTTGAGTTAAGTGGCTTTATTTCTTTGGATCTGATAGGACAGAGTTTGTCCGCAACATCTTTGGTGATTCTGTTCCAAGAGCGGTGGGCTTAGTCAATGCTGGTGAGGTCCTATTTTACGAGTTCGGATGTGAGGGAGAGGATTAGATCTTCTTGAGAGCATGGTTTCCTTTTTTTTGTATGGCAAAAATTTAGAATGACTTCAGCCTTAGTCTGCTGGCACTATTTGCAATAGTGGCAGCTGGAACAACCAGGAATCATTCCTGCTCCATGAAGAAATTTTCAACAAGAGAGGAAGAGATTCCGGGGGTTGGGACGGGACTGAGAAGGATTGGGAAAGGACATGGGAGTGGTAATAAATAATAGGGATGTGAATCGTTTTAGGACGATTAAAATTATCGTCCGATAATTTTAATATCGTCTTAAACCGTTATGGAACACAATACAATAGAGATTCTAACGATTTATCGTTACAAATCGTTAGAATCGTGAGCCGGCACACTAAAACCCCCTAAAACCCACCCCCGACCCTTTAAATTAAATCCCCCACCCTCCCGAACCCCCCCCAAATGAGTTAAATAACCTGCGGGTCCAGCGGCGGTCCGGAACGGCAGCGGTCTGGAACGGGCTCCTGCTCCTGAATCTTGTTGTCTTCAGCCGGCGCCATTTTCCAAAATGGCGCCGAAAAATGGCGGCGGCCATAGACGAACACGATTGGACGGCAGGAGGTCCTTCCGGACCCCCGCTGGACTTTTGGCAAGTCTCGTGGGGGTCAGGAGGCCCCCCACAAGCTGGCCAAAAGTTCCTGGAGGTCCAGCGGGGGTCAGGGAGCGATTTCCCGCCGCGAATCGTTTTCGTACGGAAAATGGCGCCGGCAGGAGATCGACTGCAGGAGGTTGTTCAGCGAGGCGCCGGAACCCTCGCTGAACGACCTCCTGCAGTCGATCTCCTGCCGGCGCCATTTTCCGTACGAAAACGATTCGCGGCGGGAAATCGCTCCCTGACCCCCGCTGGACCTCCAGGAACTTTTGGCCAGCTTGTGGGGGGCCTCCTGACCCCCACGAGACTTGCCAAAAGTCCAGCGGGGGTCCGGAAGGACCTCCTGCCGTCCAATCGTGTTCGTCTATGGCCGCCGCCATTTTTCGGCGCCATTTTGGAAAATGGCGCCGGCTGAAGACAACAAGATTCAGGAGCAGGAGCCCGTTCCGGACCGCTGCCGTTCCGGACCGCCGCTGGACCCGCAGGTTATTTAACTCATTTGGGGGGGGTTCGGGAGGGTGGGGGATTTAATTTAAAGGGTCGGGGGTGGGTTTTAGGGGGTTTTAATGTGCCGGTTTTGCGATTTTTAGATTTTTCACGATTTTTCACGATATTTTACCCCCCCAAACGGCAACAATACGATTCCCTCCCCCTCCCAGCCGAAATCGATCATTAAGACGATCGAGGACACGATTCACATCCCTAATAAATAATAACCTTTTTTCAAAACTTTTTTTTAAACAAAGTTCTTCTTCCATTTCATTTATAAACAAAATGAAACAAAACAAGGACATTTCAATAAAAGCATAAATAATTATATGAAGTCTTCTAAACACTATGGGGCTGATTTTAAAAGCCCTACGCACGTAAATCCAGAGGAGTTACACATGTAGGGGGAGATACGCGCACCGGGCCTATTTTATAAAGGCCCGGCGACGTGCGTAAAGTCCCGGGACGCGTCTAAGTCCCGGGGCTTTACAAAAGGGGCAGTTCAGGGGTAGGGTGGTCTGGGGGCAGGGCAAAAGGCCTCCAGCACAGCGGCCGCTGTGCCGGGGAATCACGTGCTGGCAGGCTGCTGGCGCGCGCAACCTGCGCCTGCCCCGAGGCAGGTGCAGAAGATAAATTAAAATTTTGGGGGGGATTAGGATAGAGCTGGGGGGGGGGGCAGCTTAGGGGAAGGGGTGGGAAGGTTAGCTTAGGGGGAAGGTAAGTTCCCTCACAGGCTGCTCCGATTTTGGAGCGGCCTGGAAGGGAATGGGGGAAGCCCGCAGGCATCGGCGCGCGAAGGCTGCACAATTGTGCACTCCCTTGAGTGTGCCGACCCCCTATTTTGTAACATGCGTGCGCCTGCGCACATGTATGCCCGTGCATATGTAGGAAAATTCACCCCTATGAGAGTGGCAAACCAACCACTAGTAGTGATAAAAACAATCGAAGGCATTATCAATGTCTCAAAGCATCCTGATCAGTGAGCAGAATCCAGAGGAAACTGTGAAGGGGGTTAGTAGTGGTCCTGACATAGCTATAATTGTGCAGTATTTTTAAGATGATGATATCATTATTATTGTGATTTTACACTTGCTTTATTATTGTTTGTTTTATACCGTGTGATATTTATGTTTATGTGTGTAAAATAAATGTAAATAGCAGAATATAAAATGGATTAAATAAATAAATGACATTACTGGTGGGGTAGAGAGAGTTCTGGTTTTACATAGAAACATAGAAATATGAGGGCAGAGATATACCATAGAGCCAATCTTGATTGTCTATTCACTTAGAAGTATTATTTAAGACCCATGCTTGTGCACAGATGTGCGCGTGTTTGCTGTCACGCACACATGGAAGTGATGATTTTATAACATGCACGCATATAAGTTTTATATACACACATTATAAAATCAGCTATCTGTGCATACATGCACTCACAATTTTTTATTGATGTGTGCATGTGCACACAAATGCCGTCTCGAGCACGCAAGTGTGGGGAATTTTAGTAGGTATACGCAGTGACGCAAAAGACCTTTTCCAAGTTTGCTCCGAGATTGCTCCCTTTCATCCTATTAACCCCAAGCCTTGCTGACTAGCCTCATTATTTTTTGTTGCACGACTTGTAAAGTTACGCGGTAGGGGACCTTAGCTCGTGCTAATGCGCGTAACTACTTAAGCGCTGACTTCATGGTGCAATCCCGGCCCACCCATTTCCCGCCCATACCCTGCCCAGATCACACCCATGCCCCACCCCTTTTTCTGAAAAAAATTGTATCCGTGTTCCCGGATATATGCATGTACCCGCGTGGTTTTTAAAAACCGTGTGGTGTGCACCAGGCCGAGTCACCGTGTACCTCCCGGCTTTGGTGCACGTAGAGCTTTTAAAAGTGATCAGTATAGCACTCCCTCAGAGATACCCTGTGCTTGTCCCATGCTTTCATGAATTCAGATGCTAACCTTGCTTCCAACACCTCCACAGGGAGGCTGTCTCTCAACTGCATCCACCACCCTTTTCATAAAAAAATACTTCCTTTTTATAACTTCTTAGTCTACTAGGGTTATACATTTGTTTGAAACAAATGGATAAAATGCAACAAATAAGACCATTTTCATTTCATTTATGAGCCTCAAAAATAAATGAAGTGTGCCCACAAATATAAATGAAATTTTTTTTGTTTCATTCATTTATGTTTCCCATTCAAGTAAAAGACCCATATAAAAGTGCTGAAACCAAGCAATGTTTGTGTGAATTAGTAGATTGGACAGAGCTGAGGTTGGAGAAATAAGCAAATAGACAGGAAGGCAGACCAATCATGGCAAATCATTTTTTAAACTAGCTGGAAACTCCTTTTGGCATGTGATGCCAGGGTCTCAGCCAAGGTCCCAAAAATTGAAAAACCCTACCTGCTCTGTCAGGGATCCAGTGTTGTGGTCAAGGCACAAGCTCGACTCCTGGGCCAAACCTAGGCCTGGGACTAGTCCTGACAGTGCAGCCCAGTCTGGAGACCAGATCCTGATGCTGGGATCTAAGCCTAGGCTGGGACTTGGGCTCAAGCCCAATGCTGCGGCCAAGCCCAGAGGCTGGGTCTCAATGTTGGGGCCTTGGCAGGGGCCCATACCCTTGTTCAATGCTGTGGCCTGGCCTGAAGGCAAGACCCCAACACGGGAGTCTCTGTCTGGACCGAGGCTGAAGCTTGGCATGCAGGCTAGGTCCGACCCAGGGGTCTTGGGCCAGAGTCAGGCCCAGGCCCATGCTTGGACATTTTCTCTCTTCTTTCTTATTTGACGAAATGATACTGTATGCTTGGGAGGAAGTGTTAGAGCCTAGGTCCAGTATCCAGGCCCTGGCATCAGGACCCAGTCTCCAGACTGGTCTACAGTATTGGGCCTGGGTCTGAACCCTAACATAGGTTGAGGCCTTGTCATTGAGACCCAGCATAGTGCCTGGGTCCAGGCTGAGGCTCTGGCATTGAGACCCAGTCTCTGGACAAGGCGATGTCATTGGGCTTGGGCCCGGACTCTGACCTAGGCAAAGGTCCAGGCGTTGGAATCCAATTGGTCCCAATGCCAGGCCCAGGCTGAAGCCTCGGCCTTGCATAGGCCTAGGCCACTGTAGGTCTCTGTGACCTCGCCCTAGACTCTATGCAATGCCCAGGTTTCAGCCTGAACCTAGGTCTTATTATCTAATCTCCCCCCGACTGGTTAGAGGGGGCCAAAGAGAATCCTTGCCCTGGCATTTTTTCAGGTGGGATGGTTGTTTCTTTTTTTTAAAATGTTTATTTTGTTGGCTTATTGAAAGAAACAAAAAAACCATTAGATAAAACAAAATTTGGGGAATAAACCAACAAAAACAAAATGAGAAAGGAAATGAAATATTTTATTTGTCCAACTCTTTCTGGTTATGTGCCTCTTGTTTTATTTATGTTGTAATAATAATGTTTTTTTTTCTCTTTCATTTATTATACTGCATTTTATTTTTTTATACTACTGTAAATATTTATTTTTTTTATTATTTTATACTGCATACTCAAAAGGAAGATCGCAGTGATTTACAGGCATAAGATCAGATAAAATATAAAATAATACATATCATTTCTGTTGCCCTCTGGCTGTCAAGTGTTTTATATTCCATGGGTTCCAAAAATGAAAAATTGAAACAAACCTGGGCACTGTTTCTACAAAAAAACTAGGAGATTTTTCAGACTTTTAAAGATCATTTCCAAATTCATGCTGGAAGAACCATATTTTTAAGAGCTTTTAGAAGAAGGTGGTATTTGTCTGGGTTATCAGGTGTTCTGGCATATTGTTCTAAGCAATTGAACCAGCCACTAAGAAGGCCTGATCACCCAGGTGTGTGATTGTCTGATGGAAGGGATTTCCTGTAATCCTTTATTTTGATATCAAAGAGATCAAAATGGGGTATAAACTCAACAAAGTGCCCAGCCATGAAGTTGGCTTATACATTAGCATCAGAATTTTGTATTCAATCCGTGAATGAATGGGAAGCCAGTTTAATACCGCCAGCACTGGGGGTAATATTGTCAACTTTCCTATAGTCTGTTAAAAGCCGGGCAACTGAGTTTTTGAGCAATTGCAATGGTTGTAATGATGATGTTGGAAGGTCCAGTAACAAAGAATTGCTGAAATCAAAACTGGAATACAGTAAAGATTGCTTATATCTTTATGTGTTAGATAATAGTTTTATGTATTTGTTATATTATGATTTTAATTATAAACTGCTTTGGTGTAATATTTTACAGAAAAACAGTATACTAAGTTTATAAATAAACACAAACATTTGACTCTCTATTGCTGCCTTTGGGATTTTCGCCACTTTTGATGCTTTTTTCTCCTTCATGGTGGCTTCAGCTGTTCATAACACTGTTACTACTTTGCCCCTCTTGTGCTCTCTTGGGGGGTTCATGCCACTGTTGATGCCCTTTGCTCCTCTTTTGGAGCTTTGAGGTTTCATGGCCACTCTTGTTGCTTCTTTACTCCTTTCATGGTGACTTTCCTGCTAATGTTGGTATTATTTTGCCCCATTATAGTTCCTTGGATTATTCATGCTATTTTTGGTACCATATTGCAGAGTCTTGGTGTGTTGGAGTGCCCTATACTCTTCTGATGCTGTCTTCCCACAAGTTTCATTAGAGAGAGAGAGAGGTAAAATAAAGAAGGAAACAAAACCAGAATGAGAATGAGAGTGAGAGAGAGAGAGAGTGAGGCTTATAATCAAGCCAAAGACACCAACAGGTTGGAATGTATTTTATCTTCATTGTAAAATATCCTGGATCCTAGTTCAGTTTGTGACTAGAATTTACATTGGGGGCACGAGCAGCAGTTATCACTTATTCTATTATTTTTTATATTTACAGAATGTATCTGTTGAAAACAACTGGATAGTGTTAGCTGATTTGAATTTTTTTGATGTATAATTTGCTTGTATGTAGGACACACTCATTAGCCCAGAGGTTTTTGTATAAGGTATAGTGGAGAAGATGGTTGTGGGAATGTGGTTGGAACAAGTGTATTTCTGTGTGTGTGTATTTACATTAAATGGAAGGTGTGAATTGAGAAGCCTTATGTATTTTTTTCTATCTCTGTTGGGGGGGGGGGGAGAAGGGTGAAGTAGCTGTGGGTGAGTTGGGAGCAAGTGTATGTGTGTGATGTATGTGTGTAAGAATATGTGGGGGGATGTGTAGGAATGTGTGTGACATGTAGGAGTGTTTGTGGAGGGTATGGGTGTGGATGTGTTGGTATGGGGGGTATGTTTTTGTCTGTGTGTGTGTGGTGGGTATGTGTTTCAGGATGAGTGTGCGGAATGTGGGGTGTATGAGGAATGGATGGGTGTGAGTGAGTGGGGGTGTATGTGGGGGTGCGTGGTGGTATGCATGTTGGAGGGTCAGTGTGAGCCTGGGATCTATATGTGCACTTTGGATGTTCCTTTTCGTGCAATCCTTTGCCAGTCTCTTCAGTTATTTTTCTGTCTCCTTCTGCCTGTGCTGCTATGTGGCAAAGTTCTGGAAGGGTGATGGTGGGAATAGTGGTGGTCGGGATGATGGCATTTGCAATAAAGTGCTGTTCAACATTTTAACAGTTTGAACATTGTGGGGTTAATATTCAGTAAGCTGGTTAGTGGACAAGTTATCCAGTGAAAGTTAGTTGGATAACTTGCACTGGATACTTAGTGGACTAAATGTCCCACTGGAATATCCCTAACTAAAAAATGTAGCAGGCTATGGGGGTTATTTTCCACATGCGTTAAGGTGTTCTTGCATGCGAAAAATTCCTTAACGCATGTGAAAAGCACCATAACGCATGGTGTGATGCAAATTTTTAAAATGGGAGGAGTTGAGGGTGGGATTTAGGGAAAAGTGGGCTTGCTTCACACTTTGCAAAGCCATATCACACAGTTTTAATGCCAAAAATAACTACACCATTTTCACTGGCGTTACACTGTGCGATATGCCCATAACACAAATTGTGATTTTTTTCGCTAATTGTATTTTGGGAATTTTTAGGCTGGGGAAGGATTGAAGGAGTGCCATGAGATGGGGGGGAGGATTAGAGAAGGGCCATGAGATGGGGGAGGGGAGGGGATGGGAGGAGGGAGGAAGGAGGGGAGGGGAGGAGAGAAAGAGAAAGAGAAAGAGAAAGAGAGAGAGAGAGAGAGCCTCTGGGGCTGGCACTATAGTTAGCAGCTATGGTGCCACCTAGTAACTCGAGGTGAGATTTAGGGAGTACTGTAGGGATTAGGGGCCTTTGAAGTGAGGAAACTCACACAATGTTCTCTCACCCTAGCTTGATAGACTCTCTACCTGGGTAACATGAAGCTAGGTTGAGAGAACATTATACAAATCTCATCTTTGTGTGAGTTTCCTCATTCCAAAGGATGTCAAATCTTCACAAGAGTGTACTGTTCTGTTCATACATCTCACTCTGCATGTCAAAGTGGCCCCTAATCCCTACTCTACTACCTAAACCTCAGCTCAAGTTACTAGGTGGGCCTCCTATGGAGATATAAATAGCTAACTACTAGAAGGGCCTTATAGCTACTCTCTCTCTCTCTCCCTCTCTCTCTGTGGTTGCAGGTAGGAACTGCAATAATTGTGGTATTACAGCAAAGTGTGAACAAGTTATTGCACTCTGCAGTAATACAAAGTATTAAGATAGTGCACATTGCAATAAATAGGCTATTATCATAAATGACACCCCTCTTCCTTTTGCATGTGATAGTTTGATGAATCTAGCACTAAGTTTGAATATAGCTGGTTAGATTGTTTTAGTTATATGGTTGGATAACTTGCCACTTAACCAGATATCTTTAAAATGCATCCGGTTAAGTGGTGATCCTTAAAAAAAAAAAAAAAGCCTCCCAGCCCAATTTCCACCCCCTACTACCACAAATACCTAAAGCCCTGGCTGGCTAGGACCCTCTCAAAACCCTCTAATTTTTTTAAAAATAATTTAATGAAACTGGGCCTCCAGGTCTTCTCCCTTCCATCCCAAATAAATACCCCCAAAATGACAGCCTCCTCAACAACCCCCATAGAGACAACCCATGCAACCATCCTAGCCCTAAAGCCTTCCCACTTTGCAGCTTTCTCCATAGAGAAGCATTCATGAAAAATAAAGCAGCTGTTTTGTTTTACACTGATATTTTTATTGAGCTTTTGGAGCATAAGATAATTTTGTACAAAATTATCTTATGCTCCAAAAGCTCATGTATTAACCAAATCAAATCAACTAAGGTTTATGTTGATCCTATGCAACTCTCTCTCTCCCAGCTGTTTTTCCCACTCTCTCGAATCTGTTTGGCTGGCAGGATTTACCCATTCTTTTGAAATTGCCTGTTTGAGGAAGGAAGTAGGCTCTCTCTCTCTTTTACATAGACCCCCTAGGGATCAGTGGGAACCAAGATTTTTGTAATACCTGATCTGAACATCACCAAAACGCCACAAGGGGTTTACAAATAGCTTTCCTTTCAAATATGTAACTAACTCAAAAAGCAAATGTCCCATTATTTAATATTTTCACATCATTTTTAAATATTGCAACAACCAGCGATGATTCCACTAACAGAAAAAATGAGAATAGTTGAAGCATTTATACACTGAATTCTCCACACAAAAAGCACATTGGGTATAGAGATATGAAGGATCTCATGACAAAGGGCAGTCTTAAATAAATAAAAGAGGGAGGGAGTAATCTTCTGAGTTTTCTGAGTATGGGGTACATTTTTAAACAAAGCGTGAGCGCGTACTTTTGTTCGCGCACCAGGCGCAAACAAAAGTACGCCGGATTTCAATAGATACGCACATAGCCGCGCGTATCTTTTAAAATCCGGGGTCGGCGCGTGCAAGGGGGTGCACATTTGTGCCCGTTCCCTCCGCGGCCGCTCTGATTTCAATCAGAGCGGCCTCGGAGGGAGCTTTCCTTCCACCTCCCCCAACCTTCCCCTCCCTTCCCCTACCTAATCCACCCCCCAGCCCTATCTAAACCCCCCTACCTTTATCTCAAAAGTTACACCTGCTCGAGGCATGCGTAACTCGCATGCGCCGGTGGCCCGCTGGCGCGCCATCACCCGACCCGGGGGCTCATCCAGAGGCCTCGGCCATGCCCTCCGGAATGCCACCGGGCTGGCACCATGCCCCCGGAACGCCCCCCAGAATGCCCCGTGACTTACTTGCGTCCCGGGGCTTGCACGTGCCACTGAGCCTATGCAAAATAGGCTCGGCGCGCACAGGTGTTTTTTTTTAAGGGTTACTCGCGTAACTTATGTGCGTAACCCTTTTAAAATCAGCTCCTATGTGTTTTAAAATGATGTCTGTATTATTGTAATCCACATCGGTCATGAATTTGGATTTTGCAAAATATGGGGCACATTTTCAAACGGGTACGAGCGTAAGATACGTGCTTACCCCCTGAAAACTGCCCCAAGCTCCTCTGCACACGCCGAGCCTATGTTGAGTAGGCTCGGTGGTACGCGCAAGCCCTGAGACGCGACGGGGGCGTGTCGCAGTGGCGCGTCATCCGGGGCAGGGCCGTGGCCGTGGTTCTGGCCCGGGGCATTTTGGGGGCATGGCCGAGGCCTCCGAAACCACTCCCGGGCCGGGAAATCGCGCCTCAGGCAGGTGTAACTTTTCTAACAAAGGTAGGGGGGTTAGATAGGGCTGGGGGGTAGGTTAGGTAGGGGAAGGGAGGGGAGGGGAAGGTGCGGAAGGGTGGAGTGAACGGAGGCAGGCTGCTCGCGCCGACTCCGGATTTTAAAGGATACGCACGGCTACGCGCGTATCTATTAAAATCCTGCATACTCTTGTTTGCGCCTGGTGCACGAACAAAAGTACGTGCGGGCGTACTTTTTTAAAATCTACCCCAAAATCTATGCCAAATAAATAAATACATAAATACACATGTAAAAAGAGAGATAATGGGCCGAATTTTAAAAGGGTCACGCGAGCCGGGCCTATTTTGAAAAGGCCCGGCGGCACGCATAAATCCACGGGACGCTAGTAAGTCCTGGGACTTTACTAAAAGGGTGGTCTGGGAGCGGGGCAGGGTGGGGCCAGAGGCCATTGCCACTGTGTCGGAGGATCGCGTGCCAGCAAGCTGCCGGCACGCACAACTTGCGCCTGCCCGAAGGCAGGCGCAAAAGGTAAGATAATAATTTAGGGGGGGTTAGAGTCGGGCTAGGGGAGGAAAGCTTAGGGGAAGGGGTGGGAAGGTTAGGGGGAGTGGCCTGGGAGGGAACAGGGAAAGGCAGCGCGGCTTGACGCGTGCATAAAAAAAGAAAAAAGAAAAGGTTGTGGAGAAAGAGCGGGGAGGGAAGGGAAGGGAAGGGAAGGTGGGGTGGGGGGGGGAGGGGGTAGGGAAGTTCCCTACAAGGCCACTCCGATTCCTGCATGCGCAAGTTATAAAATCGGGTGTACATGTGTGCACGCCGGGTAGCGCACGCACATGTACGCCCGCGCGCAACCTTTTAAAATCTACCTCAAAGTGATAACTCTAAACATGAGAAAAAGAAAATAAAGCATGGTTAAGCCTAGTATGATCCTGAACTTAAAGGAAAGTATTTAATCTTATCTACATTATTGCATCTCTGGTTTATGGTAGACACTTTCTAGTTCTTTCTGAAAATGAAAGTTGTAGATGGGAATTCAATATTAGACACCATTTTTCCATCATCTTATCGACCCCTTATTTTGCTGTCATCAATTCCAATGCTATTAAATTAAGCAGCTGGTTTCTCCATATGGTTAACTCTGGTGATGCCTTTTCTAGCTAGTTGATTGGGATGCACATTTTTGCCATCAGTCAGAAAAACAATTTGCACATTTCCCCTTCTAAAACAATACTACCGGAATGCTCTATGATATATAAGATCATGTACTAATTAGGAATATTAAGGTCCATAATTTTTGTCATCACTTCAGGATATCATTTCAAAACTAAGAAATCTTCAACCTGGACCAAAAAACAGTAATCAAAGGTGTCTTGGAGTGTGTTACATTTCAGACAGGCACTTGAGGATGTTATGCCTGCTTTGTACATCCAAGCAGGATGAATGGAAACTGCAGATCTCTTGGGGGCGGTGATATTTTTTGCTGACTAAAGACTCTCTATAAATGAGTGACTGAGTCCTCACAGAGTCAGGCTGCCACTTAACCTCCAAAACATACAGTATGTTTCATGCTTGTGAGATTTCTGCAACTGGTAAAAACTGGCATTTGATAAATTCAGACTCTCATTTCCAGCAATCATTGTATCAAAACTTGATTCAAACAGCATGCCATTATTCTCTCTCTAGCTAGAGTCAAGATAATGCCTGACTTATAAGAAGGCACAGAATTATTTGCTGTGTAATTGAAAATTAGATTTAAGCCACTGGAAGGTATATTACAAGGGTGTCATGTTCATTTCAATGTTGGACTGCTTTTGAAGTGAGGAAGCAGGCTCCCCTCCAATGATATTGTCAACTGAGGTGGAACGAGGGTGCCCCTATATCCACAGTGCCTTCTTTATTTGCTGTTTCTACTTCAGTGGGGGCCTTCTAACTCTCACCACTTGCCACTGTGCCATGCTGTGGAGACCAGTACCTGAAATAACATTTAATAATGTAGCAGATTATGATAAAATTATTAGCTGCTCATAATTTTTTTTATAACCTATTAATTAATCCACACAGATAGAATGGTTATATTTTCTTCATTGTTATTATGTGTAATGGCATTTGTGTAGAATCATCTGTAAAAGCAGATGTGTGTCATGCACAATCCATCAGACATGCCAGAAATATAGGAAGCTCTTCCTCTAGCAGGTTTATCTTTGGAGAATTTTTTTAAAGGTTGAAAGTTTAGCTCATTAGTTTATTCTGGGAAAATTGTAGACAGTGTTGTAAAGCCAGCCCCAGTGGGAGTGTAACTGACTGTTAGGTGAGTGAGATGAATGTGCACATGGACAAAGGGCTGGTTTATTGATCAAGGAGAGACCATGAAGGCACCAAGCCTGGGACATAGTGTTATACAAATGCCTAAGAGTGTGCTACAAAGATGAAAGGAGAGACCAGTTGTAGATTACAACTCAGTGGTACAGGAGAGGAATATCTGAGTGTTTTCAACAGCCCTGAATTGAAGATCATGTTGGGTGCACCTGAAAGAGAGAGGGTTGCTTCAGAAGTTAAAGAACAGAATGGAGGACAAGAAGAATTTGGGATTTGGAACTTGGGCAGAAGATCTGTGTTGGGGGGGGGGGGGCTGGCTGGACCCGAGGGAAGAGGTTACTGCTGGTTATTTTAGTACAGGGCTCGGGAGTGACACTGTACCCAATGGACTGTATCCAATGGACCTTGAAGCTGCTCCTGAAGTATGATGCCTGGATTGGAACTGCTTGTGAGGTGAGAGAGCAGTGGTGTGACTTCTGTGAGAGAAGAAAGGTATACATCAAGGAAGCCCCATGGATTCTGAAATGAGAGAGAAAAAAAGACCATGTAAAGAGAAATTGGGGTATAAAAGAGAGAGAGAGAGAGAGACTGCCCTTATGGAGTTACTTGAGGAAATGAGACCTTTGGGAAAGTAATCTGGATTCCCAGAAGCTCAGTGAATAGGGAAGAAGAATGAAATTATGACAATTGAGGAGTGTAAAACGAGGACTGTAATTTTTGGAAATCTGACCAAGATGACCAAGAAAGTGACTACATATCTGGACTGTGAATTTGATAAGATGATGTTGCTGATGCTATTTTTGTGTTTTAAAATTAACCTTTTATTTTTTGGAGCACAAGAACAGAGAGGACATTGAAATTATTTGTTGAAGTCCTCAGCCCACTTCAGCCTTACAGAGAAATCTGACCCCAGCCTACCCCCTGAGAGAGAGTAAACCCCACCATGGGTGAGTTGCACCATTGCTCCCTATGGCTGTGAAGGTGACCCCTTGGTACAATGTTTATACTGGCATAGTCTTTCCATTTTGATATGAAAGTTAAAACAAAAAAGATAACTAGGGTCCAGAGAAAGTTAGTAGGGAAATCTCCACATCTTGATTGTTTATTGTTAGCAAAACAAATCTCATTCTAACTTGATGAGTGGCTAGCTATGACTACCAATACAACACCTTTAGATAGCACCCTCGGAATCAATGAAGTCCATATTTAGCCACTATGTGGCTCGGCTAGTCAGCAGATGTGCTGCTGAATATCTCTGGCTATCTTAAAGATAGCTGGATCAGTTTATCCAGCTAATTTTAGGACATATCTATGGGCCGACCAGAGTTAACCAGATAAGTTATCTGGCAAGCTCTGAATATAAGAATTAGCTGCATAATTTACCTGGCTAAATCAACTCCTCCCAGTTATGTCTCTGGAATGCCCCTAACTTATCCAGTTAATTCTAGTTGGCTAACTTATTAGCTGATTAGAATTTCTTCTGAGTTATCCAACTAAACACTTTGTAATATGCATCTCAAAGATTCTACAACCAAAATGTATACAGTTAATTTTAGACTATGAAATGTATACCCTAGACACAAGTGTGAAGTCTCTTTCTAAAGGGTCTATGTACTAAAGGAATTTCCTAATTTTGTGTCTATAGGAAACATGCTTAGCACATCAGGCACCAAGGGATTTACGTTTTTAAGAATCTCCTAGATAAATGGAAAGCTTTTGTTCTTACCCAAAGTGCCAAATATAACGGAATGGGTTTTATCCCATTCCCAGCTTCTTGAACTGAAATGCTCTCACTGGGGTAGATTTTCAAAGGGTTGCGCACGTAAGATACACATAACCCGTGAAAACCTCTCCCTGCCTCCCCCTGCGCGCACCGAGCCTATCTTACATAGGTTCGGCGGCGCGCGCAATCCCCGGGACGCGCGTAAGTCCCAGGGCTTTGAATAAGGGGCTGGCCGGGGCATGTCCGGGGGCGTAGTGGCAGGCCGGGGCGTGTCTAGGGCAGGGCAGTGGTCCATGGGCAGGGCCAGAGGTGTGACGGCGGTCCAGGGGCCGGGCTGAGTGCTCTGGCACAACGGCCTGTGCCGGGGCAGGGAGCCAGCGGCATGCGCAAGTTCCGCCTGCCAGAGGCAGGCATAACTCCACAAAATAAGGTAGGGGGGATTTAGTTAGAGCTGGGGGGTGGGTTAGATAGGGGAAGGGAGGGAAAGGTTGGGGGACAAAAACAAAGTTCCCTCCAAGGCCGCTCCGATTTTGGAGCGGCCTCAGAGGGAACGGAAGCAGGCTGCTCGGCTCGGCACGCGCAGGTTGCACAATTGTACACCCCCCTGTACGCACTGACTCTGGATTTTATAACATGCATGCGTCAGTGCGCGCATGTTATAAAATCGGGCGCAGATTTGTTTGCGCTGGGGTGCGCGAACAAATCTGCGCCCTCGCGTAAGTTTCAAGATTTACCCCACTATGCATAATGAGGAAGGAAAAGAAAAACTCAACAGACTTCAAAGTTTAAAAAGGAAAATATTTAAAAAGAAAAGAACATCTCTCCTCAATGTATCATCTTAATGTGGTTCATAAAAAGACAAACCATAGGTTGAACCTATTGGTTTTTGGAAAGAGGTAAAAAATGGAAATACATAGGGAAGCTTACCATTCTTATCAGTGTCTTTCTCTTTCTAACCAGGCCAGGTTTTTTAATTTTATCCTATTGCTGTGACATTATATTCTCACATTTCTACCCTGGTTTTCTCAAAAATAGACTCAAAGCAGTTTACACCATAAGAATCTAGCATAAGTAAACAAAACATATTTTTAAATATTGCATTTCAAATGCAATAGAAATACAGGATTATCATCATACACTTGCCAACCCAATTCTAGTCACCTTCTATCACAAAAAGGCTAGAAAAGGAATTCCCATACATCCTAATTCACAATAAAACCACAAACCCCCCAAATTTTAATTTTCATACAAATGTATCAATGATACTTCTGAAGCCTTCTCTCGCCCCCTCACCTCAATCTGCTGAGAAAGACGACAGAAATCCTAGAACATTTTTCTGTAAGATTAATGCAGTATAACAGGGAAAGAAATGGAGCAGAAAAGAGAGGAAAGAAATGTAATCGCCTTTCAGGGCACTCCTGCACCCTTAGATTATCCTTCCCTGTCACTCCCTCCCCCCCCCCCTTCTATCCCTTTCACTGACATCAATGGTCTGGTACCTACCAGCCCACCTGTACATATTCAGCTGGATTTTAAAAGGGTTACGCGCGTAAGTCCCGGGGCTTCGCAAGGGTGGCGTGTCAGGGGCATGCCGGGTGGGCGGCATGATTTTCGTGGCGTTCCGGGGGGCGTGGTGGGAGAGTGGCGCCAGCCCGGGGGCATGGTCGAGGCCTCCGGACAAGTCCCCGGGTCGGGTGATGGCGTGCCAGCAGCCCGCTGGCGCGCACAGAGTTACACCAGCCTCCGGCCGGCGTAACTTTGCCAACAAAGGTAGGGGGAAGGGTTAGATAGGGCCGGGGTGGGGGGGGGTTTAGGTAGGGGAAGGGAGGGAAAGGTGCGGGGGGGTAGAAGGAAAGTTCCCTCCGAGGCCGCTCTGATTTCGGAGCGGCCTCAGAGGGAACGGGCAGTGCGCGCTGGGCTCGGCACGCGCAAATTGCACAAATGTGCGCCCCCCTGCGCGCGCCAACCCCGGATTTTATAAGATACGTGCGGCTACGCGCGTATCTTATAAAATCTGGCGTACTTTTGTTCACGCCTGGTGCGCGAACAAAAGTACATGCACACATAGATTTAGACATTCTACCCCATATTATTTTTTGTTAATTTATATTTCGAATGTTCCTATAAAATCTCTCTCTTTCTCTATCCTTCCTACTGCTGTCCTCTCTCCTCCTTCATTGCTGCTCCCCCTTCCCCATCCCTGTTTATTGTATTTCACTCTCTTGTTAATTTGTTACAAAGTAAACTGGCATGATGTTCCGACGAATGTTGGTATATAAAAATCAACAAATAAATAAAATAAATAAATAAATAAATAAATAAAATGGTAGAGGGTCTGATGCTTGTTTATGAGCTGAGCACCAGTCTGTGGTGAGTTCAAAAACAAAAAAATGGTTGCACAGTACTGTGGACTTAATCCAGTGGCAAGATTGTCATGCTGGACAGGGAAGGTTTCTTCAAATGCCTCTTTCACTTCTGTGACTCCCTCTGGGGTCGATGCAATATGCCAAGCGCACTCTTAACGAGCCGTTAGACATGGGTAAAATAGGTGCTAATCAATCCCCTAATACAATAAGGGGATTAGCGCCTATTTAAAATGCGTCTAACACGGAGTGAATGAAATAGAGCTCATCACATGCAAATGCATGTGAATGAGCCTATTACTCATTCACTCCCAATGCAAAAAGATAAATGTGTCTCTCAGATGCACATTTATTGCTCAGATATTAACGCCTGCCTGGAGCAGGCATTAATAGCTGAGCACATTGAAAAGAAGTACAGAAAAGCAGAAAAAACTGCTTTTCTGTACTTCTTTTTTAAAGTAAAAAAATAAAAGAAAATAACTCGGCAGACCGCCGGGTTATGAAGACCGACGCCAGTAAACATGGCGTCGGTTTTCATAACCGGCCATCTGCCAGTAATGAAAATGGCCGCCGATAAACTCGGGGGCTGTTTTCTTTACTGGCAGACAGGCAGAGCGACCCCCTAATTTAAATATCGCATGGTGCCCCCCCCTTTGGGGCACCATGCGCGCGTTAAGAGAGCGGGCACTGACTGATCAGCGCCCGCTTTCTACGCGCCTTTATTGCATCGGCCCCTCTGACTGTTCCCCAACTTGTTCTAGAATTGATAGCAGCCTCTGTCAAACCCCAGGATAAAAGAGGGTCTCACTCCAAAATATGTCTTCAAAGAAACCTTTTATTTCATAGTTCTGGGGATACTAGCAATCAAAATAAAACTCATAAAAATCACTGATTTTAGCAGGGCACGCAAGTTTCTTACATTAGCAGTAGCACCAAAGGCAACGTAAACAAAACACACTTCCCTGGAGAATCCCCTTTAGCAAAGTATCAACTCCTTTCTCTTTTTCCCCTTTAGCATGCAGACTGACCCTTATTCCATCCTTTTCAGAAAAAAATAGCTTTTAGCACTCATAAATCCTATTACATCTACTTCCCTGTTGAAAGGAAGAAATCCACCACAGGGGTGGGTAAGAGTATGTAAATTTACCGCTTAGGACATAGGCTATAGGTATTGCCAATTATTAGGCTTGTTCAGTATTTGTTGATTGCTAATGTGGCTCGTCAGAATGAGGGCTACTACCTGGAGATAATGCCCTTGTTCGATGTACATGCACACGGTTGGTGAGACTCCAGCGTTGCTCTGGGCTTCAACAGCAAGAGGAAATGTGGAAGAAAAAAAAGAAAAAAAGGTTTTGCATTCACAAAAAAGCGAGATGTAGCTTGCTTGTTACAGCGGTTACTTCCCCAAAACCAGATAAGCCAGTACTTTGCTTTCAATGCATATCCAGCATAGCACTCTGCTTCAACGGCAGGGGAGAAAGTCCAACACTTCTCTTTCAACGCATAGCTCTCTGATACAACAGCAGGGGGAGGATAGAGAGGAGGATCTGTATATGGACAACAGCCAACGGGGTCCGAATTGCGTAGTCTGGGTGGACAGAGGCATGGGTGTAGCTTGTCTATTGCGGCGGTTGCTACCCCTAATTGAGCTAGATATTCACTTGGATGCAGTTCCAGCAATGCTCTCTGCATTAATGGTGGGGTGGAGGGGAAATAGAACTAAAGGTTACTAGGAGCCAAGAGTAACAAGTAAGAGGGAAAAAAAAAAGTGTGAAGCTTGCTGGGCAGACTGGATGGGCCGTTTGGTCTTCTTCTGCCGTCATTTCTATGTTTCTATGTTTCTATGTTAGCAACCGTAATTCCTCCCAGGTGGCTCAGAAACATTGCCCTGGAGTATAGTATGGGTTTTCCAGAGCCAAGGCCTTGCTGGACATTGAAATGAAAGAGAGAAAGATTCCCTCACCTTGGCTTCATTCCAGTTTAAATCAGCTCCAAAGGGGAAAAAAAAAAAAGTCACATTACTGCCTAAACACCCCCTTATATTGCACCAATAGACAATTTCTCTAGATGTTCTCTTTCAAAATCTCCCTTAAAGAGATGTACAAAACCTCATGATAAACTTCTGCAGTAGTGCATACCACCCAAAAGTAAAGGCCAGGTGCATCCCCCCAGAATTTCTTCAAGGACCCTAAGAAAAGATCACCAGCAATAAACTACTGGTTTTTGCTCAGAGCTCCATTTCTGAGCGCTATGCCAGCTGTTTGCTTTTGCACTTCTTTCTCTTGTCAGACATCTTACATTTCTTAGATAGAGCCTCCTCACAACTGTTTCCCTGAATTTCCTTTGTGAGGAAGAACTTGACAAAGTCTCATACACTTCCAAGTACTCTTTCACTGTGTTAAGGGGCATTGTTTGGATTAAATCTGAACATTTTGAGAAAAGAGAAAGCCCTATTGATATTTCACAATTCTTTCCCTAAGAATTATTAATAGTTGGAAGCTTCTCCAAATGCCAGATCTGGGCTACTAATCAAGGCTTCAGCAACTAGGGAGTTTGGAAGGGTAGAGTTGAAGATTGGTTTGTTTGGCCCCCCCAAGCAAAAAGGTATTCCCATGCCCCTTCCAGGAATATTTTAGTTTTAGACATACAAAGAATAAAATCTCTTTTCCTCTGATATTTTTATTAATCAGCTCTTGTTTATAAATCATGGAGTATCTGGGTTTGTCTCCTCTTCTAGAAGCGATATGGGCTTTATCAATTTGTACATTAGGATTGACTCCATCTCTCATCATAAATTGTTAAAGTTCTTTGACTATAAATGTGATATTCTCATTTCTTCCAGATTCAGGATGCGCTAAAATTCAGATTTTCTTACTTTTGTGCTGTCTGCTTTGCAGATCATTGTGTTTTTCTTTCAAGTCACTAGTGACCTTTTTAGTTCCTTAAAGAAAGTGGCAGTGGCATCAATTTGCTTCCCACTTTTATTTAACTTATCGCATTGTCTTTAAGCTCCTTAACATCACATTTCAATTCTGCCACAATCTTTGACAGCTCAGATTTGATTAGTTTGAGCTCATGCATGAGCAAACGGATGTCAGCTTTGATGGCAGTCAGTATCATTTCACAAGGCAAAGGTTTTACTCTTTCTGTAGACGGATTCTCTTTTTGGTATTTTCTTGAGTGTTTCTACTCTATTTTGATAAGGTTGGAATATGTGTAGGTATAGAACCCATACTGGTAGGAAACAATACAAATCAGTATTCACTCTGTTGCATAATGCTGTTTAGGTGGAGAGGACTAGAGACACCCTCTACTAACACACAATTTACTTCAGACACTTAAGAGATTGCAAAAAGAGATTATTGAATGAAGTAGTCTGAAGTTTAGTACATTACAGCATACTAAAGAGTTTCCCATAGAGCAAATAGATAAAACAAAAAAAAAATAAACGCTCTCAAGACTGACTGAGCTGCAGTTCATAACCAGAGAGCTATGTTTTCTTAACGTATATGAATTGGAGACATTGCAAATAGCGAGTCCACTATTTAAATATCTTGGGCCACACTTAAAGCTGCATTCATCTCTTTAATTACAAGTTTAGCAGACTTGTTGACCAAGAAAGTTTATTTATAATCTATCCCAAAATATATTGCTGCATAGAAGCTTCAAGGAAGGTACAAGGAAAGCAAAGTAAGCTCGACTGAAATAATTACATGTATTGCAGCCTGTTATTCTCAATCTACAGCGCTGGAATCTGTCAAGTAAAAGCTGTACTGGATATGACCCCCTTCTTACATGAAGATGGTACTGTGCCTCTCTGCTCTGAGGAGATAATTTTCTTGCACTTGTTAACTGCTAAGAGCAATGATTAGTGGCAAGATGCTTAGAGTTGGGCCTCTAACGTGCATGTAGCCAGTACTAGCCTGTAGAGTAAGGGTCTTGCAGGCCTCTGTTCAGCATTTAAATACACAATAATTAATTTGTGGCTTCACTGGGACAAGACTGCTTCACTGCTATTTACCAACCACAGTTTGAAGCAGCAAAATAAAAGAACAATACTTGGCAGCAGGGAAACCTGTGGAAGGGCTGTGAGACACATTGCAGTTGGTGCTTTTCACTTCTGGGTCCACAGGATTACCAGGCTTCAGGAATTCTCACTTTGCTCTGGAAAGGGGAGAAGCGAACCAAACAATGCTCTTAGCAGAGCCTTGCTCCACATACTTTTTAAGAAGGGAAGTGGTGGATTTATACCTCTGGCTGCTCTTAAGCACATGGATAGCTACCTAGCTGTCTCTCCCAACTCACCCACCATGAGAGAATGAAGTGCGTCTTATACAGCTGATAGGCTGCCCATATGAGCTTACCTCATGTGTTTTTTAGTAAATCCACCCCTTTTGAAGATGTAACCCCCTCCAGGTTATTAGGCTAATTGAGGAAAGGGATCACTATAGGAAAAAATAATTAAATCATCTCACTTATATCACTCAGTACTACACAGGTTCTTACAGGGAAGGGGGAGACCAAGTACAGTTTCAAGGCCAGATGTTACAATATTAAAAGGGTTCTTTATGTGCCACACAATTTCTTAACCATTGACTGAGAACACTGAATGACTACACAGACTCAGATTTCAATAATGTGTGTTGGGAGGTTTTCTCTTTTCCATCAATTGAAGAAAGTGAATGCCAACAGCAAATATAATTAAACACAACTTTACTAATTGAATGTGATAAAGATTATAACAGTGGAAATGTACTTTACATACTGTATATACTCTGCTTTAATATCAAGCCTCTGAACTGATAGAATCTCTTTAAGACTTAAAATTTCTTGATGTAGTTAATGTTTCTTAGTTCCAATAATAATGGAATATTTGCAATAGAAAACAAAACATTGCGAAACAGAGTTAGAGATCTCTAGGTGGAGCATTTTACGTTTATTTTCTTCCTTTCCGCCATTCAGAGATCTAAGTTTACTTTATCTTGCAATTTATGTTGATATTTTTACTCATTAACACCTTAGCTTTCCGTGGAAACCCACTACTCACTGTTCTTCAGTTGGATAGGATGAGCTCTGGAAAATTAGTCCAAGTGTTTTGTTCTAGTCCTGAATTGCTGCATCCTGTTTTTTCTTCAGGGAAAAATGCCTTCCACGCTACTGTTGGATTCTCTTGCATACTCTTCACACCAGATCAGTCTCTTGGACACTGGCAATCAACAACTGATGAGATTTCGGTAACTTACTGCAGTCTCAGGATTCAATCTCAAGCTTGCTCTCTCTTTCCCAACTACTTGGGCAGCAACTACCTCCATGTCAGTCCTCTCCGGAGATCTCTTAGAAGCTCTCCTTAGCTCTCTCTGTCCACTCCCTCTGGGGCTAGAACCCAGGCATCCTCCTCAGATGAAACTTACTCCTGATTGGCTGAGAAACTTTACAGGGATGAGTTACTTGCTTTAAGGATTGATTCAAAATTCTCACACAATGCAATATGCAAAACTGATTCCACCAAGCATCAGTCCAAACTGGTGATCACTTTTATGTGTGCTGGATTAAATCATTATTAGCCTTAGAGTTCAAGGTTGGTTTAATGGGTCGCAAACATTTGTTGTAGCACTAATATATTTTTTTATTGAATTTTCAAAGTTTATAATTGATAACACATCAGACAAATACTTTATTAATACAACAAATGAATCGAACAACCCCACCCTTATTCCACCCCTCCCCTTTGCTCATTGTACAATAGTGCGACACAGCTTCCTTATACATAACATAACAGCCAGGAAACCCTAAATTTGCCAACAAATCTATGTGCCAACAAGATAAGATCACATCAGTTTAGCATACCTTTTACCACCAAATTCTGAAACTTTGTGAAAATTATGATGATTATGAAGAATAAAGAAATGACGAAAGAAAGATAAAAAGAAAGAAGGAAGAGGAAAACCATATATTCTTGGTAAGTTTTTTTTGTCACCTCTGGGAAGGAAGCCAAAAAGTCTGTCCAAATACCTTGAAAGAGGTTTTTGCCTTACTTGAGAACATGATTTACACTCTAACAGGTACAAGTCCCACATCATTTCCTTCCAGCACAAAATCTCTGGACCTTGTTTGCTCAACCATACCTTCATAATGCATCTCAAAGCCTGCAAACACCCCTTCATTAGTAACATTCTCATCCCTCTAGGCAAAGCTTTTGTGTTCTGAACACATTCTAAAACACAAAAGGCTGCCGGCCATGGGAAAAGTACAGTAGTTATGTTTCTGAAAAATATCAGAAGCTTCTGCCAAAATGACTAAATATCACTACACTTCCACAGACACTGCATAAAAGTAGCATTCACCCCTTGACATTATAGGCACATGTCAGAGGGAGAAGAGCTTGGCCTTAAAAACTTTGGATGGCCAAAAAAATATTCTGTTCAATATTTAGATGCATCATACATAGAGAAAACAACATGACACTTAAATCTGCATATTCTGAATTTCCGAAGGTTTTAGGGGAAATACCTTTTCTGACTTTAAAAAGGTATTTTCAGGACATTTTAGGTTTTACACCTGAATCGATGCCATCTGTGAATGCTTGTTACTTTCTTCCTAAAAGCACTTCTAGTCTTCTACAAAATATCAATATTCAATCTCCTAATTTAAAATTTTCCTTGAAAATTCCTCATTGGAAGCCTTTGATCGATCTACTCTTTAGGTGTCCTTTATTTCCTCCACTACCTTGAGTAATGTGTGTAATTACTTCAGAAATTTTTCATCTCATTTTTATGGTCAATCTATAAGGATTTTCTTGATCTTGCTCAAGCTACTTGATTTGGAAGGAAAGACTTCTTAGCTTTAAGGCAGGAAATTGTATCTTTAGGTTTTTATTTTATATTACATTATCTTTGTAAGTGTGTTATTAAGTGCATCACTGAATGATTTATTTTTTATTTTTTTTAAGCCTGTGATGTATTTGTGTGTGCATATGTGAACTGGAGGCTGCCTAGGATTGGGGGTGTGTGTGTGAATGGAAGGCTGCATGGGATGGGTGTGAGTGTGTGAATGGGAAGCTGCCAGGGATATGTGTATATGTGTGTGTGTGAATGGGAGGCTGCCTTGTTGAGTGGGTGTGTGAATGGGAGCTTGCCTGGGATGGGTGGGTGTATGAATTGAAGCCTGTCGGGTTGCATGTATGTGTGTGTGTGTGTGTGTGTGTGTGTGTGTGTGTATCTGTGTGAATGGGAACCTACATGGGATATGTGTATGTGTATATATGTGTGACTTGGAGCCTGCCTGGGATGTGTATGCTTGTGTGTGTGTGTATGTGTCTGAATGTGTGCATATGTGTGAATGGGAAGCTGCCTGGGATGGATGTGTGTGTGCATGTGTGAATGGGAGGATCTCTGTGATGTGTGTGTGTGTGTGTGTGTATGAATGGGAGGCTGCCTGTGATGGGTGTGTGTATGAATGGGAGGCTGCCTATGATGTGTTTGTGTGTGTGTGTGTGTGTGTGTGTGTGTGTGTGTGTGATTTGGGGTAAGACAGGGATCGGTGTGTGTTTTTGTGTGTATGTGTGTGAATGGGAGGAAGCCTGGGATGTGTATGTCTGGGGGAATGGGAAGCTGCCTGGGATGTGTGTAAGTGTGTGGATGTGAATGGGAGACTGCCTGCAATGTGTGTGTGTGTGTGTGTGTGTGTGTGTATGTATGTGAATGAGAGGTTGCCAGTGATCGGTGTGTGTGTATGTGAATTGGAAGTTGCCTGTGATGGGTATCCATCTGTGAATGAAATGCTGCCTATGGTGTGTGGGAGGGTGTGTGTGAATGGGGGTTGACTGGGATGTGTGTGTGTGTATGTGTGTGTGAAAGGGAGGCTGCCTGGGATGGGTGTGTGTTTGTGTGTGAATAGAAGGCTTCTTGTGATGGCTGTGTATGTGTGAATGAGAGGCAGCCTATGGTGTGTGGTTATGAAAGGGGAGATGACTATTATGTATGTGAATGTGTGAGTGTGTTTGAATGGGAGACTGCCTGGGATATGTGTGTGTGTGTGTGTGTATGTGAATGGGAGGCTGCCTGGGATGAATGTATGTGGGTGTGTATGTGTGAGTGGCAGGCTGCCTGGAATAGGTGTGTGTGTGTGTGTGTGTGTGTGTGTGTGTGTGTGTGTGTGTGTGAATGTGTTATTGGGAAGCTGCCAGGGATGGGCGTGTGTGAATGGGAGGCTGTCTTGAATGGATGTGTGTATGTTTATGCAAGTGTGAAAATGAATGAGAGGCTGCCTGGGATGTGTGTGTGTGTGTGTGTATGAATGGGAGGCTGCCATGAATGGGTGTGTGTGTGTGTGTGTGTTTGTGTGAATGGGAAACTGCGTGAGATATATGTGTGTGTGTATGTGTGTTTGTGTGTGTGTGACTTGGAGCCTGCCTGGGATGAGTGTGTTTGTATGTATGTATGTGTCTGTGTGTGTATGCATGTGAGAATGGGAGAATCTCTGTGATGTGTGTGTGTGTGTGTATGAATGGGAGGCTGCCTGTGATGGGTGTGTGTATGAATGGGAGGCTGCCTATGGTGTATTTGTGAATTGGGGGATGACAGGAATTGGTGTGTGTTTATGTGTGTGTGAATGGGAGACTGCTGGGGATAATTGTGTATGTGTGTTAATGGGAGGAAGCCTGAGATGAGTGTGTGTGTGTGTGTGTGTGTGTGTTTGGGAAGCTGCCTGGGATGGGTGTGTGTGAATGGGAGGCTGTCTTGAATGTGTGTGTGTATATATACAAGTGTGTATATATGAATGAGAGGTTGCCTGGGATGGGTGTGTGTGTTGGGGGGTTATATATATGTATGAATGAGAGGTTGCCTGGGATGGGAATGTGTGTGTGAATGGGAGGCTGCTAGTGATAACTGTGTATGTGTGTGAATGGGAGGAAGCCTGAAATGAGTGTGTGATTGTTTGGGAAGCTGCTTGGGATGGGGTGTGTGTGAATGGGAGGTTGTCTTGAATGGATGTGCGTGTGTGTGTGTGTATGCAAGTATGTATATATGAATGAGAGGCTGCCTGGGATGGGTATGTGTGAATGGGAGCTAGCTTGGGATGGGTGGGTGTATGAATAGAAGCCTGCCTGGGTTGCATGTGTGTGTATGTGTGTGTGTATGAATGGGAACCTGCATAGGATATATGTGTGTATATGTGTGACTTGGAGCCTGCCTGGGATGAATGTGTTTGTTAGTGTGCATGTGTGAATGGGAGGCTGCCTGGGATGGATGTGTGTGTGCATGTGTGAATGGGAAAATCTCTGTAATGTGTAAGTGTGTATGAATGGGAGGCTGTCTGTGATGGGTGTGTGTATGAATGGGAGGCTGCTTATGGTGTGTTTGTGTGTGTGTGTGTTTGTGAATTGGGGAATGACAGGGATGGGTGTGTATTTGTGTGTGTGTGAAGGGGAGGCTGCTGGGGTAAGTGTGTATGTGTGTGAATGGAGAAAGCCTGGGATGGATGTGTGTGTGTGTGTGTGTGTGTGAATGGGAGGATGCCTGGGATGTGTGTGTGGGGGGGGGGAGGGAAGCTGCCTGGGATATGTGTGTGGATGTGTGAATGTGAATGGGAGACTGCCTGAGATGTGTGGGTGTGGGTGTGTGTGTGAATCAGAAGCTGCCTGTGATGAGTGTGTGTCTGTGAATGGAAGGTGGCCAATGGTGCTCATTCATTTTATTTTTGATAAATTGTTAGTAAAGATACATGCTTTTAAATTATATATATACACACACACACACACACACACACACACACCAGTTCATGCATGAATGCATCTACTAGTGGGAAATTTAAACTAGATTGGAGGAATCAGTCCATTTAGCGATGAAGTCACAAATTGTGTTTGTGTGTATGCTTGTGTCTCTGTGTGCATCTAGTGTGTGTGTCTGTATGCTTATGTATGTGTATGTGATGTGTATATATGTATCTCTGTGTGTATTGTCTATTCTTTATTACATGCTTTCAATAGTTTGAATGCATACTAGAATGGCTTGAGCAAATTGGAAAATTGCTCCAGATCAAACTGGTGTTGGGGGAGGGAAATCTTTTGGATTTGAACCCTTACCAACACACTGCAGCCTTTTACCAGAGGTGGACCTTGAGGTGGGCAAGCTGGGCTATCACACAGGGTGCCATGAGCTCAGGTGCACTGTGCCTGGGAACCACTAGCAGTGATTGAGTGCATGCAGATCGCTCATTCTCCCATGGCCAGAGAATGGTCGGGTACGCGCAACCTCCTCATCCTTGCCTACTGATTTCACCTGCACCTCACTAACACCCTCTGCAGAGCTTTCTCAGTGAAGCTGCAGCAGATCCCATCCCATCATAGCCTAAGAAAGGATGGGTGGAGCGGCCATCAGTTAAGGGGAGGCACTTTTTGCCTGTAACTGTAACTGCCTCCCATAGTAGAGTAATTGGGATATTTTGAGAAATTCTGTTCTACTAAAATGCTGACCTGGGGTTTCTGAGCTCATACAAGATATATTGCCATTTTATTTCTTTGATTTTTATTATGATTTTCAGATATTTCAAAGCAGGTTACATTCAGGAATTGTAGGTATTTCCCTTTCCCAGAAGGCTTACAATCTAAGGGCCTGATTTAATAAGGCGTTTCTCCCAGTCGGTGTCTGTGGGAAAAGTGCTTAGTAAATGAGACTCTATGTTTGTACTTGAGGCAATGGAGAGTAGAGTGACTTACCTAATGTCACAAGGATTAGCAGCAAGATTTGACCACTGGTATCCCTGGGTCACATCCCTCGTCTCGACCCTCTAAGATACTCCTCCACTCCAACATTCTGCATTTGGGGATGTTCCATCTGCTCTTTGGTCAGTTATTTTGCCTCAGACAGATAGAAGTATGGACAGACAAGGACCTCTTTTGTGAAATAGCTTTCCAACATTCTTTTGTTTGGAAAGCAGACACAAAAGTCAATTTCAAAATGGCTTGTCTGGGTAAATTTTGAGTTACCCAGAGAAATCCTGAGATTTAAATTTTAAGTCCCCCCTGGATAAAAAAAAAAAATGGTATCTGAGTTGGATGTATCTGCATTGTTAGAAATTTCAGATTTTGTACAGGCTAAACCGGCTACTACGATTGTTATATTTGCACTAGAACCCGATTGGGATTGGGAGCTTAAACCATATTTTAAAAATAGAATGCAGACCTTTCTAAGCATGCAGATCAGAATTTTTCCTGATGTTGCAAAAGCAACGCCAAAGAAAAGAAGGCAATTTTTGTTGCTTAGACAATTAGCCTTACAAATAGGGGCTTCTTTCCTATTAAAATTTCCTTGTCGTTGTTTAGTCACATATAAGGGCACAAAATATTTGTTTTTTATACCCTCACAATTGACTAATTGTCTAAGAAAATAAAAGGAGAAGCAGGAAAATGAGAAAGGAAATATAAATTCTGGTTTATAATACTCTCCAGAGTAAGCTTGTGTTTATCCTTCTAAAAGAAAGAGCCCAACTGCTAGTAGTAGCATACGGTTTCCTTTAAAATATATTTAAATATAATTTAACATTGAGAATTGGATTCCCCATATGTTTAGGACTTATATTTGAAGTTGTAATATTTATTTTTTGCTTGAAAGAATTATATTTCTTGTTTATGTTAATTGACTTCAAATATTCTATGTCAATTAATTATTTTTCTTGATGTATAATTGAATAATGAATAAATAAAAAATTAAAAAAACATTTTATCCTGGCAAGCCATTATTCAGAATGTATCTGGATAAGTCGGAGGTGTTCTGGGACAGAAGTTAGCCAGATAAAGATAGGAGAGAAGAAGGAAGGAACACTTTCTTGGAAAGAACCCCAGACTACTCTAGCACATTAATTTTTTTTGAAACACTCACTTAAGACAGACCTCTCCCCCTGGAGAATGTCAGTCACACCACTGCACTCCTAGTTCCTACAACCTCATCTACTGGTGACTGTGTGGACACACCGCAGTCAATAGTAAATGACATTTGGTGTCTACAGGGAACAAAGTCTAGAAAAAACACGAGTGACAGACTATGCAAGGCAAAGCGTGAAACATGAGAGAAATTTAATAGAAAGAACTACATGTCTCAGCAGCATATGGAGCAAATACTTGACCAGGCACTCTTGGGTGAAGGAAGAGGAGAGGAAAGAGAGAAGTTCTCATAAGGTTGAGAGGCAGGGAACTCTAAACACATTGGTAGGCAAGAAGCATGTAAGGGTTTTATTTTTCTCAAGGGAAAGGCCAATTTAGAAGCAAAGAACAGGCACTTTGATGGCGATAAAGTTTGGACTTTTACTGTTTTTTAATTTTGTGAGGAGAAGAGGTTAAACCTCTATGCTGTGACTGCCCCAAAACTACAGATTTTAAACAGTTACTGCTTTTGTATAAGGGAGGAGATTAATGCTCCACTTTGCTTGATTATAGCCAGATGGGTTACTTGAAATGATGAATTAGTGAATTCCTTCCCCTTTGTAAGAAGGGGCTGGCTGTGGGCACATCTAACTAACTCAGGGTGAGGGAACTTAAAACTGGATGACTTGATCCCAAGACTCGACTTGATCCCAACTCTTCCTCCGGGGAAGGCCAGCAAGGAAGTATTCACTGCTTTCTTGACTCTGCATGGTTCTCTGCATGCTTGTACTGCTCTTGCAAGACGTGCAGATCAGCGCAGAAAGGGAATACTTTGAGGACAGAGTGAGATACTGTATGCTACAAGTTACACTGAACCTTCTATTAGTAATGCTGTTTTTGTCGTCATTTTTCCTTTACTACTGTCTGGTTTTCTAGCGCGGATATTTATTCTCCATGATTTAGGCGAATAATGTATGTAAGAAAGAATGACTAACTGTAAATGTAAACTCAGAAATTGTCAGTGGGAGTGGGGGAGGAGCTAGGGCAGTGCAACTTGGTTGTATCCCCCCCCAAAAAAAAAAAAATGTGTTCTTCTGGCCCTACAAACAGTAGACACTCTAATTGCATAAACGATAGAAATCTGAATATTTACATATTAGTGTTTTGCAATTACTTAGTGCTGCTTGCCAGAACTTTATTAGATTGGAGCTAACATCGTTGCATATTCAGCATGCCATATTCCTTAGGAAAGCGAAAGTAAGGGTATTGCATCCCCAATGTTATCAAAATATGTGATATGTGCCAAGCCTGATTGACAAACTGAAGAGTAGTAAATCACCCGGACCGGATGGTATACACCCCAGAGTTCTGAAGGAACTAAAAAATGAAATTTCAGACCTATTGGTAAAAATTTGTAACTTATCATTAAAATCATCCATTGTACCTGAAGACTGGAGGATAGCAAATGTAACCCCAATATTTAAAAAGGGCTCCAGGGGCGATCTGGGAAACTACAGACCGGTTAGCCTGACTTCAGTGTCAGGAAAAATAGTGGAAAGTGTTCTAAACATCAAAATCACAGAACATATAGAAAGACATGGTTTAATGGAACAAAGTCAGCATGGCTTTACCCAGGGCAAGTCTTGCCTCACAAATCTGCTTTACTTTTTTGAAGGAGTTAATAAACACGTGGATAAAGGTGAACCGGTAGATATAGTATACGTGGATTTTCAGAAGGCGTTTGACAAAGTTCCTCATGAGAGGCTTCTAGGAAAAGTAAAAAGTTATGGGATAGGTGGCGATGTCCTTTCGTGGATTGCAAACTGGCTAAAAGACAGGAAACAGACAGTAGGATTAAATGGACAATTTTCTCAGTGGAAGGGAGTGGACAGTGGAGTGCCTCAGGGATCTGTATTGGGACCCTTACTTTTCAATATATTTATAAATGATCTGGAAAGAAATACGACGAGTGAGATAATCAAATTTGCAGATGACACAAAATTGTTCAGAGTAGTTAAATCACAAGCAGATTGTAATAAATTGCAGGAAGACCTTGTGAGACTGGAAAATTGGGCATCCAAATGGCAGATTAAATTTAATGTGGATAAGTGCAAGGTGATGCATATAGGGAAAAATAACCCTTGCTATAATTACACAATGTTGGGTTCCATATTAGGTGCTACAACCCAAGAAAGAGATCTAGGTGTCATAGTGGATAACACATTGAAATTGTCGTTTCAGTGTGCTGCTGCAGTCAAAAAAGCAAACAGAATGTTGGGAATTATTAGAAAGGGAATGGTGAATAAAACAGAAAATGTCATAATGCCTCTGTATCGCTCCATGGTGAGACCGCACCTTGAATACTGTGTACAATTCTGGTCGCCGCATCTCAAAAAAGATATAATTGCGATGGAGAAGGTACAGAGAAGGGCTACCAAAATGATAAGGGGAATGGAACAACTCCCCTATGAGGAAAGACTAAAGAGGTTAGGACTTTTCAGCTTGGAGAAGAGATGGCTGAGGGGGGATATGATAGAGATGTTTAAAATCATGAGAGGTCTAGAACGGGTAGATGTGAATCGGTTATTTACTATTTCGGATAGTAGAAAGACTGGGGGGCACTCCATGAAGTTAGCATAGGGCAAATTTAAAACTAATCGGAGAAAGTTCTTTTTTACTCAATGCACAATTAAACTCTGGAATTTGTTGCCAGAGGATGTGGTTAGTGCAGTTAGTATAGCTGTGTTTAAAAAAGGATTGGATAAGTTGTTGGAGGAGAAGTCCATTACCTGCTATTAAGTTCACTTAGAGAATAGCCACTGCCATTAGCAATGGTAACATGGAATAGACTTAGTTTTTGGGTACTTGCCAGGTTCTTGTGGCCTGGATTGGCCACTGTTGGAAACAGGATACTGGGCTTGATGGACCCTTGGTCTGACCCAGTATGGCATTTTCTTATGTTCTTATGTTCTTATGTAAGCCTAGTATGTGAGACTTGATACAATTTTAAATCTCTGCAAATTGCACTTTAGCGGTTAAGGGCACGCCCACCCTCCTCCCCAGGATTCATTACATCACCACATAGTGAGCACCACACAGTGACATCACCACACAGTGAGCACCACACAGAAAGCACTTAGGCAGGCCACTTCCTGGCAGACTTTGCCTAAGGGATAGCCAAAGGGCTTGCCCTTTTGTGTGCCTCATATTGCGACCTGTGGGTTGTAGGTCAGAAATCTTGGCTTTTTAAAGAGGGGCAGGGTGTCTCTGTTTTGCTGTTAGTGTTTTGCATGTTAAAACTGAGAAAATGCTAGGTAATATCCCCATTATAATGAGACGAGGCAGACATGCTGGTTTAAGTGATAAAAAGTTTAGGAGTGAAAATAGAATATTGGATCCACTTGAAAAGGTAAATGTGACACAATTTAATGCAAATCTAGCACAAAATTTATCTATAGACTATATGAACATATGATCACTAAGAACCAAAGAGCACTGTATTAATGATATGATTGAACGCAATAATTTGATTCTGTTCCTAATTACTTGAAACCTGGCATCGTAAGCATGATACTGTGCTGTTAAATTAATTATGCCCATTGGGATATTCTTATCTACAGAAAGCTCAAGCGAATAAGGAAGGAGGAGGATTGTTAGTAATTTACAGAGCAACATTACAAGTAAATGAGGTTAATTTTGCCTTTCAATCCCCCACAGAGGCATTGATAATTCAGGTTCAGTTAAGATGGGTTTATTTGTTTGATATATTCGCTACCAGGAGGTACTGTTTCTTATATTACCTAGTTGTGTGAACAAATAGCTAAGCTCCATTTGTGCTATAATAGATTGCTATTTGTTGAGATTTTAATATTTATACTGATGATAATAACTCAGCTGTAGCAAAAGAATTTCTATTCCATATGTCTGCTGGAATTTGAGCAAAAAGTTAAGGTGCCTACTCATAGTGCAGGGCATGCTTTATATCCTTCTATTTCACCACAAAAGGTGAATTGATTATATTTCTAAAGTGTGTGCTCATGAAGTTTTGTGGTCGGATCACTACTTGTTATTGTTCCCACTAATAAATTGTAGGGATGTGCAGACCAAAAGTTTAAGTTCATAAGTCCATAAGTCGAAAGGGGGTCCCATTTGCGGTCAATATGGACATATGGAGAATTCCATAAGTTGAGTCTATGTCCATATGTGCAAATAAAAATTTAAACCCCTCACCCACCTTAATCCCGCCCCCCCCCCCCAAGACTTACCAAAACTCCCTGATGGTCCAGCGGGGTCAGGACGCCATTCCTGAACTCCTTTGCAAGGAGCACGTGACGTCGGCGTCACGTCGGCGTGACGCGGCGTCACGTGATTCCCCTCGGGTTCGCTCCGGGACCCCTCGTTGGGCCCAAAAGGCACTTTTGGCCAGCTTGGGGGGGCCTCCTGACCCCCCCAAGCTGGCCAAAAGTGCCTTTTGGGCCCAACGAGGGGTCCGGGAGCGGAACCGCGATGAACCACGTGACGTCGGCGTCACATCGGAGTGACGCCGACGTCATGTGATTCCCCACGCGTCCGCTCCCGGACCCTCACGGAACTTTTGGCCAGCTTGGGGAGTTTTGGTAAGTCTTGGGGGGGGGGGGATTAAGGAGGGTGAGGGGTTTAAATTTTTATTTAGATCAACAATCGCGATTTCCAACGTATTCAACATAGCTATGTTGAATAAGTTGGAAATCCGATCGTTTACGCCTCATCATTTTTTTAAGTTAAAAAAAATAAATAAGTTGCGTTTTCCATTTAAGTTCAAAACGAATGCACACCCCTAATAAATTGTACAGATGGTTGCAATGGCCTAATATAAAATGAGGTTCTAAGTCTTTCTCCCTGGAGTTACGAGAGAAAGAGAAAGAGAAAGAAAAAGAGAGAGAGAGAGAGAGCAAGCACCTAGCTGTAATACCCTGACCCTAGATAGGTATTTATATCTCTATGGGAGGCCCACCTAGTAACTCGAGGTGAGGTTTAGGTATTAGTGTAAGGGGTTAGGGGCCACTCTGACATTCAATTTGAGATATGCAAACAGAATAGTGCTCTCTTTTGAACATTTGATGACCTTCGGAGTGAGGAAACTCACCCAAAGATGAGATTTGTGCAGTGTTCTCTCAGCCTAGCTTGATGGACTCTCTACCTTGGCTTCACAAAACAGTAAGCCCATTCCCCCCTCTTTCAGATTTGCATCACACAATACCATATGGTACTATCGCATGCATTAAAGGCACTTTTCGCATGCAAAAACACCTTAGCGCATTTTCATAAATGAGGAGGATAGTTTGGAAAAAGGATTGGCTATGGATACATCCAAAACTAACTCATTACAAGACTTGCCTATACCCATATAAGTAAAGGATGTAAGAAGACTTCTAGGATTCACAAGCTACTTTTGATGTTTTGTTCCACCTTTTGCACAGATAGCTACATCATTACATAGATTGACAGGGAAAAGTAAGAAACAACCAAAAGTGGAAACATTCAAGGGGACATAAGAATGTCAACTTGCATTTGAAACATTAATAGAAAAGCTAATGACTGGCTGCACCAATTCTGGCATACCCTATATTTGAGTTACCATTTATTTTAACAACTGATGTAAGCAATAAAGGACTAGGTGCTGCATTAAGCCAAATCCAAGAAGGGCAGGAAAGTGATTTCTTTCATAAGTAGAGGCCTCCATAAATCTGAACATAATGACAGTAACTACAGTGCTTTTAAGTTAGAGCTATTAGTGCTAAAATGGGCTGTAACAGACAAATTTAGTGATTATTTGATGTACAAAAAATTTACTGTCAGAACCAATCATAATCTGCTGAAATATTTAGAAACAGCCTATGTTTAAGCAGTAAAGCAGAGATATATCATGCAGCTAGCAGAATTTTGTTTGAAATAAATTATAAACTAGGTAAACCGAATCTGGTAGCAGATGCTTTGTCTAGAATTCCAACGAAAGATGAACCAGAATGTGAAGACACTGAAAAAGATTTTTTAATCATAAAACCGGAAGAAATTAAAAATTATCTCTGTAAAAAAGAAAAGGAAACAAGGGCTGAAGTTAGAGCATTAAAGTTATTGGATAAAATCCATTTTGATTATACAAAATAAACTTTAAAAATTAACAACAAGCAGATCCAGATTTGAATTTAATTGTATAAGCTAAAGCTTCTGAGAAAGACCCTGACTTATTGAATTGTACAGTTTCACAAAAGAAGATATAGGGGGAGTGATGCCAATTAATATTCCAAGAATAATTTTGGTACCGCATAATAAAAGACTCATGTGATCAAATTGTGATAAGACAACTCATATTACCATCAAGTTTAACAAAATAAGCCTTCAAAATTAAACATAATCATTCCAGTCATTTTTCCTCTAAAAACACTCAAAAGTAAGGAAATACTATTATTGGCAAAATATGACTAACAATGTCAATATGTGGATAAAAGAATGTAAAATATGCATATTTGCAAAGAATTTGACTACACAAGAACGAGCAACATTGCACCATTTTTATGTGGGGTATCCATTAGATTTGCTGGAAATAGATTATACAGTGCTGGAACCTACCGGAGTAATTATGGAGTGGAAAATGTATTAGTAATCACTGACAGGATTACCAGATTTACACTGACAATAAAAACAAGAGACCAAACAGCAATAACTACTGCCAAGCAGCTAGTGCAGCAATAGTTTACACACTATGGGTGTCCCACGAGAATACATTTGGACCAAGGAAGAGCCTTCAAATCTGCAGTGACTAAACAGCTATGTCAAATATGAATTCACAAAAGTTTGTACTACTCTGGATCACCTAGAGGGAAATCCCCAATGTGAACGATTTAATCTACAATGCATGATATGTTAAAAACATTAGAAAAAGAGAAGAAGAAACAATGGACTAAATATATTCCAGAATTAGAGCTAGCACATAACAGCCACATACATAGTTCTACTGGGTATGCACCCTTCTACCTAATGTTTGGTAGGGATCCAAAACAATGTATGATTTTCATATGAAAGAAGATGAAAATGACAAGCCTAATACTGACAAATGGATAGGAGTCTCATAGAAAATGTTTAGAACAAGTATGTGATATTGCCAGAGAGGAAAGTTTGAAGAAGTTTGCTTTTAGAAATAAACATTTTGATAAAAATTGTAAAAAATTCTCTAATTAGATTAGACGACTGAGTTTTGTTACAGAACTTAAAATACAGAGGGTGAAGGAAAATTCAAAATGTCTGGGAAGAAGACCCTTATGAAGTCATACATAGATATGAACCAGAGAACAGAATGTACCAAAAAAGAAGACAGTACAGGGCTGCTGCCACTCTCTATAAAAGGCAGTGAAAGAGGCCCAAAGCTGAGCTGAGATGAAAGAACATAGGAGGATTAGCCAGCAGCATTTTGCTGCACCAACACTATCTTTGCTGTACTTCTTAGCTGGCCCAGAGACAGTCTCTGCCTCCACCACCTGTCCCGATGTGCTCATTGACGCTGACTCCAACTGTGATGGGGTACGTGCCCAATTTCTTTGCCAATGCTAATTTAAATTAAAGAAAAAAAACAGAGAAGCAGGAGAAGTCCATTACATGCTATTAATTGATTTGACTTAGAAAATAGCCACTGCTATTACTAGCAATGGTAACATGGAATAGACTTAGTTTTGGGGTACTTGCCATGTTCTTATAGCCTGGATTGGCCACTGTTGGAAACAGGATGCTGGGTTTGATGGACCCTTGGTCTGACCCAGTATGGCATATTCTTATGTTCTTATGTTGAATCTCCAAGAGGCAGAGTAGAATGGCAATGGCCGCAGGGCGGGGTACACCTCATTGAGTCTCCACGAAGCAGAGTAGTAAGGCAGTGGTCTGCAGAGTAGGTTACAGCAATGTTGAGTCTCCACGTGTAGAGCAGTTCTGGGAGCAACCTCGAGGAGCGAGGGAGCTGGTATGCAGTGTCCGAGGCACAGGGCCCTCCGAGGAGCGGATAGCCAGAGACAGGACCATAGAGTGTCTCACGCCAGAAGGAGCAGGAACCAGGAACTAACCATCTGTAGAGATCAGTAAGATTCAGCAAGGAAGGAACTCATTGCCAAGTCGATTAGAGCCAGGCCCCGATGGTGCTTAAGAGTTCAGGGCTAATGTTGTCATCAAGAGGAAACACCTCTGAGTTTCCCGCCCTGGCGTCCTTAAAGGAGGGCCATGTAGTGAGCGTGTGCACGCACCTAGGAAGGCCCAGGAGGGACATGGCAGTCGGTGGCATCCTCACCACCCTGGGGAGTCCTGGAACAGAGCAATGTGCGTCGGAAGCAGCTAGGTACAGCCGTGAGTTTCCCCAAAGGAGAGAGGGTAGCAGCACACGAAGTGACGGTTATAACACAGAGGTTAAGAATAACTGTCATCTGCATTAGAGAGGAACCCTTAGCTATCATAGAATAAAATAAATACTGTGACATCACAGGGTATGGATATAGGACAGCAAAGGTAAGGAAAGGCAGTTTAGAATTAGACTCAGAACTGAGCTGTAAAGTAAAGAGGAAGGAAGTGCCACATCAGTGCTCTCAATATGCAATAAAAGTATTCAAAAGATAACAGTAACTGGCAGGAACAATATAAAACACTCAGGAATGAGTGTGTGGTGTATCTGTATGTTCGTGTATGTTCCCTCCCACATGCATGCCAGTCCCCTGGTCCGACCATTACCTCATTAATTAAAACATCCTGTTCTATAAGGATCCCTCCTAATCCTAATCATCTGACCTCAAGCAACACCATACACTACAGAAAAACATGCAACAGAGACGAACTCATCCTGGCCCTCTCCGACACGCTAAACAACCTCGACCTGTCAGATCCAGATACTGGCACAACATTACAATTAATGTGGCCAACAAGATCTGCCCATTGCAATCTAGACATATAAACACACAAAACAACAAGAAACCCTGGTACATACAAGAGCTAAAAGACATGAAACGTAACCTCAAAAAAACTGAAAAGGCCTGACGCAAAGATCCTACCCCCACACTTCTTGCCTGATTCAAATCCGCCTTACACTGCTACAGGGATAGATTAAATAAAGCCAAAAGGGACTTCTACTCCTCCAGAATCCACCAACTCCAATACAACCCGCGAGCCCTCTACGACTATGTTGCCTCTTTAACCAAATCGACACCGGCAGTTATACTGGAGGATGTAGCCAAAACCAAGTGCAAGGAACTTGCACTATTCTTCCAAGACAAAGTCTATAAACTGCTCACATGTTTCCCTTCCTCCTCTGCAACCAATCAAAACTCACAAGAAGCCCCCACAACCCATCCCAACCCCCTCCCCCAAAGGCCTGACCACCTTAGAATATACAACTGCTTTGGAAATTGAATCATTCCTTAAGAAATCCAAACCATCCTCCCATCCCTCTGACACAATCCCTACTAAACACCTTCTCTCCATACCCAACATAATAGCCCAGCCCATAGCCAGCATTAAAAATGCCTCTATCGTCTCAGGCCTAGTACCCAATCCCCTCAAACAAGCAATAGTCAAGGCAATACTGAACCCAAGCTTGACCCCATCGACCCATCTAACTATTGCCCCATCGCAAACCTCCCCTTCATCTCAAAACTTCTTTAAAAAACGATCAATAAGCAACTCACTGAATACCTTGAAGACTCACACCTACTCTCTCCATTTCAGTATGGATTTAGGAAATTCCATAGTACTGAAACCCTCCTCCTTTCCTTGTCAGACCGACTCATTAGAGACCTAGATAAAGGTCATTCATATATTCTAGCCTTCTTAGACATATCCTCAGCATTTGACACAATCAGCCACAATATCCTCCTGCAACGTCTTCACGAAATTGGAATCACAAGTGCTGCTCACAATTGGTTTAAATCATATCTAAGTAATCGAAACTACAAAGTCAAAATTGTCCCCCTTGTCCAAGGAGTCCCACAAGGCTACTCGCTATCCTCCACCCTTTTCAACATTTACCTCCTACTGCTCTGTCATCTCCTATCCAACCTCAAGCTTCCCCACTATATTTATGCAGACGATGTTCAGATTCTTATCCCAATATCTGACACCCTTCCTAAAGCTATGAACATCTGGGAATCTACCCTCATAGCCATTAACCAACTCCTATCCACATACACCTTGCCCTTAACACGGCAAAAACCGAGATAATGTTTATCTCCCCTCAAAATCAGCTTATCTACCCACAAAATCAGCCTACTAACCTCCCCCTACTTCGCCCCCAATCTCTACCAATCCCGTTCTCCCAGCAGATACGAGATCTAGGTGTCATTCTAGACAGCCAAATCAACCTCAAGAAATTCATTAACACCACCCTGAAAGAATGCTTCTTTAAATTACACACTTTAAAGAAACTGAAACCTTTACTCCACCAACCAGACTTTTGTACAGCACTACAAACTACTATATTTTCTAAAATTGATTATTGTAACTCGCTTCTCCTAGGCTTACCCAAAATCTTCATACATCTTTTACAAATTCTACAAAACACAGCTGCACGGATACTTACCAGCACACGCAGAAACAAACACATTTCACCCGTACTTAAAGAACTGCACTGGCTCCCCATCGCATCCCGAATCCAGTACAAAACCCTTTCCATCATACATAAGGCACTCCACAACCCTGAAATGAACTGGTTCAATGATTCACTAGTATTCCACGAACCCTAAACCAACCAGGAACCAATATCTTGCTTCCATACGCACACCCTCCCCAGAAACAACAATCTAGCATCTACCAGAGCAAGTGCTCTCTCCATAGCTGGCCCTGCCCTATGGAACAAATTGCCCATAGACTTTCGCCAGGAAGACTGCCTAAAAACATTTTAAAAAAAACCTAAAGACATGGTTGTTCGCACAAGCGTACACCTAATCCTACACCCCATACCATCCCAGCACGCTTCCTCAGCTTTACTCATCTAAGATGTCCACATGTTGAATAGCATTGTAATTGATTGTAAATAACCCTACTACTCTGTACATAAATTACCTTTATATTCAACTACACTGTCTCACACTTATATTATTTTTTAGTCATTTAGGCATGTTCTCTGTTAAATGCTTCTTATGTACCTGTTCTCTTGTTATTTGTCAAGCACATATTATGTGCAATTTAACGTTTACTGTAAACCGATGTGATATCCCTGATGAATGTCAGTATATTAAAACCCCAAATAAATAAATAAATAAATAAATAAATTGTTTAAATAAGAAAAATCCAGGTACGACTTGGAAGTAGTTAAAATTAATTATAATACTGCTGACCCATGGTGAATATTATCAGCATTGATAGGAAAAGGGTGTGAAAATGAGGTATGGTTGGAGAATGTGAAAAGGACACCTGAGACACTTGAATTGACTCCCTGATGTTTGATAAGAGAAGATTCTCTGAAGCTTGATAGTAGACAGGAGTTTAGAGTAAAAGGCAAGCTCCTGAATCAGAAAAGCATATGATTAAGTCCTTCTTAACTATCTGTACAGGAGGAGTTTCAAAGAATTCAAGAGAAAGTAATAATAATTATATGCTTTTGCCAGAGTGAAGATAATAGGTGTACCTGAAAAAAAATAAAATTTCTCCAAACCATAGAAATACACACCTTAACAGCAGACGAATTGAAAAGAAAAGATAACTACTTAGGTTTAAATTAAAGACACCTTATTGTTCCTGACCAGCTTAGATAGGGTTATATAATTATCATTATTTTTTTAGATAGAGTGAAGAGTTCAATAAGACGTGGAAGATATCTCACACTAGGGAACACATTTAGTTGTCAGAAGATAAGACAGTGAAAGGGAGTTAGACTCTTTTATTGATTTTGTAAAGCAATAGGCAGTAGGTGCCAAGCTGTGAAAACAAAGACAGTGAAAGAAATATCTACGCACCCCAGCAGCAAACCCAAAAATCAACAAACATCAACAAAGAACAGAACATTAAAGATAAGTGTGTACACACCAATTTAGCAAACAGATATCTTTTGTAAAGAGAATTCTAACAAAGGAAAAAAGAAAAAGGAAATAACAGAACATATAAGATTACTATTACCCTTAAGGTACTCTTGACTGCTATCAGTAAAATATTCAGTGGTATCCTAAAAATAAGAAAAATGGAAGACACAAAAATAATCAATTCTTGAAGTCACAAAAAAAAATTGAAAAGTAAAGTAAAGAAATAGTTTTTATAGTTATCTAATATTCCTCCATGGAATGTAGAATGCTGAAGTCTAAATAGAATTTTGAATAAATAGCTCTAGATGAGAAGAAAGCAAAACATAGCAAAGATTGTATTCATTATTTGTTGTTTAATATTGTATTTTTTTTATTAAGCAATGTTACACCCGTCGGTCACAGATGGATGCGACCTCTCATGTCCACCTCCTATTTCCTGCACCGTCAATCCTAGGAAAAATGGCAGCCTCTGCCAACCAACGCCGACCTCCCCGGCGTCCTTGGGACGTCCTGGGTGCTGCCGACCGGAATCACCTAAGGCACGCGTGCACAAGGGCCTCCTTTGTACACGTCATGGCGGGAACCTCAGGGGCGTCCCCTCCTGATGAAGTTAACTCGCTGCTGTACTTAAGCTGACCACGCCTCTACTACTACGAGTTAGCAAGGAGTTCCCTCATTGCTGAATTGCTCCATTCTTGGACTTCCTGTTCCTGAGTTCTTTCTTGGCGTATGAATGCTCTGGGAACCCGCTTCTCGGGGGCCTTTCCGCATTCCTGGCTATCTGCTCCTTGGAGGGCCTTTCAGCCTTGGACTACTACCTGACCCGCTTCTCAGGTCACTCTCCTGGAACTACCACTTGTAAGTACCTTACCACAGACTTCAACGATACTAGCCTTACTGAAGCTTCTCTATGGTGCACCCTGTGCCTCGGGCCACTTCCATTCCTCTTCAGTACCAGTTGTTGCAGTATACCCTGTGCTGCAGGGTATTGCCATATCAGCTACAAGATCCACTTCCAGGTTCCTGCATCTCAGACTATATCATCATCATCATCTTCAGTACAGTCATCTCGGCGTACCTCGCTCTGCGGGCCACTCCCGGATCTGCACATCTGAGGAATCTCTACTCGTCTGAAGGGATTTCCTGGCATACCCCGCTCTGCAGACCATTACTAGATCTTCACATCACTGGCATCACCCTGGGTATACCCCACGGCTCAGAACTGTAATTATTTACTTCTCCCGCTCTGTGGGCTCTGCTTTTACTTCCTTCATAATAAAGTGTCTATCATACAGTTGTGCCCTATGCCACTGAGACTGGGCCTACCAATGGTGAGGCCCACAGGGCTCCTCCCCGAGGGCAGAGAAATCTCTCATCTTGACCCAGGGTTCACATCCTTATAAAAACATAACAGATTGCTAATTCCATGGACCCAGCTCAGGTCTCAGCCATCCAGGCCATCCCTGGCCTGGCCCAACGCCTTGCCAAGCAACAAAGGACACTAGAGACTTTGGCTAACGCCTTCAGTCAGCTAAGTTCTCTGCTGAACTCTACATTGACGCCTGATAAGGCCACTTACTCTTCACCTATGTCATCTGCACAACTCTCTGTGCCTTTGCCAGTTTTACAGGTGATCTCATGATATGTAGGGGTTTTTTGAATCAGTGCTGTATGCACTTTTCACTACAACCTACCTATTTCCCAGACATAGTGTCCAAAACTACGTACATACTGTCTCTTTTAGACGGGAAAGCCCTGGCCTGGGCTTCACCTCTCTGGGAGCGTAATGATTAGGGATGTGAATCGTGTCCTCGATCGTCTTAACGATCGATTTCGGCTGGGAGGGGGAGGGAATCGTATTGTTGCCGTTTGGGGGGGTAAAATATCGTGAAAAATCGTGAAAAATCGTGAAAAATCAAAAAAACGTAAAATCGCAAAACCGGCACATTAAAACCCCCTAAAACCCACCCCCGACCCTTTAAATTAAATCCCCCACCCTCCCAAACCCCCCCCCCCCAAATGACTTAAATAACCTGCGAGTCCAGCGGCGGTCCGGAACGGCAGCGGTCCGGAACGGGCTCCTGCTACTGAATCTTGTTGTCTTCAGCCGGCGCCATTTTCCAAAATGGCGCCGAAAAATGGCGGCGGCCATAGACGAACACGATTGGACGGCAGGAGGTCCTTCCGGACCCCCGCTGGACTTTTGGCAAGTCTTGTGGGGGTCAGGAGGCCCCCCCCAAGCTGGCCAAAAGTTCCTGGAGGTCCAGCGGGGGGTCAGGGAGCGATTTCCCGCCGCAAATCGTTTTCGTACGGAAAATGGTGCCGGCCATACGCGTATGGCCGGCGCCATTTTCCGTACGAAAATGATTTGCGGCGGGAAATCGCTCCCTGACCCCCGCTGGACCTCCAGGAACTTTTGGCCAGCTTGGGGGGGGGCTCCTGACCCCCACAAGACTTGCCAAAAGTCCAGCGGGGGTCCGGAAGGACCTCCTGCCGTCCAATCATGTTCGTCTATGGCCGCCGCCATTTTTCGGCGCCATTTTGGAAAATGGCGCCGGCTGAAGACAACAAGATTCAGTAGCAGGAGCCCGTTCCGGACCGCTGCCGTTCCGGACCGCCGCTGGACCCGCAGGTTATTTAAGTCATTTGGGGGGGGGTTTGGGAGGGTGGGGGATTTAATTTAAAGGGTCGGGGGTGGGTTTTAGGGGGTTTTAGTGTGCCGGCTCACGATTCTAACGATTTATAACGATAAATCGTTAGAATCTCTATTGTATTGTGTTCCATAATGGTTTAAGACGATATTAAAATTATCGGACGATAATTTTAATCGTCCTAAAACGATTCACATCCCTAGTAATGATCCAATTCTCAAGGATTTGACAGGATTCCTTGTTCTCTTTCATTCTGTACCCACTTCCTCTGTCAGCGACCATGGTCATGTTTGCCTATATTCAAGAGCACTTGGCGAAGGGCTTCATTCAGCCTTCTAAGTCTCCTGCCAGAGCCGGATTCTTTTTTTGTGGGTAAAAAGGATGGATCCCTTTGCCCATGTATAGACTACCATGGCTTAAATGAGATCACCATGAAAGACTGCTACCCATTGCCATTGATATCTGAACTCTTTGATAGGCTCCAAGGAGCCAAAATATTCACAAAGCTGGACCTCAGAGGGGTACATAATTTGGTCTGAATAAGCCAGGGTGATGAATGGAAAATAGTGTTTAATACCCGTGATGGCCATTTTGAATATTTAATCATGCCCTTTGGCCTTTGCAATGCCCCGGCCGCATTTCAAAACATGATGAATGACATCTTCAGGGACATGCTGTATACCTGTGTAGTAGTATATCTAGATGATATACTGGTCTTTTCTCAAAACCTCCAGAGCCATCAATTGGTCATCACTAATGTTCTATAGAGACTAAGAGATAACCAACTGTATGCCAAATTAGAGAAATGCTCATTTCATCAGGAATATGTTCCCTTTTTAGGGTATGTGGTATCCAGCCAGGGGTTCCAGCTGGATCTGCAAAAAACCAAGAGTATTAGGACTGGCCCCAACCTATTGGTCTTAAAGCTCTGTGAAGATTCCTCAGATTCACTAACTACTACAGATCATTTGTTCATCACTATTCTACCTTGACTGTGCCTCTTACAGCCATGATGGAAAAGGGAGCCAACCCCTCTCAGTGGTCTCCAGAAGCCGTGACCCATGGCTTGAGGGAGCACAACATCAGATAACGGTTTACACTGACCACAAAAACCTCAAATATTTACATCATGCACAGCGCTTGAACCACCATCAAGCTCACTGGTCTTTATTTTTTAACTGATTTGATTTCCTCTTGAAGTATCGTCCAGTGGACAAGAACACCCATGCAGACACTCTCTCCCATTCCTTTTCACTGGAGAATGTCCTTGATACTCTGTGCCATATACCCTGTTTCCCCGAAAATAAGACAGTGTCTTATATTAATTTTTGCTACCAAAGATGCACTAGGCCTTATTTTCAGGGGATGTCTAATTCCGTTGAGCTCCTGGCTGCCCCTGCGTCAGCCATGTCCCACCAGTGTGCTGTCAGAGAGAGGTAAGAGTGTGCAGCATTCATGGTAGTCAGCTTGGGCTGACTCTGCTGCTTTTGAACCTCTGCACACTGCTTGGAAGGGGTCCCCCGACTGGTACTGCCACCATCCCCAGATGTCAGTAATCTTGCTGCCACTGTCACTGCTGCCACATGGCTATTGGGGAGGCGCCGATTGCTGCTACTGACACTGAAGCCCATTCTGCTGCCTCCTCTGTGCAGGCCCCGTGGGCTTCCACTTTCTCCATGCTGATCTCGTACATTGTGAGATCCGCATAGAGAAAGTGCTATTCTTGCACATTCCCAAATATTACATGTGCCAATCACTAAAAAATAATTTATTTTTTTTTTACCTTTGCTGGCTGATGTTAGTTTTCTAATCGGTTGGTCACAGGCTTTTTTTTTTCCACCTTCTCTTTCTTATTTTTTTGCCAATTCCTTTTATATTGTCCTTTTTTCTTCCGTATTTCTTTTCTCTCCGTCTTCTTCCCTCAAACACAGTCAGGTTCTCATTCTCACATGCATTTCTCTCTCTCTCACACACACAGACCCTCACTGTCACATGCTGTCTCTCATACAATCATTCATACACACAGTCTCTCACTGGCACATGCTGTCTGACTCTCACACACACAGGCTCTCTCTCACTCCCACATGCTGTCTTGCTCAAGCATAGGCTCTCACCGTCACACGCTGTCTCTCACACACACAGAGGCTCTCACATGCTGCCTCTGCAAGCATTCAGATCCTCACTCCCACACACAATCTCTCAACTCATCTCATACACGCACGCACGCACACACACTCTACAGACCCTCAGCCTCTCTCTCACCTCTGGGCCTCCTCTTCGCGGGTCGCCGCAGGATGGGCTTGGGCCTCTTCCTCGGCCCTGCTACCGGGCCTCTTCCTCTTCTTGGGCTGCTGCGACTTGGGATTCGCAGCAGCCCGCGGCGGCTCCTCTTCTGCACGCGCTGATGCTCTTTCTCCTTCCTGCCCATGCGGCTCCGGCAACGTTTACTTCCGGGGCCGCACAGGCAGGAAGGAGAAAGCATCAGCGCATTTGAACGCAATCTTTTTCTTCGGGCAAGGAGGCTCCGCGGCTGCATGAGCCTCCTTGCGCCCGGGCGCATCGGTTCCCCTCCGGATACCACTGCAGGCCTCCTCTTCGCGTGTCACCGCAGGATGGGCTCTGCAGCGGCCCTGAACTTCTCGGGCCTCTTCCTCGCTACCGGGCCTCTTCCTCTTCTTGGGCCGCTGCGACTTGGGATTCGCAGCAGCCCGCGGCGGCTCCTCTTCTGCACGCGCTGATGCTCTTTCTCCTTCCTGCCCATGCGGCTCCGGCAACGTTTACTTCCGGGGCCGCACAGGCAGGAAGGAGAAAGAGCATCAGCGCATTTGACCGCAATCTTTTTCTTCGGGCAAGGAGGCTCAGCAGCCGCATGAGCCTCCTTGCGCCCGGGCGCATCGGCTCCCCTCCGGATACCATTGCTCGCGTCTGCCCCTAATACTTTGGAAACTTTATTTAAAAAAAAAAAAAATGACATCACAGGATTGACCGGCCCACCGGGGGAAGCCCGATCCCTCGATAGGTCAATCCGCCCCTGTTTACAAGGGATGTCTTACTTTCGGGGGAGGTCTTACATTTAAGAATTCGGCAAAATCCCTACTAGGTCTTATTTTTGGGGGTGTCTTATTTTCGGGGGAAACACGGTAATTGATCCTACTAGGGAACTTCTCTCAGGTACCCACATGGTTCCAGTTGGGAAGACTGTGGTTCCCCAGACACTCAGGAAGAAAATCCTCAGATGGGCCCATGACTGTCTGCTTGCAGGTCATCCTCGAAAATACAGAACGTTGACCACCCTGCAAAGATATTACTGGTGGCCCTCCATGAAAGAAGATGTACAGGCCTATGTGGAGTCATGTCCTACTTGCACAAGACAGAAACCACCGACTGGTCATCTCTGGTGACTTCTTCAGCCTCTGTCCGCTCCTAGCAAACCGTGGACACATATAGCCACGGACTTTATTGTCAACTTACCTGTGTCCAATGGTAACAACCTTATCTGGGTCACTGTAGACTGTTTTTCTAAAATGGCTCATTTTGTGGCATTACCATCATCTCCAGAAGTAGTGAAGTTGTTCATCCGTCACATCTTCCGTCTGCATGGCATGCCAAAGCACAAACTCTCTGACCGAGGGGTTCAATTTACAGAGAAGTTCTGGAGATCCCTCTGTAAAGGTTTGACATATCTCTGGATCTTACTTCCACTTACCATACGCAAGCCAATGGACAGACAGAGAGGACAAATCATACGCTAAAACAGTTTCTCCGGGCTTATGTTAATTTCAGACAAAGCAACTGGTCCGAGTTGCTCCCCTGGGCTGAATTCACGCTGAATTATCATCAGTCAGCTTCAACAGGATTGTCGCCTTTTCAACTCATCTATGGACGTCAACCTCTACCTCCTCTACCAATGCCTTTGTCAGTATCGTCTCCTGCACCCCAGGCCTCGGCACAAAAACTGCATCAGCTTTGGGAACACATGAAAGAACTTCTCCAGAAAGCTGGGCAACAGGCTAAGAAGTTCTACGATGCCCATCATAGAGCAGTTCCACAGTTACAACCCGGAGACAAGGTATGGCTCAGTACCCGCTTCATCCACCTAAGACTGCCTTCTGCTCGATTTACGCCCAGGTATATAGGGCCTTTTACAATACTTTGCCGCTTGGGTCCAGTCACATACAGCCTGCAGTTACCATCTTCTCTTAGAATCCACAACGCCTTCCTCATCTCCCTTCTAAAACCGTTCATCTTGTCGGAATTCTCAAGGAAGACACCTGAGTCTCAACCTCTCACTTATCAGGTGGAAGATATATTTGATGTAAGGAAACATGGAAGATGCTGGGAGTACCTCGTATCCTGGGAAGGATTTGGAACTGAGGAGAATAGCTGGGAGCCTGCAAGCAACATCTTCGACAAGGAGTTGATCAAACAATGTCACATGTCACATCCTAGGAGACCAAAACCCCCAGGGTGGGGCCTTAAGAAGGAGGGTACTGTTACGCCCATCGGTCGCAGATGTCTGCGACCTTTCATGTTCACTTCCTTTTCCCCTGCACCATCAATCCTAGGAATAATGGCAGCCTCCGCCAACCAACGCCGACCTCCCCGGCATCCCTGGGATGGCATAGGTGCTGCCGACTGCCATCTTGTCTCTGGAATCATCTAAGGTGCGCACATGCGCGCACGTGCATATCCTCCTTTGTACATGTCGTGGCAGGAACCTCAGGGGTGTCCCTACCTATGGCATGAACTCACTGCTGTATTAAGCTGACCAGACCTCTGCTAGTATGAGTTAGCAAGGAGTTCCCTCATTGCTGAATACACTCCATTCTTGGACTTCCAGTTCCTGATTTCTCTCTTGGTGTGAAGATGCTCTGGGAACCTGCTCATCCGAGGCTTTTCCACTTTCCTGGCTATCTGCTCCTCGGAGGGCCTTCCAGCCTTGGACTACTACCTGACCCGCTTCTCGGGTCACTCTCCTGGAACTACCACTTGTGAGTACCTTACCACAGACTTCAATTATACTGGCCTTACTGAAGCTTCTCTTTAATGTACCTCGTGCCTCGGGCCACTTCCATTCCTCTTCAGTACCAGTTGTTCCAGTATACCCTGTGCTACAGGGTATTGCCATACCAGCTACAAGATCACTTCCATGTTCCTGCACCTCAGACTATATCATCATCATCATCTTCAGTACAATCATCCTCGGCGAACCCTGCTCTGCGGGCCACTACCGGATCTGCACATCTGAGGTAATCTCTACTCATCTGAAGGGACTTTCTGGTGTACCTGCTCTGCGGGCCACTACCGGATCTTCACATCACTGGCATCACCCTGGGTATATACCCCACTGCTCAGAACTGTACTTATCTACTTCTCCCGCTCTGTGGGGTCTGCTTTTCCTACCTTCATAATAAAGTCTCTATCATACAGTTGTGTCCTATGCCGCTGAGACCGCGTCTACCGATGGTGAGGCCCACAGGGCTCCTCCCTGTGGGAGGAGACATCTCTAATCTCAGCCCAGGGTTCATATCCTTATAAAAACATATCAAGCAATGCATGCAAGGCATATCATTATTATATATCGAACATTGATACTGGGTAGTATTATAAAAAAAATAAACTTTGTTATTTAGACCTAGGAGAACTAGTTGGGTGAGTTTCGGGCCTCTATTCCCTTTTTTTTGGGAGACCCAATAAGGAGGAAGGCATTGTAAATGTCAGTTTTGTAACATCATAGGTTCTATAATGGCCTAACAACTACAATATTTTAATAACAACTTTAAAAGCGGGAAGGAACCTTCAACACATGGCGGCAGTTTACATTTAGGAAAACTATAGCTCTGAATAGCTTCTTTAACCCACAGCAGTCCAGTAGTATTGATAATAAATCCCCTATGTATTATTATTTTTAAATTGCTCATTTTTTAAGCAATAGTGAAGATGCTCTATTTCAGCAATGTCCCAAACATGGGTATGCCAGTACTTTCAAGAGGCGTTGTGCTTCCAAAATGTGACTTTAATAAAGTGATATGCCTGTAAAATCTGGCTGTCTGTGACCTAAGCTTATGGGGAAGCAGAGAACCCTCCTATCTACCCAGCAGACCCTTTAGAAGTGCGAGATAGATAAGAAGGTCTAGGATATCAGCTATTCCCTATGATATCCCCCCTCTAGAAGTACCTCACTCTCTAGCCTGAATACCACATATGTATATAAGTATCATTCTCTCTGTTATAATACCTGCTAAGGAGTTAGCAATCTGTTGTAAATCTGATGCCTGGTGGGAGGAGCAATCAGGTAGGAGTTAGCAATCTGTTGTGGACTCCTCCTGTAGGAGGGAGGAGTTAACACAGTCTGTTAGGAACTCCGTGAGGAGTTAGCAATCTAGTTATGAACTAGCTCCTATGGAAGGAGGAGGTAGCAGTCTGATATGCTCAGCTCCTGTAGAGGGAGTATTAAACAATCTGTTAGGGTTAAGACTGTGGAGTAGCAATCTATTATGAATCTGTTGCTAAAGACTCCTGATGGAGAGAGTAGCAAGCTGTTACCAGCAGATTGCTTGGAGAGAGTACTCAGCTGTAGAGGAATGTAGCTAGGTGGGTCCTTGGGCCAATGGCAGATGACTGCACCCCCAGGAGGATATCCTGAGAGGGACCACCGGCTAGGCTTGGGTATGGAGACAGACACAGGTATGGAGACTGGTTAGTAGAACCTCCAGAGGTGGCAATAGTGAGCAGATATGCCCGGCAGGGCTGAAGTCCCTCAGGTACTGGAACAGCGATCCCAGGGTTGCTGAGCTGTAGAGAAACTATAGATAGTGAGTAGACAGGGTATGCTGTGTTCATAGGCAGAACTAGATGACAACACTCACATAAGGTCTTAAGAAGCTCAGTAGTTGGAAAGGATAAGGCCCTCGAGGAGCGAGTACCTGGTTCCAGGGAAAGCTCTGAGAGAGCGGTGGTAACTCACAAATGTCTGTATCTGCGATAGATTCCAAGCAGTAGAGAATCTTCAGAGTGTTCAGGAACATGGGCCCTCGAGGAGCGAGTACGGGTTCCTATCTGCAATCTGAAATAGAGATAACTCACAAATGTCTGTATCTGTGATAGCTTCCAAGCAGTAGAGAATATTCAGAGTGTTCAGGAACATGGGCCCTCAAGGAGCGAGTACCGGTTCCTATTGGCAATCTGAAATAAAAAAAAGAGAGCGAGGCCCCTGAGAAGCGGGTACCCCTGCTAAGTCCGAGGAGGCAGAGTAGCTTAGGTAGCGAAACCCTTGCTAACTCAATGTGTTAGCAGATGCTGAGACCTTTTATATTGGAAGCGGATGACGTCATCTCAGGGGGACGCCCCCGAGGTTTGCGCCCTTGCTGGTACATGAATCGGAGCGTGCGTGCAAGCCCTATGTCATAAGGAACATGGCGGATCCACAGCATCGTGCCGGTCCGGGGACACCGGAGGGAGATGGCAAGAAGAGGCTACGGCAGCTAACCCTCCATCACACCTGGAGGGAGTCACCACCGTGGGAAAGAGGGTGGAGTGAGGGCGTCGAGCAGCAACGGACGCAACACTCTCCGCACCACCTCCAACATAAGTTGTCAATTGGATAAATTTGTGAATCGAAAACTGGTGTACAGTATGTCCTGTGCAACAGCCAGACCATCAGTTCTTTATGGCATTTACACAGAGATCTATGATGGGCCACAGTCAAATTATGTGTCCACGTTTTATCATCCAAAGCTGTATCCAGGTCCACTTTCCATTTTTTCATAAACACCATTGGAGACATCAGTCTGAACTTTCCTGATAAAATACCCCAGTATAGGGCTGTCATACCTTTAACAGATGCTCTGGGCCCCCCGAGAATATTATCTATCCCATTCAGAGGCCTTCTGTGATCAGACAGACCCAACATATCAGATAAGGCCAAAGGAAGCTGTAAACTGCTTCACCCTCCGGCGCCGCGTCTGCCTACCACCAGCTGCCCCTACATACCTGAAGCTGCCACAACTCGATCATCTGAGAAGGGAGGCCTGCGCGATCGGCGCCCAGACCCGTCGGGGTAAGGCCTGTTAAATTTCCCTCCCCCCGGCGGGCCTGACCGACGATCTCACAGCCTGAGCAGCAGCCCCACGGCTCCTAAACCCACCCACCAGCGGGATCCTCCAATCAGGCAGCAGAGGGACATTTAAACTGCTTCACCCTCCGGCGCCGCGCGCCAGCGTCACGCGCCAAAGGAGCGCGACAACGGGGCTAGCCCCTTTGTGCGCCCCTTCGTGCAGCCACTGAGTCTTAGAGGAAAATAAATCACTTAAACTTAATTCTCCTCAGACGCTGTGCCTATCTATTCTGGACCTCCGCTACCACCTCTACTGCCACTGTGACTTAAAGAAGGTAGGTCCTGCATGATCGGTGCCTAGACCCGTTGGGGGGGGAGGAGTGACCGCCCTGGGCCCCACACTGGGCGGAAGCTCCAAGCATTCCATTATACCGCTGCATTTGCTTCGTCCTCGAACCACGCACACACCTAAGCCCTCTTCACCGGTGCTGTCCTCCGAACAGACTCCCTTCCCACGAGTGCAGAGAGAGCACACCGCCAACGGAGCCCCCCGACCTCCACCCGACCCCAGCTTCACAACACTACTGGGAACGGATTGACCTCCCTCTGCCCACACCTGGACCAGACACGTCGGCACGACTCTGGACCCACCTCCTAAGTGAGCATCATTCGACCGCTGCCCTCCCCCGACCTTCACTTCCAGGCCTTCGCCAGCAACAACACGACGAAACCCCGCCCATCGATGCTCCCCAGGCGGCGACGTGGGACACGATTGGGGCATTTGAAAAAGCATCGCGCACCAAAAGAGCGCAATAAAGGGACCTGCCCCTTGTCGTGCCCCTTAGCGTGCCTCAAATACAACAAGAAGTACAAATCCACAAATCCAACGAACATTCTCCAAATTAGAGATCACCTTCATAACCCTTCACCTCTCCCCTCAGCCACCCCAATCCTTCACACACCATTACCTCAACTTATCTCCTCCCTCCCACTCGCCCACTTCAGTTCAACATGTACCTCACACCATCAAATTCACCAAAACAAAAGCATCATCACCTAATAAACATTCCCCTATTAGAAACCACAAAAAACTTGTTCTACTTAACATTCCTTCTCATAAACGCACAAGCCCTCTCTAAGAAACTCATACTCATATCAGACATCCTCCATGACCAAAACCCAGACTTCAGTGCTGTGACAGAAACATGGTTCAAAATAGAGATGTGAATCGTGTCCTCGATCGTCTTAACGATCGATTTCGGCTGGGAGGGGGAGGGAATCGTATCGTCGCCGTTTGGGTGTTTAGATTATCGTGAAAAATCGTTAAAATCGTGAACACACACTAAAACCCCCTAAAACCCACCCCCGACCCTTTAAATTAAATCCCCCACCCTCCCGAACCCCCCCCCAAATGCCTTAAATTACCTGGGGGTCCAGCGGCACACTAAAACCCCCTAAAACCCACCCCCGGCACACTAAAACCCACCCCGACCCTTTAAATTAAATCCCCCACCCCAAATGCCTTAAATTACCTGGGGGTCCGTAGCGGCAGTCCGTAGCTTAAATTACCCCCGGGTCCGTAGCTAAATCGGGGGAAGGGGGAGAGCAGGAAATCCGGAACAGTAAATCGTGGTGTCTTCAACCGGCGCCATTTTGCAAAATGGCCGCCGCAAAATGGCGGCGGCCATAGACCAATACGATTCGACGCAGGAGGTCGTTCCGGACCCCCGCTGGACTTTTGGCAAGTCTTGTGGGGGTCAAAAGGCCCCCCCAAGCTGGACAAAAGTTCCTGGGGGTCCAGCGGGGGCCCCTGGAGCGATCTCCTGCCGCGAATCGTTTCCATACGGAAAATGGCGCCGGCAGGAGATCACTGCAGTCGATCTCCTGCCGGCGCCATTTTCCGTAAGGAAACGATTCGCGGCAGGAGATCGCTCCAGGGGCCCCCGCTGGACCCCCAGGAACTTTTGGCCAGCTTGGGGGGGCCTCCTGACCCCCACAAGACTTGCCAAAAGTCCAGCGGGGGTCCGGAACGACCTCCTGCGTCGAATCGTATTGGTCTATGGCCACCGCCATTTTGCGGCGGCCATTTTGCAAAATGGCGCCGGCTGAAGACACCACGATTTACTGTGCCGGATTTCCTGCTCTCCCCCTTCCCCCGATTTAGCTACGGACCCGGGGGTAATTTAAGCTACGGACCGCCGCTACGGACCCCCAGGTAATTTAAGGCATTTGGGGTGGGGGATTTAATTTAAAGGGTCGGGGTGGGTTTTAGGGGGTTTTAGTGTGCCGGGGGTGGGTTTTAGGGTGTTTTAGTGTGCCGCTGGACCCCCAGGTAATTTAAGGCATTGGGGGGGGTTCGGGAGGGTGGGGGATTTAATTTAAAGGGTCGGGGGTGGGTTTTAGGGGGTTTTAGTGTGCCGGTTTTCCTGCCCTCCCCCTTCCCCCGATTTACAATTTTTTGACGATAAATCGGGGGAATTGGTATTGTATCTTGGCCCTAACGATTTTTGACGATTTAAAATATATCGGACGATATTTTAAATCGTCAAAAAACGATTCACATCCCTAGTTCAAAACCACTGACCACGTACTATCGAACCAACTAACCAACAACAATTATGACATATTCTCAGTTCCGAGGAAATCCCGACGAGGAGGCGGTCTACTATTAATCATCAAAAAACACTTCAACATGAAACTAATCCCCATCTCCCTCCCCCACCAATTTGAACTAGCCCTCTTCGACTCAGATAACCTTCAGATATGCCTAGCCTACTGCCCCCCCAAAATTCTCGACAAAGACTTATCACCACTCATTGAATTCCTCATTTCAAAAATCAACAACAAAAAACCTACAATCATCCTCGGAGACTTTAACCTCCACATTGACTCTATACCTCCCTCCCAAGCTTGCCAAACCCTGCTTGACGTACTATCCACTCTTCAATTCACACAACTCATCAACAACCCAACACACAAAGCTGGACATACCCTTGACCTGATCTTCATTAGCAATAACTTTTTCACAAATTCATCCATTTCCTATTCTCAAGTCCCATGGTCAGACCACTTTCTCCTACAATGCATGACTCACACCAACACCGTAAACAAGACAGAAGTCAACAACATTCACTCCTTTAAATACCGACCACTCTTCATTCCAGATCTACTCCAACAAGAACTTGATAAACATCTTTTAAAAATTGACCTCTCCAACATAACCAGTGCCACTCAATCCTGGCATCACATAACAACCGAAGCAGCAAACATAATAAACCCTGAAAGAACTAAACAAATCAATTCACAAAGACAAACTAACAACCCTTGGTTCAACCCTCAATTAAAGGAGACTAAATCCATCCTCAGACGAAAAGAAAAGACTGGAGGAAAAACAAATGTCAACTAACACTCGAAAGATATAGAACCTACCTTGCCTACTATAAAAGCCTAATAAACAAAGCAAAAAAGGAATATTTCAGCAACAAAATCCTAAATTCCTCAAATAACCCAAAAACCCTCTTCAATATTGTAAATAACCTAATCTCAGCAATCAACCACATCGCCAAACCCCCACAAAAAAACCTAAGCCAAGACCTCACAAACTTCTTCTAAAACAAAGTCAACAAAATTTCAGAAAAAATAACCAAGACCACATACACCAATGTAAACCTGAATCGTCCAGACATCACTCCCTGGACTCACTTTGATCCGATAACAACCACTGAAACAGAGAAACTCATCAAATCACTGAACCCAGCCAGACACGAATTTGATACAATACCAACACATGCGCTAAAAGAAATCTCCCACACCATCGCACCAATCATCTCTACTATTATAAACAAATCACTTGAAGAAGGAGAGCTCCCAGTCAGCCTAAAAATCGCCACTATAAAACCCATTTTTTAAAAAAAGAACCTTGACCCCTACGATCTAAGCAACTACCGACCAATCTCAAACCTTTCATTCCTAGCAAAACTAACAGAGAAGGCCGCACTCAAACAACTAAATGAGCATCTAGATACTAACAACATATTATACCCAACTCAACATGGCTTCAGAAAAAATCACAGTACAGAAACTCTTCTTATCAACCTATCTAATACTATCCTAAGAGGTTTTGATAACGGACAACGCTACATCATCATTCTTCTTGACCTATCAGCTGCATTCGACACAGTTGAACACAGTACCCTAATCACCAGACTATCCAAAATTGGCCTATCAGGAAAAACTCTAGATTGGTTCACATCCTTTCTCCACAATAGATCCTACAAAGTAAATCTAAACAACCACACCTCACAAGCCATCCCTCTTGAAACTGGAGTACCTCAAGGTTCCTCGCTATCGGCCATTCTCTTCAACATCTACCTTTTACCTCTCTGCCAACTTCTATCAAGCCTCTCCATTACCTACTTCCTATACGCTGATGACATCCAGCTAATCATTCCAGTATCAAACTCCATAGAGAATGCTCTTAAAACCGCTTCCACAACCATCAACAAAATCAAACTACTATTAAACCAACTAAAACTCTGTATCAACACTGACAAAATTGAATGTATGTTGATTGAAAAAAGCATCTCCGGTGATCATCTGAGCCACCCCATTATCATTGAAAACAACCCCATCAAACTAAAAGAACAAGTCAAAGACCTGGGAATCTGGATAGACCCCCAACTCAACCTTAAAAAACACATCACCATGAAAATTAAAGAATGATTCCACAAACTCTCAATCCTCAAACACCTAAAACCCCTACTAAACCAACCAGACTTCAGAACCATCCTCCAATCCCTGATCTTCTCAAGCATCGACTATTGCAACGCCCTCATGATAGGTCTTCCGAAATCTACCTTACACCCCCTACAAATTCTTCAAAACGCCACCGCGTGAATTCTCACTGGACTCAAAAGAACAGACCATATCTCACCCGTGCTAAAGCAGCTACACTGGCTCCCATTAGCAAAAAGAATCGAATACAAAACACTATCAATGATTCACAACTCTATTCACCACAATGACCACGATTGCCTCAACTCCCTTCTACAAATGCACCACTCTCAACGCAACACGAGATCAGCCAATAAAGCACGTCTAGAAATCCCATCACTCACCTTAGCCAAATTAACTACCACCAGGAAAAGATCCTTTTCAATAGCTGGACCTCTACTCTGGAACACTCTTCCTTCCAGTCTCAGACTACAAAACAACACCAAACTGTTCAAAAAACTACTCAAAACATGGCTCTTCAAGCAAGCATACAAGGACAGAATAGGTTAACCAATGACTCTAATAATTACCTACATCCCTACTCCTCCTCTTGCCCTAAATACCACATTTCCCCTCCCTCTTCCTTAATCTCCCCCTCCAGACCCAACCTCTCTTCTTCCCCTCAGCTCATCCCCCTACCCAATACCTATCCAATCAACTCACTTCCTAATCATCTTAATCTTCATATCACTTGATAATGTATCGCTAACCCACTGTCTGTATTGCCCCCAAGAGTTTTTTACTTACTCTTGTTTATATCTGTTATATTTGTAAATATGTTAAAATATGTCTATGTTTCTAACAGTTCTGACATACTTAGACCTTTAACAAGTGTGTGTATATATTCTTTTTAACTTTAACTCTGTTAAAGCTGTTCATCTGACTTCAATATATAGCGTTGTTATAAATGTAAACCGGAGTGAAGGCCCCCGCCAATACTTCGGTATATAAAAACGTATAAATAAATAAATAAATAAATAAATAAATAAATAAATCAGCATGTGTGTGCTGCAAGAGTTCAAACTTCTCTGAGTGATGCATAAGTTCAAAAAAATCCCTCTTCTCACAGCTGAGCCGAGGAAAAAAGGCCACAGTTGTGCCATACCCTAAATGCCGGCAAAAAAGTGTAGTCTGAAATTTTGATATTTCCATATATGGGAGCCAGTGGGGGCAGCATTTCATCTCCCAGTCCCAGGTACCCAGAAACCTGGTTCCTGACTCACAATGCATATGCCAGAATAGGGTTTTCCCTAGTGATCTGCTGTTGAATCAAGGACGAAGCTGAAACAAATGATAACACTGAGAGGTCTATGGTTTCCCCTTGAAGATGTTCCATCTGCAGCCATAAAGCCTTGTTATGTCCAAACCAAAATTTAAGGCAGGTAAGACAAGCAGCCTAATGATAGATGTTAAGATTAGGGAGAGCCATGCCTCCATATTGTTTTAGGAAGCCAGAGCTGACTGAGACAAATACGAGCTGGCTTGTGTTGCCATATAAACTTTGTTATTGAGAGATACAGTTCATCAAAAATGCAAGTAGAGATATTGCATGGGACATGCTGGAGTATGTAGAGAATTTTGAGCAAAACATTAATTTTCAACAAATGTATGCACCCAGCTCATGATATGGACAGATCCATCCATGTCTGCAGGTCCTGCTTAATTTTGGTCAAAAGACTGTCATAGTTTTAGCAAAAGGTCCTTGAATTCTTTTGGAATGAATACTAAAAATTAAAATCCATCTCAGACTACCTGGAAGACTGACAGTCATGAAAAGATAGGTACTTTGTAGTCTAGGGGAAACATCTCCGACAAGTTAAAATTAACTTTGCAACCCAACAGCTTTCCATACTGCATTAACATTCCTAATAGTGCCAGGCAGTGCTAAGATATATCAATATTTTGTCCTCGTAAAGAGAAATTTTATGTGAATGTCTAACCATATGGAATCCAGTAATTTCAGGTTCTTGCCTAGTAGCTGCCCCAATGGCTCAATTACTAAGTCAAACAAAAGAGAGGATAATGGATAACCCTGGTGGGTACCGCGTACTATATAAATAAAAGAGGGCCTCATTGATTAAATGATTAGTCCTTGGGACCTCATACATAGCCTGTATCCAGGCTTGAAATTTATCACAGTCACCTATATTATGAAGTACTGCATATAAAAAAGGCCATGACAGGCAATCAAAGGCTTTTACCACATCCAAAGAAACAACAATACCAGTATTTCCACAGTATTTACACGTGTGTGATATTGAAAAGTCTTCAAGTGTTGGATGTTGAGGCTCGTTCCTATACAAAATCAATTTTGTCTCCACCAATCAATTTAGGAAAAAAAGACTCTAGTCTTAATAATAATATTTTATCAAGTATTTTCAGATCATAATTTAAAAGGGAGATAGTACAATTGGAACTATCTTCCATTAAGTCTTTCTCTTTCTTAGGAAGTAGCAAGAAGTTGAGTCCCCCATAGAGCCCAATGAGTTTTCTGAGAACCCAGCTTCATTATAGAGGAGAAGCAGAAAAGGGAAAACATTTCAAAATAATTTTTTAAAGAAATCTATAGGGTAACCCTCTGGCCCCGGGCATTTCCCCACTGGGAGTTGCTTAACCGCCATTTGAATCTGACAATGAGATGGTGGCTGCCAATTTGGCTCTTTGGTCTTCAGTTAGACTCAATAAATTAAGCCTTGTAAGAAAATACTTAATATCAGGCAGTGTCACGGAGAAAGGATCAGAGTACAGTGTGGATAAATAATTCAAAAAGAGGATTTCCATTTCTTCAGGGTTGGTTGTAGAATTAATTACCAGTGCATCCACGAATAGACGCAATATGGGATTTGCAGGCCTTTTTCTTAACAGCCCAAGCTAGGAATGTTCCTGGCTTGTTATGTTCATAGAATTTCAATCAAGCATATTTCAAGGCTTTTTCAATTTTGTGTATTTCTACTGTGTGTACCTCTCTGTGACACCCCTCCAACCTGTTATGTTTTGTTTGAACAGTCTTTTTTATGTTTAAGGTCCAGTTCATGAATTTTATTCATTAACTGATCCACCCGCTTCCTTCATTCTTTCTGGAGATGTCTCCTACATCTGATAATTTTACCTATAAGGAATAGAGATGTGGTTCGTTTATCACGAATTAGGAAATTTCAATGAAATTGACTAATTCATCGTGGATCGGGGGCCCCGAACTCTGAAACTGATTTAACCTGAACTACGAGGAAAATTAGTTTTTTGGGTTTGTATGGGGGGAGGGGCACATTTTATTTTTTTTAATAAAAAACCACCACAAGCATTACAAATTACTGCAATAATTACTGCAATACAACCCCCCCCCCCCCACACACACACACACACCATCCCGATCCCTCCTCAAGACTTACTAACATCCCTGGTGGTCCAGTGGGGTCCCACAAGGGATTTCTCCCTCCGTGCCATCAGGCTTTCCGGCCTGCCTCGCATCAAAATGGCACCGATAGCCTTTGACCTACTATGTCACAGGGGCTACCGGTGCCATTGGTCAGCCCCTGTCACATGGCCATCAGCGCCATCTTGTGCTCCTATCATGTGACAGGGGCTGACCAATGGCACCGGTAGCCCCTGTGACATAGTAAGGGCAAAGGCTATCAGCGCCATTTTGATTACTGGCAGCCGATGGTCCGAGTGCAGGAGATGGCTCCTGGACCCCCGCTGGACCACCAGGGATTTTGGCAAGACTTGGGGGACCATCCTATCCCCCACAAGACTTGCCAAAAGTCCCTGGTGGTCCAGCGGGGTCCGGGAACGATCTCACCATCGGTTGTCAGTAATCAAAATGGCACCGATAGCCTTTGCCCTTACTATGTCACAAGGGCTATCAGTGCCATTGGTCAGTCCCTGTCACATGTTAGGAGCACACGATGGCGTTGGCCATCCATTGCTCCTACCATGTGACAGGGGCTGACCAATGGCACCGGTAGCCCCTGTGACATAGTAGGTCAAAGGCTATCGGCGCCATTTTGATGAGAGGCACAGAGGGAGAAATTGCTCGCGGGACCCCGCTGGATCACCAGAGATGTTAGTAAGTCTTGGGGAGAGATCGGGATGGTGGGGGGAGGGGTTGTATTTAATGTATTAAAGTGAATTTTAATGCTTGGGGTGGGGTTTTTTTAGCTTCATTTTCCCCACGTCCTTTTTTGGGCCGGTTTCGTTTTTCCCCATTTAGTTTTTGTTCGTTTTTCCAAAAAACTAACCGAGGAAAAACAAACTTTACCCCAAAGCGTCCGACTCAAAAAACGATCTGGTAGAAAAAAACAAAGCTCATCTCTAATAAGGAACACCTTAATGGTTTCCCAGCATAAGAATGGTGAGTAGTTGGTCTCTGGGTTACAAGCATCAATTCAATTATCAATGATTGAAGCAAATAGAGAAATTTTTACCTCCTAACAAGGATGTGTTCAGTCTCCAAATATAGGTTGCAGGTCTACTCAGGATTGGTCTACGACCAAGCTCAATTGGGTTATCATTGGAGAGAGTACTGGAGAGAATCACACAAACAACTGTGCTAGCTAAAAAAATTGGGTGTATAGAGAAAATAATCTATTCTACTATAGGAGTTGTACCTCAGGAGATAGTAAGTTTAATCTTCATTCCCTTTCCCTTCCCTACCATTCTTTCCCCCCTTTCATATTCTGCGGTATTTAATGGCACTTGATATGATTTGATTTGATTATTTTTAAATTGTTTTAAGCTTTATGTTTATTATAATTGTTATAAGATTTTTGTAATTTTTATCTTTTATTTTTATTTCTTTTATGTTTTTCTAATTTTGTAAACCATTTTGATTAAATTATGTTTGTAAAAGCAGCATAGAAACACTTTTAAATAAATAAAATAAATAAATAAATAATCAGTGAGGAATAATAATATAGAGTGGACAGTAGATCTTTATGTTGTAAACCTTGTTGCATGTGTGACTGAGAAACAGATGACCTATTCACCATAGAGTTCATATAAATATTTCAATCCCCACCCCCATTACACAAATGTTCAAAGCCACATTTTACCAAAACATTGAGAAAGGCTGCCTGTTCATGGTTAAGGCCATAGATATTTACCAATGTGAATCTGTCTTGATTCAATGAGCACATAAGAATGATATATCTCCCCTCTGCATCTTTTAAGGACCACTGCACAGTATAAGGGAGATTCTTGTCCACCAAAATACAGACACTCTGCTTTGTCAGTTAAATGAAGAATAGTATACTCTATGTACCCAACCAGCTCTCAACTTTTCATGTTCTAAATTTGTCAAGTGGGTTTCCTGCAAAAATATATTTTCCTTACTGTGCTTACCATATTGTAGAATATGTTTTCGCTTGATTGGCAAATAAATGCTGCATACATTTAAAGAAAGAAATTTAATCAAATTTGGCATGGTAGCAGTATGCAGACATAAATAGTATAACATGGGATCATTCTTAACTTCTCACATTTCCAAGCAAAGCTATATCAAATAAAATAATTACTGTATAAAAAAAAGGGGAAATATAACAAAAAAGCTATGCATATCTTCTGCAGCAACAGACAATAACAAGTATAGTATTGTAGCATAACATTTACCCCCCCCCCCCAACACAATCCCCCCACTAAGTAACCACAGAACACTACCCACCAAACAACCCTTACACCCTTTAACAAGTTACCTGTCATCTCTGATCAAGGTGAGCAGAATCAGTTCCCTTGTTAACTCCCTGACCCTCTCTCACCTCCCTTCCTCATTTATCCAACACCAATGTACTAGGCCTTGAATGTCTCTTGTGGGAAAACTCTCAGAACCAAGAGGAAGGCCTTAGTAGAGAAAAGACAAAAATAAGCCCTTGTAAACTATCTAACACCCTTCTTCCCTCCCCAAAGAAGCCTCAACACCCTCATCAACTCACTTCTAACCCTCCCCCTTATGCAGAAGTCCTCTAAATCATAGTATAAAACATAAAGTTCTGTTTGTAAAAAAATATTTTGAAAGGTCTACCTGACCCCACTTAGCAAAAAGGGAAAGTGCCATCTAGGACACGCCACAACTGAGCAAGCCTAAAATCAAAAAGAAAGAAAAAAATAAAGACTTTTCTGATCCAGTGACCGAGGCGAGGCTTAGGTCTTAGATCCAGGGGAGCCAAATAATAACAAGTAGCATCAAGTAGCAGATTAATTGAAGGGAACTCATAACAGTATGAAAAAAGATTCCAGTCCACCAGTTGATCCATTGAAATAGACAACAGTCAAGAGGCTCCGAATAAAAACACAAAAGTGCCTTAAGATCAGAAACCATATACCTTGAGAATATGGGTAAGGACTGAACTGGAAAACTTTCTAGGCTAGTCCAAGTTATGAAGTTTTAGGTACAACTGTTTGATATTTAGGTTTACGCTACAGAGACTGTAATTCAGTGAACAGTATGTCACAACTAGCACTCAATCTCCACCCGAGGAACAGGCAATATAAAGAAAAATAGGTCTAGAGGTGACGTGGGTCCAAATATATTGTAGATCTACCCTTTTTTAAAGCTAGGACTTCTCTTAGAGCTTCACCCTTTCAGTGGGCCATTTCCATCAGGTAATGTGCACTGCATTAAGCCACTTCATTAAACTAATTTGGTGTTGAATCCGATATGTTTTGCGACTGCGAGCAATTTTTCAGCCTCAGCACTAGTTGGGCACAGAGTAGTTTTATTATTAAATGTAACCTGCAGTTTGGCAGGGTAAATCAAGGCATAGCAAATGCCTACGTTCTGGAACTCTCACTTAACAGCTGTGAATACTTGCCACTGCCACTGGAGCTCCAAAGAGAAATCTTGGAAAATCAATACCTTATTGCCCCGATAAAGCAAAATTCCAGCTACTGTTGTGGTGCTGTGAACTCGTTATTTGTCTGGAAAATGGTGAAAATGTACAATCATAGCTCTTGGTTGTCCTCCATGTGCTGGGGCTGGTGCCATGATACAATACGGTCGGTCCATCTTGAGCACACTGTTTTTGCAGGCTGGGCTGAAATTCACGGAAGCAATTTTGCCATAAAAGAGACTGGATTTTTACCTTCCACCGATTCAAGAAGCCTGATGACTCAGATATTATTTCACCTGGAATGATTCTCCAAATCATCAGGTTTAAATAATGTTGAGCTTTGCTACCATTCTAGTTTCTCAAGTTTCGCACGCATCACAGAAACCGAGTCTTCAAGTTCTGACACGCAGGTCTCAACCTGACCAGCCAAGAGATGTTATCTTTTACTGTTTCCACCAATTGAGCAATTTTCTCCACTACTATTTCCAATCATGAGTCTGCTTCCACTATTGACGCCTCATGGTCATCATTGGAAGGCCGAGCATTAGTCAATTCCTCCATTTTGCGTGCATTTTTTTTAGTGCTTTTTGCATTTTGGAGCTAGGATCAGCTCACAGCACCAGCAGAGAGTATTGGCTTACTTCTTTAACAGATGACATGGTAAATCGCTGCAGCGAAATTAGTACAAATTAAAGTATAACAGATGAAGGCCCGGTGGGAGCTCAGCTACATACAGCCTGTCTGCTTCAGGTCATGACTGGAAGTCCTCTCCTTTATACTACTTGAACGTTGTTCTTTTTGCCTGTATTATTTCAGCCACCTCCTTTGAGAACCAGATGAGTTTCTTTTTCCTCTCACTTTTGTTTACTTTTCTAACATATAGATTTGTTGCCTTTGAAATAGCTCTTTTTAATTTGGCCCACCTTTGTTCCACCTCATCCATTATCTCCCAGTCTTCTAGTTCTTCCTCCAAGAACATTCCCATTTTAACAAAGTCTTAATGTAGCAGCTGCCACTTACTCCTTCGTCCATCGCCCATTCTAGTTTTTCCAGTCCACACCTTAGAACCCTAATAGCCTTATCCCTTAAAACAGTGATTCACACTGAGACTGTCCTTGGTGGTGAAATGGCCGCAGCTTTTATTTAAACACATAACAAGATAACATTCTAGGATACCCGAGCTGGTGGCATTCATGTGCCTCTGCCCGCCGCAAGGACCGAGCAAGGCAGCCTGACTCTGTCGGCCCCCTGCCTTGTTCCGAGCAAGGGGGCCATTCCTTTTTCGCCTCCTGGAGCCACCGGTGACCACGCCGTTACGTGATGACACCAGCACTACTCTAATTCTTGACCAGCCAGCCCGGGTGCCCGCCTCCCCATTAGCTGTGAAGAAAGTAACAAACAATGAAATATATTTATGCCAGCTAATTAACATCAGTAGACTAACTATCATATAATTATATTGTATACATGTTCCGCTTGTAGAGCGCTCAGGGTGGGTGGGTGGGTCCTGTTGCCTCGTGCGATCCAAAAAGGATCACGTGTCGCTTGTCGCGTCCCTTTATAGGGCTGCGATCGTCATCGGAGGGCACCGCCGGCGCCCCTCCTGACGTCATGCCCCCCGGCGGGGGTCGGGGTGAGGCAGCGACCAGGATCAGAGGGCGGAGAAGTTGGTATTGGGGGTGGGGGAATTTTGGCCGTTCGCCCTTCGCTGCGCTTCCCCCCCCCCCACTCCCGTCCTCCGTCCTAATTCGCCGGGCGCGCTGCCATCAAGGGTGGGCTCGGTTATTCGTCACCGGGCCCACCAATGTATTTGTGAAATCGAAAACTCAGGTCTTCATGTAACTTCTCTGTATCTAATTTGTGACATTGAATCATACCGCCTGATGATCCCTGGTGCTCAGGCAAGCTCCTACCTGAACATTAGAGATATTATCACCTTGAGTGAGCACCAGATCGAGCATCACACCTTCCCTCATGGGTTCCATTACCATTTATTTGAGCAGAGCCCCTTGAAAGGCAATCACTATCTCTCTGCTTCTTGTAGATTCCACAGAAGGGATACTCCAGTCCACATCCAGCAGATTAAAATGTCCAATGAGAATCATTTCTCCCTTCATTCCCAACTTTTGGATGTCTTCAATCAGATTTCTGTCCAGTTCTACTGTTTGAGTCTGTGGCCTGTAGATCACACTAGTAAAAGTGGAAGTAAAAATCTTATTTTAGGATGGTCCATAATATTTCTTCTCGATCCTACATCCCTTCCCTTTCAGTTGCTTGGATATGGTTTTTGATATAAGGAACAACTCTTCCCCCTTTTCTTTCCTCTCTGTCCTTCCTTAACGAGTTATAGTCCGGGATGGCTGTATCCCAATCATGAGAATCAGTGAATTATGACTCCATAACAGCAACCCTTCCTTCCTTCTCCACCCTGGAGACTGTCTGGGTAGGTTTTGGACCCCCTTTCCTATTAGGAGAACTGGAAGGAAGGAGAGTGCTCTCTAACTTCACTCCTGTATGAAACATCTAATAATCCTGCTCATATTTAATCAGAAATATCATTAAACATATTTTGACATCTTTGTCATTGTATGCGGGAAGGTAACTGCCCACAGGAGGGGCAGGTTAGAAATACCACACTTTGTGCCACTTTGCCTCTCTTGCATAGCATTGGTGGTAGTGAGAGTGTCATGACACTATTGGGGTTTTTTTTCCCTTTGCCTCACTTTTGAGCCTTGGGTTGTTCTGGCCACTCTTGTTGCTGCTCTGTTCATCTGATAGTGCCTTGGAAAACTCCTGCTACTGCTGGTACTGTTTTGCCTCTTTGCAGGTCCTTTGGCTATTCATACTATGTTTTGTGCCATGTTGACATAGACTTGATGTATTAGAGTGCCTTCACACTTGTGATGATGTCTACCCTTATGTTTCTTTAGTAATGACTAGAAAACCTCAATTTGGGAGCCAAAGTAAGAGGTTTTGCTTCCCCTATTGACTTTAATGGGAGATGAGTGAATGAATAAAACAATTTTTTTTTCATTTGAAATAAACCAAATTAATTATTGTTATCTACAAAATGAGTTAGCAACAATATTTTTGCCTCTAATCATCCCTGTGTGCATGGGCTCTCCTGCAGAGGTGCTTGCTGAGTCCTCTCCTTCTCTTTCCATTCCTCTTCCTGAGCTCCTTATATTCTCTCTCCATGTCTTTCCCCTCTGTCTCTTTATCCTTTATCTCTGTCTTTTTTTTTTTCTTCCCTTCCCTATTGCTGCACTGTATAATGAGAAGCTTCATGCTACTTTCAGAAAAATGTCAGACACGGGTTTTTGTTCTTGATGAAATCTACACAACACCATCCTCTAAATATCAAGTTTTTATCTGGCTTATTTTTCATGTGATAAAAATGTCAGCATTTATTGCAGTTTAGTACATTCCATCAGAATATTCAATCAGTTCATTGTTTATGATTAGCATTTCCATCACCATATTTACATAGGCAACCATAACAGACCATGCTTTGACATTGAAAACCACTTTTACTGAATCTTACTAGACACTAGAAATGATTAGTACCTAGGGCAATGTGATTATCATATGATACGTTTAGGATATATTTCTATAACTGCTTACTGTTCCCTTTCGGAACTTAGTAGACCTAACAGCAATCTGTTAGATGCACAGTTTTGAAACATACAAAATAATTTCTTATATTGCTGTTGGAAGAAGGACGCTCCAGAACCTGTCACTAAGGTCCTAGTAGATGACAAGAACTGCAAGAACGATGTAACAGAACTAGTTCAAAGGATCTTGACTATTATAGCCAGACCACTGTTACCTGAGATAGATTTTTAAGAATCTATAGCAAGTTAGAAAATTCTGGGAACAACTTTTGAAAATTCTTTGGCAATTATGTGGCACATTTCCATAATTTTGCATAAAGATTCACACCTCTGATTATGCAAATATGTAAGATTTAAAAAGAAGCATTCACATAGTGTTGCGCTCGGGGGTGGGCCCTTGTCCTGAGGCAGTGGAGAACTTCCTCCTGGTAGGAACCAGGAAGCAACTGCCCCCAGGGGGTGGAGCACTTGAGGAGACAGAGGCTAGGAAGAGCTTCACCACTGGAAGCCTGAGGATCCCCCGGGAGGAGCCCATAGGGACCTGGGCCACTTGGACTTAGGTGGGCTTCACAGGGTCTCCTGGGAGAATGGAAGTCCGGCGTGCCCACAGGCAGAAGGGGAGTGCGGTCAGGTTCGAGACTGGAGGCCAGATGGAACAAGGAGGACCAGAAGAGCATAGATAAAGACAAGGCTAGGAACAGAGCCAGAATCTAGAGATGTGGTCAAGCAGGCAGAGGTCAAAGACCGGGAGACAGTCCAAGGAGTAGTCAGCAAAGCAGAGGTCAGGTATCGGAGGTCAGATGAGGTCACAGGCAGGCCGAGGTCAGAAGGCAGGCAGCAGGTAGGCAGGTCGAGGAACAGACTGGAGTTAGAAGGCAGGCAGCAGGCAGGCAGGTCAAGGAGCAAGCCGAGGTCAGTACCAGTGAGACAGTCCGGAGGTACTACCTGGGGAGACGGACAGATGAATAGGAACAGAAGGACGCTGGAGTACTAGGATGCAGGAACAAGGCAGGAACAGAACTGAAACAGAAGGATCCTGGAATGAGACTTGGAACAAGACTAGAGCAAGAAACAAACGCAGTGACATGTAGCATACAAGCCGACCCGATTGCCAAGGCAAGGAAGTACTAGCAGGGACTTCCTTATAACAGGGAATGAATCAGGGCGCACCGCAGAGCTAGGACCCACCCTTGACCCTACAAGAGGCTGGGTGGTCCGCGTGAGCATAGGGGCATGGCCAACATAGCTGAGGACGCCGAGCCCCGGCGTGAGGCCTGGTGCGCAGAAGAAGGCCCAGCGACCACCGCCGCGGGATGCCGGGGCCTGGAAGCGCTTGCAGCTGCCACTAGAGGCCAACCCAGGACCTGCCGTGGAACCATGAAGGTGAGCAGGCCCATGCGCGGGCCGGGCGTAGACAGGATGCGCAACGCAGTTTATTTTTAAACAATATATACACTACATATAAATATAAAATATACCAAGTAAAAAAAAATAAATATTTATAGATAAGGCATATAAATTAAAAACATTCAGCTGTGAAATGTTAAGTTTGTTTTCAATTGAAATAATGCAATCATTTTTTTATATTTTCTTGAGAAAGCCCTTGTTATCTTTTAGAGTATATGAACTTATGAATGCTAAAAATGTCTTTGGAATTGGCAGTTTGTCATGCTGTTAATTACATAGAAAAATATATGTGCATATATTGGCAAACACAAAAAGGGATTGAATTATCCCAAGTTTGAAACTCATCAGTAGTAGCGCCAGTCATCAAGGTTTCTATGAATTTAAATCAATGCCCTCTCTGCCAGCTGTGAGACATCATCAGTTGCAAACTCCAAAAAACACATCAGAGTCTTTGTAGTTGGTATATCGTTGACCACATAGATAGGTGAAAGAACATTTGTATAAAGATCAAATTCTTATAAATGGACATCACTCTATCTAGGAATTATATAAAAAATAATTTTTGGTTTAAGAGATCTTAGAGAGATCAAACATTCTTAATTTCTCTGTTATGTTACGCATCTCATCTCCAGTCTGAAGCAACTCCAGCCTCATGCAGCATCTCAGAAATATGGCTGCACTTCCTGCAGTTCCTGAGCCTTCTTATCAGTCCTGCAGTTTGGAAAATAACATCACTTCTTCCCTGGTATATAGGCAGGCTCAGAATTTCCACTCAGTACCTTCACAACAGGTCTCCTGCATTTTTGCAGTGCTAGTTGCCCAGAGTTCCTGTTTGTTCCTGAGTTCCTGCATGTACCAGTGACTGTTTATTCCTGTGTTCCTGCTTGTTTCTTTTTGTCCTGCTTGCTCCTCCTCCATTCCTGGTCTTCTTCTGTGAGTCCTTTCTTTGTCCTGTTCAAACTCCTTTTTCAGTCCTGTCTTACCTTGACCTAGATTGGACGACCATGCCTTGATCTTGGCCTGCCTCAACCCCAGATTGGACTTGATCTTGCCTTCCTCTCAGCCTGCCTTGACCTCAGAATGAAACTTGACCTATGTTATAAGTCCTGCCAGGTGCCAGAATCCAAGAACTCAACCCAAGGGGGAGGTGGTTGGCTGAATAGGAAATATTGGCCATGGTGTCTCAGCTGCTGCCTGCCAAGGCCTAACCTATGCTTGCACAAAAAAATTGGGCCAACCTGACAGCAGCTCAACTGCTCTATCCCTGGTATTAAATGGACACTATAAATATTTGGTGATAGCTTTCAGACTCTCTAATGCTCCTGCAGCTTTCCAGACTTTTGACATTATATTTTCAGAGATCTCTTACAACCTGTGTTTTAGTTTATCTGGGTGATATCCTCATCTTTTCACCAAATCTTGCACAACACTGAATACAAGTAAAAGCAGTCATTCAGTGCCTCTCGGAAAACAAATTATATGAAAAATGTTCTTTTGAACAATCTGAACTTCCATTTTTAGGCTACGTTATTTTGGCACAGCGATTAAAGATAGACCAGGCCAAACTATCCACCATTAGGGATAGGTCTTGGCCAATGGGACTCAAGGCCATACAACATTTTCTGGGCTTCACAAATTATTACTGTCAATTCATCTCTAACTATTCTTCCTTGACAGTCCCATTCATTGCACTCACATATAAAGGAGCCACTTCCAAAGATCGGTCCCTCACTTCTGGTCTGAAGCACCTTCAGTGTTGCCTCCGGCATCAAGCAGCATCTCAGGAACATGGTTGAACTTTCTGCAGTCCCTGAGCCTTCTTATGGAACCTACTGTTTGGAATACACCCTGATGATATAACTTCTTCCCTAGTATATAGGCAGACTCAGAACTACCACTCATTGCCTTTGCAACGGGTCTTCTGCATCTCTGCAGAGCTAGTTGCCCAGCATTCCTGTTTGTTCCAGTATTCATGTTTATTCCTGTGTTCCTGCTTGTTTCCTTGTGTCCTGCCTGTTCCTCCTCCATTCCTGGTCTTCTTCTGTGAGTCCTTATTTTGTCTTGTTCCTGCTCCTTTGTCAGTCCTGTCTTGCCTTGACCCTGGATTGGACTTTGACCTCACCTTGTTCTCAGCCTGCCTAGACCTCAGATCCAGGGCTGGAGGAACCACTAGGCGAGCTAGGCCTGTGCCTAGGGTGCTGCGATTTAGGGGGCGCCGCGGCAGGCGGCAGAATTTTGAAAGTGCCCTTTCAAAATTCTGCCAGCCCCCGCCTCACCATGCCACCCTCCCGACGCCCCCCTTGTGGTCCAGCGGAGAGCCCGGGAGTGAACTGCTGCTCCCGGGGCCTCAGCTGCCACTAAGCAAAATGGTGCCGGTGGCCTTTAGCCCCTACCATGTGATAGGGGCCAACCAATGGCATCGGTAGCCCATGTCACATGGTAGGGGCTAAAGGCCACCGGCACCATTTTGGTTAGTGGCAGCCAAGGCCCTGAGAGCAGCAGATCGCTCCCGGGCCCCCACCTAGACCACCAGGTATGTTGTAAGTTTTCTTTTGGGGGAGGGGTTGGGAGGGTGGGGGCTGCAACCGGGGGGCAGGGCTGGGGATGGCACAACGGGGGGGGGGGGAGTGGCACAAGGCTGAAGGTGCCTAGGGCACCCAATCCCCTTGCACCAGCCCTGCTCAGACCAGAACATGACCTACATTATAAGTCCTGCCAACAACCAGAATCCAAGAGGGAGGTGGTTGGTTAGACGAAGATGTTGGCCATGGTATCATGGCGCCACCTGATAAAGCCTATTCTGTGCTTGCATAAAATAGGTTGTGCCGTTGACAGTGGCCCATGGTTTTATAATCTGCTCAGCGTGACAGATCATTATATTGTCTCCCTTCAAGTTCTGTTCCCTTCAACTCAGGAGAAGGGGGAGGCAACAGGAAGAGGAAGAGAGGGGTTGGGTTAGAAAACACTGCCTCTTCATTTACGCTAGCCTCAACCTCACGCCCTCCCACCCTCTCATTCCTGTTGCCTGTAGGCTGTTTGTCAGGGATGGAGATGGGGGCTGGAGCAAGAGCAAAGGAATAGTGAGACTGAAGGCACTCAGCTTGTTGCTTTTTTCAAATGATTGAATTAAGAGGTGGGATAGTTTCAGTCAGGAATGTTGATTTTGTGACAACAAGCTAATTATGTGGGTTTCCCAAGCACACACAATTGCAGGAGCTTATGGGCACTGGTTGTAGCGTATTTCACACAATGGAAATATCTCCACTGCTATATGTTTTCAATAAGGAGCAAAAAGGTGAGAGGAAAAAGGTTGAGCAATTCTTTATTCTATGTATACCTTAATTTAGAAGATGTACGTAGAATAAACTGTTATTCAGTTAAGGAGAAGGTAGTTTGCATAGAGGCAAAATGTCTTTTGTTTGACTTTTTAAAATGCTGATCTTTCATGACAAACCTACATACATCTTTTGGCATAGACAGATAATTGCATACACATTGCATAAGAGACCGACAATATGCTTTAAGAATTTTTACTAATTATGCCAGTTCTTATGTATTGTATGCAATCAACTGCCAATGCAAAAAGATACTATTTATTTATTTATTTATTTATTTATTTATTTATTTATTTAAATGATTTATAGACATCCTATCAGAGTTCAAGGTGGTTTATGACATAAGCATAAAATAAAACAATGAAACAAACAAAACCAATTCTGAACAAATAGGGTAATCTAAACCAGATTAGTATCAAGTGTCCAGGTGACAAAGGCTAACTTAAATAAATATATAAGAAAACTCAGGCTTTCAGGATACATGTAGCAGAACATCAGAGATGCTTACAGGTTATGAAGATTGGAGCACTGATTGTAATGCTCTTGTTGTGTTCTACACCCGCGGCCGCCTGTGGGCACACACCGCTACCTGAGCTCCGTGCACCACCGGCTTAGGAGCCATTCCTGCTCCTCCCTCTTGACAGGCAGCAGCTTTCCTCCACGGCCCGAGATCCAAGATGGCCACCGCCATCTTAGGCGCGAGGCCGCGCCTCCTTACCAGAATTAAAGGGACCTCGTCTCTTTAATTGTCTACAGCTGATTCCAATCCATTGGGCCAGAGGAAGTATAAAAGGAGACTTCCTCTGACCATTCCTTGACTTGGCAACTTCCGTGGTTAGTCAGGTCTGCTTGCTTCGGTGAGTTCTTGTGCTTTGGATCCTTGTTCCTGTTTTGTTTGGTGTTCCTGGTTCCTGACTTTGGATCGGCTAGCGGTGATTCCTGGTGTGTGACTTCGGATCGGCTAGCGGTGATTCCTGGTATTGACTTCGGATTAGCAAGCGGTGATTCTCTGGTGTGTGACTTCGGACTGGCAAGTGGTGATCCCTTGTTGTGTGACCTCGGACTGGTAAGCGACGACCCTCTGGCTCTTGACCTCGGACTTCTTCTTGACCGTCATCTCCAAGGACCCGCCTAAGTCTCAGCGGCCCGGGTCTCTACAGGCTCCTCCCGGGGGGACCGTGGGCTTCCAGGGGTGAAGCTCCAGTCAGCCCTTGCACCGAACTTCTTGACCTCTCAAAGGTCCACCTAAGTCCCAGCGGTCCAGGTCCCCACGGGCTCCTCCTGGGGGGACCGCGGACTTCCAGTGGTGAAGACACTTCCTTCCTTCGACGTCATGACTTTTCGTCTGCCTCCACAGTCGCCTCTGTCTCCAGTGCCGAGGGTCTGCTGGTCATGTCTTCTGTTCCTGCCTCGCCAGCCGATGGGATAACCTTCGGATCTTCCTCCTAAGGTATTCCATCCTTCCATCAGCTCAAGGGTTCACAAGCCTGAGCATAACAGCTCTCCATTGTAAAAAAAAAAAGATGTCTGATTTTTTATTTTTTGTAGCGATAGAGCACGTTGCAACATTATCTTGACGTAGTGATTGAGATTTAATTTTAAGTAAATATAAACAGAAGTGGATTTTCAAACTACTGTCCTTGGAGCTGAATTGGCTGAATGTTAACACTGGGTGAAATCTATTTCTGAGACAGAGAGTTTTCAAATAAAATTGCTTTGAAGTGTCAGCTTTATCATATGATTTCATTACCTAGGATTTCTTTAAAAGTGTTTACGCACAATGATGGTGCATTAATGACAGAAACAGTTCTGGTTGCCACATCTCAGAAGGGATATGATTGCGATGGAGAACGTGCAGAGAAGGGTGAGCAAAATGATAAAGGGGATGGAACAGCTCCCCTATGAGGAAAGACTAAAGAGTTTAGGGGTGATCAGCTTGGAGAAGAGATGGCAGAGGGGGGATATGATAGAGGTCTTTAAAATCATGAGAGGTCTAGAATGGGTAAATGTGAATCAGTAATTTACTATTTTTGGATAATAGAAGGATTAGGGGGCATGCCATGAAGTTAGCAAGTAGCACATTTAAAACTAATCGGAGAAAGTTCTTTTTCACTCAATGCACAATTAAGCTCTGGGATTTGTTGCCAGAGGAAGTGGTTAGTACAGTTAGTGTAGATGGGTTTAAAAAGGTTTGGATAAGTTCTTGGAGAAGAAGTCCATTAACTGCTTTAATGAAGTTGACTTCTGCTATAACTGGCAACAGTAGCATGAGATCTATTTAGTGTTTGGGAACTTGCCAGGTACTTGTAGCTTGGCTTGGCCACTGTTGGAAACAGGATGCTGGGCTTGATAGACACTTGGTCTGACCCAGTATGGTATGGTAATTACTTAACTTTAAAACATGCATGCATATGCACATATATGGGTGCATATATGGGTGCGGGCACATAAGTGCATGAATTTTATATCATCCGTACAATTGCATGCACAATATATAAAATATGTCTAGTCGCGTGTATGTGTAGTCTTAATTTTAAGCATTTGCACAAGGAGATTTTATTTACATATTTCCTTTAGGCACTTGGTTTTTATATACGCAGATCAGCACATTGTATGATTGTGTGTGAAGGAAATGACCAGTTTTGCCAATTGATCTATCAGTTTGCCCAGTAGGGATGTGCAGAGCAAAAGTTTAAGTTCATATGTCCATATGTCCAAAGGGGGTCCCATTTGCGGTCAATATGGACATAAACAGAATTCAATGAGTTGAGTATATGTTCATATGTGCAAATAAAAATTTAAACCCCTCACCCTCCTTAATCCCCCCCCCCCCCAAGACTTACCACAACTCCCTGGTGGTCCAGCGGGGTCAGGACGCCATTTCTGACCAACTTTGCAAGGAGCACGTGACGTCGGCGTCACGTCGGAGTGACGCGGCGTCACGTGATTCCCCGCGAGTTCCCTCCGGCACCCTTTTGGGCCGAACGAGGATCCCGGAAGCGACCCCGCGGGGAATCACGTGACGTCGGCGTCACGTCGGAGTGACGCGGCGTCACGTGATTCCCCGCGAGTTCCCTCCGGCACCCTCGTTCGGCCCAAAAGGAACTTTTGGCCAGCTTGGGGGGGCCTCCTGACCCCCCCAAGCTGGCCAAAAGTTCCTTTTGGGCCGAACGAGGATCCCAGAAGCGACCCCGCGGGGAATCACGTGACGTCGGCGCCACGTCAGAGTGACGCGGCGTCACGTGATTCCCCGCGAGTTCCCTCCGGCACCCTCGTTCGGCCCAAAAGGAACTTTTGGCCAGCTTGGGGGGGCCTCCTGACCCCCCCAAGCTGGCCAAAAGTTCCTTTTGGGCCGAACGAGCGGTCCGGCGCGAACCCGCGGGGAATCACGTGACGCCGCGTCACTCCGACCTGGCGCCGACGTCACGTGCTCCTTGCAAAGAATTTCAGAAATGGCGTCCTCACTCCTCGCTGGATCACCAGGGAGTTGTGGTAAGTCTTTGGGGGGGGGGATTAAGGAAGGTGAGGGGTTTAAATTTTTATTTTGGATCAACAATCGCGATTTCCAACTTATTCAACATAGCTATGTTGAATAAGCTGGAAATCCGATCGTTTATGTCTCATCACTTTTTTAAGTTAAAAAAAAAAAAGTAGCGTTTTACATTTATGTTCAATACGAATGCACATCCCTATTGCCCAGTCTATCTCTAGGTTATCAGGATTCCTCTCTTATTCAGCCTACACTTCCTCCAGGGTGCCCTGATTCTTCACCCAGTCAGTATTTGGCTATAAGGAGTTTTAAACTTCAGCAAATCATTTTACCAAACCATATTTTTCTTATGCAAGTTTCTAAAACTCTTATTAATAAAGTGCTAGATAGGGGTGTGGTTCGTTTGCAACATATTGGTAATCCGCAACGTATATGCCATATTTGTTGTGTTTGTGGGGGTCGCGAAACGTATTGCGAACCCCCACGAATACAACGTATCACTAAAGAATAAACCCCCACCCTCCTGACCCCCCCAAGACTTGCCAAAAGTCTCTGGTGGTCCAGCGGGAGTCCTGGAGCGATCTCCTGCACTCGGGCCGTCGGCTGCCAGTATTCAAAATGTCACCGATAGCCTTTGCCCTTACTATGTCACATGGGCTACCGGTGCCATTGGTCGGTCCCTGTCACATGGTAGGAGCACAAGATGGCCTCCCATAGAAATATAAATACCTATCTAGGGTCAGGGCATTATGGCTAGGTGCTCTCTCTCTCTCTCTCCCCCTCCCCCCCCAGTGGTTGAATGCAGGAACTACAACAGGTAATGCACTTATTACAAAGTCTGAAAATGTTATCACAATTTGTGCTAACTTAGCTCTTTGCATAGGTAATTAGTGCAAATTGCAATAAACTGTATATTAGCATAAAACACACCCCTTTTACTATCACATGCGATACTTATCGCATTTTGATAAATCCAGGCCTAAGTGGTGTATGAATTATGGGAAGCATTTTTTACTTCTTGCCGTTAATTCAAAGTGAGCTCATGTGAGCATGCTCCATGCACTTCACCCTATTTTAAATTTTGTTGATATCTTTCAGAGCCTTGTGTGGCTGGTTAACTTGCTACTTAACCAGATACCTTCAAAGACATCTGGTTAAAAAGAACTTAAAATAAAAAAGAAAATATAAAGGGCCTATGGCCCAGTTCTCTGCCTTCCCCCACAAAGGTTTATATAAGCTTTGCCAGGCCGTGCATCACCCACCCCTTAATTCTCTTTTAAATCCTAGAAAAATGTTCCAGGGTCTACTGGGGGCCCCGGACTGCCCTCATTTCCTTGATCTAGCCTTATTCTAACTGCTCCCTATATCCTCCCCTAACCTCCCAAACCCCTAAAAATCCCTGCCGGGAGCAGAGTATAAACTTAGCCGCTCCCAGTGCTCCAACACTAGAAGGGAAAACTGTGTGGAGCACTGGAAGGAGATGAGCTCATACCTCTCTCCCAGCAGGGATTTTTACGATTTGGAGGGATGGGGATGGGAGGGCACAGTGGCAGCAGTTAGAATAATGATATAACTAGGGAAGAGGCCCTGGTGATTTTTTCTGAAATTTAAAAGGGGATTAGGGGGGTGAGGGGTCACAGCCCTCTTTAACTTGTACAGTAACATTGAGGGTAGCAGGGGAGGGAGGGGGGTCCTTGCCTAGGGAAAAATAAAAGAATGACAGGATTCGGGTGCGCCAGAACTGGGGCGGGGAAATCTTGCTTCTGATTAGCAAGGGAGGTGATTGGCCTGAGGAAGGATTTGCTTCTTCCTGGCAGGGAGGAGGGGACATCCAGGCTCATGTCAGGACTTGTATTAACCTCTGGAGACTAACAAGGAAACTTAGCAGCACTTCAGAGAGGCTACCTTGAACCCATGTAATATTGATAAGCTGCTTTGCATGAATTTGCATGCAATGCCTCATTAATATTTCTATCCCATTAGTCCATGCTAACTCCACATTAGCATTAAAGTAGAACAGCACACAAGTGTGCTAATGGTAACAGTGCCAAACCAAGGTTTCATGTGCGTCAACATTGTGTTAACCTGAATGCACCTTAGCACATTGGCCCCAAACTGAGAAGCTCATGATCACAGAGCAATTGAAAAACAAGGAAACTTAAGTCAAGGGCATCAGGTTCAGAGTTCTGTGCTCCATCAACCAGGCTTCTGTACTAGAGTTTGAATTTGCAGAACTACAGTACATGGCTTACAGATTTTTCTTCCTAATTCTTTCAAGCAACTACTCACAAGGCTCATCTCTTCTCAGCATGTTGGAAATACATTTGCAATTTCTTCTGCAGACTCTGTGTGATAATTTACTGCCACTCAGCTTGTCTGATTCTTGGAAAACTTTAATAATCTATGCATGCTGCCTTGAGATTTGTTGACATACAGTATTAGAACATTTTGCTATAGACTTTTCTCATGTCTGACATCTTATGTAACCTAACTTATTAGGACAGCTCTGTTGTTCATTTAACATTAATTTGGGTCCCTGAAAGTCTGCAAAATAGTATGCTGTGATCATTTTTTTTTTTTTATAAAAGGATCATTGTTGTAAGTCTTGCAGTCCTTGCCAGTTTTTCATGTTACTTGAAAACCTGTCTCCTGTTTTATCTTCTGGATGTCAATAGACAGAGATTAATGGACTGAAAGTACAAAAGAATAAGTAATACTTAGCTGAAATAATCCTCTGCAAGATGAATGAAGGATGACATCTTCAATTACAATTTGAACTGTCTTTTTGTATGGGAATGTAATTTAACAGAAATCTGATATTCAATAAACCAGACTTTCGTGATTTATAGCAGCCATTTCAGCAGTGTTACCTATTTCCATTCTCTGTCATAAAATGGGTTTCTAGTCTTTTCATAACAGCAGACACGTTGCATACAAATAGTGTTTACCAGAAATCTAAAATAGAATGTCTTTTTTTTTCTCTGTCTGTGTTTTAAAGACTCTAGATAAATACACATGTTTACCAAAAAGAAGTTCTGTTCCTTATTAAATTTGTTCTACTTGGATGGCACTGCAACTTAGTGATAATACTGTGTGCTGTCATGAAGCAAGAAAGGCCTTGGGGAGAGGGCGGCGAAGGAAACCAGCTTGCTTTGAGCTTGAGTCCCTCTACCAGACACAATTAAAAATATGTTAATAAAAATTAATTTAATCAAAACTACATTATGAGAATCAAAGTACACTGGTAGAAATAAATGAAATGGTATTATAAATTGGGTGCCTTATAGTCAATGAAAGTTATTAGAATAAACAGTTTAGACCACAGATGGCACACTCATCAAATCATAAGCTGTCTAAGCCTTAGTGGAGTGAATTCAAGGACGTTTGTTTAGATTTTCTATTTCAGATAAAATTCCATAAAGTCACCTTCAAAAATGGCTAAAAAGGTCTGAAATAAAAGCAAGTGTCTCCCCTTAGCACTGGCTCTGGAATCCCTACATTTCTTGAAATAAGAGTCCAGTTATAGATATCACAGGAAACAAATTATTGTGTTCAGACAAGGATGACTAGATTCAGTCATAAATGTCACAGCAAAAGCTGATCATTGTCTAGATCTTTTAACAAACTGAACACTGACAGCCCAACACCAGTGTTTCAGCATATCTGATGCCTTCAAGCCAAGGTATAGAGCTGTAAGACAAAATTGTTGTCTGTAGTTACATATGAACAATATTCAAATATTACTTATCTGGGGCATATAAAAACCACACTTTCCGTGGGATTAACATCTTTCAAAATGGGAAAAACATTGCAACAGCTTGGGAATATAAAGTTGACTTCTCTATTTACAAATAGTGAAGCCGATGTAAAAAGCTGAACATTAAAACTATGTGAAGAAATTAAGCACACAGTTTAATGCATAAGCTAACTTTTTTTTTAACTCCTGATGCAATAAGCTAATTGTATGCTAATGCATCATAAGTTTAAAAAGGTGCACAAACCAGAAAATGCATGCAAAGGAAAGGCTTATCACACAGCAAAGCATGATTTATGTGCTTAAATCATATTTTATGTGCAGAAAACACGGCTGATGCACAAATGCTTTCCATGCATAAAATATAATTCATACATCCAAAAAATGTTTTCTGTACATGATTTGTGCAAATAAACCCTGCTTTCAATACATTAATAAAGATTTCAGTGCAGAAAGCATTTTTTGTGTGTGCACAGAAATCATATTTTATTTATAGGGAACATGCATTTTGTGCACAAAGCATTTTTTCTGAGCATAAATACCATCTATAGGTCCCAACACCAGTTTCCACTGCAGACTAACATAAGCCTTGGAAACTTTACTCCACCTTGAACTAGGAGTTAAGTTTCCAGCACTAACAAAACACGAGGTAACCCAGCAAAGCTTTGGAGTGCGCTGAGCCTATTTCGCATAGGTGTGGCGATGCACGCAAGCCCCGGGACACACGTATGTCCCGGGGCTTGAAAAAAGGGGCGGAGCAGGGGTGGGGCGGTTCAGGGGGTGGGGTGGGGGTGTGACCAGAGGCCTCTGCTAGGCTGCTGAGCCGGAGGATTGTGCGCCGGCACTTGGCTGGCGTGCGCAAGTTACGCCTGCCTCTGGCAGGCGTAACTTCTGCAACAAAGGTAAGGGATTTTTAATTTTCGGGCTGGGGGGATGGATAGGTGGGGGAAGGGAGGGGAAGGTGGGGGGGCCAAAGGAAAGTTCCCTCTGAGGTCGCTCCGAATTCGGAGCAGCTTTGGATGGAACGGGGAAAGCCATCAGGGCTCCCCTAGGGCTTGGCGCGCGCAAGGTGCACTAGTGTACACCCCCTGCATGTGCCGACCTCGGATTTTATAGCATGTGTGCAGCTGCGCGCGCATGTTATAAAATCGGGCGTACATTTGTGCGTGCCAGGTAGTGTGCACAAATGTATCCCACGCGCATAGATTTAAAAACCCGGCCCTTTCTGCATTGGCATGGCTAATGCCATTGTTAGCATGGGACTTCCATGTGAGGGTGCTAACATAAACACACATTGCCATGTATGCATTTTTTGTGCACAAAACTCTATGCTGCATTGGTAGCAAATTTTGCATACAACAAATGTGCTCACAAGTAAGGGTGAAAATGTGTGTTATGCTGAGCGCACCTTATTACATCGGGCTCACATTATATCACTTCTGTTAAGGATTGGTAAATCAGCTATGGCTTGACTCAAATGCTGGAACAGTTAAATTAGCCTAGATTGAATTATTAAATTTTGTAAACCAGCTCTAACTCAGCTCATTTTGGAATCAAAATTGTATGAGCAGTCCTACACTTTCCAAATGCACTTCAGTTTGGATTTTTAAGGATCCCATAGATGTTGGTTTAGATGTGGCCTGCCCAGGTCATTCTTGTAATGGATTGAAAAGGAAGATTTGAGATCAAGCTTCTCCTATGGAATTAGCCTGGAACTTTCTTGCACAATACTATAAAAGGTAGAATCAAAAGGTTATATTTTTCTATTTATGCATTCACATACTGGTCTAATTTCTCAGTAATATTCATCTGGAATGTCTGAATTAAATAATTTAGATACAAAATTGTATCAGTTGATCTTCAAGAGTGTATATAGGTCAGATGTTATGTTTATCCAGAGCTGCAAGGCATAAAGAAATAGAAGATTTAAATCTTGTATCCAGTCAGAAGTCATTTGAACTATTATTTTTTTTCTCTGCTGCCAGATTACAGTTAAACATCTCTAGGTTTTTTTGACTGTAATGATATTTTCGTGACTAGAGGTAGAGAATAATGGGGGGAAAAAACAGTAAGATAAAAAATGTATATAATATAATAGTGGTAGCAGTAATAAAGATATACTAGCTTCCACTAGCTTTTATTTCATTATTTAGGGTTAGACTGGCTTGATAAATTGTGATATAACACATAAATTAAAAAAAAATTAATGGAGCATGGTGTGAAATTATGGCACGGGTATTAATTTATAGGAGAGTTCCTTTCTTAGCTTAATGGGGTGTGACAGACTAAGATGGGTTTATGGTTTCTGATAGTACTGATAGGGAAGAAAACAACTCAGAAATAAGATGAGTCCTATGGCAGTGGTGACCATTTGCGTTTTTGCTTTATACAGACAACTGCAATGGACATCATATTATTTTAGTTTCCTTTCTGTTTGTTTTGTGTTTTATAGCCTTGAGAAAGGCACTCTAGTGAAGAATATTGGCAGCTGATTCCTGTTCTGAACTGACATTCCCCTTGAGTAGAATGTGGCCTAACGAGACATAAATTTTAAAACTTTCCCTCATTGGTATCACTGAGCATAACATAAATGTGATAGAATGAAAGTTATACTTGCAATTGCTCTGTTCTTGGATTTTTTATTTTTTTTTATGAGTATCCAGATTTTTTATATGCTTTGGAATTTGCTGCAAAATCAGTTTCGTAACTCCTTGCCAAGGCTTCACTCTTGCTTGGCTCATACCTAATAGTATTGTCGTTTTTCCAAATGGTTCAGCTGTTATAGAGAGTTATTTCTGCCAGTTTAATTCTATCTATGTCAGTGGTTCAAATGCCACAGAACCATACAGCAGCAGGAGCAAGTATATCGCTAACATAGCTTTCTATTAAAACAAATTTAAATTCTTTCATGCATCTATTCATGTATTCTTTTTCTAGAGGAGTCATGTTGCATATAGAAATTTAGATCAAAAACAGGTATATTTTCAGTAATACACCTAACTGAGAAGTTGCACCTATACGCAAGGTGATGCACATAGGGAAAAATAGCACATGCTGTAGTTACACAATGGTAGGTTCCATATTAGGAGCTACCGCCCAGGAAAGAGATCTAGGCATCAAAGTGGATAATTTGTTGGCTCAGTGTGCTGTGGCAGTCAAAAAAGCAAACAGAATGTTAGGAATTATTAGAAAGGGAATGGTGAATAAAATGAAAGATGTCATAATACCTTTGTATCACTCCATGGTGAGACCCGCACCTTGAATACTGTGTACAATTCTGGTCACCGCATCTCAAGAAATATATAGTTGCGATGGAGAAGGTACAGAGAAGGGCAACCAAAATGATAAAGGGGATGGAACAGCTTCCCTATGAGGAAAGACTAAAAAGGTTAGAGCTATTCAGCTTGGAGAAGAGATGGCTGAGGGGGGACATGATAGCAGTGTTTAAAATCATGAGAGGTCTAGAATGTGTAAATGTGAATTGGTTATTTACTCTTTCGGATAATAGAAGGACTAGGGGGCACTTCATGAAGTTAGCATGTAGCACATTAAAACCAATTGGAGAAAGTTCTTTTTTACTCAATGCACAATTAAACTCTTGAATTTGTTGCCAGGAGATGTGGTTAGTGCAGTTAGTGTAGCTGGGTTTTAAAAAGGTTTGGATAAGTTCTTGGAGGAGAAGTCCATTACCTCCAATTAATCAAGCTGACTTAGAAAATAGCCACTGCTATTACTAGCATCAGTAGCATGAGATATAATTTGGGGTAGATTTTAAAAGCCCTGCGCACGTAAATCCTGTTGGATTTACGTGCGCAGGGCACTCGCGTGCTGGCGCGCCTATTTTGCATAGGCCGCCGGCGCGTGCAAAGCCCTGGGACGCGCGTAAGTCCCAGGGCTTCGTAAAAGGGGCGGGAGGGGGCATGTCCTGGGGGCGTGTCGTCAGGCCGGAGGTGTGTCCAGGGTCAGGGGCGGTCCGGGCGGGTCCGGGGGGCGTGGCGACGGTTCAGGGGCAGGCCGGGAGGGCGGTCCCCCGGCACTGCGGCCTGTGGCGCGCCTCAAGCAGGCGTAACTTGCACAACAAAGGTGGGGGGGGATTTAGGTCGGGCTGGGGGGTGGGTTAGATAGGGGAAGAGAGGGGAAGGTGGGGGGACGCAGAAGGAAAGTTCCCTCCGAGGCCGCTCCGATTTTGCGCAGCCTTGCGCTCGCCGACCCCGGATTTTATAAGATACGCGCGGCTATGCGCGTATCTTATAAAATCCGGCGTACTTTTGTTTGCGCCAGTTGCGCAAACAAAAGTACGCATGTGCGTACTTTTTTTAAGATCTACCTCTAAGTGTTTGGGTACTTGCCAGGTACTTGTAGCCAGGATTGACCACTGTTGGAAACAGGATACTGGGCTTGATGGACCCTTAGTCTGACCTACTATGGCAATCTCTTATGTTCTTATATTTAAGCACACATAGAAATAATCTGATTTTCAAATGCAAAGTAATCGCATAAATGGTGCTTGAGGCTAAATGTATATGTCTAATCTTACCCATTTCAAAATGATGACATTAAGTTATACGAGTTGTCCCAGATATGTGAGTACTTTTTCTAAATGTAACTTATGCACATAGAAGCATCCTCCAGAATGCCTCTTTTTTAATGCAGTGAAACTTATGCTTGCAATGAACTTACATTATGGGGCAGATTTTATAACCTGCACGCACGGCCTACATTTGTTCGCACTACCCGGCGCACACAAATGTACGCCCGATTTTATAATATGTGCACATAGCCGCTTGCATGTTATAAAATTTGGGGTCGGCATGTGCAAGGGGGTGCTCACTTGTGCACCTTGCGCACGCCATGCCCTAAGGGAGCCCCAATGGCTTTCTCCATTCCCTCCGAGGCCGAAATCGGAGCGGCCTTGGAGGGAACTTTCCTTCCACTCCCCCCCACCTTCCCCTCCCTTCCCTTATCTAACTCACCCCCCCAGCCCAACCTAAATTCCCCCTACCTTTATTTCAGGAGTTATGCCTGCCTCTGGCAGGCATAACTTGTGCACACCGGCTGCCGGCGCACCATCCCCCGGCCTTGCGCGCTTCGCCGAGCCTATGCAAAATAGACTCGGTGCGCGCAGGAGCAGGTTTTCAGGGTTATGCTATATTTTATACATCTAAATCCTGACTAAACATTTGAAAATGTATCCCTGTATCTAAAGTAGCTGTGTGGTCCAAAGGTAGAAGAATATACTGTTGTCAGAGACCTTGAGGATGATTTCAAATGTAGTTCTTAATTATTCAGGTTGGAAGGAAATTGCCCCTCCCTTTTTTCCCCAGAGCAAAGGCTGCTTTACTATAAGATAACACCCTTGACATTCCTAAGGTGGTTTTGCATATATTTGTAAAGGATTTTATCAGCTACATGATAGCACTGTTGTATGCACATGTCATTAAGTATCCCATGTTCACTGTGTTGATCGTTGTAGCTTGCAGGTGTGATTAGAAATAATGGGCAGCTGTCATAAAACAACTAGATATTGGTTTAGAAGTGCAAAAGGAGCAAATAAAATGGAACTGAAATAGAAATTCTGTGCATGATTATAGGGAATGAAGATGTTTATGATGGAAAAATATCATAGGGGGAGGGGAGATTTCAAATTCTGGCCTTCTATATAAATGGAGGAGGAGGGAAGGTGTTTTGTTGAAATTTGGTTGAGTAAAGACAATGTATGCTCCTTCATAGACTAACCATTAGAATAATCTTATGACTGCAATATAAACTAAGTCAGGAAATTTAGAATTTTGGCTGCTTTGATGTCTTATTTGATATATCCGTATCCACTGCATAAAATCATACATGAGAATTATGAGAGATACAGGTCAGAAAGAAGAGCTGCAAAAGAAAGGAAAAAGAAAGGTGAAAAGAGACATAAGTAGAAAAGATACATAAAGACCCAAGGTGTACAAAGAAGAAGCAAATACAGAGTAAGAATTACAAACAGGAAGAAGGTTTAAAAGAATGAGAGTCAAAAGAAAGATTCATAGGAGAGCTGAAGTATGAGGGAGAGTAATTCCGGTATCATATATACAGGGCAAGAGGCATACAGCGAAGGATGAGATGAAGAGAGATGGCAGTGTGTAAACTTTTGTGTTCTTAATCTCAGCCAAAAGACTAAAAAATGACTGTTCTCAGTTTATGACACAAGTCTATTTCAGTCTAATTTTCTTATGCTAAAAAAGTGAATCAACATCTAAAAAATTATTTCAGTATCAAAAAGCATAGAAAATGAATCAAGTTACTATACAGCCATATTCCCAACTAATTCTGACTTCTTTAAAATTCAGGGTGAGTTGTACAATGCATTAATCATTGGTAATTGAAATACACAAAAACATTAAAGCAAGACAAATGACCCAGATAATTAACTAAAGCAGAAATAAAAGCACCACATAGCAAGGATGAACCCCTAGAACAACTGTTTCCATAATTCTCAGTGCAACTAAATACACAAATTAGCAATGGTGCAATCAATGAGTCAGAGTCAATCTGGCTTGTGGCAAAGCTAGATAAATCTGTGAACAAACTTCAGGGAGAAAGACATAGATTGGAGCATAAATTCCATGACTCAGAAGAAATCTTTAGATGAGCTTTTCTGCTTATTCAAAAGAAGCAAATTGGTTAACATTTTAAAGGAGTAGTGATTTGGTTTAGTAAGGTTCTACAGTTCAATTACTTGTTCCGTGAGGTATCAAACAGCCAAGATGGCATTTCTGAATGGCAAATTAGGACACCTTCACAGACATTTCACAGTGTGGTATGGAGATATTCCCTGCTCATTATATCTTAATTGAAAAAACATGCAAAGATTCAGTCTACCCATGTTTAGGGCTGGAATAGCTGCTACTCCACATGAGTTCCAACTTTTGTACAGATCATGTTTTGATACAGAATGTGCAGCATGTTTGGGTCATATTGAGGGATCTGTCATATATGATCCCATGACTGAGTCACAGAATGTGGTATGCCACACTTGGAAGGAGTCAACCATTGAACTTGACTTCTCTTGGTCAAGCTTAAAAGCTAGAATCTTATTTGATGCATAGGTGCTATGGAAAGACTATCAATACATGATCATTTTTCAGTCAATAAAGACCAAGTAACAAGTTAAAACTTTCCAAAGCCTCAATATGCTAGAGTACCAAACACAAAGTTTATAACTATTAGAAGTCATACCTGCTTCAGACACAGATTTCTGTGCTGGAGCTGGATGTAGTGTTGCATGCAATTAAGCATGGGCAATTCCAAGCTATGATAGATACTGTTCCTCCAGAGTTACTATAACATCTAGGCTCTAGGGCAAGATTTTGTTTCATAATTTTTCTCAAGAGATCTTACAGAAGGCACTGCCCAAATGTGCAGCAAATCCAAGATCAAGGAATCAAGTACAGGGCAGCTATGATCTCGTCTTTTTGTCCAGTGCCACTTCAAAATCTTGGAGCAAGAAATTATCCAGCAAGTATCCTGACAGTCTTCTATCTGTTGATCAAGTATTATGTATTTATTTATTTATTTACAATTATTATAGACTGCTTTTGACCAGGCAGAATCTTCACTGATTAAGAGCTTCTTCTAACAATCAGAGTCCTGTGATAATATAATATATGGGGTATAGCAGGCAGACAGAGTCAATGCATTCAGGCCTCTGTGGTGTATATCAGTGTAGCAGGCTGACAGAGTGCATGCAGTCAGCACCTGTGATGGTATGTGGGGCATAGCAGACAGACAGAGTGGATGAGGAATGGAAGTGGTGTTTGGTGACTCACTTCCAAGTGACATAGAGACATCCATCTGCCAACCAGTCAAGTTGTCCCAGGAAGTGTGCTGTCTGCTAGGTGCCAAAGTCCAACACATTATGGAGAGATTGCTGAAAATCATTAAGAGGTAGATTTTAAAATATATAGGTAACACATAACCACAAATTTTGTAAAGGCAACACATATATGTTACCTGCATAATGAGAGAGAGAGAAAAGAGAGAAGAGAGAGAACCTCTGTATAGAGTTAAGTCTGATACTCAATATATAAGTACCATTCTAGAGGGGAACTTTGAATTGGAGTGGGTTTTTGGAAGGTGGGTTGGGTTTAGGGAGAGGTGTTATTACAGATAAATTCATAGGTATTCATAGTAAAATTGATATCAGTAAAGAATTGTGGTTCTTATACGTGCTGAAAAGGAGTAGATTTGTACAATGCAGCTAGTACTACAGGGTACAAATCAACTCTTCTTGTTAGAATTTTCATCACGTATAAGGACCACAATTCTTTACTGATGTCGATTTTACTATGAATACTTCTGAATGTGTCTGTAAAAACACCCTCCTAACCCCAAGCCACCTCCCATATACCCGCCCCGATCCAAAGTGCCCCTCTATAGTGCTACCTATATAAAGAGTATCAGAGTGACCCTATACATAGGTTCTCTCTCTCTCTCTCTCTCTCTCTCTCTCTCTCTCTCTCTCTCTCTCTCTCTCTCTCCCCGCAGCATACTGCGGGGAGAGTAAGTTGCACTATTAGCCCAAATTGGGCTAATAGTGCAACTTGCGATACAAATGCTTATTAGCATAAGGTACACCCCTTTTTGGTATTGCATGCGATACCAATGCGATATTGGAAAATGAGGCCCCTAGTCTTTTCAATTAGCTTACCTGCAACAATAGCAAATGCTAGGGAAAGAGCACAACCCTATCCTTTCTAGCAAACAACCACAATGTTATCCCATCTTTTAATAACAATGTCATTAAAGCTCTCAATTTCTATTTGAATGACTTTCCAATAGGGAAAAATCAATATTTCAGCCCATTTTTGTCTTTGATATCAGACCATTGGTTATAAAATCATACATTGGGGATATCATTTAAATCTCAAAATCTGCTCTAAACAATACCCCAAAAAATCATTTCATGAATGCAAAACAACTTCAACTCTTTCAGCAAGTGCTCTCACCTCTGTTTGCAGCAAATGTGGTGGATCCAGTCCCAAAACCACAAAGAAACACATGATTCTACATCAAGTACTTCATCATTCCTAAGGAAATGAGTAGTTTCTGTCCCATATTCATCCTCTGAAATCTCAATAAACACATGAAGAAATAAAAGTTCAGGATGGATTCTCTAGGACTCATCCTTCTTCATTCAGAAATCAATGACTGGCTGACCACTTTGGATGTTGAAGATGCTTACATACATTTTAATCTACAAGGCTACATTTCACCATAGCCAATTACTATTACCAGTATTGTGGTCTTCCTTTTGGCCTGTTGGTGGCACCCAAGGTATTCATAAAATGCTTCACTATAGCCACTACTACTTCAAGGAAGAAAAATGTATTTATATTTCCCTACTTGGCTGACTCGCTCATATCCAGCAATACCTTTCAGGAAATGCATGTTTCCTCTCTCTGTAGAATAAACTCCTTTGATCCATAAGATTCATCATCAAGTTCACAAAATCCATTGTGCAACCAAAGTATATAGATTTCATAAGAGCTTGACAGGATACCCCTTGGGAAAGGCATTTCTTCCTCAACAGAAGGTACACGATCTAACTAAAATAATCCTAATTCTTTCCAAATAAAGGACAGCTTTGGCCCACTTCTTCAAAAAAAATGCTAGGTCAAATGGCAGCAACATTTTGAGTTACACCATTTTCAAGTCTGTATATGAGACACGTTCAATGGCACTTCAAGTTCCCATTGAAGCCTGCATGTACCATTATTATTATTACATGAGGTAAATATCTCCAAAACCCACATCAAAACTCTAATCTGGTAGATGATTTCTTCAGTTCTATTAAGAGTACATTTTTTTTTCACTAACCTCATTTTCAACTTGTGTTAACCATGGATGGATAGCCCATCTGGACAATTTCTTTTCTCAGGGAGCTTGGTCTCCATAGGAACAATTGCTCAACATAAACTTATTAGATTTGAGATCAGTCTTACATGGTTTAAAAGTGTTCAGTCCTTGGTTAAAAGGGAAAGTGATATTAATTCAAACAGACAATCAAGTAACAATGAACTATATTAACAAACAAAGATAAACAGGGTCTTTCAACCATTATCAAGAGACCTGCTAGATACGGAAATAGGCAATTTCCCAAAATATGTATCTGATAGTTATAGATTTTCCTGGAAACCACAACCAGATTACTGACACTAAGTTGCCATCTACAACCACACAAATGGTAATTGGACCAATCTTTAGCCAAAGAATTGTTTCAACTTTAGGACTTTCTGCAAATAGACCTCTTTACAGCACCATTCAACAACAAAATTCCCATCATTCTTCCAAAACAACCAGCAAAAGCAAATTGAGACAGATACTTTTCAGTCTCATGGAAATAAGAACTTCTCTATGAATTTCCCCTGATTCCTCTCAATTAAGAAGAGAAAAGAGCCTAATGATTTTGATATCCTCCTTTTGGTTACATCAAATTTGGTTTCTGTGGTTTCAACGTCTAACTGTTCAACAGACAATATGGCTGAAAATATTTTCATCCCTGATCACTCAGTACAATGGAGATCTTCTTCATCCAAGCCACCAGTTTTTGGTTCTGACTTCCTGAATATTAAGTAAGCTATATCTTCTGCACTTACCAAGAGAAGTGAGCAAAGTAATTCTAGCATCAACAAAATTGTCTGCTAGAAGATCTTACAACTTTAAATGGAAAATATTTTCACATGTCAATTGGGACCGCTTCTAGTATCTTATCCCTTTCCTGCTCCAATATCTTTTAAGCCTTTCTGAATCAGGACTAAAAACACATTCATTCAGAGTTCACCTTAATACTATATAAGAAGACCACCAGAATTCAGGAGGAATTCCTATTTCACAACAACCTACAATGGCCAGAATTTTGAAAGGTCTAAATCATTTTGATCTCCAGTCAGAGATCCTCCTACTCCCTGGGATCCAAATATAAGGGATATCCTATCATTTGAAATGAAATAGGAAATACCAACATTTCAGATTTTGTTTCCTTTTGTTTTTGAAACTTGTTCATTTTTCTTTCATTTCATTTAGTGCTGAAAAAAAACAAAAACAGGTCACCATATTTAAAAGCTCCCCTGGACTTTTTCGTACCCTCTGTGGCCCCCTTCTGGAATTTAATCTAGCAGGTGCTGTATTTTCTTTTCACCAAAGAACAGGGATGGTATCATCTCAGATCTTCATGATTAAAAAGATAAAGTGGAGTTGGGCCAAGGGAATTAGTCCAGATCATAATGGGAAGCATCTCACTGACAAAAAGTTATTTTTTTTAAAGTCTATTTATCAAGATAACAAATCTTGATAAAATATCAAGATAACATACTCTAGTAAAAATTGTGATGGGACCAATTAAACACGTGTTAAAGTAAAATATTTTTATATAATTCAAATCACAAATTTTTACATTGGCAACTGCTGCAGGGACAAAGTATCTACAGATACGTGTTATTTTCTTTCCCCAACCTAAACACATCCCAAGGAATGCCTCCTCCTAATGTGGCTAAAATTGCTCATGTTGTAGAACCCCAAATATAGTTTTTGCTAGGTGAATAGCAGAGGCTGAAGCTGCTGGTAGGTGTGATGACTTGAAATATGTAAAAGTTATAGTTTTCTCTTAAGCTTGCAAAATTGTTTTACTGAGATGTTAGTATTGGTTTTGTTGAGGAAAGTAAGTGTTGAAAGTTTTGCAAAATAAAGTGTTTGTTGGGTTGAATCAACAGCTTAGATAAAGTTTTTTTGTAAAAGAGTATTTTGCTGTGGCAATGTGTGAGAACTGTTTCCTATTGGATTAGAGATTAGTGAAGGAACCCAAAGGCAGGCTGAGCTCAAGAGTCTAAAGACATGGATGAGACAGTGCAGGGAAGAAAGCTTTAGATTCGTTAGGAACAGGGGAATATTATGAGGAAGGGGGAGACTATTCCAAGCTGCTGACACTAACATTTAAAAAGGATTAAAAATAGAGATCGAAAAGCTTTTAAACTAGATCATGCAAAAAGGCTGATAGTCACCCAGGAGTGCATATTTCGAGATGAGGTATCTTCAAAACAATCTGGCAAAACAGGCAAGTTAGAATATTCTAATAGAGTCTGAGGTAAAGACTGAAGCTGCCCAGGTGGATTTAGATAGAGAGCCAACAAATGTATATGATTGCACACTACCTATATTGTCTCCTAATAAGCAGGTTCTGAACTCAAATTAAAATATAAATATAAATGCTAAGCATTTTTTCCAAAGACCCAAAATGGGGAAAAAACCTTTAGTAAATAGGCCTCTAAATTAGGGTTTCAAACTCCGGTCCTAAAGAGCTTCAAACTGGACAAGTTTTCAGGATATCCTTAATAGATATGCATGAGATAGATTAGCATATAAGCGAAAAAAATGTGCATGCAAATATCTCATTCATTAGGGATATCCTGAAAATGTAAATGGTTTATGGTCCTCCAAGTTTTAGACCCCTGTTGTAAATAAAGATATAGATGTAATAGATATCTCAGAGCCCTGGTAGAACAACGATAAGCAATGGAACACTCTGCTATCAGGGTACAAATATTATCGACATAATGAGGCAGACCAAATTGATAGAGGGGTAGAAGCTGGATGAGATAGGGGCAGACAGCAGCTATAATGGGGGAGGATCAGCAGAGTATAAGTGGCCATGCTGTACACATAGGTGATGGACTACAGGTGCACCTCAGTATGTATCTTAGTGGCAAAAAGCAGGAAGCTGGAGGAATGATAGCTAGGCCGGACAGACAGGAATGTTTGTTTTTTTTTATTGTTACAGTTGGTGGCAGTTAACACGGTGGATGTAATATGAATTAGAAATTGTAGAAGGTTTATTGGATTTTCGTGATAGGCTTTCTGCATCGTTATTAGACAAGCAGGTTGCCCTTGTGAATTCAGAAGTGTGTACCCTTGTGGATTATTTGGCTCCATTAAAGAGAAGGGGATGTAAACAGGGGTGGAGTGCTGCATGTTTTTCAGAGAACATTAGGATTTTAAAGAGGGCTGCCTGTCAAGTGGAGACAGTGTAGTGCAGAATGAAAAGTAGTACTGATAAAAGATATTTGGAGAAGTAGCCCGAAAAGTTATAAGCCAACAAATATTTAGGCATAAAAAGAACACTTAGCAAATCAATTGAAAGATCCTTAGCAAATCAATTGAAAGTCCTGACACCACCCCGACTTCTCTTCCAGTGCCGATGCCGCCCCCGACTCTGCCCCGATCTAGCTATCGCAAGCGAAAAGGGACTTTTCACGTGCGAAAAGTCCCTTTTCACGTGCAATAGGGTTAGAAAATAACCCCCTTAGCTAGTTAAGTTGCTGCTTTTATGGATAAATTATGCTGAATATCAGCCTTGCCATGTTTTCTCACTTCCTTCTAGTCTCAGTCTCTCATACCACTCCATTCCCTCTCCTGTCTCTTGTTTCTCTCCCTTTCCTCACCCCTTTATGCCTCTTTCCTCCACTACAACTCCTCTCCTCTCATAATCTTACATAAGAACATAAGAAATGCCATACTAGGTCAGACCAAGGGTCCATCAAGCCCAGTATCCTGTTTCCAACAGTGGCCAAGCAAGTCACAAGTACCTGGCAAGTACCCAAATATTAATAAGCAATAGTAGCTTGTGATTTATCTAATTACCATAATAGCAGTTTATGGATTTTTTCCTCCAGGAACTTATCCAAACCTTTTTTAAACCCAGTTACACTAACTGTTGTAACCATATCCTCTGGCAATGAATTCCAGAGCTTAACTGGAATTCTGCCCAAATTTATATCTTACTTTATCTGTTCAAATTTATTTCCTATTTTATCTCCTATTAATGTACATAATGTATATATTTGCAAATCTTGTTTATAACATTTAATGCTATACTCCCCTTTATATCTCCCTCCCCCTCAATTACTCTCTTGTTAAAATGTTATACTTGTTCGATGTAAAGCGCTATCCCAGGCGTCTGTTTGCGTTACACTGTGAACCGATGTGATATCATTGATGAATGTCGGTATATAAAAATTTTAAATAAATAAATAAATAAATCCTATAATGCAAGCTTAGGAGATATTTAGTATCATAAGTAGCCTGTGCTCAAGATGGGAGGTGATAGTGGATCGATGAACCGTAATGTAGAGATCTTGGCCCTTTTATTCACAACAAGATTGAAACTAGAGATATCTGAAGAGTGGGCGGATGCATGAGGACAGAGAGATGAATTTGAGAATATGACAGTTTTCTCTCGATTTTGAAGTCTTAGTACCTGATTCATTAAGACGGTAACTTTTAAAAAGGCACATGGATGCACATGTGTGCACGTTTGTCAGCCCACACCCAGGGATGCGGCAATTTTATTACATTCGTGCATATATGCGCGCATGTTATTATATATATAGAGCCTGAAGATGCACACATATGCATGCAATTTTAAGTGACCGCAAGCCTATGCATGCAAATGCCACTTCTACCATGTAGGTGTGGGGATTTTAATAGATACATGTGCCAACACCATTACCAGTTTTCCCAGTTCGCCCAGGTAAGGGATAGGACTTTCAAACCTCCCTCGTTTAAAAGTATCACTTCTCCCCTTGTTAGCTCCAACCCTTAAAAACCTGATCTGTCTTTTTATATTTTATTACTTACTATTCTCCATAGTAGAAGCAACGTTATGGGGCAGAAGACCCCGGGCCACACGTGTGTACAAATTTCAAGGTGAAATCCAGGAACATCCATACCCAACCCAGACCTCACCCACACCCCACCCCTTTTCAGGACTTTTCATTTGTGCATGTGGATGCCTTTTAAAATCCAGTCGGTGTGAGCCAGCCTGACATATTTGCGTATCTCCCAGTTTTGGTGCACACCAGGCTTTTAAAATTCACCTTTAAGGATTTTTCCCATAGACACAAAATGGGAGTAAAGCCTTAATGAATCTGGCTCTTAGTTTGGAAGATACTGTTTCCTTGATGAAGTCAGTATGGCACACTTTAGCATGTGTACTGGATCCATGTTTATCTTGCCTGTTATGTTCCACGAGCAAATAAATTGTGAGACCAGTGTAATTTATCATTAATAAATCTGTAGAACTGGGGTTGCTTCTGCAGTTATTGAAAATGGCTTTAATAAAGCCTGTGCTGAGAAAACCCTATTTAGATTCACTGACACTGGAGAATTATCATCCAGTATCAAATTTGTCATATATATATATCAAAGCTCATTGAAAAGCTTTGTTAGTTGTTTGTGGAGGAAATTTTTATATTAAATGAGGATCAGCCAGACTTTAGAAAACATCAAAGCACAGAAACAGTGTTAATGGTTACTTTAGATGATTTATGAAATTACTTGGAGTTCCAGAAAAGTCACCATGGGCAGTCATTCCCATAGTAGATATCCTGGAGGAGAATGTAGCTTTCCAGCAGGATCAGGGACCGAAACCATAGATGTTGCTATTCGTGGTCTACCTGAAGCTGCAACTGGAAAATAGGCTCCAACCCTTCACCTGCCAGTATTTTTGCATTTTACCCACACTGTCTGATCCACAGGTGAAAAGGAATGTCACCCTCTAGTCCAGCAGTCTAATTATCTTAAAAGAGATGCTAGAGGCAAGGGTGCAGGAATAGGAGTGCAAGAGGAAAAAGAGCAGTGGAGATGCAGTAAGAAATTATGGGCACCCTATACTATCAGAATGAGCACACCCCACCCAACAGCTACCACTTCCTCTCCATCTTTATCTACCACCACTCCATGCCCACCAAAGAATGGGCTCTCCTGACACAAGCCATAGCTATAGAGGTTGGCAGTAGAGACCATTATCCCCACCAGCACAAATTTCAGTCACACACTATTATGCAAAAACCATCAAGGCATTTGGTTTAGACCCAATGGCATACCAGGCATATTGTACAAGGCTAAGATCTGGCCAGACCTGGCCAAAGAAGCCCAGCATTTCCTTTCCTACTCACTTACCAACATGCCTAGTGAACAGATATTTCAATTAAAAGGGACATTGTAAGTTCACAACACCTTCTGTGTTGCTATGAGAGCACACTTCCAACATTGCTCTCATAGCAACCACAGAATGTACCAGGCCTGGGTCATGGTTGCTGCATACCTTGATCCAGGCTGAAGAATAGCAAAACTAAAAGTACTGGTAAGGTGGGAAGGATAGGGTTGGGAATTAAATCTTAGCCAGATAATCACTTATTCAGTTAACTTTTAGCAGGATAAGCAAGGAGAATAATCAAAAAGTCATTTAGATGGACAACTTATGAGTTATCTGGCTAAATAACTTTGAATATTGACCTCTCTGTTTGATTTTTTTTAACTTTATATTTATTGAAATTGTATATATAATACAGGAATTACTTGTATAGAAAAACTGAAAGATTTACAATATTTGCATATATTCATAAAATAAAATATATGAACCTAACACCAAGAAACTCCCACATTAAAGGAAATAGAGGGCGGTGAGCACAATATTAAACTGAGCGAGAATATTAAGGGAAAAAAGCACATTGCATTAATAAGAAGACATGAGGACAACATTCTTATAATATCATGGCAATAACAATCCAGAGAATAAAGATGAATTAACTTGAGAATTCAAATAATATCTTAGTTGTAAAGGCTCAAAAATATATCTATCTTGCTCTTATGTGATTTATAATGCCATTACATGGATAATATAATATGAACGTCGCTCCAAGGGCTAGAACCTCTTGGCGCATGGCAAGAAATTTCTTCTGATGTTCTTGTATTACTTTAGTTATATCTGGAAACATCCAGATCTTATAACCATAGAATAAGTAAAACCTCTTTCGAAAAAAAAGTTTAACACAGTATCAATATCCTATGAAAAAGCAAAGGAAACCAAAAGTATCCCATGGTTAGTTACTTGAACCTCTCTTAAACTTTCCAAAAACTCCTTTAGGTTCAGATCTGGAATTCGATCTTGATTCCCCAAGATCCTCTTTTGGCTGAGATGTTAAATAATAAACCTTTGCAATCAGAGACATGGCTTCCGAGGGTATCTTGAGGGCTTTAGAAATATATTTTTAAACAAATCCAGTGGAGTCATAATTAATCACTGGAAAATTCAATACTCCAATATTTAGGTAAAATAGAGAATTTTCACTGTTCTCCAACCTTTTTGCATGAATCATATCAGTCTGAATTAGATTAGACTGAACATTTTGAATAGTGACAACCTACTTACCTAAATCCTCAAGTCTTTCTTTGTGAGAGAAAAGCAATGCCTCAGAAATCTGAACAGGAGTATAGCAATAAGAAGTTACATTCACTAAAGAAGAAATGGATTTCTCCAATATGACTACATCAGTCCAAAGAGAGTCTACAGTGACCACAGTGGGCTTCTCCAAAAATGGATGGAAAATTTGTTTCTCAAAACCTTAGTTGTTGAAAGTCAAAAACTACTTCCAATGTCTTCCTTTCCTTCGCAGGTGTCAAGGACTGAATCCTGGGTCTCACTAAGACATCTTATCCATCAAGGCTACACCACATTCCCCAGCCAAAACTGGCATCTCTACTAATATACCCAGAAAAGGTCTCGCGACATTATGTGGGGAAGCCTCCCCAGAAACCGCCGATCTAGGTTGAATCTGCAAACCACATGGCAGCTCAGGTTCCCCCATTGATGTTGAACCATGAGGAGGAGAGGGAGTTAGCACACCAGGGCTTAAAGTTAACTAGATATCCAGCAGAGGGGTACTTACTCCACAACTCCCTCCACAATGGATTGCGCATTCAGAGTAGCATTAAATGCTGAGATAAGGAACCCATCTATCTCAAAAAAGATATAGTTGCGATGGAGAAGGTACAAAGAAGTGCAACCAAAATGATAAAGGGGATGGAACAGCTCCCCTATGAGCAAAGACTGAAGAGGTTGGGGCTGTTCAGCTTGGAGAAGAGACGGCTGAGGGGGTTATGATAGAGGACTTTAAGATCATGAGAGGTCTTGAACGAGTAGATGTGAATCGGTTATTTACACTTTCAAATAATAGAAGGACTAGGGGGCATTCCATGAAGTTAGCAAGTAGCACATTTAAGACTAATCGGAGAAAGTTCTTTTTCACTCAACGCACAATAAAGCTCTGGAATTTGTTGCCAAAGGATATGATTAGTGGTTAGTGTAGTTGGGTTCAAAAAAGGTTTGGATAAGTTCTTGGAGGAGAAGCCCATTAACTGCTATTAATCAAGTTTACTAAGGGAATAGCCACTGCTATTAATTGCATCAGTAGCATGGGATCTTCTTAGTGTTTGGGTAATTGCTAGGTTCTTGTGGCCTGGTTTGGCCTCTGTTGGAAACAGGATGCTGGGTTTGATGGACCCTTGGTCTTACCCAGCATGGCAATTTCTTATGTTCTTATGTTCTTGGTCTGGGTCAGGTCAGTCTCAGGAGTAGTTGGGTCAACTACTGAATCTTTCCCTTCCTTTGGTATGTGGCATTTTCAACAAAGCAAAAGAAGAACAGAGAGGAGCTCCTTCCAACATCCTCTCAGTTAATGGCAATCTTGGTTCCCCCAACTGGTTAATTTTAACCTAGTTTCTTTAGCTGAGTTTCTAGCAAACTTAAGGGGTCATTTACAAAGCTGTATTGAGGCTTCACCATACTGTAAATATGTTAATACAAAGATAGCATGCAGAATTTCAAATCCCTATCCACCTCCTAAAAATGCATGTGCAATATGGATATTAAATGAGCTGATTTGGAAATACATGTAAATATATGCAAATCATCTCGTTGCTAGTAAAACTATATGCAAATATAACAATGTGGCTTACCTAAAAATTCACAAGCTGTTATTTGATTTAAAGTTAGCTACATCTCAAGAGCTCTAGCAAATTTTCTCTGGGAAGATCATGATGTGAACATAAGTCCTGATGTTCCCAGACTCAGACCTTAAAGTGGCTCTTCTGCCCCAGAGCTCCCATATCAGCAGGGTGTTAAAATCATGGGTGTCTATTGAGGACCCCCTCTGCTTCCTTACCTGTTGAAGGATTATGAGGCCAATGTGCCAAAAAAAAGAATTTACATGAAACAGAGGTAGTCCCTCCCCCATTCTCAATCCCTTCCCCTTGTCAAGGTAAAACGTATCTGGGCCCTCCTGGTCCCCCTATCTGCTCTTACTGTTATGCCCTATTGGTATAGCAGAGTAAGCCACAGCACCCATTATGTTTTTGACACTGGCACCATTTTCAAAATACCACTGGCTGTCTCGTGCCTCGTTGCTCTGACAGGAGATAACAGGGAGAGTCCAGTTTTCCCCTCATAGCTTTCTTTTTTGGGTGTGCGGGGGGAGATGTGGGGTAGGGAGTCATTCCCAGAATGCATCCCTCTTCAGATGGGAGGGACAAAAGACTCCCGACAGATTTTCTTGTGTAAGTAGATGTGAAGGGGATTACTTATTTTTTTATTTGATTTATTGCAAGATCATACAAATTGATCGAAGCCATGGTGGGGATGCACAGTTTCCCCCCTCAAGGCTTAACTCTTTGATTGAAAACAGGGAATTGTCACCCCATCAGACTACTCCAGAAAGGTGGAGGAGGAAATCTGACTGGACAGATTTAGGGGTGCTCTTGGAGCTCCTTAATTTAGCTCTCCAAATGTAGCTACTTTACACTGAATATTGTGCTAACCAGTTAAATTCAAATTCCTGCCCGCAAAATGATTTTGACCCAACCCATTATTTAACTGTCTATGGGGGTCATTTACCAAGCGGATCACACGTGATAAGCAACGTTTCGCACGTCAAAAGTCCCTTATCGCGTGCGATAACAAGATGGGGGCAGAGTCGGGGCGGCGTCAGTCCCGGAAGAGGAGAAGTCGGGATGGCACCGGGGCTGACGCCGTGAAGACTGCGCCAACAGCGAAAGGTAAGCACCTTTATCGCTGTCAGTTTCGCACCAAATAACTACACCTTTTATGGTGTAGTTATTTGGTGTGACGCCGGCAGCGATCGCACCGCGGAGGTGCGATTGCTGCCAGCTATCGCAGGACCACCCCCCCGTTTTGCCCCCCGCCCCCGTTACCACAAGATTCAAGGAGCCCTGCGACATTGGTAAATCTAGGCCTATGTTTGGCCAGTCTGAATCTGACTGATCAAATTTACCTGGGTAGTGGGGCCAAATTTTCAAATAATCCAGTTTACCCAGCTAGAACCAGGTTTTAGCCTGTTAAATAATTTGGAAATCTACTGCTTAATCCAATTAATGTAACATGGATCTAATAATTATTTGTATTTTTTAAAAAAAGAGCATTACTTTCAGACTCCTTGATACTAAATAGAAAATAAAAATATATTAAGCATAGAAATTCAGGGATAGGAAATCTGATTAAGGACCACACTAGAAAATATGTACAAGAGCTATTTCCATTTTTTATATTCTTCGATGCAAAAAGAAAGAATATGATGAATGTAGACAGTGACTCAAACATTCTTTGGCATGCAGGCAAACCTTTTTCTTCCCAACGAGCACCTAGAAAACAAATTAAGAAAACAAATAATGAAAGACAATTTTGCTTGTCAACCCACATTTATTCTGGCAAAATTTGCCTATTTACTAACTGACGTGCACATAAATCTTATTTTATTCTCCCTTCCATGCTGCATGTGAAAATGTGAATTCTGTATTCTACAGACCTGCAGAAATTTCATATATGAGAAAAACACCAAGCTTTTTTGATGCTAACATATTGGGGGTTTTCTTTGCTGACAATAGATTTTATGTTCTATCTCCATAATTTCTCAACAATTAATCTTTTCTAATGGACACAGAGATAGAAAATAATTATACCACAGGGATGGGTGTAAATTCAGCCAGGTTAATCTAGTTAAACTCAGTCTGCTGCTGTGCTGTTGGTGTAAATGTAAACTCCATGTTTATAATCAATAAAGTTTAAATTGGTATTTATTCCAGTTGTAGTAGAATAATAACTTCTTCCCACACTGTGCATCTCAGTTCATCCCATACTTTGTGCTGGAAATGCCCATGAAATGCAAGCATATACAATGGACCAATCAGCACCACCATTTCAGTTCTAACCAGATCCATATGCTTTTTACAACATTGTACTTCCCTTGGCCTCTGTTTTCTGTAGAAATAAAACTGTTCATTGTTTGTTAGCAAATCCATTAAAAAAAAAAAAAAGCCTAAGATATATAAATCTAGAAAAAGCATGGTCGCACTTTCTTGTATACAACTTTATAACATTTTAGATAACACCAGAGTTTGCAATTAAAGTCTGGAAAACTTTCTGAACTTATAAACAGTTCGTACAGCTGCCTCAGATTTGCCTTAAAACTATTTCATGATTTAGATGTCAGATAGAAGGCATTTATATTGTTAGAAAAGGCATGGGTTACACTCTGCTTTACATACTTCCTGCAACAGAGAGAGAAGCAGGGCAGAGATTCAGAAATCTATAATCTTTGCTGATTGGTTCATTTTAGTTGTCAACTAACCTGTAGAACAAATAGTTGAGAATCAGAGAGAAAGTTGTTTTATTTCTACCAAAACTGAAAGGCAAACAAGAGATGGTATCAGATTTCTAGTTCAGTTCAGGGACAATTTAATTCTTCTTTTTATGTTTCTGAATCTCCTTTGGTATAAATAATGTGTAGTGAGTGACCCACGGCAATAGCATATACTTTGTATCCCTACAGCTCATTATGATAGCCGGGGAACTTTTCATAATTCACTTGAGTCTCTGCTTCTCATGAGTTATGGTGTTATAGTCTCACTTTCTCCCTCACTTCTGAACATTGTGAAGAAATATGGTATCCCCTTACTCAGGGGCATAGCAGGAAAATATGCCCCAACAGGTTCCAAAAGCAACCAGTACTGGAAATATAATGCCTGGAGCTGCAGTTAAATTAAATTAAACAAATTAAAGTTCAAATTCTATGTTTTATTTTATAATGCATTTTATTTAATTAAAAAAACATGTTTTCAGTTTGTCCGTCTGTGACACCAACACCACAGGTGGAATTAGCAGGCAAGCAAACAAAAAGAAAATAGATGTTCAGGGTTTGCTATTGAAAAAAGCAACATGTTTGATAGGTAGGGATGTGTATTCATTAAAAATAATTGCAAAAAGAAAAACAATGGATGAGGTCATTTTCGGTATATTGCTCAGACAAAATTACAAAGAAACAGTTCAGGTATTTTCATATTCTTTTTAAAAAGGATTACCTCCATGACCCTTCATGACCCTCTCTGACCCCCCCACCCCCTCCCACTCCCACTCCATGGCTCTCTCTGAAAACCCTCCTGCCCGCCTTTCGCCCACAAAAGAAAACGAGGAGCCTGGACCTCCCAACTGGATTTAATCCTACCCAGCCAAGCTCCCTCCGGGTCCCTTTGAGCCAGGCTTTCCCCATGTATCAAATGCTGGGGCCAAGTATGTGCCTGGCCCCCACATACCATCAAGGGGGCTCTTGGAAGTCTAAAGGGCAGGAACAATCGCACTTGCATCTGCCCTGGCTCGAGGTAGCTTTAAAAATACACTGGCTGCATTGAGACCAATGTCAAAGTAAAAACTGCATGTACAAACATATTACCATATTACATAATCATGAAGGCTGTACCTGAGAAAGAGAATCAGAAGGGCCAAAGGGAGACCCTGACTGGGCTAAGCTAAGCCCAACCGAGTAGGCCTGAACCCCTAAACTTGTTTTCTGGAGGAGGGACATAAGAGGAGCCATAGAAATCTGTGGGGGCCGTGGCTTGCTTTCTGGGGGTGGGTGGGAAAGGGGTTGTAGAGGGCAGTAGAGGCTCAGTATAGTTCTTTTTTATTTTAGGTTCTTTTTTGGTATATGAACTAAACAAAACAAAACAAAAAAAAACCCCACGAAAAAAAAAAGAAAAGAAAAATGAACCAAAACAAAAATGTTGGGCCTGAACATTCCTACTGAAAAGGTTTCCAGGTCCCACCAGTCAAAATAGAGTTGGGGACAGCCTCTGAGGTGGGAGCTGTGAAAGGGAATGGAAGTGAGGAGACAAGATAGGGGAAGAAGGAGTGGAGAAGAGGAAGAGAGTGGGAAAGGGAGGAAGAAGGGAGAAAAGGGGGAGGGAGAGGAGGAAGGGGAAAAAGAAAAGGGGAAGGGAAGTAATAAGGGTGTAAGTATATATGAAGAGTGCATCCCCCTCAACATCCACACAATCCCCACAACCTGAGGCCGGACCCAATCCTTTAGAGAACCTAAAGGGGGCTTATAAATAGTATAATTTCTTTAGTGTGTGGGGAACATAGTTTACTATGGGTTTATAGCGTGAAATTTTGTAGAGTACAAACGATATGATCTTATGCTATATAAATCTCTGCCACCATTTTACTGTGTGGATTTTTTTAGCTTACCCTTCTAAGGGCAGCATGTCCCTTTGCTGCTTCCTTTTTGGTGTTCTATAGGAAAGTATTCTGGGGTCTCACAGATTAAGACCTGGTCAAAGACAGGAAGCAGAGTACCTTTGCATACTATTTACCATGATTTTGGAAACATCTATTAGTGAGGAGGAAGTTTTCCCACCCTTCCTACTTCTTGTTTTGGTTTACCTTTTTGAGTAAAGAGGCCTGGAATATTGTTCATTTCCCAGCCATTCAATATCAGCGCAGTAACTTTTATTTATTAAGGATGTGCTTTCTTTTAAAAGAAAAAAAAAATATGATAAATGAGCCCATTTTCATTTTATTTAAAAGGAACAGATTTTTTTTTTCAAAAAAACAAAAATGTGTGAATTTCTTGTTTTTAGGAAATAGTGCACCCTATTTGCCAATAGGTGGGAGCTGTGAAAGGGAATGAAAGTGAGGAGACAAGATGGGGGAAGAAGGAGTGGAGAAGAGGAAGAGAGTGGGAAAGGGAGGAAGAAAACAGGCGTCTGATTGGACAAGGCCTCAGCCAAGGCCCAGGCCCAGCTTTGATACCAAGACCCAGCCTAGGACAGGTCTGAGCCCTAGGTCCAGGCTCAGGCCCAATACCAGGGTACGGCCGAGGCAAGCTCCAATCAAGGAGGCTGGATCTTGTCACTGAAGCCCAAGCCTTGGCTTAATGCTGGGGTCAGATAAGGCTGGGTCCCATCACAGAGGTCCAGGACTAGATCTAGTCACTGGTCCAGATCCAGAACCAATTGAAAGGTCCAGAAGAAGTCAGCTCCCATCACAGAGATCCGGGTCTGAGGGCTAAGCCCAGCCTCAAGCTTGAGGCTAGGACACAGTTGAGGATGGGTCTCATCACTGAAACCTAGGCCTGATGTCAGGGCCCAACATTGGCAGGGTTCCATATCCAAGGTCTAGGCTCAAGGCTTAGGCCTGAGACTGAGGCTTTGCCCTAGGCAAGGCCTGATACTGCAACCTAGCTGAGAATGGGTCCCATTGCTAAGGCCCAAGCTTGAGGCCTAGGATCAGTCACAGGCCTGATAACAGGTGCCAACAGAGGCCAAGTCTCATCACAGAGGCCCAATCTTAAGGTCTAAGCTTGAGCCTGAGATCTAGACCCAGGGCAAGACCTGATACTGGGGTTTGGCTATGTCCCAGACTTAGACTTAAGCCCGGGCCAGAAGGCCCGGACCAGGGTTTCTGCCATATTCTCTCTTCTTCTGTCTATGAAAGATGATGCAATCTACTGGAAGGATGCATCTCACTGATGCCATTGTGGTCCTTACTCCCAAGTGTGGGGTGCCATATTGTTCTACTGCCATTAAAATGCATGGCCTTACATCAATATGGCACTATCTGGTCCAGATTAAGGCAACCCAGTGATATCAGTGAGGTGCAGTCTTTCAGCAGTTTAGATTATTTTTCATCAAAAGAATAAAAAGATGACATGCCAGATTCTGGGCCTCTATGCGTGGGCCTAGGCCTGTGCTTCAGTGACAAGACCTAGCCTGTGTTGGCCCTGGAATTGGGCCTGGGTCCATGCCAAGGCTTCAGACCCAGGCTTAGGCCATAGGCCCAGATCTCAGTGATGGGAGCATGCCTCAACATCAGAATCCTGACTTGGCTGGGCCTCAGTGTTGGGCCTGTGCCTTGGCCTAGGTCTTGGGCCTGGACCTCAGTGACAGGACTCAGCCTCTGCTTGGCCCCCACATCATGCCTGGGCCTGGCACTAGTGCTTAGACCTGTGCATAAGCTTAGTCCAAGCCATTGGCAATAGGATCTGATCTCAGCTGGGCTCTGGTGTTGCATCTGGGCCTCAGCCTAGGACTCGGACCTTGGCATAGGCCTAGGCCAGAGCCTCAGTAACAGGATTTAGCCTCAGCTGAGCCCTGTATCAGGCCTGGGCCTGGGCTTAGGCCTCAGTGATGGGATCTGGACTTGGCAATACATTTTATTGGTGGCCTCTGATGAAATTGTTCCTATTTGCCCTATCTGTCTAAGGATGCACAGTGGTATTTGTCAACTATAAAATTGATGAAACAAGAACTTAGATATTAGAGTGGATGTGGAGAAAACAACAAACTGTAATCAACAAAACCATGTATTCTTAAAATTTACTGCATATCATGACCAAATCAATTTGACTTAAATGAAATATTTTTCAAATCATATTCATGTGGTTCAGGTGGTTGAGTCTTTATCTACTACTCAAACTCATACTAGCCTAGAAGCTACAACCGAGTCCTGCAATCAGATAGCAGAATTATTTTACTACTAACACCAAAAACATTTGTAAATATTTAACACCTTGTCCCATGCAGCAAATTACTAATACTTCCCAGGTACAGCCAATTTGGATAACATTCAATTCTATTTCTTGTACTACAATTTCTCACATTATTAGCAAAATGAATTCCTTTATCTCCACTGAATCCCTGTCCTACTGTCATCATTTATTTGTTTATTTATATTCCACTTTTCAGGCACTTTCAAAGCCATCTTTGTCAGAGAGAATATTAAGTAATTGCCAACATCACTAACATTTTTATCTTCTGGGATACGTCTATCAGCTCTAAAGCAAGCATCTGTTAGGCTTATATTAAAAACAAAAAAAATAATATCGATCCATCAGTATTTTCCAACTACTAACCAATTTCATCTTTGCCTTTTTGGCTAAGATAATTGCAGCAGTGGTTATGGAACAAATTACTAATTTCATTGATGATAATGCTGTAATAGACTTATTTCAATTCAGTTTTAGAAAGGGTTCAGTAGAGATGTGATTCGGCCAAACCTTTTGGTACAGCCTTCGTTATCGGCCTGCCGCGGGCCAGTAATCAAAACGGTGCCGATGGCTCTTTGCCCTTACCAAATCTTTTTTAAACCCAGCTACAGTAACTGCTTTAACAACATCCTTTGGCAATGAATTCCAGAGCTTAATTGTGCATTGAGTGAAAAATAATCTTCTCTGATTTGTTTTAAATGTGCTACTACCTAAGTTCATGGCATGCCCTCTAAACATTGTATTATCTAAAAGAGTAAATAACTGATTCACATTTACCCATTCTAGTCCTCTCATGATTTTATACACTTCTATCATATCCCCGATCAGTTATCTCTTCTCCCAGCTGCCCTAAACTCTTTAGCCTTTCCTCATTGCTTGATGTTTCATGAGGAATGATAAACCATGTTTTCGCATTGTTACATTGCATACAGAATCTGTCTTCTTCTTATTTCCAGTTCAGTTTTGTCTGCATCATTTCTGTTTATACTTTATGTTCTCTTTATTCTGCATTGGTAAAGTCTATCTTTGTTCTGTAGAATACTGAGATGAGGTGTTCTACTAGCACATACTTTCTGTGTAGGGGTCTATAGCAACCTGGCTTTTTTTCTTTTCCTAATAGTAGGTGCACTGGTATGTCAGGGGCCATGTGTAACATTTGCAGTGTTGCATTTTCATAGGTAGGATTGTTACTATTTGAATTTGTGGGAGGTTTACTATATTGTAAAGCCCACCTCTATGGAACTCCTTACCTCTCATCTAAGAACTCAATTTGACACCAAAACTTTCTAAAAAGACTTTAAAAACCTGGCTTTTTACCAGAGCCTTCTCAGATGATCTTAACCACCAACACCATCAAACTCCCAACCAGACAACTCAAAAGAAAACAGAAACATCGCCCGATCAATCCTCGATGGAGCAATAAAACCTTGAACTCTACAATAGACATCTAAGAACTTTTTTACCTATATAAACTTACCCCCTTCAATCCCCCAATGTTACTCAACTTTATCATTGAAATTCTTTGATAAAACTCTATTTTTACTCTCCTAATTTTCCTGCCCTGTAAACAGTTATGATGACAAAACCGAATATACGGTATACAAAACATGTTTATTTATTATTTATTTATTTATTTATTTGACTTTGTATACCGACTTTCAAGTTAATATCAAGGCGGTTAACAATATTAGAATTTGCAGTAGCAAAATTCACAAAAATCCATAACCCATAAAACACATATCTCACTAATGATTTACATAGTTAAATAAAAAAAAAAATTGTAATTGTAATTCAGTTTACTTATGACTTTCTGAGGGCCAAACCCACACCCAACCTATGCATTTTTATTCTGAACCCACACAAAACATGGACCTAAGAACATCTCCCCTAAAAGTGACTAAAATTATGCATATTGTACTTTTATCCATATTAAGTGACGTCAATTTTCAAAGAGCCAATTTATGAATGTAAATCACTTCTTGACCATCACAAAACACTATAACAGAATTAGAAAAGCTACAAAGAAGAGCAACAAAATGGTAAAGGGGATGGAATGGCTCCCTCATGAAGAAAGTCTAGTTAGGGCTCTTCAACTTGGACAAAAGATGATAAGAAGGGGATATGATAGAGCTTTATAAAATCATGAATAGAGAGGAACAGATAAAAAGAGAACAGTTATGTACTCTTTCAATTAATACTATGACTGGGAGACTGTCCTGAAAACCTAACAGGTAATATATTTAAAACAAATTGGATAAATTAGTTTTTCAGTTAACGAGTAATCTTCATTGCCAAATGTGGTCATGGCATCTAGCTTAGCTGAGTTTAAAAGGAACTTGGCAAGTTCCTGAAAGAAAAGTCCATAAAACATATTAACCAGGTGACACCAGGAAATCCATTACATGTCACTGGGAGTGAACAAGAAAAAAGTGGATCTACATTTTGGGATGGGTCACTGTTGGAGACAGGATGCTGGGCTCTTTTGTTGTTGAATGGCTTTGAAAATTGTCCTTGCAAACTCTGAGAGAATTGTGGGGGCTATCTTTTGTGATGTTATCATTTCAAAAGTTTGTGGTCCATGCAATGTATAGAATGTTTTTAAAAGCTGTTTGATATACTGCTTTGACATAGCTCTTAAACAAAAAAACCAAACAACTGCAGAAAAATAAAAGCACACCAATAAATCTTAATAAAGCAGTCAACCAAAAGGACATTAGCAAATTCCAAAATTATAGACATATATTATTATGGTGTCATCATTCTTAAACTAGCAAGACAAGTGCAAGAGGATCAGCTATGAAAAGAGCCATATATTTAAGGGTCTATGTGTGATGCTCTCCCTTCCTCTCCCCTTCACAGGTACCTCACTGTTGACTGAGGTTCACAGGTCGGGGTGGCTGAAGTCACTTGCAACTCACTGCACCTAGTGTTCTTCCAGCAGGGAGGATGTACTTCTTCAACACCCTTGGGAGTTATAACTATTTTCTATTCTTCAATTAAAATCTCTTTACACATTAATGGTGTTCCAATTCAATGAGCTTACCGCAGAACTTCTTCAATGAAAATAATTTAAAATCTTGTTCATTTCTTGGATGTGGTATCTATAATACACTCTCAACCATCAGTCTAGACATCTCTACCTCCTTTGATCACTCCTTGAGGATTCCTCCTTCCTCTGCTCCTTTCTGGATTTTGTGATCTCCCTTGGAGTAGATGTTAGGGAGCCTTCTTATCTTGATATGTTATGATATACACAGTTTGCAATAAATGACATCAAATATATGCAACTTCTGTGACTTTAAGAACCTTTTCTATGGACAGTGGCTACATGTTACCTACACTTTTTGTTCTCTAGGGATCCTTCTCTTTACATCTGGATTCCACTTTGTATGTGGGATCCACTGTCTAATCTCCACTGTTTACTCTTCTACCTCAATATACTGGTATGACATGGATTCTGTTGAATTCTCTGAATGAGCATCAGATGGGTTACCCTTTCCTTCCTCCTTCAAGTGTCTTCAGTTGAGCAGTGGGCACGCACACTTCGAAAGGTTTCTGTTGGGTTGCCACTGAATTCCTCAGATTGAGTGACCCAAGGATGAACTACAAGGTTCCCAATAATTCTGAGCAACATCCAGTCAAAAAACCCCTCCAACAATTAAAAACTAGTCCAAAAAATCAAGTCTCCCTACCACAAAAGACAAGAAGATATGAAGGATCATGCCCTCCATTCAGTTTTTGTGAAACCTTCCCCTCCTTCAGAATAAAGAAAACAACATAAAGGAGAACAACTTTCCAGTCCATGAAAGTGGATCAACAATTCTTCCCTGGGTGAACACCAAAGATTTAACATCAAGATGTTCTGCCTAGATATCTATCTAGTGCAGGGGAGAATGTTGTACACATTTCCTTCCCTGGTGTTCTCAGTTTCTTACTCTGATCTTATTACTGCTTGAAAAACTAGGTGTCTCACTCTATATTAAGAAGCTTGAATGACCCAATCCAGAACCCTCTAGTATATGTGTGTGTGTGTCTGTGTGTGTGTGTTGGGGGGTGGAGGAAGGGGGTGCCTTGTTATCATACATGTGCACAGAAGAGGAGGGAGGGAATTTAGGGAGTGATGTCAAATTTCTTTGGAAAGAGAAAGTGAATAAAATAAATAGCTGCTAAGTCATGGATCTCTTCTCTGTGCCAGCTATAGTCATTTTAGATGAAAGTGTTAATAAACTGTTGTGCTTCTCCTATTCATCCTCTCATTTCTACATTAATTCTAATATAACCTTTAATTTGCAATTCTCCCTGACTGCAAGGAGGCTTCAAAAGAACTTTGCTGCATTTAAGAGTATCCCCTGGGAGAGACAGAGATGAAAGACTGGGAAGGGTTAAGGGAAAGGGGTATGCAACTGATTGGGGGAAAGAGTAAGAGTAGGGTGGCTGAGTGGGAGTGAGATTCCAGAAATAGAAATTTGGAATGACATGTTAGAAGAATAATATGGAGATAAGGAGTGAGGGGGTTGAGAGAGAAAAATAGATTAGATGCAACAGAATGAGAAGTGTGAATTAGTGAGGAATAAAAGAAGAAGAAAAGAAAGATAGGGAGAAAGGACATGGAATTGGGAGGAGAGAGCTAGAGCAAGGAGGAGAGTCAGTAGATGCCAGAAAATGAGAAAGCACAGTATAATGTGGAGACAAAAGCCAAAGGTAAAAAGGTTTTAATTTTTATTTAAATATTTGATTATATGAATATGGAAAGTTTTTCATTACTGTATTCCATATTTTTTTAAATGTTAACTAAATAATACCCAACAGTAGTGGTGTTTAACTCTTGTTATCTCAATGAACTATAATTTTGCGTGGGCGTATGTGTGAGGGAATTGTGCACACTGTTACTTGCTTCTCTCCTCTAAACTCTCAGCCCTTGTCTCTTTGAAGTCCATAATCCAAATGTGGACTGCCTGAATGTGCATTACAGAGTTTCTTCTCGGGTTTGCCACAACCCAGCTGCCAAGCAGCAAGAGGAAGTAAAATTGGCTTCCAAAGTAAGGGGAAAAGGCAGGGCATCATCACTGTAGGCAATGTGAGTATGCAGCTTCACAGTCCCTGCATTCAGGCACACTTGAGGAGCTGAGCATGCATGTTAGCAGGGTGAAAGCATGGTAGAAGACATCAGCAGTGGGGAAGAGGATAAGGGAAAGCATGGAGAGGGGTATATCAGACACCACTGGCTACAGAAGAGGGGGGATGAGGCATCAGCAGCATAGGTGTTGGCCAGGGATTTGAGATCAGTAAAACTTGAAGCCAAATAACTTATACAAATCCTGGGTACAGGATTCATGAATAGTACATTCCTCCTGATTATACTACACAAATGACCTGTCTACTAGGAATATTTAATCTTAGCAGGGATCCACTGGGTTTTTTCATAATATGTATATACTACAGTTTAATATGTCCCAAGGGAATTTGCTTCTGGTTAGAATTGTGTATTAATGTGCTATTTAACATGTCATAGTAAATATGTATGTTACTATATGGCTATGTCTTGATTTTATTGTTTGATATTCTTTTGTTCACTTTTTAAAAAAAGATTTTCTCACAAATTCTTCACCTGAAGTTCACCTTAGAAATGAAAGAAAATTATGGTCTGAATTTTAAAAGACTTGCTCTTGTTAAAAGGCCCATATACGCGAGTAAATGGATCGAGCACAAGCAGTTCTTATTTTAAAACTGGAAAAATACATTTCATATATATATATGCATGTGCATGCTACTGCAAATGATGTGAGTGTGAGCACTTCTTACTATGCTGCAATTGATGCAACCTCGGGGACCGTGCTATATGGCTCACAGCATGGCAAGTGAGCAAGTCTTGTTATGAGCCAGGCTAAGACAGAGTCCAAAAGACTATGGTGGAAGCAAGGCGGAGACTGAAGACAAGCTGTTGCTGAAGCTGAAGACTTGTTGAAGCATGGCTGAAGCTGCCATGCTTCAACTGAAGATGTGGAAAAGAGAAAAGCTGAAGACTTGGGGGCAGGTCAAGGCTGGAGAGTTGGAGCAAGGCTGAAAACTTGGAAGGACTCAAGGCTGAAGACTTGAAAGAGGCTGAAAACTTGAAATGGAGCAAGGATGAAGATTTGGGGGTGGAGTCCAAGTGACTCAGGGCTTGGGAGCTATGGGAATAGCCTAATGGGAGGCTTTCAACTCTTGAGCTTGTTCCTGAAATCTCAGATCTATTCAAATAGCCAAGGCAATAAGTGCTTCTAGGGATGGAGGAAGATCCCAAGCTGCTAGTTCATCTTTTTTTCTCCCTGATAATACTTGCCAAAAAATGGCAGTTTGGCTATCTTTACCACAACAGAGTTCAGAAACTACAGTATGGAATTCTATAGCATACTCGCCAACTGAACTAGTGCCTTGATAAATACGAAGGAGTTCTGTGGTAGCTGATGAGATGCATCCGAGTTGTTCAAAAATCAGGAGAAATTGTTGCAAGAAGTTATCCAAGTTCCTGCAAAGTAAGTCATCTTGTTCCTGCAAAGGGGAAATCCAGGCAAGAGTGGGACCATCCCAAAGAGTAAGGATATACATATTCTTTACATGGTCAGAAAAAGAATGGGTTGGCTGTAACTCAAAATGCATCTTGAAAACATTGAGAAACCCTTTGCATCCCTTAAGTGTCCCTACTATATGTAGGAGGTGGTGGGAGTTGTATCTTGGATTCCACGGTCCGTAGGGGTGCCATTACAGGGTTCACCAGAGCTGGTGCTGGGACTGAGGCTGGACATTGAGCTTGTATGAGATCTAAGCATTGAGTATTACATTTACTTGATCAATTTGATGCTGGGCTTGCTGCATGAACCTGTTCAGGAGACCATTTAATACAACCTTTTGCTCCTGTATCTGGGAGGCCACTACCAAGCTCATGGCCTTTGCAACCTGTTGAAAACTATCCACTAGATTCATCAAAATGCTATAATTTTGCATGGATAACACCCATGATAAGAAAAAGGGTCATGTCTATGATAATTTTATGAGAGAGAGAGAGAGAGAGAAAGAGAGAGGCTCTTTATAAGACCTACATAGTAGTCAACTATTTATATCACTATAGGAGGACCAGCTAATAAATCGAGATGAGGTTTTGGTGGTAGTTTAGGGTTTTGGGGCCAGTTTTACAATGAGCGTGAGACATACAAACAGAACATTACACCTCATTGAAGATTTGATGTCATTTGGAGTGAGGGAAGTCTCACAAAGATGAGATTTCTACAATGTTCTCTTGTCCTAGCTTGATGGACTCTATACCAGGGCAGCCGGCATGCGGAAACTACTTGTGTACTAGAGGAGCAGAAAGTAGTAAAATAAAAAAAAAGGTTTAGGGGTGGGGAGGAAAGGGGAAGAGGGAGGAAGGTTAGGTAAGGAGGGTAAGGAACTGGGGGAGGCCCGATTGCGTTGCCCCGTGTATTTAGCGAAAATTCCCCCACACACATGTGCCTCCATGTTATAAAATCGGTGTGACCATTTGTGTGCACAAGGAACTGCATGCACATTGACCACCATGTGCTGCTTTTAAAATCGACCCCTAAATGTGCACACTTGCATGGAAATTGTAAAATTCCAGCGTATGCGAACTTGCACTTACATACGCACTTTTGTTGGGTGCATGCACTCTTGTTTTAAAGTTACCATCCCTGTGATTATGTGTATAGTCAAGTCACTTTTTTGAGCTATCATCCCTATAGTGAGTGGCCCATGCACTAGAACTTGTTGCGATCCTGCTCGCGGCAGGGTCATGAGCAGGCTCTTACCTTGGCCTGGAGGCTGCACTTCAAGCCGGGGCCTTGCCTGGGGTTGCCAACATCGGGTGCTCTAGCGGTCCGTCCGCCATCTTGCTGGCACGGCAGGAGCCGTGCAAGGCCTTCCCGATGCGACAGGAAGCTGACGACGCTACTGTCTGGCTCTGCAGCCTGAAGGCCACATCCCCAGACTGACCTTCGTGGCTGGAGCCACTCTCCCTCCTCCTTCAAGCGGCAGGAGAGCCACCTTGTGCGTTGGAGCCTGTTTCCTCTGCCCAGCCCTGCTCCGTCTGCTCAGTGGAAGTATGGCCACTGTCCAGGGTCCTACCCCTTTCTCCTTAGGGGCGGGCCCGCGGCTTATCCTCTGATTTAAAGGGCCAGCGCAGATGCGGCCCTTATGGAGCTCCTCCCAGGAAGTTGCCTCTTCTGCCTACTTAAGGACTCTTCGCTCAGCCTGTCTTGTCCTTGGCAAGGGATCAGTCCTCCCTAGGACTTCTCTGGCTTGTTCCTGCCTGGCTGCCTTGATGTCTTCGTATCCTGATCCTGATGATATCTGCAGTATCCTGCTGTTCCAGTTCTTATGTTCCAGTCCTGATGTTCCAGTCCTGATAGCCCAGGTTCCGAGTACCCTTGCCTCTGGAGGTTCCTGTTTTTATTGTTGAGGCTCCAAACCTCAAATTCTCCTGTTCTGACCTCAGAGGATCCTAGGGGTTGCTCAACCCTTCCTTGTGTCTCTTTCTAAGCATACCCGCTCCCCTTGTGGTCCGCGACCAGCCTTCAGGCTGTGTAGGGCACCTGGAGGACAGTGTGGTCCGTGACCAGCCTGCAGGATGTGTAGGGTGCCTGAGGGACTGTGCTTTCCCATCTTGTCTATTCCAAGTTCCAAGACCTCGACTCGTTTGTTCCAAGCTCCAAGACTTCATCTTGTCTGTTCCAAGCTCCAAGACCTCGTCTCGTCTGTTCCAAGTTCCAAGGTCTCGTCTGTTCCAAGGTCCTCAGCTGTTCCTGACCTCTGTCCAGCCTGCCGCCTCTGCTGCTCCCTCCGGCAGATCCGAAAGGGCTGGGAATGGTCGGAGGATCGTTCAGAGACCACCATTGTGTTGGTGGTCTTTCCGGGGCATGCAGGTCTGGCGGAGGCTCCGGCCCTCCAGATTCCTCATCTCTACCCAGAGGGACTAGTCTCACCATAGGGGCACACATCTTGTCCTACGCTTAGGAGCGCCCCCTGGCGCTCCCATCCACCGAGTGCAACAAAACTTGCACTAAACATTTTTAATGTGTGACTAAAATTTAGCATGCACAGTAAAATGGCAGTTAACCTCTTTGTAATAAATTTGAGTAAGTCCATGCTAAAAAAAATAGCAAGCACTGACATTGTGTTTATAGTTGGAGCATACGTATTACCCCCAAAAAGCATATTGTGCACATTGCTGCTGCAAGAAACCCCATTGCTAACTGAACCAAAGTGAAAGCACTGGGTAGTAGTAGGGATTTTCTTTTCTCCATCTCTCTGAGTAATAGTACAACCCTCTCCCAGTTACATTTGCCCACACAAACTCCTCTTTTCCGGATTGCCAGCGCAACCCCTCAAATTGCCCACACAACTCCCCTAATATCAATAAACTCCCCTACTGGCTCTCCAGTACAAACCCCCAGCCCGATCATCAGTGCAGGCCCCTCTCCTTGATTGCCAGAACAACCACAACTCCATCCCTCCAATTACCAGAGCAATGCCCTCTCTGATTCACCAGCACAACAGAATTTTCCCATGGCTCTTTAGCATTCCTCCCTGAGCTCCTTATTAGGAAGCCCAGATCTCCAAAATGTTCTCCATCCCTCCAAAACGTAGGATTAACATTCTAGAGGCTCCCACTGTTCATGGGCAGGATGGATGTCAAAGCTTTCCTGCCAGTACAGCTGCTGGACACTGAATGATGCCACTAGGGGCTTCACCATGTAAAATATGGTGTAAATGTACTTACACAGTGGGGAGTACTAGTAAAAACTGGCCTCCCTTGCTCCTAGCGTACACTCCAGCCAACCAGTCAGGAACCCAAGCACCTCTTGGTTGTTCAAAAAATGCATCTTATAATAGTTAAAATGATCTTGAGCTGAAGGTAACATTCTTCTAGTTTTGCTGCTTTGATACATGATACAGGAGACTCAATCATGTGATGCTATCCTTGTAGAATGAATGCTCCAGACAGATGATGATGCAGAAGAATACAAGCCATTAAAAAAAAAAATCCTAGGAAGAGATACAGATGAAGAGACACCTATTTTGTATTGAGTAGGAAAGTGCTGAAATCTAATACTACCATTACTGTCTGAGAAAAATGGGAATGCAATTTATAAGTATTAGAAAACCACTCATAGTATACAAAAGGAGCTGCAGAAGTGCAGCTCTTCTGCTAGAATTACTCCTGCCTCAATCAGAAGTACATATGTTTGCAGCCCTCACTTTCTTGCCATATCTCAAGGGTACAGTCTTTGGCCAGTGTTAGAAAATTCTGTAGTAAAGTTTCTGTAATTATATGAAATAATTCTGTTGTACTTTGCATACATTGTATTTTTTATATTAAATGTTTTATTTTACATTAGAAAATAAATTAAGAACATAAGAACACAAGAAGTTGCCATACTGGGTCAGACCGAGAGTCCATCAAGCAAGCATCCTGTTGCCAACAGTGGCGAATCCATTATAAGTACCTAGTAAGTACCCAAATATAAAATGCTACTAATGCCAGTAATAGCAGTGACTATTCCCTATATCAATTTGATTAATAGCAGTTTAAGGACTTCTCCTCCAGGAACTTATCCAAACCTTTTTTAAACCCAGCTACACTAACTGCACTAACCACATCCCCTGGCAGCAATTTCTAGAGTTCAATTGTGCATTAAGTGAAAAAATAATTTTCTCTGATTTGGTCTAAATGTGCTAATTGCTAACTTCATGGAGTGCCCACCTAGACTTTATATTATGTGAAAAAGTAAATAACTGATTCACATTTAGCAGTTCTTGTTCTCTCATGATTGTATAGACCTCTATCATACCCCCCTCAGCCATCTCTTCTCCAGCTGAACAGCCCTAACCTTTTTAGCCTTTCCTCATAGGGTAACTGTTCTATTCCCTTTATTATTTTGGTCGCCCATCTCTATACCTTCTCTAGTGCATCTATATCTTTTTTTTGAGATGCAGCAACTGAGTTGCACACAGTACTCAAGGTGCAGTCTCACCATGGAGTGACACAGAAGCATTATGACATTTCCATGTTATTCACCATTCCCTTCTTAATAATTCCTAGCATTTGGTTTGCATTTTTGACCGCTGCATCATACTAAGCTGACAATTTAAATGTAACATCCACTATGATGCCAAGATCTTTTTCCTGGATGGTAATTCCTAATATTTATTTATTTATTTATCGAGTTTTATATACCGTCATTTGGTTTCACCATCATAACAGTTTACAAGATTCTAAATAATATGTTAATGGGTTATCATAGACAATATGATCATAATTACAGTTATAGCAATATTAATGTTAGTTATACATTTTATCAGGGTTAGTTATACATTTTTCGTATGGTTGTAGGAGGCGGTATAGGGGAAGTTCACAAGGTTCATATAGATGGGAGGGGTAAGTAAATAGGTTCACATATGGTGAGAGAGATGGACATAAAGATGTTTGGTATTGTGGTATATAGTGGGGGGGGATGTGTGGTAGTCAGTGAGTGTTTTGGTAGGCTTTGGTGAACAGCCAGGTTTTCAGGTCCTTCTTAAAGGTTTTTAAGTTAGGTTGTGTTCTTAGTTCAGTTGGGAGGGTGTTCCAAAGTTTGGGGAATCCGATGGATAGGGCTCTTTTACGGATTGAGTTTAGTTGGATCGATTGGATGGGTGGAATTTTCAGGAGGCCCTTGTTGGTTGAGCGGAGGTTTCATAGCGGTGTATGGGGTTTGATCGTGGTGCCTAACCAGTTAGTTTGGTCTCCGTGGATTAGTTTGTGTAGTATGGTCAGAATTTTGTAATCGATGCAATATTTTATTGGGAGCCAGTGTAGAGATATGAGGATTGGAGTTATATGTTCGTGTTTTTTTGTTCCTGTTAGGATTCTGGCGGCTGAGTTCTGTAGGATTTAGAGGGGATGGATTATGGAGAGTGGTAAGCCGAATAGTAAGGAGTTGCAGTAGTCAAGGTTGGAGAAAATGAGAAGTTGTAGGACAGTTCTGAAGTCATCTGAGGCTAAGAAAGGTTTTAGTCATCTGAGTGTTAGTAGTTTGTGGAAATTAACACCGTGTAACTACAGCATGGGTTATTTTTCTCTATATGCATCACCATGCACTTGTCTACATTAAATTGTATCTGTCATTTGGATGCCAAATCTTCCAGTCTAACAAGGTTCCTCTGTAATATATCTCAATCGGCATGTGATTTAGCAACTCTGAATAATTCCGTGTCATCTGCAAATTTGATCATCTCACTTGTACCCATTCCAGATCATTTATATGTATATATATATATATATATATATATATATATATATATATATATATATATATTGAAAAGCACTGGTCCTTCAAGCACTCTCCACTGAGAAAACTGATCATTTAATCCTACTACCTGTTTCTTGTCTTGTAACCTGTTTGCAATCTATGAAAGGACATTGCTTCATATCCCACAACATTTTAGATTTTCTTAGAAGTCTCTCATGAGGGACTTTGTCAAATGCCTTCTGAAAATCCAACTATACTACATCTACTGGCTCACCTTTATCCACATTTTTATTAACCCCCTCAAAATAATGTATCAAATTTATAAGGCAAGACTTCCCTTGAGTAAATTCATGCTGGCTGTGTTCCATTAAACCATGTCTTTCTATATGTTCTGTGATTCTGTTCTTTAGAATAGTTTCCACTATTTTTCCCAGAGAAGTCAGGCTCACCATTCTATAATTCCCCGATCACTCCTGGAGCCCTTTTTAATTATCAGGTTACATCGGCCACCCTCCAGTCTTCAGATACTTTGGACAATTTTAATGATAGGTTACAAATTTTCACTAATAGATCTGAAATTTCATTTTTTAGTTATTTCAGAATCCTGGGGTGTATACCATCAGGTCCAGGTGATTTTCTACTCTTTAGTTTGTCAATCCGGCCTACTACATCTTCCAAGTTCACTATTATCTGGTTCAGTTCATCCGAAGCATCACCCTTGAAAATTATTGCCAGAACCTGTATCTCCCTAACATCATCATTATTAAACACTAAAGCAAAAAATGTATTTAGTCTTTCCACAATGGCCTTATTTTCCCTACGAGCCCCTTTAATGACTCTGTCAGCTAACGGTCCAACTGAGTTCGTCACAGGTTTTCTGCTTAGGATATATTTTAAAAAGTTTTTATTATGAGTTTTTGCCTCTATGGCCAACTTCATTTCAAATTCCATCTTAGCCTGTCTTATCGGTGTTTTACATTTAACTAGAGAATGCTTACACTTTTTCCTATTATTTTCAGATGGATCCTTCTTCCAATTTTTGAAGGAAGTTTTTTTTTGGCTAAAATAGCCTCTTTCACCTTGCCTTTTAAGTATGCCAGTAATCATTTGGCCTTCCTTCCACCTTTCTTAATGTATGGATTCAGCTTTGTAAGGAACTGGGGAAACTTTTGGGGAAAGGGGAGACTTTTCCGAAAGGACGGGCTCCACCTTAACCAGAGTGGAACCAAGCTGCTGGCACTAACTTTCAAAAAGGAGATAGAGCAGCTTTTAAACTAGAACAAGGGGGAAAGCCGACAGTCACTCAGCAGTGCATGGTTCGGAGAAATGTATCCTTGAAGGATACTAATGAAACAGGAGAGTTAGGGCATCCCAACAGAGAGGTTCCATCAAAAGCAAACATAGTTCATATGCCTATATGTAAAAAATCACCAAAGCTAATGATTACCGAATTATCCCAAACAACTGAAAAGCAGGTTGTTAAAACAAGCAAAAACCACACTTTGAAATGTCTGTATGCCAATGCCAGAAGTCTAAGAAGTAAGATGGGAGAGTTAGAGTGTTTAGCAGCAAATGATGAAATTGGCATAATTGGCTTCACAGAGACTTGGTGGAAGGAGGATAACCAATGGGACAGTGCTATATCAGGGTACAAATTATATTGCAATGATAGGGAGGATCAACTTGGTGGGGGTGTGGCACTTTATGTCCGGGAGGGTATAGAGTCCAACAGGATGAAGATCATATAAGAGAGTAAATGCTCAGTAGAATCTATATGGGTAGAAATCCCATGTGTGTTGGGTAAGAGTATAGTGATAGGAGTATACTACCGTCCACCTGGACAAAATGGTCAGACAGATGATGAAATGCTAAGAGAAATCAGGGAAGCAAACCAATTTGGCAGTGCAATAATAATGGGAGATTTCAATTACCCCAATATTGACTGGGTAAATGTAACATCAGGACTTGCTAGAGACATAAAGTTCCTGGATGTAATAAATGACTGCTTCATGGAGCAATTGGTTCAGGAACCTACAAGAGAGGGAGCTATTTTAGATTTAATTCTTAGTGGAACGCAAGATTTGGTGAAAGAAGTAACGGTGGTGGGGCCACTTGGCAACAGTGATCATAACATGATCAAATTTAAACTAATAACTGGAAGGGGGACAATAAGTAAATCTGCAGCTCTAACACTAAATTTAAAAAAAAGAAACTTTGATAAAATGAGGAAAATATTTAGAAAAAAACTGAAAGGTGCAGCTGCAAAGGTTAAAAGTGTTCAACAGGCTTGGACATTGTTTAAAAATACAATCCTAGAGGCACAGTCCATATGTATTCCGCGCATTAAGAAAGGTGGAAGGAAGGCAAAACGATTACCGTCATGGTTAAAAGGTGAGGTGAAAGAGGCTATTTTAGCCAAAAAAACATCCTTCAAAAATTGGAAGAAGGATCCATCTGAAGAAAATAGGATAAAACATAAGCATTGTCAAGGTAAGTGTAAAACATTGATAAGACAGGCAAAGAGAGAATTTGAAATGAAGTTGGCCATAGAGGCAAAAACTCATAATAAAAACTTTTTAAAATATATCCAAAGCAAGAAACCTGTGAGGGAGTCGGTTGGACTATTAGATGACAGAGGGGTTAAAGGGGCTCTTAGGGAAGATAAGGCCATTGCAGAAAGACTAAATGAATTCTTTGCCTCCGTGTTTACTAATGAGGATGTTGGGGAGATACCAGTTCCGGAGATGGTTTTCAGGGGTGATGACTCAGATGAACTGAACGAAATCACTGTGAACCTGGAAGATGTAGTAGGCCAGATTGACAAACTAAAGAGTTGCAAATCACCTGGACCGGATGGTATGCATCCTAGGGTTCTGAAGGAACCAAAAAATGAAATTTCTGATCTATTAGTTAAAATTTGTAACCTATCATTAAAATCATCCATTGTACCTGAAGACTGGAGGGTTGCCAATGTAATCCCAATATTTAAAAAAGGCTCCAGGGGCAATCCGGGTAATTATAGACCAGTGAGCCTGACTTCAGTGCCGGGAAAAATAGTGGAAACTATTCTCAAGATCAAAATTGTAGAGCATATAGAAAGACATGATTTAATGGGACACAGTCAACATGGATTTACCCAAGGGAAGTCTTGCCTAACAAATCTGCTTCATTTTTTTGAAGGGGTTAATAAACATGTGGATAAAGGTGAACCGGTAGATGTAGTGTATTTGGATTTTCAGAAGGCGTTTGACAAAGTCCCTCATGAGAGGCTTCTATGAAAACTAAAAAGTCATGGGATAGGAGGCGATGTCCTTTCGTGGATTACAAACTGGTTAAAAGACAGGAAACAGAAAGTAGGATTAAATGGTCAATATTCTCAGTGGAAAAGGGTAAACAGTGGAGTACCTCAGGGATCTGTATTGGGACCGGTGCTTTTCAATATATATATATAAATGTTCTGGAAAGGAATACGACGCGTGAGGTTATCAAATTTGCGGATGATACAAAATTATTCAGAGTAGTTAAATCACAGGCAGACTGTGATACATTTCAGGAGGGTCTTGCAAGACTGGAAGATTGGGCATCCAAATGGCAGATGAAATTTAATGTGGACAAGTGCAAGGTGTTGCACATAGGGAAAAATAACCCTTGCTGTAGTTACACGATGTTAGGTTCCATATTAGGAGCTACCATCCAGGAAAAAGATCTAGGCATCATAGTGGATAATACTTTAAAATCGTCGGCTCAGTGTGCTGCAGCAGTCAAAAAAGCAAATAGAATGTTAGGAATTATTAGGAAGGGAATGGTTAATAGAACGGAAAATGTCATAATGCCTCTGTATCGCTCCATGGTGAGACCGCACCTTGAATACTGTGTACAATTCTGGTCGCCGCATCTCAGGTGATTCTTTACTTATAGGTACATGGATTAATTTTGATTTTATTGGAATCTTTCTGTTGGGATGCCCTAACTCTCCTTTTTCATTAGTATTCTTTGAAGATACCTCCCTCCGAAACATGTACTGCAGAGTAAGTGTTGGCTTTCCCTCTTGTTCAAGTTTAAAAGCTGCTCTGTCTCCTTTTTAAAAGTTATTGTAAACCTCCTCTCTCGTGGGGTAAGAAGACCGTCGTGACCGGTATTGATGTGAATGATATTAAAAATGTAGTCGTCAAATTAGGCAGCAAATTCTCTGATGTTGCCCACAAGAGAATACAGTACAAGGCCTTCCTCCCTACTAGGTCTTCCTTAGGAATGGGGTGCATAGGGATTCGAATTGCTACCACCCACCCAGTGCAGTCTCTTGCTGGTAAAGAGGGGAGGCAAGGATAAATAAGATAATATTGTACATTTTTTATAATTTTATTTAAAAACACTTCTTTAAAGTCATCATACTATTTCTTAATACTATTGTGCACATTAAAATAACAATTCTCTTAATAAACTTTAATATATATTTTTTTTCTTTTCTTACAACAGATTATCAACTACAAATAAACAAGAAATTACAAAAGAAAATGTTCAAGATACGTCTAACTCAATTACTTATTAGATAAGTATTATAGTTAAATTTCTTCTTCTTTCTTTTATATTAACATTAATGTTCCATATATGTTGTTTGTTCTGACTAAAAGAAAATTGATTCTTTGTGTTTCTTTTTTTTTTTTTTTATAGGTCCAATATTCCTTCTCCTCTTTGTATTCAGGTAAGTAAACTTTACTTTTGTTATAGTCTTTTACTTTCCCTTTATATTTTATGTCTTTTATTACTTATTGTTTGTAGTTATTCTCAAAATCATATGTGTATAAACAAACTCAGGCCTGGCAATAATAGCTTTATGTTCTCTGATTAAACTTATCTGTTTTTCCTCTTCTTTTTGTTGCTGGCCAGATGAAGGTATGTCATCCTCTCATACTTTAGTCTTCTTCTTTTCTCTTCTTTTTCTTTGTATGCTGCTTCTTTCTTGTATCTACTAACTTACGCTTTAAATAAATCAATAACAAATACTAACTCCCTACAACCACTCCAGTTCTTCCGTGTTCTAGTCAGTGTGTTCCCTTCATGTAAGTGTCTTTGAAAGCTTATTGGTACTGAATATCTAACTCAATTAAATTAAAAGATAATTAAAACCATCCTATCTTTTTATATGAAAGAAAAAGTTCACTCTTTACTAAAACAATCAATACTGTCACACAATCATTCACTCTTTCTTCTTTATACTCAAATATTTTTAACTGTTCTTCAAATTCTATATAACATTTCTGTTTCTTCATATAATATGTAGTTCTAAACAGACAGGAGTCTCTGATTTCTTTATAGAGACAACATTTTATATACTGTTCTCATATATATATATATATATATATATATATATATATATATATATATATATATATATATATATATATCAGACTCTTATATTTCATCTGATATTGGTGTAGTTGATGATGCTATTTATAGCTTTCTCAGCAAAGGGTGTCTCTTCTGTGTGATCCACACTGGTCTATAGTGTTTTGCTATGAATCCTCATTTCTTGTCCTTCACTATTAATAGGAGTCACAAGCATACATAAAAGAGGAGCAGTGCAAGCCTGTCTTGCGCTGAGACTATAACATGTGGAGAATCAGCGAACGATTAGGTTAAGCTGGCTTGGGGATAGGAGAATCTTTGAGACGGCGGGAAAGTGAGCCAATGGGGAAAACTTTAGGGCTGTGATTTGCAGCAGCAAATCAGGTTCGTAGGATTGGAGGCAGAGGATGACGTGCAGACCTAATGGTCAGCAGCATTAGCTGAGGAGACGAAGGCGCTAAGACTTGCTGTCCATCCCACCCACCCTGTTTGTTATGATGTTGGGGCTGGGGAAATGGCTTGCTAAGAATGCTCTGTTAATTGTCCCAGTTGAGGCAGTAAATCTGAGCCCAGGAGGAATTTGTAAGGTGGTGGGGTTACGGTGGTGGGGGTTGGGGGTGCAAGCCTCATGTAGCTGGGGGGTGGGGGGGTGGTACACGGGAGGACCGAAGAACTAAGGGGCTAAGTTCTTGGTTTGAGCTTACTCTCGCTGGTCTGAGGCGGAGTAGGAGGTGTATGGGGTGGTTTTTTTTTCTGTTCCTTCACCACTGGGGGCAAGGTGGTAGAGAAAAGGGGGAGGAAAGGGTGGAGGGGTAAGTTGCCTAATTCGTCATGGGTTGGGGGCCCCGAACCCCAAAACTGATTTTCCCCAAACTACGAGGAAAATTAGTTTTTGGGGTTTGTATGGGGGGAGGGGCACATTTTACTTTTTAAAATAAAAAACCACCCCAAGCATTAAAATATACTGTAATACAACCCCCACCATCCCGATCCCTCCCCAAGACTTACTAACATCCCTGGTGGTCCAGCGGGGTCCCGCGAGGGATTTCTCTCTCCGTGCCGTTGAGCTTTCGGGCCTGCCTCGCATCAAAATGGCACCGATAGCCTTTGACCTACATGGCACCGATAGCAAAGGCTATCGGCGCCAATTTTGATTACTGGCAGCCGACGGCCTGAGTGCAGGATATCACTCCCGGACCCCCGCTGGACACCAGGGACTTTTGGCAAGTCTTGTGGGGGACAGGATGAGCCAGCGGGGGTCCGGGAGCGATCTCGCCGTTGGCTGCCAGTATTCAAAATGGTGCCGATAGCCTTTGCCCTTACTATGTCACAGGAGCTACCGGTGCCATTGGTCAGCTCATGTCACATGATAGGAGCACAAGATGGCACCGGCCATCCATTGCTTCTTCCATGTGACAGGGGCTGACCAATGGCACTGGTAGCCCCTGTGACATAGTGAAGGCAAAGGCTATCGGCGCCATTTTGATGCGAGGCAGGCCAGACAGCCCAACAGCACGGCGGGAGAAATCACTCGCGGGACAGTGCTGGACCACCAGGGATGTTAGTAAGTTTTGGGGAGGGATCGGGATGGTGGGGGCGGGGGTTGTATTTAATGTATTACAGTAAATTTTAATGCTTGGGGTGTGTTTTTTTGAGCTTCGTTTTCCCGCATCGTGTTTTGGGCCTGTTTAGTTTTTCCAAAAAAACGAACTTTACCCTGAAGCGTCCGACTCAAAAAACGACCCGGTAGAAAAAAACAAAGCTCATCTCCATTGTTTGATAAGTTCAATTTATAAGGGCTTGGGTTAGTTTATATGTTAATAAACTGCGGCCTATTCAAATCCCAGTTAATGTGTTGTTTATTCTTTGAGGCGGGAAGGATTGCAAGTCGAACGAGTATTCTATCCCTATGTTATATAATATTGCTAATATAATTGCTGTTTTAACACGTGGTGCAGCAACAACATTTATGAATTAACTTTGCTGCTTCTCTTCTTATCTTGTCAGGAACCTTATAATCATTCACTCTCTCATACACTCATACTTATATACTATTGTGAATGTTCTTTCATTTACTTTTTAATGTTTATAATTTTTTATAGGCCTCAAAGTCAGAGTGCATTGACTGCACTTCTGATACTTTTGACTTCAGGCTCTAAACTGAACTGTTTCTCTAACTGCTTTTCCCTTTTTCTGATCTCATTAAATCACTGCTTTCACTGACGTCATTAGCTTAAATAGTGCTTAATACTGTCTATTATATAAGCTCTATTTTCCTTTTTGTATAGATTTATATCTGTGTTTATTATTTTTAATTCAAGAACATTTTTAATACTTTTTTTTATTATCCAAACTTCCTTTTATCCTTTACTTTTATACTGCGCTGAGTCTCAAGATTGTACCCCTGCACTTACCTCTTCACTGGTAACCAAGTAACCTATTGACCTCACTACACGGTTACCACCTTATTTTTCAAAGCTGTTGCGGTTCATACTACTCCTAATAGGGGTGCTCAGATCATACCAATTGTCTTATTATTTTATTTCTTAAACTTTCTCAGACTTCTACTTTTTCCCTAAATACAATCAAAATATTCTACATATTTTCCCCCCACTTTTGTAGTAATTTTCTTCCTGCTAAGACCTTTAACATTCATACAATTATAATCTAAACTATCACTCCATTAAGATCCCTATTCAATCCCACCAGCCAGAATTTTCATCCAACTGCTTTCTTCCTCTCAAAAAATCACCCATCAGTTCTCTGCTTCACTTGACTCAGGTGTTCCTTTCTGCCTGATGCTCTCCTGTACCATTCACACAATTTCTCTCTCTCATCTTGATCGCAGCTCCTCCCCCCCCCCCCCACACCCACACACACACTTGCTGTCCTGCCTACTTCCTGATTTCATCCTGCTCTGTGCTCAACTCTGTTCCTTGCTCCCCATCTCATCAGGCCTGACTCAGCGCTGCCCATCTTGTCCTGAGGCAGTGACAAGCAACAAAAACAAACTTTTCTCTTTCCCCCTCATTTCTCTCTTGGTGACACCAGCTCTGAATCGGCACTGCCCACAACACCCTTGGACACTGTGGCTACTGACTATGCCCATGGGGGGAAGTCCCCTGAGGGGCCACAGGTCAGGCTCAGCTTAGGACACATAACACAGATAGATCTTTTATTAACAGTATTGAGGAGCCACCAGAGGTGGCAGTAGTGAGCAGAGATGAAGCCCGGCTGGGCTTGTAGTCCCTCAGGGCTCTGGAACAGTGATCCCTCATAGCTGTGCTGTAGTGAAGAGAAACTGAGATAGTGAGTACAATGAAGAATGCAGGGTTCTGGAATAGAGCCTCGTTGGTTGAGTACTCACACAGCGGTTTCTCTCGGTAGGAAACACAGAAGCTGGAATAGAGGTAGGCCCTCGAGGAGCGAGTACCTGGTTCCAGGGAATAGCTCTGAGAGAAGTAGATGGTAACTCACTGATGGTGTAGGCAGCGGTATCTTCCAGGCAGAAGTAGTGTTCAGGCAGCAAGTACGGGAACATGGGCCCTCAAGGAGTGAGTACCGGTTCCAGACAGTGACCTGAAAGAGAAGAGAGAGGCCCCCGAGGAGCGGGTACCCCAAATAGAGTAAGTCCAATAATGGAGAGGCAGAGTAGCTAGGTATGGAGAGCAAATCCCATCCGTAATGAGCTCCTGAACGAATACCTTTGCTAACTCAATTAGCTAGCAGTAGTATAGGCTTTTTGTATCCGGGATGCGTGACGTCATCACAGGAGGACGCCCCTGAGGTTCGCAACAAAGAAAGTATTTGAAGCAGGGCCGTGTGGCACGCGCACCCTAAGGCAGCTGGATAGCATGGCGGGAGGCAGCGCCGAAGCCGGACCGGGGACGCCGGAGAGGATGGCAGGCAGACGCCAAACATCTGTCAACCGTGGGAGAAGTCACCAGCTAGGTAAGGATAGAGGAGTGGAGTCTTGAAGTAGCAACAGTCGTAACACTGAAATCCTAAATTTGGCTTCCAGAATCTTCCTATCACATGTTCCTACGTCGTTGGTGCCCATATGTACCATGATAGCCAGTTCCTCCCCAGAACTGTCTATAATCCTAGCTAAGTGATGCATGAGGTACACCACCTTTGTATCAGGCAGCCCTCATGTCCATCAGCCACCCAGCTATATAACATTTTAAATTATTTTATTCTTTGTGGGGATTTTAGAGTAGAGGAAAAGTGATCTTAGGAATTAGTTCAAGGAAGGGAAAGAAGGGATCAGAATAATAAGGAAATCTAGGAAATGGGAAGAACAGTCAAAGAAGGTTTCTCAGGGATGGGGGAAAGAGAAGGAGAAAGGACTGGGGATGGGAAGAGGTGATCTGAAAATGGAGAACAGGAGGGAAAGGGTGAGAGGTTTTGGGATTTAGGGGATGTACAAGGAGAGGGTGGTTGATTCCATTGTCTCAGGAGAGGAGGCAGGAGGACAGAGGTTTTGGTGCTTGTATGGAGGGATGGTGGCAGAGGAAACAAGAATATAAAGGGACTTTCCAGGATTGGAGTAGGGTGGGGCAATGAGAGAGAAACTCCAGGAAAAGGATCAGCAGTATCCAGATTTTGCAGGAAGGAGGTGTCACTCCCCTGGCTCAAGTCTTGCTTCTCTTCGCATTCTCACCCTTTTTCTCTCCTTTCCTTCCAGTCCTCTTTTTCTCATTTCTTCTTCCATTCCTTGGTCTATTCACATACATGTAGACCTCTAGTACCAATCACCGCTCTCTCACACACACACAAACACACACACATACACCCCCACACACACATCCTCATTAGATCCTCTCTCTCCCCTTCCCACTAGCTATACCCTCTTTCATACTCCACTAACCATTTCTCTCTCACATTCACCCAACTGCTATCCTCTTTCTCACTATTCCACACCTTTCTCATGCCCACATCCTCATCTTCTTTCCTCACACCATCCAAAACGTCTCTCTCCCATTAACCGCTCAATCCATCATTTCCTTAGCTGAGTTTTTCCCTCCTTACTCTGCCCCAACCAATCTTTCTCCTTAACCCATTAATCCCCCCATCTGCTGAACTGATCAACAGTAGAAGGAAGAGAACAGTGGCCACATCACCCTCCTTTCTTGCTGGGAGCAAGTGCAGTGGTTTGAACCATTAAGGACAATGTAGAAAAATCTCTGCTATCTTACATGGTTAAAACCATGAGTCTGGTTCCCAGACAGAGAGGAGGACAAGATTATGACCTGATGTACTGACAGTCACTTTCTTCCTTTTATCTGCCTGCTGTGTGGAGGTAACAGGAAAGGGATGATATAGAGAGGAGAGTTACAGAGTAAGTCAGCCAAGAGGAAAGGGGGATCTGGGTTAAAGGGGAAACATGAACTCACTTTCTTGCCAAGCTGGTCACCTGCCTCTTTTCCCCCAACCACTGGTTTCTCAGGATTCCATAGATGCCATGCAATTCTAAGGCAAGAGATAGATTTTGTGTTCCATGCCATGGCCACAGAACTGTAGGAAATCATTGGTCCTGCATATATTTGGATCAGATGGCTGCTAAATTTATATAAAAAGCATATTTGTGTTTGAATGATTATGTTATCTGGCATACCTTTGGATGGAATGGAGGGCATTAATGGAACATCTACTGTATGGTGGCTTCTCCTCCTGCACATTCTGAATATCATTTTCAAGCCATAATAAATATTTTCCAGTTTTCTAAATTTATCTCAGATATTTGTTTTTAATGACAGTTGTTACGTAGGTTTTTTAACTATTTATCACTCAGAGGCCAAAATAAATTTGGGCAAATAAATCCTTAAATCTTTTGAGGGTAACTTTCAGTCAACTCCATGTGGTCACATATATGTGTGTATATGACTGCATGGAGATCTAAGATAGTATTTTATAACCCACACATATCAGATATACGTGTATTATAAAATATGTGTTATGTATTTCCCCCAACATATGCATGTACTGTATATATGCTTACAATTGAGTATTCCAGTACATTAAATGCACATACTTTTCCAACCAATTTAAAAAATATACATGATTATATTTTACATGCGAAAAAAAAGTAGGACTTGCTCATATAAAAGCTGATTTATTTGTGGAAGTTGGTATATTTTAAAACATGCTCATGCAATAGAAATTACCAGTTTTCTGATTCCTCTTATCATTTGATTCAGTCCTTCTCCAGTTTATCAAGTCCCTCCTGTTGCGCTGGAGGTGGACCCTTGGCCTGGTGCAGGATTGGTACGGCCCTCTGGATGGAACCAGAGAGCGCCTGCCACCAGGAGGTGGAGCACAAGAGGAGAAAGAGGCTAGCTGGAGCTTCGCCAATAGCAACCCTGGGATCCCTCAGGTTGAGCCCTTGGTTACCCGGGCCACCTGGTCTTAGGTGGGCCTCACAGGGTCTCTTGGAGAGGAAGCATAGAGGAGTGCCCACCACAGCAAGGGTGCATGGTTAAAGTCCAGACAGGAAGGTCCTGAGGTCACCAAAAGTCAGAATAGAGAATCCAAGTGAATAGCGAGGGTCGAGGCCAGAGTATCAGTCCAGAGTAGTTGGCAAAAGCAGGGGTCAGTACCTGTAGTCAGTACGGAGCGAAGTCAGGTCAGGCAAAGGGCAAGTTCCAGGCAGAGGTCAGACATGGTCAATGGACAGGCAGTGGTCAGTACCGTGAGATCAGTCTGGGGGGTAATACCAGGGAATGGAAAGACAGTGGGACACTGGAACAGGAGACAACACCGAGGTGTTGAGCCGAGTTGTGCTCGATGAAGTTCCCACTGGACCGGTGCCCCTACCACCTGGGAAACAGAGACTGGACGGAACATAATTCTCCTGGGACGGTGAGCCAAGGAGACGATCTGGGGCAAGAAGCTATCAGGCAGGAATGACCCAATTCCAAGGCAAAGGCTGAATGAGCCCAAAGCCTGTAAGCTCCTCCCAGGCAACTACCTGGGAGGAGCTTACAGGAGGAGTCCAAGGGACTGTACCTTCACTGTCCCTTTAAGAAGGGGAGAGAGGTACGGCCTCGCCCCTTAGGAGGGGCTGGAGCAGGAAGCCGGACCCTGGACAGCAGCGTCCCTGCCGTTGCTGTGCAGGAGGAGGAGAATGGGCCGCAAGCAGGCCCCAAGGCTGAAGTGGCGGCATGCAGCCGCAGAAGCAGAAGCTGGGGGTGGCTCCAGCCACAGTAGAGGTCAGGGACGAGGCCCTCCCAGGCCGTGGAGCCTGACTCCACGGCCCCAGACCCTGCCATGAGGAAGAGGAGTCTGGTAGACGGTCTCCAGGCCATGAAGAGGTGAACAGGGGCCGCGGCTCCTGCTGCGATGAAGGCCCGCTGTCAGTGGTGACCGGCTGCAGAAGGTAAGAGGTGGCTCGTGGCTCCAGCCACAGGCCGCATGGCAACACCTCCTAGTTCTTCAGCCTGAACTCCCCACCCCCCCCCAGTTCACCCAGACCTTCCACTCAGTCAATAGTACACAATAAACAATTACGCAAAATAATTAACCAGTGTAAAATTATATGTGTAAGTTGCCAAATATATGCAGTAAGTCTCTTATAAAATAGCAACTTACACAAGTAACCATTGGCCTAGCCCTGGGATGCCCCAGATTGGCCCTTTTTTTTTTTGTTTGTTTCTATATGTGTGTGTGAAACCTAAAGTATGCACCTACTTTTGATGTTTATGTAATCTCCTGTCGATCAGGAGTCACCTTCTCAGCTTTGGGGAATCTGGAGTCATTCACCCAAAGTGAGGAAATCAGTCTCAGTTGTGTTGTGGGCTGGGGGCAGGTAAGCTGCAAGGCCAGACTGGGCACAGGACACACACACTTGCATTTCCAAAAAGCCACTGTCCGCATCAATGATGTGTGTTCCAAATGAAAAGATATTTTATAGAGATGTGCATCAGGTGCCCAATCGTTTTCGCTTTCGGGTTCGTTTTTTGGCTTAGTGCGCACTAACAAAAACCCGTTATTTTTGTTACTTTTTGTTATTTTTTGTTATTTTTGTTATTTTTGTTAGCACGCGCTAACGGAAGTTAACGCGCACTAAGCCAAAAAATGATTTTTGAACGAAAATTCGGGGGAAATGCGATCATTTATCGATTTTACCGATATATGACGAAATAAGAAATATCATACGGTATTTTAATTCGTCATAAAAACGATTCACATTCCTAATATTGTATTAGAAGTATCTTCAATTATTGTAGGAAAATATAAAATGCATCCTCACAGCAGATCCAGTAAGACTTCACTCACCAGTCTTCAACCTGTACTAGGCCACACTGTTCCAATCTCTTCTCAGACCCAATAAATCTCAGTGTAGTCACTGATGGCTTCAAGCTACTCACTTCCTCTTGTTGCAGGAGGAAACGGGAGACTTTCAATCCTGTTTCCAGGATCCAACTGGGCACAGTTTTTTTTTTCCTTTTCTGGTCCTTTTGAGTATTGTTAACTCTTAAATCCAATTTCCAGTTGCTTTGCTCAGGCTCCCTGAGACACTATTGGAGTATCTCTGCCAACTCTCACATCTCTTCCCTGCTACCCCTGGAGAGGGACCCAACTGCTGCCTTTTCTTGGCTTGGTGACTCTGGGGTAGTCCCCGCCCTTGCTCTAAAAAGGGTAATATACCCTTTCAAAACCCAGCCCCTAGGGGCTGAACCAGTCTGTCAAGAAATTCAGGACCACCCATTCATCAACAGATAACATTTTGTTAGCTGGAAACTTCCCTGTTCTTTTCTCCTCTCTAGTACTTTCCATAGGAGGAAATCACATTAAGCACAATACACTCTCTTTACTCTGCAATCCTTTCTGGGGCGCACTAGGGCCACATTTATAAAATATATATAAAATTATGCAAGCACAGGTTACTTGTGTACTTATATACTAATGTTTTCTGTGCATATCTCTTTGAAAATTCACCTCCTGCGATGCTAGGTTTTATAGGTGATGGATAAGGGAAATGGAAGGGTTCTGTAACCATGAAGAAAAGCTCATGAAAAGTCAGTCAAAACAATACAGAAATTATGGTTTCAGTTTTGCAGGAGGCAAGTATCTGATTCTCTTATAACTGCAGTCAGATGATGTATTGCAGCCAGTCTGAAAAGTTTTGCTAAGCAATAATTGGAAAAGGATAACTGAAAGTAGATATAGGAGAACTAAAGCATTTTTTTTTTGTGAGTGCTTTCCTTTTTGTGTCTCTTGTCTTGAATTTGCCAGTTTATGGTGGGTTCTTTTCCTCAGCTGCAGGAGTAGTACCCTGTATATGAGGTAAAGGAGTGCTATGAGCCATAAAAAAAAATGGTATAAACTTACTGATACAGGTTAAAAAATATATCCCTGGTTGCCTCTCTTCATAAATTCTGTTTTGAGAGTTATTTTACTTTTTATGGACACTAGTCCAGTAAGCCCCTTCTACTTCTTGAACCAGAAATATACTTTCTGAAATGAGTTGTGTCATTATATATATTAACTTGAAATAAGATTGTATAATGGTAGAACAGTACACCGTGCAACTGAAGAATTCTATTTGGAGTTTTATTTCATACAAATACATGATTGCTTCTATCTTCAGTGCTTGTCTTCTGGGAATGCGTCGCAACCCAGTATGATTTTTGTCATTAAAGTCAATGGTGCATTTTGTGTATATTTATGACTTGCCATGAATATTTACAGCATGAGCCTGTCTTGCCAGCAATTTTAAGGAGCTGGCATTGTATCTAGTATTTACTGAAAATTGCCTGAAACACATACAAGGTAGTTTGCTTAATATTAGTTGAATTCTCAACATAGTTTAGAACTAATTGCAACTGGGCAAGGTTTCATGATGAGGACACTCATCAAAGTGACCTAGCTGGGTAACTGAGTGAAACTGCCCCTGTGCAGTAAGTGAAAGTATGCCTGGGCACTCACAATGCTCACACTTTTAGCCGTATTAAATAAAGAGAGGCATTCCTGGGGATATGGTTATGTTGGGGGAGGAAATAACATATGTAGATTTCAAATTAAGAATATAGGGGCACTGCTTTGATCCCTTCCACTGTCTATAAAAATAGCATGTGCAAAGCAGACAGGTACTTTGTCCTTTCATAACTTGTATGCAGTTTGCAAAGGGAAATTATGCAGGTAGATTACCTTTAAAAATTAGCTACAAGATCCATAGATACTAAAGCACTTTGCAGCAATAAAGTCTACTGAAAAATTGAAAAAAACTGAAAGGAGCAGCTACAAAAGTAAAAAGTGTGCAAGAGGCATGGTCATTGTTAAAAAATACCATCCTAGAAGCACAATCCAGATGTATTCCACACATTAAGAAAGGTGGAAAGAAGGCAAAACGATTACTGGCATGGTTAAAAGGGGAGGTAAAAGAAGCTATTTTAGCCAAAAGATCTTCACTCAAAAATTGGAAGAAGGATCCGACAGAAGAAAATAGGATAATGCATAATGTTGGCAAGATAAATGTAAGACATTGATAAGCCAGGCTAAGAGAGAATTTGAAAAGAAGTTGGCCGTAGAGGCAAAAACTCACGGTAAAAACTTTTAAAAATATATCCGAAGCAGAAAGCCTGTGAGGGAGTCAGTTGGACCGTTAGATGATCAAGGGATTAAAGGGGCACTTGAAGATAAGGCCATCGTGGAAAGATTAAATGATTTACTGAAGAGGATGTTGGGAAGGTACCCGTACTGGGGAAGGTTTTCATAGGTAATGATTCAGATGGACTGAACCAAATCATGGTGAACCTAGAAGATGCGGTAGACCTGATTGACAAACTTAAGAGTAGTAAATCACCTGGACTGGATGATATACACCCCAGAGTTCTGAAGGAACTAAAAAATGAAATTTCCGACCTATTAGTAAACATTTGTAACCTATCATTAAAATCATCCATTGTACCTGAAGACTGGAGGATAGCTAATGTAACCCCCATATATAAAAAGGGCTCCAGGGGCGATCCAGGAAACTACAGACTGGTTAGCCTGACTTCAGTGCCAGGAAAAATAGTGGAAAGTGTTCTAAACATCAAAATCACAGAAGATATAGAAAGACATGGTTTAATGGAACAAAGTCAGCATGGCTTTACCCAAGGCAAGTCTTGCCTCACAAATCTGCTTCACTTTTTTGAAGGAGATAATAAACATGTGGCTAAAGGTGAACTGGTAGATGTAGTGTACTTGGATTTTCAGAAGGCATTTGACAAAGTTCCTCATGAGAGGCTTCTAGGAAAAATAAAAAGTCATAGGATAGGTGGTGATGTCCTTTCGTGGATTACAAACTGGCTAAAAGACAGGAAACAGAGAGTAGGATTAAACGGACAATGTTCTCAGTGGAAGGGAGTGGGTAGTGGAGTGCCTTGGGGATCTGTAATGGGACCTTTACTTTTCAATATATTTATAAATGATCTCGAAAGAAATACGACAAGTGAGGTAATAAAATTTGCAGATGATACAAAATTGTTCAGAGTAGTTAAATCACAAGCAGATTGTGATAAATTGCAGGAAGACCTTGTGAGGCTGGAAAATTGGGCATCAAAATGGCAGATGAAATTTAATGTGGACAAGTGCAAAGTGATGCATATAGGGAAAAATAACCCATGCTATAGTTACACAATGTTAGGTTCCATATTAGGTGCTACTACCCAAGAAAGAGATCTAGGCGTCATAGTGGATAACACATTGAAATCGTCGGTTCATGTGCTGCAGCAGTCAAAAAAGCAAACAGAATGTTGGGAATTATTAGAAAGGGAATGGTGAATAAAACGGAAAATGTCATAATGCTTCTGTATCGCTCCATGGTGAGACTGCACCTTGAATACTGTGTACAATTCTGTTCGCCGCATCTCAAAAAAGATATAATTGTGATGGAGAAGGTACAGAGAAGGGCAACCAAAATGATAAGGGGAATGGAACAGCTCCCCTATGAGGAAAGACTAAAGAGGTTAGGACTTTTCAGCTTGGAGAAGAGACGGCTGAGGGGGGATACGATAGAGATGTTTAAAATCATGAGAGGTCTAGAACGGGTAGATGTGAATAGGTTATTTACTCTTCGGGATAATAGAAAGACTAGGGGGCACTCCATGAAGTTAGCGTGTGGCACATTTAAAACTAATCGGAGAAAGTTCTTTTTCACTCAACACACAATTGAACTCTGGAATTTGTTGCCAGAGGATGTGGTTAGTGCAGTTAGTGTAGCTGTGTTTAAAAAAGGATTGGATAAGTTCTTTGAGTAGAAGTCCATTACCTGCTATTAAGTTGACTTAGATAATAACCACATCTATTACTAGCAACGGTAACATGGAATAGACTTAGTTTTGGGGTACTTGCCAGGTTCTTATGGCCTGGATTGGCCACTGTTGGAAACAGGATGCTGGGCTTGATGGACCCTTGGTCTGACCCAGTATGGTATTCTTATGTATTCACTTTTACCCAGATTTACTCTTGAGCAAAAGGAACATACTGTATCTATTTATTTATTTATGTATTTATTTATTTATAAACATTTTTTATTCTGCCTTTTAAAACTAGTCTCAAGGCAGATTTCAATGTATAATACATTTTTGTTATATTCATTGCATTTTTACAGTAACATAGGGGCACAGAAGCAGAAGGCATGGAAGCAATCCTGTGTCTGCTAGTTAGATTGGGAAGCCAGGACAGCAAAACGGGCATTGAATTAAGGCAAACATCTAGTGTGAAGGAAGTAGTCATTAGGGATGTGCAGACAAAAAGTTTATGTTTATAAGTCCATAAGTCGAAAGGGGGGGGTGGGGGGTCAATTTTGGTCAATATGGACATATGTAGAATTCTATAAGTTGACTCTATGTCCATACGTGCACCGATTCCCTAAATAAAAATTTAAACCCCTCACCATCCTTAATCCCCCCCCCAAGACTTATCAAAACTCCCTGGTGGTCGAGCGGGGAGTCAGGACGCCATTTCTGTATTCCTTTGCGAGGAGCACGTGACGTCGGCGTCACGTCGGAGTGACGCGGACGTCACGTGATTCCCCGCGCGTTCGCTCCGGGACCCTATTTGGACACAACCGGAACTTTTGGCCAGCTTGGGGGGGCCTCCTGACCCCCCCAAGCTGGCCAAAAGTCTGGGGGGGGGATTAAGGAGGGTGAGGGGTTTAAATTTTTATTTAGGATCAACAATCGCGATTTCCAACGTATTCAACATAGCTATGTTGAATACGTTGGAAATCCGATCGTTTTCGCCTCATCACTTTTTTAAGTTAAAAAAAAAATTACGTTGCGTTTTACATATGCGTTCAAACGAATGCACACCCCTAGTAGTCATGAAGTGTGGAAGCTAGATGGTGGGTGATTAAGTAGCCTAATTGTCAAGACCAGATAGCTAGTGAAGAAGGGAGATGCGGTCATTGTCTTATTCTAGTTAGAGCTGAGGAAAGCCAGGCCGAGTAGCCAGGTTACTAAATGGAAGGTAGGATGTCTGAAGACATAGGAGTATGTATGTGACATGAGGAGTAGTCTCAGAGTGTCTGTGGGTCTGATTTCCACAATTAGAGTGAGCAATTTCAAATTAAGGGCCTGAGAATTTTAAGGAGGTGGAATGCCCTCTATCACTGTAGGTTTTCTATTGCCAGAATCTCCCCTGCACATAAATCTTAAACCTCTCTCAATAAGGCAAAGGGGGTTCTTATCCCTACCGTTTGACTAATCCTTGGTGTCATGAATTTAATACCAGTCTCAATCACTATGCCAGGCTCTATGCAGAAGACTGAATTCTAATATTTTCAGCTTTACTTGTGTCTTTGACAACTGAAAACAAAATCTGGAACTAAATTTTCATCTCTTTGTGGCAAGTCTTGTAATCTACATCTGTTTCCCCAAACCCTTGCACCATTCCAGTCCTTGGTAATAACTCTAAACCAAGCCACAGTTCAGTTCCCTAAATTCTGTTTATTCAGTAACTGCTAACACTCCAGTATAGCAGTAATAGTTTGAAATTGGTATGTAGTAAGGCTTAAGACAGCTCAATCTTTAAGTCTCCAAACAGATTCAAGCATAAGGAGAAAAGAACTGCTCATAATCCTACTACTCTGGGCTAGTTGACGCACACTAAAAGGATTCCATGCCAGAGTTTGACTGACTAGAGAAACCCATACAACCTGCAGTTCCAATATATACAGCTTGTAGTGCAAGATACAGACAATTAATGACAGGGTATATTTTACATTTAAAAGTTCAGGGTTTTCTAAACACCATGGATTCCCCAAAAGCTTACAGGAATGGTGCTGATCCAGCATGGGCTCCAAAGTACTAAACATTAGGGTTTCAAAGCTCAAATTAACCAATTAATAAACATGCAAGCTGCTCTAGCACTGGTTAAGGTAACTTTAGCCTAATATGTTGGGTGTATACAGCTCAGCCTTTCTGCTACCTCCAATATTGAACTTGTCTCCCTCTCAAACTAAGTTTTAGCCAATAACTTGAAACTTAAAGTTGAGTAAAAGCTCCTCTCCTGGAAGCCGGCTACTGGCGTGATTAAAGTTCCCTGCTGTTTTGAATAAGCCCTTTTCCTCTCCCTGTTTTTGTCCTTTTATTTTTTCCTCTTTTTTTTTTCGGCTGTCCCTCTCTGGGTTTCTCAAGGGTTGTGCTCTATCAGGGCTAGCCTTATCTAGTAGTTTTAGTTGTGCTTATAAGTTTACATACCCCTGGCAGAATTTGTCAGATGTGTAGCATTTTAAGAAAGCATGAGTGATCAGACAAAACACATCTGTTATTTTTAAATGTATTTCAAATTAAACTATTATGCATCACAGAATAGCACAATCATTAAACAACCCATAGCAATAAAGGGAATAAGAAAATGGTCCTATTCAAAAGCTTACATATCCTTAGTTTCCCCCTATTGCATCAATGTTGATGTGCAGTCTTTTGTGATAGGTGTAATGAAGCCCTTTATTTTCTCATGTGGTAAAGCTGCCCATTCCTCTTGGCAAAAAGCCTCTAGATCCTGTAAATTATTTGGTTGTCTAGCAGGAACTGCATGTTTGAGTTCTGTCCAAGGTGGCTCAATGATGTTGAGGTCAGGAGACTGTGATGGCCACTCCAGAAGCTTCACTTTCTTCTGCTGCAGCCACTGAAGAGTCAACTTGGCTTTATGTTTCAAATCATTGTCTTGTTGGAAAGTCCAAGTGCAGTCCATACACAACTGATGAATGTAAATTCTCCAATATTTTCTAAGATACTGCAGTCATCCTGCCATCTATTTTGACTAAATTTGCTGTGCTGTTATAGCTCACTCACCCTCAAAACGGCAGAGATTCCCCTCATCCTTCATGGTAGGGATGGTGTGCTTCTCTTCATAGGCCTTGTTGACTCCTCTCTCAACATAGTGTTTATGTCTGTGACCATACATTTCAAATTTACTCTCATCATTCCAAATTATTTAGTTCCAGATGTTTTGAGGCTTCTGTAGGTGCTGTTTGGTGTATTGTAAACATGATGTTTTATGGTGTTAGTGCAGCAATGGCTTTTTTCTGGCAACTCTACCATGCAGCCCATTTTTGTTCAAATATCTCCTTATTGTGCATGCTGAAACACTCACACCACTTTGTTTCAGGGAAGCCTGTATTTCAGTAGAAGTTGAGTGTGGGTTTTTCTTTGCATCCTGTCCAATCCTGACAAATTTCCCTGGCATCTATATATAAAATCTTTTCTGACCGTGGGAAGATTAACAGAGCCCATAATTTTCCACTTCTTGATCAGAGTTTGAACAATAATGATTGGCATTTTCAAATCTTTGGATATCTTTTTATATCCTTTTCATGATTTATAAAGTTGAACTACTTTTACTTACAGATCCTTTAACAGTTCTTTTGCTTTTCCCATGCTTCAATAATCACCAAAGTCAGTGAAGCCCTGGATGAAATGTACAAGGGGTTCTCAAGAGTCAAGAAATTATTTGACTATTTATGCACATACACTAATTATAAATAAACAAGGCACAGGAGGGCATAACCACCCTTCATTGCCATCTCAACCTGTGTGTCAACTTAGTGTATATTATCAGTCCAAACATTCAAGGGTATGGAAACTTTTGAACAGGACTATTTTATTATTAACATAACTGCTATGGTTTATTTAATGATTGTGCTATTCTGTGAAATTTGAAACACATTAAAAATAACAGACATGTTTTGTCTGATCACTCATGTTTTCTTAAAATGCTAAACATCTTACAAATTTTGCCAGGAGTATTTAAACTTATCTGCACAGCTATATTACTTTCATTCAAAGTGTAACCATCTGCTGCTTTCTAAACCAGTTCCCCAAATCACCAGAAGAAGCCACAGTTTCCCTGCTACGGCCTATGCTAGAGTGAAATGCCAATGCCTCAGCCTAGACCTGAAATGATGCCGGGACCTTGATCAAAACCAAAGCCGAAGACTAGGTCAAGACCCGAGCCCCCCCCCCCCCCCCAAACCAAAAAATTACTTACCTGCAGGTATCCACAGAAGCTGCAAGGCTATGTCCCAACACTAGGGCCTCAATGCAGATCCAGGCACGATGCCTGTGCCTCAGCCTAGGTCATAGCATAGGCCCTGTCCTGATGCTGTGGCCTGGCCTGGAGGCTGGGTCCAGTCAGGCTTTATACTGGGGCCCTGCCTGGAAGTCTGGTACTGATGCTTGGGCCTCAGCCTAGGGTCAGGGCCAGGCCCTGGGCTCCAGCCTAGGCTGTGGCCCAGAAATAAAGACTCAGCCTTTTGGCCAGGTCACAGTATCAGTCCTGGGCACAGCCTCTGGCCTAGACTGATGCCAGGCATTGGGACCTGACCTCCAGGCCAGGCCCTGGCATCATGCCTGGGTCTGGACCGAGCCCTACCATCGGGACCCAGCCTCCAGACTGGACTGCAATGTTGGGCCTGGGCCTGTGTTGTGTCCGTCGCTGTCCGATGTCTTTCCTCTGCCCACCTTACCTTGTTGGCGACTCCCTCCGGGGTTGATGGAAGGCTGGCTGCTGAGGCATCTCCTGGCCGTCTTCCTCCAGTGTCCCCGGACCGGCTCGATGCTGCAAGCCGCCATGTTGACCAGATGCCTAAGGGCGCGCGCGTGCGGCCCAACTGATGTACTGGCGTTGGCGTGAACCTCAGGGGCGTCCCCCTGAGATGACATCATCAGCTCCAGATATTTAAGGTCTCAGTTTTCGCTAACAAGATGAGTTAGCAAGGTATGGGATCAGTTACCTAGCTTCCTCCTGGTCGCTGCGGATGGGATTCGTCCTCTGCAAACCTTGCTACTCTGCCTCCTCGGACTTCACTAGAGGTACCCGCTCCTCGGGGGCCTCGCTCTCTCTTTTTCTTTTTAGATCACAGTCCAGAACCGGTACTCGCTCCTTGAGGGCCACGTCCCGGACCAGCTCCTGAATACCACTTCTGCTAAGAAGTCATCGCTGCTTACAACATTAGTGAATTTCCATCTATCTCTCAGAGCTTTCCCTGGGACCAGGTACTCGCTCCTCGAGGGCCTACTGCATTCCAACTCCTGGGCTGCCTCAAGAGACTATGATGTGAGTGTTATCATCAAGGACTTGTTCCAGAACTCTACATATCCTATCTACTCACTTTCTTAGTTTCTCTACAGCTCAGCCACCTTGGGATCGCTGTTCCAATACCTGAGGGACTACAGCCCAGCTGGGCGCTTCCAGCTCACTACTGCCACCTTTGGTGGTTTAATATACTGCTTACTAAGAAGTCTTTGTTGCTTATAACATCAATGAGTTTCTATCTATCTTATCTGGGTTGAATCAGGCTAGCTCTATACGTGCACCTCGAAAGGTTCCAGTAATTTCTGCTGCTGATAAAGATGAACCGATGCAACTTAGTTATGGACATTTGACTTCTAAAGAGATAAGATTTTGGAAGAAGCGCGGCCTTTGCATGTTCTGTGGTCAGCCTGGCCATGACTTCTCTACATGTTCTATTCGTACGGGAAATGGACGGGCCTGAGTCCTGCAGGAGGACTGTTCTTGGGCCGTGCCATACCTTCTCCTCCACATTCTCTCCCAGTCTCTTTGACCTATGGACCGGGTTCGGTTCAGACTCCTGCCCTAGTGGACTCAGGGGTAGGAGGCAACTTTCTTCTCAAAACTCTAGTGGAATATCTGAGGAGTCCTCTCGCCTATTCAGAAGATCCACTATTGCATTACAACTTGAAGTGGGTTTTGGACATTTCTCAACACAGCCACTTCTATTGAAGAATGCAATGATGTCCCCAGCAGCCCTACACATTGCTGCTGATATTCATACGCCTTCAACGTTCACCTTGGCTCGAAGGTGCTCAACATCAAATAACTGTATTCATTGATCATAATACCTTAGATTATCTCTGTCACAAACTTTCCTTTCGGAAGATGTGCCTGATGAGCCACAGCACATATTGACCCGAAGAAGATACTCTTGGTAACTACCCAGTCCATATCTGCTGGCAACGCCATCAATTCTCATCCAGCAATATGTACTGGACTGTCACCATTTGAAGTGGTTCTTGGACGTTCCCTAACACCACCACTTCCACTGAAGCTTCAGTGATGTCCTCAGCAGCACAAGCCACTGCTGATGATTTCCATAGACTATGGCTTCAGACCAAGGACATGCTAATAAGTGAGTGACCGTGCTAAGAATGCGCTCCTTGCGCAAGCTCCAGTCTTCAAGCCAGGAGACAAGGTCTGGTTGTTAACCCAGCACCTCAGACTCAAACTGCTCTCCTCTCTGTTTGCTCCTCACTACGTGGGTCCATACCCAGTTCTTCAACTTATTGGCGAAGTCATCTACCATCTGAAGCTACCACCTGGTCTTATTATCCATAATGCATTCCACATTTCATTTTTTAAAACCATCCATACTCATCAAATTGCCTTCCAAATCTCAAGATCCTCCTGTCATCTTGCAGAAGATGACTTCAGATCAAAATCAAAGAGATACTGGATGTTTGTAAAAGAGGAAAGATTTTTGAATACCTTCTGAGATGGCCCCGAAGTACACTCTTGGGAGCCTCAGACCAATATCTTGGATAATGAGATGCTTCATTGAGTCCATCTCGCGTATCCTTCAAAACCCAAACCTGGTACCCGAAGAGGAGATCGCCCTTTAAGGGGGGGTACTGTTGTGTCGTTCGCTGTCCGACGTCTCTGCTCCACCCACCTTACCTTGTTGGCGACTCCCTCCAGGGTTGATGGAAGGCTGGCTGCTGTGGCATCTCCTGGCCATCCTCCTCCAGCGTCCCCGGACCGGCTCGACGCTGCAAGCCGCCATATTGACCAGATGCCTAAGGGGGCGCGCGCACGGTCCGACTGATGTACCAGCGTTGGTGCAAACCTCAGGGGCGTCCCCCTGAGATGACATAATCAGCTCCAGATATTTAAGGTCTCAGTTTTCACTAACAAGACGAGTTAGCAAGGTATGGGATCAGTTATCTAGCTTCCTCCTGGTCGCTGCGGATGGGATTCTCTCTCTGCAAACCTTGCTACTCTACCTCCTCGGACTTCATGGAGGTACCCACTCCTCGGGGGCCTCGCTCTCTCTTTTTCTTTTCAGATCACAGTCCAGAACCGGTACTCGCTCCTTGAGGGCCACGTCCCGGACCAGCTCCTGAATACCACTTCTGCTAAGAAGTCATCGCTGCTTACAACATTAGTGAGTTTCCATCTATCTCTCAGAGCTTTCCCTGGGACTCGCTCCTCGAGGGCCTACTGCATTCCAACTCCTGGGCTGCCTCAAGAGACTATGGTGTGAGTGTTATCATCAAGGACTTGTTCCAGAACTCTGCATATCCTATCTACTCACTTTCTTAGTTTCTCTACAGCTCAGCCACCTTGGGATCGCTGATCTAATACCTGAGGGACTACAGCCCAGCCGGGTGCTTCCAGCTCACTACTGCCACCTTTGGTGGTTTAATATACTGCTTACTAAGAAGTCTTTGTTGCTTATAACAACAGTGAGTTTCTATCTATCTCTCAGAGCTTTCTCTGGGAGCAGGTACTCGCTCCTCAAGAGCCTATTGCATTCCAACTCCTGGGCTGCCTCAAGAGATTATGGCGTGAGTGTTATCATCAAGGACTTGTTCCAGAACTCTGCATATCCTATCTACTCACTTTCTTAGTTTCTCTACTGCTCAGCTACCTTGGGATCGCTGTTCCAATACCTAGATTACAAGCGAACAGCAAAGGATTAACCAGAGGATTGATCAGTTAAAATGGGGGGGGGGGGGGGGGGGGGGGGGGGGGTGGAACATTACAAACGAGGGATTACAGTGGTTATAACTAGGAATATACATTATAGTGCTGCCGAGTACATACATTATAGTGTCTGCCGAGTAACATAACATAGCAAGGTTGGGTAATCATAGACCTTTCTGAGGAGTCGAGTTGGATATGAGACGGTTGGGTCTCTACTAGTATGTGTCTGTCTCCTACACTAAGCCTGGCCAGTTGTCCCTCTCGGGACTTCCCCCGAGGGCGTGGTCACCTGCCACTGGTCCAAGGATCCCCCCACAACTATTCTAAATAATAACAGATTGCTATCTCCAGCAACTCCGTTAATAACAGATTGCTATCTCTCAGCTTTAACAACAGAGCTCTAATAACAGATTGCTAATTCCCAGCTTTAACAACAGAGCTTTAATAACAGCCTGGGCCCTGGCCTAGGCTGAGACCCAGGGATAAAGACCTAGCCTCCAGGCTGGGCCCCAGCATCGGGCCTAGTTCCAGGCTCTGATATTTGACAAGAACAAGGCATTGGGACCCAGCCTCCGGGGCGGTCCTGGCATTGGGCCTGGATCTGGAGCAATGCTCCAGTATCAGGACCTGGCCTACTGGTTGGTCTGTGTTGTTGTGACTGGTCCCAGACTCTGGCCTAGGCTGAGGCATTGGCCTTGAATAGGTTGATACCGAGGTCATGACAACCTACCATCTCCTCAGCCTATAAAATGCCATATGCTTCAGCCTAGGCCTAGGCCTTACCATGCTGATCCCCTCCGGACAAGGTAAATGGAGGCTGGGGGGGGTGGGGGCATTGGCCTTGAATAGGTTGATACTGAGGTCATGGCAACCTGCCATCTCCTCAGCCTATAAAATGCCGTATACTTCAGCCTAGGCCTAGGCCTTACCATGCTGATCTCCTCCAGACAGGGTAAATGGAGGCTTGGGGGGGGGGGGGGGGGGTGAGGGGAATCATGGCCCCAGTATTTCTCCGGTGGGTAGAAGGGAGGGATGGGAGGCCTTGGGAGGCTCTATTTTCATTTTTTGTTCATTTTCTTTTAGGAAGGGGGGGGGTTGTGTATTTTTTTTAATTTTATTTATTTATTTAGGGATTTTATATACCGATTTTCTTGATACAGATCAAATCAACTCGGTTTACATAGAACGATAGTACATTAACAATAACTAGTCAAACCTCAAAAGAGGAGACAGATTGGGAGCAGAAGGTAAAAGTTACATTATAACAAGGGTGAATAACTTGGAATTGGAAATGAAGAGACAGATAATCAAAGTAGAGATATATAAAAGAGAGAAGGGGCTTGAAGCCAACCTCAGGAGAATAACTCTAGCATTATAACATGATTATATGACATTCTGCTAGTTATTGAAGCACAGCTGATTGAATAATATCTTAGTAGAATATAGTCTAGGAGACAGGAAAGGCTCTACCGAAAAGCCAAGTCTTTCAGTTTCTTTTTAAAATTTATGAGGCAGGTTTCCTGTCGGAGGTCTGGAGGTAGTGTATTCCAAATGGTGGGGCCTGCTGTTGAAAAAGCCCGGTCCTGATTGTTAATCTTTGTACCATTTTGATTGAGGGGAACATGAAGGGATCCCTTATAGGCATCTCTCAAAGGTCTAGCTGAAGAGTGTAATTTGAGCGGGTGTAGTAGGTCTAGTGGAGTTGGTGGTGGATGTTTTTATGAATAATGGTGAGGGATTGTGAATAATTCTAAAATTAACTGGAAGCCAATGTAGGTCTTTTAGTATGGGCATGATGTGATCTCTGCGCTTAGTGTTGGTCAAAATCCTTGCAGCTGCGTTTTGGAGTAGTTGCAGAGGTTTTAATGTAACAGCTGGTAGACCTTGCAGGATCGAGTTACAATAATCGACCTTAGAGAACAGGATTGCTTGGAGTACAGTCCTGAAGTCATCGTGATATAGGAGAGGCTTGAGTCTTTTGAGCACCTGTAACTTGTAGAAGCATTCCTTTATAGTATAATTTATAAACTTCTTTAAGCTCAGATGATTGTCAATTATAACTCCAAGATCTCTAGCATGAGTGATGTGGGAGATAGTGTGCAATTGTTGTAAGTGTAGACTATTTTCAGGGGTGATAAGCAGGAGTTCAGTCTTATGAAAAAATAATTTTTCACAAAAATGAATGAATTAAACATTCTATAAACCAAAATTCATGGGACCAAACCTTCTGAAAACAAACCAAAAAATGAAAACAAATTTTTTTCCTCTGCACACCCCTTCAAACATCGGTTTTTGTTTTTGTTTTTTCCTTTTCTATAGTTATAGAACATTACCATTGGAGAGCACTGTACTACATTTTTTAAAATGCATTTTTTAAAATGCAATCTCTTTTCCACCTTTTTCTCTTTAATTCTGCACAAATCTTAATTCTGGCCCCAAGTTTCTCTTCCTTACTCCTATGAGATCAGAGGAAAAAATAAATAGATTGTCCTGTATGATTTGTGACACATAGCAGCTAGATTGAACAACTTACTTGATATATATGAGGGGGCAGGGATAATCTCTCTATATCTGTATCCCACTGTATTCATAACTGTCACAAAACATATAGGAGCATTTTCAGAAGGACAACTACAGTCAGTGAATTAACAGTGATATGTCTATATTATATCTATATCAACTTGTCACTGGTAATATAATATGATTGTCGCTGCCTTCTCTTGCTGCTATATTCCCAATTCAGCAGCCTCCTCCACCTCAACCCCTAATTAAATTAAATAATTCTCCAGGAAATACATGACATTCCTCTGGATAATTGTGGGCACATTGATATGGACTGTCTGGTGTATGAATACATGCATATAAATATACTTCTGCTTGTAGAATGAGTAATTGTAGCTATTTTTTGTTGCTAGCAGCAAAATATTACAATCGCCCCATCATATATGAAAGAATTCCTTACTAGCATTAAAACAAGTCTGGCTTGGTCAGTGACTAGCAGCCCTGGATTTGTGAATAGGCACCCATTATGCCGCTGCCCCTAAATATTTGCCTAGGGCGGCAAATATTTAGGGGCAGCAGGCTGGTTAAGATTTGCTGACTTCCATCTCTCTGAGCCTCATTCAGCAGAGAACAGTCTTCTGCTACCCAACAGACCCTTCCAGAAGATGTGTGTGTGTGTGTGTGTGTGTGTGGGGGGGGGGGGTTAAAACACCACATGGTCAATATTCAGAACCATTTAGTGGCCTTCCACGATCCAGGTCCATGGCTTCTGTTGTTGCCTATGGAGTACAGAGGTCATAACATGGACAAGAGATGAAGCCCAGTATGTCCCTGAGAGAGAGAAAGTGTGTGTGTGTAATGGGGGTGGGGTTAGGGCAGGGCTAGATTTAAAATTATGGTGTCCACAGGTAGATGACCAGGGGTATGATGTTATGCCACCAGAAATCAGGCAGTAGCAGGGAGAGCATCAATTTGTGGGTGGCTTCAAAATTTGGCACCCTAGGCACTTGTCTGTGTTGCCTATGCCTAAATAAAATTAAATTATTGTGGTATTTCAGCATAATCAGTCTGATATCTACTAATATCTCAAATCAGTTCTTAGCAGGGGATATCAGGATGTCATCTGCATATCCTTCCTCCTAGTCCCTTGTAAGGAGGTTGTGTAACTGCTAATGGGGTTAAGGCAGGTCCCAATTTGACATGACCTTTGGGCATGACCATGATGAAATTTACCATGGTATATAGCCCATTTCAGCTCAACTAGCGATGTCAAGTGTTTGGGTGAGAAAACTAGGTAATATGCAGTCCAGACGAAACACTGGAACTCATCTGGATCTGTATAGCAGGCTGCACTTCACCGTAATATGTAAGCAAGAATGCAGTTAGGTCAATCTGGCTGGTTCATTGAAAGTCCTAGAATCATCACAGACATTAGGTAGCTGCATCGGTCTGGAAGGCTGCACTTCCTTAATTGTTATCCATTGTCATATTAATTTAATAAAGTTGTGGTCATTTACATTCCACCATGCCTCCCTCACAACCCTTATGTTCAAGGAAGGGGGGAACCATGGAATAGGAAAGTCTGATGAAGGAAGGAGCCACTTATGGACCAAGCCAGTAGCATAAGTTTAAATTCCAGGCCCCCGAGCAAAATCTTCAGAGAGGATCTCTCTGAAGTATGGATGTGAACCCTGGGCCGAGGTGAGAGATGACTCCGCCTCACCGTCAGTAGGTGCGGTCTCAGAGGCTTTAGGACACAGCTGTAAGAGAGACTTTATTATAGAGGAGAAGGAGCAGAGACTGCAGTTGAAATACAGTTTTTTGAGCAAAGGGGTATGCCCAGGGTGGTACCTCAGATATGAATATCTGGTAGTGACCTGTGGAGCAGGGTTATGCAAGGCAGCCTTCTCAGTAGTGAAGCAATTACCTCAGGTGTGCAGATCTGGGAGTGGCCCACAGCGCGGGGTACGCCAGACAGCCCTCTCAGTGGTGAAGCAGTTACCTCAGATGTGCATTTCTGGTAGTGGCCCGCAGTACAGGGTATGCCGAGGATGACTGTACAATGATGGTGATACTGAGGTAGAGGTAAGGAAGCTCAGAGGGTTCCTGAAGAGGTTAAGGCAGCAATCTGCAGTTCAGGGTATGATGAATCGAATCCTTGCCTTGAGGAGGACGCGGTAGGGGTGGGGTAGTGGGCCCGAGGCACGGGGTACACTGCAGGGAATCCCAGCAAGGCTTGGTAGAGTTGAAGTACAAAGAAAGTACTCATGAGACGTGGTTCCAAGGGACATCCTGAGAAATAGAACAAACAGGAGTTCAAAGGCAGGAAAGCCCTCCGAGGAGCGGATAGCCTAGGAATGCGGAAGAGCCCCTGAGGAGCGGGTACTCAGAGCGTTCCCACAGCAAGCCAGGAACTGGAACCGGTAGTCCAAGAGAAGAGGGTTCAGCAACGAGGAAACTCCTTGCTAACTCGTCAGTGCATAGGGCCAGTCTGCTTAAGTACAGATAGCGAGATTATGTCATCCAGAGGAGACACCCTCGAGGTTCCCGCCATTATATGTACATAGCTGACCCATGCGCGCGTGCGTGCGCCTATGTGACTCCAGAAGCAAGATGGCGGTCAGCAGCGCCCCGCCATCACGGGAACACCAGGGAGGTCGGTGGTGACTGGCGGAGGCCGCCACTTGTCCTAGATTGATGGTGCAGCGAAAAAAAGAGGTGAGCATGAGAGGTCACAGCCATTTGCGACTGACGGGCGCAACAGGATTATCTAGGAACAGAGGGTTTGTACCATTCCTGGTCCCACCTCCCCTTCTAAGCCTACCAATGTCCCTTTCTGGGTCCTTCTCCCATTCTGAACTGCTGTTAGTCAAGTTGACTTGGGGAATAGCCACTGCTATTACTGGCATCAGTACCATGGGATCTACTTAATGTTTTGATACTTGCCAGGTACTTGTAACCTGGATTGACTACTGTTGGAAACAGGATGCTGGACTTAATGGACCCTCATTCTGACCCAGTATGGCAACTTCTTATATGTTCTACGTCCTTGCAATGCTCCTTCCCATGTACTTCTTCTCATCTTACCCCCTTCTTAAGGACCCCACTGAATTCTCATCCCACCCCACTCCATCCTTCTTTATCCCTCCTCTCACCTAGCTGTTCCCAGGCCAAACACAATGGGGGCCCAAAGATCCTCTGTGCCAGAGCTGAAAATTAAGGCTATCTTCCTTGCGATCCTTCAGCAGCAGTAACCTAGCACATAAACTCACAGGCCCAGCCTCAAACTGCCTCCTTTGTGGGTTTCCATGGTAACAGGAAACCTGTGCAGTAGGAAGAGGTGGGCTGCAGCCGGCCTGTGAGTGTATGCTAGCTCTTTTCTTTCCATTGCTGCTGAAGGATTATGCTCCCCCCCCCCCCCCCCCCCCCCCCCCCCCTGCATTTTGGGAAATAGGTGCGATTTTTGCCAGTGGTCTAGGCTGAATCTAGCTAATGATTCTAATGTTATGCTTTTCCAAATATCATTAAAAAATAGGCAATGGCAACCCTGTTGATAATAGCTCTCTGAACTCCCATGCTTATTTTAAAAAAAAATCTATTTGTAATTTTCTTTGCAATTCTGACTTCTCTATTTTGTAAGGTAGTTTTGTTTCTTTGTCATGTTCTTGTCCCAAATTGTACCCATATTTGTAGAAGTGTTCAACGTTTCCAAACAGGGATGGTAACTTTTAAAGGAGCATGCGGGAGCACATTGTCACGTGAGTCAGCGGGAACCCATTTTGTAGCATATGCACACATACACATGCATGTTAGAAAATAGCCTTGGAGTGTGTATGTGTGCACCTAATTTTGCAAGTAGGTGCAACCAACCACGCAAATTGGGTTTCGGCCACGTAGGTCAGGGAATTTTAGAACCAGCGGGCATCCACACTAAGACCAGTTTCACAAATTTGTCCACCAATTCACCCAGTGTAGATCTAGAACCTCCAAACCCCTCTGGTTTAATAGCCTGTACTCCTTCCCCAGTTACCCCAGACCCTTTAAATTCCTCAAGACTGGATTTTCTTTTGTTTTTTACACCTATACCTCCTCCATAGCAAAAGTAAAGTTATGTGGCACTAGACCTCGGCATAAGAATTTATGTACACATTTCTTGGTCCCAGCCTGGAATGTCCATTCCTTGCCCACACCATGCCCCTTTTTAATTCTGAGTGAGATGTGTGCACAGTGGGAGATACGTGCACTTGTAGACGGATTTTGAAAATACGGCAGGTGCATGAAAGCCCTACATGCAGGCGCATCTCCTGATTTTGGCACTGGCTAGGCTTTTAAAATTCACCTTTGATTGTAGCAGGCATTACTTTGAAATGTTTGCATCTCTATTGCAAATTGCCAATTTAATGTTCTTTAAAATAAACATACTTCTTAAGCAGCTGTTTCTTAGAGTAAAAATACAATCCTCTGCTTTGTTGCAATAAGTGATGCAGGTGCTATAACAGCTTTTTAAAGGTTAAGAGGGAACTTAGTCTTAATTTATGTATGAATGGTAATGTTCCTGATAGTATAATAACCATGGCAAGATCAATATTTCATAGAACTCTAATGTTCTGTTTGTAAAAACACATGCATGGTGTCAAATCCCGAGGGTAGAGATGACTAGTAATACATCTCTTCTATTGACTTCAGTTTTGCAGGTGCTGCCTTGCTAAATGTCATTTGCTTGAAAATATGCATTCTACTGGGTGAGAATTTCAATGCATTTGGAAATGTATGCAAAACTGTCTTCACAGTCAAGTCTTTCTAAGATGTCTTAACTAGCATTTTAAGGCACCATGGGACCTTAATCATATGCTTTATTTACTTCCCTGAAGGCCTAAGTAGCAAACTACCTCTCCTACACAGGACCTGTCATCACAAGTTATTTTGTTTTTCTGTGGGGATAATATTCATTCTCTTTTTATCGTCATTGGGAAATGAGAGGATGGCACAGTTGTGAACTTTATTCCTATTTGCTTAGAAATACATTTTGATTACCTTTCCATTTCTTTTGAAGTTTTTGTTCTTTCTACTTTCTACTGTCTGTTGTGATTTAGAGGAAGAAAGCCATTATACTAGTCTCATGTTTACTAAAATGCTTTCATACTGTTTAGAGATAAAAGTGAAAAACACCTTCTTAGAGACAGAATACTGACAATTTAATATTAATGCAGTAAAATGACAATGCACGTTAATTTGCATTAAAAGAGGTTCAATCCACGTTGACATCTGACCGGATTTATGCTGCAGAAATCTTCCTCCCCACTTACTGTAAGTGCATGCAAGATTCATGCAGGGATCCTGTCAGCACAGGGCAAGTGCACATGCACACTCTGCAGAATATCAGGAAGTGGGTTGTAACTTATTATTACACTACTATTATCAATATGAAATGAATTATATTTCCACATTCGTTATAAATAAATGAGAAATGAGCAGATAGGATTTACTCAGACTAGAAAAAAGTTATTTGTTATAAATAAAATATGATTGTGAGCATATGCTCATTTTTTAGATTACCCTGTTAAACACGGTCATCCAGGCCGGTCCTAAATGTGGCAGAATGCTGTCAGCATGCACGGCAGAATGCCGCCAGTGATTTCAGCCTGGGACAGCCCGACAAGGCGAGGAGCCATCAGCAATTCCAACAAGGCTGGATGCTGCTGCCAACCCTTTGTGGCAAATCCTCCTTATGCGTGCGTGTACATTTCTTCTCAGCATTTAAAGAGACCGCAGCGGGAAAACCCCGTGGCCACTGTTTATGACGTCAACACCAAGGCCCTATAAAAGGGAAACATTCCAGGCATAACACGCCTCAGCAACAGGCCACCTACACCTACAAGCACCCCCATTCCCCGATGATCCAACCAAATCCACCTAATCCTTTCATTGCTTGAAGGAATGGCTCTGGCCTGGGCATACACTCTGTGGGAAAGAGGTTGACTCTATCTTACTTAATCTCTGGCAATTTACAGAGACATTTGTTCCACATTTGAAGAACACAGGCCAGGCAGCGTTGATGCCGCGGACCTCCTCCAACTACACCAGGTCTCTTGAACCTTATCCGAGTATGCCATGGAATTTAGAATCCTGGTTTCCAAATTAAATTGGCAGGAAAACAGTTTGATTAACATTTTTTTTGGAAGGCTTTTCTCCTAAAATCAAATACGAACTGTTGTGTCAGAGGTGGAACCCTTGGGCTGAGGTGGGGTTGATGCAACCCATAGGTAAGGAGCTATGGGTCCCCACCAGCGGCAGGTGGAGTGGGCTGATAGGCAGAGGCCACTGGAGCTTCACCTATTCCAGCCCTCATTCCCCGTGGGTGCTGGGGCCGGCAGGACTTAGGTGGGCCTCGATATAGAATAGCATGAGGATTGTGGTAGTGCAGTAGTAGTGTAGCTGGGTTCAAAAAAGGTTTTGGATAAGTTCTTGGAGGAGAAGTCCATAAACAGCTATTAATAAAGTTTACTTAGGGAATAGCCACTGCTATTAATTGCATCAGTAGCATGGGTTCTTCTTAGTGTTTGGGAAATTGCCAGGTTCTTGTGGCCTGGTTTGGCCTCTGTTGGAAACAGGATGCTGGGCTTGATGGACCCTTAGGTCTGACCCAGCATGGCAATTTCTTATGTTCTTATGTTTATAGAGCTGGACCAGCAAACAAAAACAAAATCAAGTGGCAAATGCATAAATATTAAATATAATGGAAAATACAAAGAGATACTAAGCAATCACATGTAGATCAAACCTGATGCAAGAATCACTAAGGGGAGGTGAACTTAATCCTAAAGATGAGATATTGAGATATTAAAGCATCCCTTGGACTGATGCTGGGTCGTGGACTCTCAAGGACCCCTTTTTTATACTTGGAAGTCATGGACTCTCTCCTCCACACTTTTCTTCTTCTCTCCTCTTAGGGTCTTTGGATTCCTGGATCACTGTAACAGAGCACTAGATGGGCAGCTCCCTCCTCACTTACCACACTGAATGGTTACCTCTGGAAAGCTACCTTACACACACTTTTTGCTGTTCCTGTGTAGGTCTTTGTTCACCATGAATTAGGATCAGGGTCTCCTTTCCTCCCATAGAAAGGTAGGTAGGCCCAGTGTGAAAGGTTTATTCCCTCAGAGCAGGGATACTACTACTGTTAGATTCCACAAGAACAGTTACTTCTAGAGCAGTATCAACACCACCACCACAGATATAGTAGTGGTGTTGATATAGTGTGTATACCCACTATTGTCTATGGAGCAACAGGAACAAAGGCAGGTTTTACCTCAAATGCCACATTCTCAAGGGAGATGAGAGACCGAACTTCTTTCTTTCCCCAACTCCTGACTAGAATGATCTTGGGGTTGCTCAGATCCAACCCAGGACTGCACCATTATAGCCACTCCTGTTTACCATAGCCAGCAGCTTAGTCCAAAGCACTGTTAGCTGAATTGGAGGAGTAGCCTAGTGGTTAGCACAGTGGGCTATGAACCAGGAGACCAGGGTTTGAGACCTGCTGTTGCTACTTGTGGCTTTGGGCAAGTCACTTTACTTTCCATTGTCTCAGGTACAAACTTAGATTGTAAGCCCTCTGGGGATAGAGAAATGTCTACAGTATCTGAATGTAATCCATTTTGAAGTGCTGAAAAATAAAAAGTGTGGAATATAAATCTAAAATAAATAAATATTGATAGCTGTAATATAGGACAGTAGAATACAGACAAGATGATTTACTGGTAGCATAGGAAAACTTTTAAATGAAGGAAATGCTTACAAATTTAAGTGTTGAGTAGAATGTGCTGATGTCAGAAGACCTGTGGCTAGGAAAGCACAATAAGGTAGCATGGCACATCCATAAGAAAATTGATCATACAAGAAAATGGAACTGGTTGTTCCTATGGTAGGCACCATTTTTATGTCATACTTAGCACCGGTCTCAGAACCAGTGAGGATAAGTGAGGATCTGCTCCTTCCATCTGGGTTCTCTCACAGAAAGGGTAAATGGAGACCAGGGAGTTACTTGGACCTGGATGATTTCTTGGCGGGGGAGGGATAGGTTAGCGGCATAGGGAGGATCCAGTTGGCCTTGACTCAGCTTAGTTGGGTAGCACTGGCCCCAGTGTCTTGAGGGAGGTGTGGTGGGGGTGGGGGTTATAGGGTCCCAAGGAGAACCTTGCTGTTTGGCTCAGCCTAGCTAGGTTGGTCTGATCCCTGGTTAGTGGCATGGGCTGCATTTTGTTTCTTAGGAAATTATGTATGCTCTTTTCTAATAATGTAAACTATTTCCTGAAATGAAAACACCTGAAAGTTTTCAAGGGTTTTTTTTAGGATGGCACATTTGCTTTGCATAATCCAAACTGAAACAAAAATGGGCTGCTTTAGCTTAGACTACCCATTCATTTGAAATGAATGCACATCGCTACTGGGCACCGAAGACTCATGTGTCACACACATGGACTACCTCTTCAAGGAGTGAATTACTGGATCAGAGGAGAGGTAAATAATGGAAATCTGAGAAAGGAAGGAAGTGGGCAGGGGAAGGGCAAAGTTGGCAATTACATAAAATAGAGGGAGGAGGCGAGTATGTTCATGGCACGGATGCGGAGCCACCCCTCCCCTCCCCCCCCCCATCCCCAGGTAAGTGGGGGAGATGACAACCCTTTACCTTCCTTCCCAACATCCTCCACCCCTCTCCAGAATGGGGAGAGGAGTGGAAGCTGGTGGGAACGCTGGTAAGCTCAATTTAAGCCTGGGCTGGTCCACCTACTAGCCTATTCTTTTGGCTTTTTTTTCCCAACCAGCCCACCCATCTTGGGTCAGATTACATGACCTCGATACAACATGATGGATATGGTGGGGTGCCACACAGTCACAGCACACGGTAAGTGCTAATTGAAATCTGTCAGGTAGAGAATACCAAGCAGGTACTTCTGCTACTATGCTGCATGGGAGGATGAGAGCGCAGACGGGTTGCCTGTCAAGTCTTTGATTTTTGACAGCCAGGATGGGCCTGCTCACCACCCTATGAGTTGTGCTGCATATTGAATAAGTGAGTCCTGCTTTTGCTATGGACCAGGATGTCATTGTACCACAGAGATCTTTGACCCGGTAAGCAAGAAGAGAATTACAGGCTCATTGGAGGTGTGAGGCTTCAATGACCCTGCATCTCCAACAGCTGAATATTCCATTAGCATGATACATACTGAGCTTTATGAACTGCAACTCAAGAGAGGATGTGTCATCCTACAGGGACTGGAGAATATGTTTAATGGTTATGTAATTTTGATCCATGCTGTGGCCGTATCCATCCAATAAAGATCTTCATTTCAAAAAATGTTGTGCCACAGAGCTTCATTCATGATTTAAGTAATAGAAATCTGGGAAGGCAAGGAGGTAGGTGGGGGGAGGGGGGAGGGGAAAATTAGGAACTACATAAAATAGAGGGAGGAGGTGAATATGCACCTGATACAACATTGTCTATATGTTACCCTTGTAATAACATCTGGTAATAGAGATGTGAATCGTGTGATCGATCGTCTTAACGATCGATTTCGGCTGGGAGGGGGAGGGAATCGGATTGTCGCAGTTTTGGGTTTTTAAATATCGTGTAAATCGTGTAAATCGAAAACCGGCACACTAAAACATCCCTAAAACCCACCCCGACCCTTTAAAATAAATCCCCCACCCTCCCGAACCCCCCCAAAATGCCTTAAATTACCTGGGGTCCAGAGGGTGGGAGGGGAAAGGGGAGGGCGGGAAACCTTCACACTAAAACAACCCTAAAACCCACCCTGACCCTTTAAAATAAATCCCCCACCCTCCCGAACCCCCCTAAAATGCCTTAAATTACCTGGGGTCCAGAGGAAGGGTCCCGGTGTGATCTTTTACTCTCGAACCTCCGGTGCCTTGAGAAATGGCGCCGGTGCTACCTTTGCCTTGTCATATGACAGGTCAAGGTAGCGCCGGCGCCATTTTGTTTTTTGTCCCCCGATGTCAGGAGCGTAGGAGATCGCTCCCGGACCCCCGCTGGACCCCCATGGATTTTGGCCAGCTTGGGGGGCCTCCTGACCCCCACAAGACTTGCCAAAGTCCAGCGGGGGTCCGGGAACGACTTCCTGCACGCGAATCGTTTTTCCATACGGAAAAACGATTCGCGGTAGGAGATCGCTTCCGGACCCCCGCTGGACCCCCAGGGACTTTTGGCCAGCTTGGGGGGGGGCCCTCCTGACCCCCACAAGACTTGCCAAAAGTCCAGCGGGGGTCCGGAACGACCTCCTGCAGTCGAATCGTGTTGCCGTACGGCCGGCGCCATTTTGCGTGGGGGATTTATTTTAAAGGGTCGGGGTGGGTTTTAGGGTTGTTTAGTGTGCCGGTTTTCCCGCCCTCCGCCTTCCCCCCGATTTACGGTTTTTTGACGATAAATCGGGGGAATTGTTATTGTATCGCGGCTCTAACGATGTTTGACGATTTAAAATATATAGGACGATATTTTAAATCAGTCAAAAAACGATTCACATCCCTATTAGTAAGCAATGTGTTCCTTTTCATGGAAATAGTTTCAGGAGTAGACTATACTGTATCAGTTACTATAATAGCAAGAAGACAATTCTTACAACACAATCTATGGTTGTGCTATAATTTCTGCCAGTTTGTATTGATTGGTGCACACTAATTTTATAGTATGCACTAAATCAAAATAGCATGCACTGAAATGAATTAGTGTGCACTAAATGGGTTTCAGCATTCTCTAAAATACAATGACAGAAAATAAACCAAAATAATGAAAGAAAAAAATGACAAAATTGAATTTTTTAAATTGATGAATCAATTCCATTTCCTTAGTTGATTGACTGTTCCCAGTTCCAATGTCAGTTATTGAAATAGCAGGGATGATTGGGAAGAGTACTGTTGTTGGGATATGCTATTGTACGCCTGGACAGGATGATAAAACAGGCTGTAAAAGGCTAACAGAGATTAGACAGGATAAATAAAATTGTCAATATAATACTGGAATTTTCATTATCCATTATAGACTAGGTAAATGTCATATAGTACATATCTGTTCCTAGACGCTATAAATGACTGCTTCATGCAGCACCTGGTCATGGAAACTAAAAGGGTGGAAAATAGCTTAGTTCTTGGTCGAACACAGGACTAGATATAAGAGGTAAAGGGGACAAATTTTCTTGGTAACAGTGATCATAATCATACCTGGGATTTGGCATGGACATTCTGGAATTCTGAAGAAATTTACAGATCTCTGGGTCAATCCCACAAAACTGGATATGGCAAAGAAGTACCCATGTGGGCCCTGGAAGAAGAAATCATCTTGGTCACTCAGGCCCCAAGATGGAGGAGCATCAGTCATGCAGGCAAGCAGGAAGAAGGAAAAGGAGTTCTGTTAGTCTGCCCAGTCAGGAGAAGGTGAAGAGGCACTGGTGGCTATGTTGAGAGGATGGGAAGAAGTAAGAGGAATCCTGTTGGCCTACATGGTCAGAATAAGGTGAAGAGGCAGTACTGGCCGCATGTGTGGGTGGGAAGAAGGAAGAGGAATCTCGTCAGCTTGCATAGACAGGGAAGGGAAGTGATTATCCCCTTGTACAGGTCCTTGGTGAGGCCACACCTGGAATACTGTGTTCAGTTCTGGAGACCGTATCTCCAAAGAGACAGAGACAAGATGGAGGCGGTCCAGAGAAGGGTGACCAAAAAGGTGGAGGGCCTTCATCAAATGACTTATGAGGAGAGATTGAAGAATCTAAATATGTACACCCTGGAGGAAAGGAGGAGGACAGGTGATATGATACAGACTTTCAGATACTTGAAAGGTTTTAATGATCCAAAGACAACGACAAACCTTTTCCGTCAGAAAAAAATCAACAGAACCAGAGGTCATGATTTGAAGCTCCAGGGAGGAAGACTCAGAACCAATGTCAGGAAGTATTTTTTCATGGAGAGGGTTGTGGATGCCTGGAATGCCCTTCTGGAGGAAGTGGTGAAGACCAGAACTGTGAAGGACTTCAAAGGGGCGTGGGATAAACACTGTGGATCCATAAAGTCTAGAGGATGTGAATGAAGAGTGGGTGACTCGCGGGAATGATGGCTACTACCTGGAGATAATACCCTTATTCAATAAACATACACATGGTTAATGTGACTCCAACATTGCTCTAAGCTTCAACGGCAAGAGGAAATGTGGAAAAAAGGATTTGCATTCACAAAAAAACAGGGAGTAGCTTGCTTGTTATGGCAGTTACTACCCCAAACCAAATAAGCCTGATACTTCACTTTCAATGCATATCCAGCATAGCTCTCTGCTACAACGGCAGGGGAGAAAGACCGATACTTCATGCATATGCAGCATAGCTCTCTGCTTCAATGGCAGGGGTGAAAGACTGATATTTCACGCATACCCAGCATAGCTCTCTGCTTCAATGGCAGGGGAGGAAGCCCAATACTTCACGCATATCCAGCATAGTTCTCTGCTTCAATGGCAGGGGGGAATGAAGAAAAGTGGATCTATATACAGACAACAACCAACAAGGACTGAATTACATAGTCTGGGTAAACAAATAAGCATGGGTGTAGCTTGCTTATTGTGGCGGTTACTACCCCTAACTAATTAAGCTAGATATTTCACTTAGATGCAGTTCCAATACTGCTCTCTACATTAATGGTGGGGGTGGAAGGGAAATAGTACCAAAATGTTACTAAGAGCCAAGAGAAACAGATAAGTATGAGAAAAAAAAAAGTGTGAAGCTTGCTGGGCAGACTGGATGGGCCATTTGGTCTTCTTCTGCTGTCACTTCTATGTTTCTATGTTTCTATGAAATTAAAGAGTCAGTGTCATCTGTGTGAGCAGGTGGGAAGAAAGAAGAGGGATCCCATCATCCCACATGGCCAGAAGAAGGAGAAGAGGCAGTGTTGACTCGCACATGAAGAAGAAAAAGTACTATCACACATGACCAAAGGAGAAAACTGCTGCAGCTTATGGGCTGAGGTCAGGAAAGAAAAAATGAATGAGAAATTGTGTGAGTGTGTGTGTGTATGTGAGTGAAAGAAAGTTTGCGAGTGGGTGCGATTGAGCATGTATGTGTGTGTGTGTATGTGTTTGTTAGAGTGTGTGAAAGAGTTTGACAGTGAACATGTGAGAGAGTATATGAGTGGGAGTGTCTGTGAAAGAGGAGAAAGTTCGTGCACATATGGCCTGGAGCTGTCTCTTCACTGCTTTATCTCCCCACCCCCCACTAATTAATAAAAATCTCAGGGTGACAACATCAAAAACTCTCAGATATGAACATAATGTAATTAAATTTGACATCACTGGAGGGCATACACTAAGTAAAACTGTAGCATTAGCACTTAACTTTAAAAAGGAAAAGTATGATAAAATGAGGAAATTTGAAGAAACCTAAAAGGAACAGTTGCCAATCTTAAATGTTTGCATAAGGTATAGATATTGTTTAAAAGTATCATCTTGGAAGCCTAGACAAGATGTATTCCATGCTTTAAAAAAGTCAGAAGAAGAACAAACAACTTTCAGTATGGTTTAGTGATAAGATGAAAGATGCAATTCAAGCCTAAATGGTATCCATCAAAAAATGGTAAGAAGACTCAAATGAGTAGAGTAGGGAAGAAAATAAACACTGGCAAGTCAGATGTAAAATTGTAATAAGGAAGGCCAAGAAAGAATTTGAAAAAAAAAAGCTGGCAATAAAAGTAACAACAAATAATAAAATGTTTTCAAGTACATTCATAGCAATAAACTTGTGAGGGAGTCATTTGTCTTCTAGATTACAAAAGGGTAAAAGGTATATTCAGGGAGGACAAGGAAATAGCAGAAAAAATACATTAATTCTTGACCTTTAGTGAAGAGGATGTTAGTGAGATACTCACTTCAGAAGCATTCTTTGAGGATGATGGTTCTGAGCAAATAAAGCAAATCACTGTAAAAGAGAAAGATGTAAAAAATCAAACTGAAAAATTAAAGAAGAGCAAATCACCAAGACTGCATGGAATTCATTCCAGTGTTCTGAAGAAACTCAAACATGAAATCATAAACCCACTGGGTAAATAGTAATATGAAGCTTATCATCTAATGTTTAGTTTCAAAATTATTGGAATATGTTGCATCTTTTGTCATTAAATATTTAGTTCATTGGGGTGATGGCAATGTTGATTCCAGTAATAACAGGGCAAGGCAGATAATCAGGGCTGAGAATCTAAAGAAATACCTGTATAAGAGAATCGATCCTACAGTCTGTTGAGGTAGTCACACACCTTGGAAAAAATAATTACAATGGTAGTCATAATATGGGAAATGATATGAGTTGGATATATGATTGTGGTATCTATGTGCTCAAAAGAGAATTTGAAAGCTAGATTTTAAAAGGACTGCACGTGTGTCCATGTGCGCATCGTTCCCGACACATGCACATGGATGCGGCTATTTTATAACTTGTGCACGTTGGCGCGCGCATGTTATAAAATATAATTCTCACGTACACATGCTTGCCTGACTTTAATGTCCACGCAAGCATGTGTGGGCGGATGACCTCTCCCACCCACAATGGAGCACGATTTTAAAAAAATGGATGCGGCGATGCAAGTAGGGTTTTCCAAGTTCCCTCTAGTCCACTCCAATTGAGGAGAAGACTGGTAGGAAACTTCCCTAGCCCCCTAACTATCCTTCCTACCATTTCCCCTCTCCTCTCCTTCTCGACCCCTAACCCCTACCTAGCTACAGTAGCTGAATGTAATCCACTTTGAAGAGCTGAAACAAGTGTGAAAAGTGGAATATAAATCTAAATAAATAAAGTAAATAAATAGCTAGTTTAAATTTTTTTGGTTTAATACTTAATTGCTCCTTTGGAGCAGAAGTAACTTTGGTGCACCAGCCGCCTGCCGGTGCATGCTTCCCCAGGACAAAGTCTAAGGGCCGCTGTCCCAGACTGCCTCCGCCCCACCCCTTTTGCTTAGCCCAGCACTTCTGCATGTACTGGGAGATACGCGTGTGCCCGGGCCATTTCAAAAATGTGCTTGGCGCGTGCACGGCCCAGCCACAGGCATATCTCCCAGGTTTTATGCGTGCTAGCTTTTTAAAATTCGGGCAATAGAGTATACATCATCTATTTGTTTATGTATTTGTTTATCTGTCTGTCGATTTATTTTTTATTTACTTTATTTTTAAAAGATTTTCATACTGTACTCTACAAGGAGTCTTGATTGAGGTGGTTTAAAATGTGTTCCCTTCTTGCTGCTTTCAGCTATTCATGCCACACTTGGTGCCACTATGCCCTTCTCATTCAGCCATGGAGGATTCATGCTACTATTGTTGGTGCCCTCATTTAAAGCCTTGGAGTATGCTTCTTACTTTACCTTTCTTCTCTGTTGGTTATACTGGGGTATCTTTTTCCCCAGAAAAAAAAAAAATAAAAATGAAAAAAAAAATACAAATTTCTCTTCCCAATGCACTTGTTTTATGGTTTTTAATTTGTTTTACCATTCCACAATCCAATCCTGGTTCTACAACCCTGTTTGTTTGTTGGCTATACTGGGGTGTTTGACCATAAAAATCCTCAGTCAGAAGGAAGAAATACAGACAGAACAGAAAAAATGTGACCAGAGACCATTTACATGTTATGAATGTGGTAAAAGTTTCAGAATAAAGGGGCGGATTTTAAGAGTCCTGCTCGCCTAAATCCGCCCAAATCCGGGCGGATTTAGGCGAGCAGGGCCCTGCGCGCCGGTAAGCCTATTTTATATAGGCCTACCGGCACGCGCAGAGCCCCGGGACTCGCGTAAGTCCCGGGGTTTTCGGAGGGGGCGTGTCGGGGGCGGGCCCGAACCGCGTGGCGTTTTCGGGGCGTGTTGGGAGCGTTTTGGGGGCGGGTATGGGGGCGTGGCTACAGCCCGGGGCAGTCCGGGGGCGTGGCCGCACCCTCCGTACCCGCCCCCAGGTCGCGTCCCGGTGCGCAAGAGGCCCACTGGCGCGTGGGGATTTACGCCTCCCTCCGGGAGGCGTAAATCCCCCGACAAAGGTAAGGGGGGGGCTTAGACAGGGCCGGGCAGGTGGGTTAGGTAGGGGAAGGGAGGGGAAGGGGAGGGGAGGGCAAAAGGAAGTTCCCTCCGAGGCCGTTCCGATTTCAGAGCGGCCTCGGAGGGAACGGGGATAGGCTGCGCGGCTCGGCGCGCGCCGGCTATACAAAATCAATAGCCTTGCGCGCACCGATCCAGGTTTTTAGCAGATACGTGCGGCTCCGCGCGTATCTACTAAAATCCAGCTTACTTTTGCTTGCGCCTGATGCGCCAGCAAAAGTAGGCCAATTCGCGCTATTTGAAAATCTACCCCAAAGGGAGAACTCATTCAGAACCAGAAAATCAAGAAATGTAAGAGGCTGTGTTCAGCTACAGAATATGGGAAATAATTTGTGAGGTTTACTTTATTAATATCAGGAAAGCCACACTGAGGAAGATCGGTGTTGGGACTGGTTCTGTTCAATATCTTAGTGAGCGACATTGTGGAAGGGATAGAAGGTAAAGTATGTCTGTTTGAGGATGACATTAAGATCTGCAACAGAGTGGACATGCCTGAAGGAGTAGAGAGAATGAAAAAAGATTTAAGAAAGCTGGCAGAGTAGTCAAAGACTTGGCAGCTAGGATTCAATGCCAAGAAGTGTAGAGTCATGCATCTGGGATGCGGGTATCCAAAAAATCTGTATGTTGTGGGGGATGTAAGACTTATGTGCACAGACCAGGAAAGGGATCTTGGGGTGATAGTCTGTGGGGATCTGAAGATGGTGAAACAATGTGACAAAGCGATAGCTAAAGCCAAAAGAATGCTGGGCTGCATATAGAGAGGAACAACCAGAAAAGAAAAAGAAGGTGATGATGCCCTCATAAAGGTCTTTGGTCAGGCCTCACCTGGAGTTATGTGTTCAGTTATGGAGCCCATATCTCAAAAAGCATAGATATATGATGGAAATGGTCTAGAGAAAGGTGACTAAAATGGTGTGGGGTCTGTGTCAGAAGACCTATGAGGAGAGGCTGAAAGATCTGATACATCTATCCTGAAAGAGAGGAGGTGCAGGGGAGATAAAATACAGACCTTAAGATACCTAAAAGGTTTCAATGATGTATGGACTTCAAAACTTTTCCATTGGAAAGAAAACAATAGAACTAAGGGTCACAAAATGAAACTCCAAGGGGGACAACTCAGAAACAATGTCAAGAAATATTTCTTCACGAAGATTGTGGTGGAGGCCTGGAATGCCCTTCTGGATGAAGTGATGAAGAAGAAAACATCCAAAGAATTCAAAGGGGCATGGGATAAACTCTGTGGATCGCTAAAGGCTAGAAGACAAAAATGAGATAATCATGCAGGGAGGTAACTTGCTGGTACAGTGGTTACTATCCTTAGCAGAAGGCATAGAGATTACTACCCATAACTAATATGCTTTGATGTTTTTAATGCAACTGTAACATTGTTCCCCGCTTAAACGGCAGGGGAATAAGAGGAATGTGATTCAGACAACAACCGAGGGACCCAACTTCCATGGACTGGGATACTGTTACATGGACATAAGGGAAAAAGCACAGGACTGCTTCTATGGCAAAGTTCTAAAGAAAACATGCATGGGGGTAACTTGATGGTGTGGCAGTTACTACCTTTAACCAAATAAACCTTGATACTTTTGATGCAACCCCAACATTGCTCTCTGCTTCAGTGGTAAGGGAAAAGGGGAATTGGACAGCAACCATTGAGGGCCCCAACTTTTATGGTCTGTAGAATTGATGAGCATGGGAGTAACTAGCACAGTGCAGTCGTTATGACCCTTAATAGAAGCATGGGATTACTACCCTTAACCAATAAGCCTTGTGTTAGGATTTGTAGGTATGTGGGCCCTGGGCCGAGGTGAGAGATGGTACTGCCCACAGGGATGAGCCCTGTGAGCCTCACCATTGGGAAGCAAGGTCTCAGCAGATGTCAGACACAGCTGTGGAATAGAGTATTAGACAAACAGAGAGGCACTGCCCATGAAGTGGGGAGTGCAGGAGAAAGTCAGAGTCAGTTCGGTGGAGTATACCCAGGGGTAATACTTCTTATAGTAACATAGAAACATAGAAACATAGAAATGATGGCAGAAGAAGACCAAACGGCCCATCCAGTCTGCCCAGCAAGCTTCACACATTTTTTTTCTCATACTTATCTGTTTCTCTTAGCTCTTTGGTTCTATTTCCCTTCCACCCCCACCATTAAAGTAGAGAGCAGTGATGGAGCTGCATCCAAGTGAAATATCAAGCTTGATTAGTTAGGGGTAGTAACCGCTGCAATAAGCAAGCTACACCCATGCTTATTTGTTTTACCCAGACTATGTTATTCAGCCCTCATTGGTTGTTTTTCTTCTCCCCTGCCGTTGAAGCAGAGAGCTATGCTGGATAAGCGTGAAGTATCAGTTTTTCTTCTCCCCTGCCGTGGGATCTTCTGTAGCTTCTGTAGTGAAGATACCGCAATGGTCCACAGAGCAGGGTACAGCAATGAGGCTCCTCTGTAGAGATGATACGGTAGTGGTTCATGATGCAGGGCACACCAGAGGGGGTCCTCAGAAGAGATGATATGAGAGTGGCCCCCAGCGCAGGATACACCAATGAGGGTTCCTCACTAGAGATGACACAGTAGTGGTCCACAATGCAGAGTACACGATGAGGGTTCCTCACTAGAGATGGTACGGTAGTGGCCTGCAGTGCGGGATACACTGATGAGGATTCCACACTAGATATGGTACGGTAGTGGTCTGCAGCATGGGGTATACCGAGGAGGATTCCACACTAGAGATGGTACAGTAGTGATCCGTAGAAGAGAGGTACTCACAGTAGCGGAGGTACCAGAAGAAGCCCCAGGAAACAGGGGTGGGCAGTAGTCCAAGGCAGAAGGCCCTCTGAGGAGCAGATAGCCAGATACGAGGAAAGGGCCTCCAAGGAGCGGGTACCCAGAGTGTCTCATGCCAAAGGTGCAGGAACTGGGATAGGACATCCGTAGTGAGCAAAGCGGATTCAACAATGAGGGAACTCGTTGCCAAGTCATAGGTGGGCAGGGCCAGCTAGCTTAAATGTCCTGGAAGGAAGACATCATCCGGAGGGATGCCCCCAAGGTTCCCACCATGATGTGCTTAAGACTGGCCCATGCGTGCGCGCACGCACCTAAGGGATTCCGAGGGCAAGATGGCAGTCGGCAGCATCTGCGGCATCCAGGGAGGCCCGGGAGCAGTAGACAGTCTGGCAATAGCTGGCAGAGGCCACAAGTCTTCCCCTCGGAGTTAAAGCTGCAAAGAAGGGGGTGAACAAGAGTGGTCACAGCCATCTGCGACCGATGGGCGTAACACCTTGATGCTTTTGATGCAACTGCAACATTGCTTCGAAGGAGGGGGGTGGGGGCTGAAAGGAAAGAGAAATTTGGATTCAGGGACAACCAACACAAGCCATAATTCTTTTACAGTCTGGGGTACTGATGCTAAGACATTAAGAAAAAAACAGGACTGCTTCTATGGCCAAGTCCATAAGCAAAGCATATCAAGCAAAACTGACAGATACATGGGGGTAACCAGCATGGTACAGCAGATACTACAATGGAAAGCTTGCTGGGCAGACTGGATGGACCATCAGACCTTTTCTGCCATCATTTCTATGTTTCTGTGTTTCTTTTTTATATTCTGATTGTGACTTCAGTTTCAATTGGAAAGTAAATTTCACAAGAAACACAAAATTTCACCCAGCAGCAAGATCAAGTTCAAGTAGAGAATTAAATAAGAACATAAGACTTGCCATACTGGGTAAGACCAAGGCTTCATAAAACCAAGTATCCTGTTTCCAACAGTGGCCAATCCAGGTTGCAAGTACCTTGCAGGATCCCAAGGGGTAGACAGATTCCAAATTGCTTATCCCAAGAATAAGCAGTGGATATTTGTAACTTTTCCAGCTTATGTCAGAAAAATGATACTGATTTGCAGATCTTTCTCTTGTACTAAATCACACAAGTAGTAAGTACTTCAAAAGGAAGACAGATAACATATCCCATTCTACTCTGCCTTGCTGCTATACCTTTATCCTTCACTTTAGAAGTCTTTCTTCCACGCAGCATTGCTGCCATACCCAGTATTTTGTACTTTGTATTTTGTCACTCTCATTTGCTGTCATACCCCAGACTCTATACCTTGGGGAGTTTTTGCCACTGTATGGGGCTGTATTGCACCTCTTGGTGCCATGATATGTAGATGGCTCTGTTTTTGCAGCTTTGTCATTATATCAGTGCTTTGGAGTTTTCCCTTCAACCTTCTCTGCTTCTTTCCCTCTTCATGGTGCCTTAGGATGTTGATGCCACTCTTGGTGCCACATTGCCTCTCATGTTGCCTTTTAAGGTTTATGTCATTGTTGTTGATGTCCTCTTTTGAAGCATTGTGGTGGTGTTATTTTCCTTCTTGCTGCTTCTTTGCTCTTCTGACAATGCCTTGGAGAGTTCATGCTACTGCTGGTTCCCCTTTTCCCCTTTACAGCGCCTTAGACTATTCATGTCACTTTTGGTGCCACCTTGACACAATCTAGGTGCCTTCAAGTTATTTCTTCCTTTTGATGATGTCTTCTCACAAGTTTCATTAGAATTGATGAGAAAACCCCCAATACCGGAGTTCAGAATAGGCCCGGTGCTTCCCCTATTGAAATCAATGGCAAATGAACGAACAAATAAAATGAATAAACAAATATCTTTTTTGTTTTGAAAGTAATGAAACAAATTGAGTTGATCACAATATTAATGACTGAAACAAAATGAATATTTTTCTTTTCCACATCCCTACTACTTCCTTTTTCTTTCATGGAAATGAATGAAAGATAAATGACATGAATGAACATAATAACTAATAACTGATAAACCAACACACAGAGCTGGACACTCACTTGATCTAACATTCATAAATAGCAACTATTTAGAACACTTAGCTACAAGCTACACACAAATTCCTTGGTCTGACCACCTCCTTATTCAGTCCAATATGAATATTCTCAATCCTCAGACCATACAAACTCATAATCCCATAGAATTTAAATATCGACCACCCTATAACAATGATGAACTAAAGGACAAATTAGAAGAAGAACTAAAAGACATAACACTCAATTATTGTAACTCAGCTAGGGAACTTCGGTTAGACTCAGTCAAAAAGATAGCCGATGAAATAAACCCCACCAAAACAATAACTATCAAAGAAACAAAACAAAATAACCACTGGCAAAATGCAAAAATAAAAGATGCAAAAAGAAAGCTCAGAAAATTTGAAAAAAACTGGAGAAAACACAAGACAACCGAAAACCTAACCAAATTCAGGAAACATCTAGCTTTCTACAAACAACTGATCCTTAATACTAAAAAAGAATACTATTCCAATAAAATAGAAACGTTTGCCAATAACCCAAGAACCCTATTCTCCATAGTAACGAATCTCACAAATGACAAACAAGAATCACCTCAAAGTCTTCCTGAATCAAAATGCAATGAATTAGCCACATTTTTTAGTGACAAAATATTAAACCTAAGAAACAAACTCCCAAAAAACAGCAAACAAGCAATCATAATGCAAAAAAGAGATGTTAACCTATGGTCCTCATTTATAGAAATATCAGAACAAGAAGTTGAATCAATGATAAAAAAAATATAAACCCTGCTCCACACAAAATTGATACAATACCAACAACTGAGATAAAAAAAAGCTTACCAATATAGTATCCCCAACACTAACTAATATCATAAACCTATCCCTAACTGAAGGATTAATGCCAGATACACTGAAAGGGGCAATCATAAAACCAATCATCAAAAAGAAAAACAGTGAGCCACTAATCCTCAATAACTACCACCTAGTCTCAAACCTCCCTTTATTAGCTAAATTAATTGAGAAAACAGTACAGAAACAGCTAGCCAAACACCTAGACAATAATAGCATACTGTACCCCTCACAACAAGGCTTCCGAAAACACTACAGCACAGAGACATTACTTCTCTCACTAACAGACAACATACTAAGAGGTTTTGATAACAGTAAACATTACATCCATATAATGCTCGACTTATCTGCAGCCTTTGATATAGTAAACCACAAAATACTACTAAAAAGACTTGAAGAAATTGGATTACGTGACAAAACAATAAACTGGTTCAGATCCTACCTAAACAATAGGTTCTTTCAAGTCCAGATAAAAAACACATTATCTAAAAAATTTAAACTTGAAACAGGAGTACCCCAGGGTTCAGTGCTGTCTGCTACCCTCTTTAACATATATATGCTACCCTTATGTCATCTGCTAACAGGCCTAGGGATAATACATTACATTTACGCAGACGACATTCAATTAATTCTACCAATAGACGACACAATTGAAAAAACATTAAGTCTAGCTAACATGTACCTAGACATAATTAAACAACTACTAAACCAAATGGAACTGGTTTTCAACATTGACAAAACTGAATTCCTTCACCTTGAGAGAAAAAATACAGAAATCATTCAAACACCGATAACTCTAAGAAATAACCAGACAATTGAGCTAGCCAAAAAAGTAAGGAATCTGGGAGTAATAATGGACTCAGAAATCAACCTGAAGCAACACATATCTATAAAAGTAAGAGAAGGCTATGCAAAACTTATGATCCTCAGAAGATTGAAACCATTACTCACACCTGCCCACTTCAGAACAGTATTACAAACACTTATCTTTTCCAGCACTGACTACTGCAATGCACTCTTACTAGGACTCCAAAGCACATCAATAATACCACTCCAGATACTTCAAAATACTGCAGCCAGAATATTGACGGGAAAAAAGAGGAGAGACCATATAACTGAAACTCTAGCAGACTTACATTGGTTGCCCATCGAATACAGGATAAAATACAAGGCTTTATGTACCATACACAAACTAATATATGATAAAGAAGCAGACTGGCTAAACACAGCCTTACGAGTACACATCTCACAAAGAAACCTCCGCTCAGCAAACAAAGCACTACTAACAATCCCTTCAGTAAAGTCAGCAAAACTAACCCAAGTGAGGCAAAGGGCTTTATCATTGGCTGGGCCCATACTATGGAACACGATGCCCCCTGAACTCAGATTACAGAATAATCTCAAAACTTTTAAGAAAAATTTAAAAACATGGCTCTTTGAAAAAGCCTTCACTAAAGAGTCTGGAGGGTAGAGAATGAAAGTATACAGAAACGTAGATGAGAATGATTTTATTCAATCCTACATTTAAGAAGTAATATCTCAAAGAGATAGTAACTCAATAATATACCTGGACTAGACCAACCTTGCTCAAATATTGATTTTATTTATGAAATTGTATCCGAACTTTATTGGCACCTGTTAGAATGTACGATAACCTACATTACATACCTTAGTCTATGTGCCTATTTGTAAACCGTTGCAATGGTATATAACTTAGCAATGGTATAGAAAAGGATTATGACACATTCTCAATCCCACGCAAGGCTCGCAGGGGAGGAGGGCTCCTCCTCATCGTTAAAAAACATCTCTCAATGAAATTGATACCTCACAACCTACCAAATAACTACGAAATCGCACTCTTCAAATCTGAATCCCTACAAATATGCCTAGTTTACTGCCCTCCAAAACTCTTAGACAACGAGATCTCTCCATTCCTCGAATTCTTAATAACTAACATTAGTTTGAAAAAACCAACCATTATTCTCGGAGATTTCAACCTCCACATCGATGCCAACCCCATATCTCAAAACAGCCAAACACTACTAGACATGCTCTCCAGCCTAAGCCTTAACCAAATAGTAAACAACCCTACACATAAAGCTGGTCATACCTTGGACCTAATTTTCACCAACCAGTACTTCTCTGATACCACCATATCATCCAAACCAGTTCCTTGGTCTGATCACTACATCATACAATGTAAGACTCAAGTGAAAATCGATCTAACAGCAAGAACATCCACACCTCAATCATTCAAATACAGACCCCCATTCCAACCCTCTCTACTCCAACAGGAACTAGGAAAACAAATGGAGAACCTAGACCTCTCCAATATAAATAATGCCACCCAATCTTGGTTCAACATTACAGAACAAACCGCCAACAACATAAACCCCGAGAAATTGAAACTATCGAATAATAACAGAACAAAAACCAACCCATGGTTCAACTCTCACCTAAGATCTATGAAATCCAACCTCCGAAAAATGGAAAAAGAATGGCAAAAATCAAAGTGCACAGCTTCCCTACAAAGATATCGAACACAACTTGCCACATATAAAAAAACCATCCTGAACTCCAAACGCGACTACTATAGTCAAAAGATAAAAACTTCCACGAATCAACCCAACGCCCTCTACAACATTGTAAGAAACCTCATTAATGAGAACAATATCAACTCCCCCACCTCCAAAACAAACAACCTAAGCCAAGACCTCGCCATTTTCTTCAAGAATAAAATAAACAAAATAGTGACCACCATCAACAATACCTCAGTTACCAAAGACAACATGGACACCCCAAATATCCCACCATGGACGAACTTCGAACCAATCTCAATCATTGAAACCGAAAAAATGCTAAAGAAAATAAACCCAGCTCGCCACAATCTTGATGTAATACCTACCCGTGATTTAAAAGAAATATCACACATCATTGCTCCCACATTGGCAGCTATCATAAATAAATCACTTGAAGAAGGTGAACTTCCAACTAAATTAAAAATCGCGAATATCACACCTATACTGAAAAAAAGAATCTCAATCCAGATGATCTGAATAACTATCGCCCCATCTCAACCTCCCCTTACTAGCAAAGATGACTGAGAAAGCAGCACTGTCACACTCAATGAACACCTGGAAACAACAAAATCCTACACCCATCACAACACGGGTTCAGAAAAAATCGCAGCACAGAAACCCTTCTACTCAATATCTCAAACAAAATAATAAGAGGCTTTGACAATAATCAAAGCTACATTCTAATACTACTCGACCTCTCTGCGGCCTTCGACACCGTAGACCACAAAAGCCTGATATCAAGACTTGCGAACATAGGTCTTACTGGCAATACCCTTGCCTGGTTCACTTCTTTCCTAGAAAACAGGTTCTTCAAAGTCACTTTTAACAACAACTCTTCTGACCCCCTCCCCCTCGAAACAGGTGTTCCACAAGGATCAGCCCTCTCAGCCACCCTCTTTAATATTTACTTACTCCCCCTCTGCCAACTCATTGCAAGCCTAGGCATATCATTCTATATGTACGCCGACGATATTCAGCTCCTCATTCCCATTACAACTACGGCCGAAGATGCACTGCGACTAACAGCAAACCACCTTATCGCAATTCGAAACATGCTGAACCAGCTAAAACTGTGCCTCAACATGGACAAAACAGAATGCATACTCTTTGATAGAAACACAGAACCAAATGACCACATTACCCTCCTTCAAATTGGCACCTCTAACATTCAACTGAAGAACAATACAAAGGACCTTGGAATATGGTTTGACTCCGAACTAAACTTCAAAAAAAACATTGCAATGAAAACAAAAGACGGTTTCCACAAACTCCACATACTTAAACACCTCAAGCCTCTACTCCACCAACAAGACTTCAGAACCGTCCCTGCAATCTCTCATCTTTACCAGCCTCGACTACTGTAACGCATTACTAATTGGTCTACCCAAATCTACCCTAAAACCACTACAACTATTACAGAACGCCGCTGCCAGAGTTCTAACCGGCAAAAAAAATCAGACCACATAACCCCTGTACTGAGAGCCTTCACTGGCTACCTGTCGAACAAAGAATAAAGTTCAATACACTAACAATCATACACAACGCGATCCACAGAACAGATAACACCATCCTTGATAACATGCTCCAAACTCACAAACCACAACGCAACGACTAGAACGTCAAGCAAACTGCTCCTAACCATACCCTCTATTCCATTGGCCAAAAACTCCAACACTAGGAACAGAGCCCTCTCCATTGCGGGTCCAAAAGCATGGAATCCCTACCTGTCTATCTAAGTTCACTCAGAGACATAAAATCCTTCAAAAAAAGAACTCAAAACATGGATTTTCAGTCAGTCTTTCACAGATGACATTGGTTAAGCATACCTCAAACACACACCCAAAATGACTCTCTGACATTAACCCTGTCTTGTCATAGAATTAATGCATCAGCACTTTATTATAACCGGTTCAGGCAATATTTTACATAGTTAGATATATATTTACTATTATTATTATTTTCAACCTGATAAGCAATATTTATACATAGTTAGACTTGTTCAACCTAAAATAATTACTTAATAGTTCCGTAACATCTTGTTTACATGCTACCCATTTATATTGTTCATTGTTTGTTTTAATTGGATTCTCTTTAATATTGTTAGTTATATGTATCAAAATCGTTGTATGTATCAAGTTGTTATTCTGTAAACCGGAGTGAAGGCATGTTTTGCTATACTTCGGTATAAAAAAAAGACTTTAAATAAATAAATAAATAATAAATAAAAGTTTTTAAATAACTAACTAACTAAATAAATAAATAAATAAAACAATGGCATCCAGAATGACATAAAGAACTGAACTGAAAAGGTGTTCCAGTAGTACAGTAGTATCATGCTTCTTCCATGTGTCAATGTTATAAGATGCTCCAACTTTTTATCATTGCTCAGCAAAATGGGTTTAAAATGAGGATTCAAAGTGGTATTATTTTGTTCATTTTCTTTTCATTTTGGACAGATAATTTCTAATCAATCTGGATTTTATAAGGTAGAGAATTCTTCATGTATGGTAATGTTATATAGGCTATTTTGATCAGGATTCCAAATTATCACTAGAAATGTAAAAAGCACTTTGAAATCAATCTTGAACCAATAGATTGGGAATCTGACTTGAGGTTGTTGATAAAATCTTATTTTCCCTAGCTTGTTAGAAAAATTAATTCCTCCCTTGCCCATGGAGATAGGAAATATCAAAGCAGAACTGAAAATCTATGCAAGGTTTTCCAAAGACCCTGATATGAATTTCGAAACATTTGATACAAAATATAAAAAATCCTCTCAAATGTGTAAGCACTTTTGAAATTCTTTCAGTTTTTCATAATTAATTGAAATCTACAAATATTTACAGATATTTTCAAATTGTATAGGAAATCTATTTATTGAAACATTTACCCATCTTTATCAATGTGTTTATTGTTACTCAACTCTAATTTTTCCTTTGGTGTTTCCACTATTAAATGTTCACATTCAAAGAATGGCAGCAATTTTGTAATATAATTGACATGAATCCTTCATCAACTACAGACTCATGAGCCATGTTTCAGAGCCACTGCTTTATATAACTCATCATAGCTTTTTTTTTTTTTTTTTTTTTTTTATAATTGGATGCCTTATATTACCTTGTTATCTCCCAAATTTTACCACCATGCTATTTTTATTAGGTCTTCATTTTGCTTCCCCTATTAAGCGTTATAAATCTATCTTTAATATAGCTTACCTTGCCTTTTGTATGATGGGAGGTGAGAGAGTGATATGCCCCAAGAAAGAAAGAGACCTGAGGGTAATCATTTCTGATGATCCAAAGGTAGTAAAATAGTGTGATAAAGTGAAGGCAAGAGCTAGTGAAATGTTAGGGGTTTAGGAAGAAGTGAAACCAATAGAAAAAAAAAGATGAAAATGACTTCTGCAGGTTGTTAGTGGAGGTATTAAGTTCAGTTCTAGAGGCTATATCACTGAAAAGATATATACGGGGTAGAGGAAGTCAAGAAAAGCTAAAATGTTGCAGTTTGCACCAAGTATACCCATAATTGGAGAGAGGGAATATGAAAGAGGCAATATAATATATCTCTCTATACAAATAATGCCCAAGAATCAACATTTTTCAGTGGTAAGGAAGTTATAGAACAGAACAGAAATATTAAGAGTTCTTTAAGGCAAATGATAAGCACAGGAGAAAATATCATTGTTAATAATTGAAGAGGAAATAGATCTGATTTTTGTTGCATTGCAAAATGGAGTGGGGGGATTGGACAGGCTATATGTGCTTAGGTGTCATTATATTCTATATTTCTATTTACAATACTTCTCGTAAATGTATAGATGATTTCCTTACATCTTTATTTCCTTTATTTTTCTCAATATTCATAATACAGGAAAGCAGCAAGTAAGATAAAGACGAATACTACTGCTCCTTCAATAATAACAGTCTGCTGAAACTTAAAATGGCACAGGAAATGTGTTACTATGATTAGCCCAGAACACCAGATGGGACAGGCACACCACAGAACCAAAGTAGTGTATGATTGCTGGAAAAATGTAAGCTTCTGTAACAATAATGCTTTGGAGGAAGTAAAAATCTAGAACTAGTAATTGTGTAAAAAGTGCTGAAAAATTACATAGCCATTCTTGTAGCAATGAAAAGACACTGAAGCACATTGATTTTGAAAGGCTCATTTAAAAAGACAGGTGCCAAACCAAAAGTAGATTCCTAAATAAAGCTTCTATGGAGAAAGAAAGCCTGTGATAGCATTCAATCTATTTGAGTCTGAGAAGGTGCAGTTAGAACCTGCCAGTGCTTGCAACCTGAAATAATCTTTTTATGCCATGGCTCCCCTGTCTCCCATTTCCTGCTCCTCCTCAACAACTGTTTGGGTATTCAAGATGGTGCCGATAGCCTTTGCCCTTACTGTGTGACAGGAGTCGACAATGGCATCAGCAGCCCCTGTGACATAGTAAGGGCAAAGGCTATCGGCACCATTTTGAATACCGCAGCCGACGGCCCGAGTGCAGGAGATTGCTCCAGGACCCCCGCTGGACCACCAGGGACTTTTGGCAAGTCTTGGGGGGGGGGGTCATGAGGGTGGGGGTTTATTTGTTAGTGATACGTTGTATTCATGGGGGTTCGCCATACGTTTCGTGATCCCCACGAATACAACAAATATGGCATATACGTTGCGGATTGCCAATACGTTGCAAATGAATGCACACCTCTACTTCACACTGCCCACCTGTTCTGCTCCTCACCTGCCTGTCCTGCCTATCTATTCCTCTCCTTCTCCCTTGGACAGATATCTGGTACTGCCCTTACCCTGATCCCAGATATGCCTGACTGCTGCCTGTCTCTGACCACTGTCTAGACCTTGAACTTGCCTGACCACCACCTTCTATAACTCAAGCTATCCATGGACTTCCACATCTGCTACCAACAGAGACTCCACCTAAGTCCCATGCCCTGGCAACCAAAAGCTCAGCCTGAGGTGAACATGGGCTGGTATAGGCGAAGGCCCCTCTGCTTCATCCAGGTCTGCCTGCCAATGATGGGAATCTATAGAGCTCCTCCCTGCAAGCAGCACCAATCTATCTCAGCCCAAGGGTCCACAGACGCAACAACTAGTTAGTGAGCAGGAAAGATAACATTAACCCATTTTGACTAGGGCTGACCAGACAGTGAATTTATGTGCCCAATATGCTAGTGCATTTGTGTCCATGTTCTCGAAGGGCTCTGCGAGATAGCATGTCACATTTTTTCCGGGGTCTGCTTTTCTTGGGTGGGCTGAGAGTCTATTTTTCCAGCTGCTTTCACTATGATCTATGCCAGGAGAGTTGATTCTTAATGGAAAACATGGCTTTGGTATATTGAGATGGGGCAATATGGTACTAGCTGATAGGGTATTGCTCCTGCTTGCAATACTCTCTGAGATGCTCACTGTTTCCTTCTGTGCTATATCCCTACCCTGCCTTTGTCTCTGGCACTCCTCTTGACAGATCTTATCTAACAACATCTCCTCCATGAATATGAAACACTGGGGCTGGCAGATTGGACTTCCTTTCATCTGGGGATTACAAAGTGAAGCAAACACGTGCAACAACTGATTGTTTTAAATTAATGCATATTCCTATGATAAATACTTCTCTACACTTTAGGGATGTAGCTGCCACTCTGCTTTGCTGCTATATGACTTTTGCACACTTGGAGATCTTGATAAAACTCTGCCTTGCTGCTTTAATCATTATGCTACATCTTGGGGGTCTTGTTGCCACTCTGCTTTGTCCCTTTGTCACTTTGCTATCTAACCTAAGACTCTACAACTTGGGGGTCTTGCTGCCAGTTTGCCTTGTTGCCCTGCTCCTAACACTACATCTTGAGTATCTTACTGCCACTCTGTCTTGCTGCCCTGCTCCTGACACAACAATTTTGGAATCTTGCAGCCATTCATCCTTGCTGCTATACACTTTATGCTATACCTTGTTCAAATGTACAAAAATTTTGCCTCTGCATAGGCAGTCAATGGGACACATCCACAGCATCTTTTTCAGAGGCAGGGGAAATGAAATGAAAAATATAAGCAGGAAAAATTACTGTCCCATATGCAAATAGTCAACAGAATTATAGTGGAAATGCTGCACTCCAATTGTGGAATACTACTATGCTTTGTAAGGTAATCAATTGCTCTTCTTGTGGACTGTTTTTTATTTATTTTGTCATTCCCCCCCCCCCCCTCCAACATGTAACCACTTAGTTTTTTGGGGGTTTTTTTCAGAAAATTTAAAAATAAATATTTTACCTGAGAATGGACCCTATAGGGCCCATACCAGCATTTACGTCCTGAAATCTCTTTCATGCCAGGTCTTTCTTACTCAGTGTGACCTCAGATTGGAAATAGTTTTTGGCCGACAGGCAGCTACAGAAAGTCATTAGTCTGCACAAGTCTGAAGTTCGTCATTTAGAAATCATTATGTGAGCCACATCTGGGGTGTGAGCAGCACATCTGGGGTGTGAGCAGCCACATCTGGGGTGTGAGCACATCTGGTGCCTGAATTCTGTGCCGGTTTCCAGTTAGGAGGAACAGTGCTGTTAAATGAATTACAAATGAATCTCTTTAAGTCACACAGAGAAAGGGACTTGCCAGAGAATGTAAGGAAATCTTCCTTTCCTTATCCTGCTAGACCAGCTTAGGTTTATTTCACCCTATCAACAGATGGAGACAGAACATAACTTTTCCAGTGACAACATGACTCCTTTTAGTAGTGGTACTGCACAGTCACTTGCCAGTGTTCTGTCTTTCTTTTTGCCAGGTATGAACTCAGTTGGAAAATATAAGATATTGTCCTGACTCCATGCCATAAATGTTTTAATTGCATTTGATGATACTTTGTAAATCGATGTGATGTCTGCTTCGAACGTCGGTATAGAAAAATTATTAAATAAATAAATAAATGATCTTTCTGATTCCACTGTACGTTTTTTGACTATTTGCTTATGGGACAGTAATTTTTCTCATTTGTATTTTTAAATTTCTAATTTCTCCATTGTTGTTTTGCTAATTTCTACTTTTTATATTTCTCCCTGTTTGGAAGCTCCACTTGTCATTTTTAAGGTATATTGCCCTTAACCTCAGCATTATATTTTCCACCTGTTTGGTTGTCTTAATTCTGTTATTACACTGTCTGCCTTCCCCCTCTCCTTCCCTTCCCTTCCCTTCCACTTCCAGATCCCCCTTCCTTATCCCTCTCCCTTCCCCCCTTTTCTCTTCCCTTCTTCCCCCCTCCCCCCCTCTTGTTCTAGCCTGGGTCCTTAAGTTTTCTATAATTTTTCATAGTTTTTTTAATCTGTTATTTTCCATTTCTCAATGTGTAGATCCTGGAAGCTAGTGCTCCAGTCTTTCTCAAAGTCTGAACTCATGTGCCTTTACTTGGTAGACCTTCCTCCTTTTTGGTTAAAACAAGTTTGTGATGACTGGTTGTATTTTCTCTGTGTTAGCCAACCTGCTCAATACTGATTGAATCTGTTTTTTCCATAGATATGAACATCTATCCCCCTGATGCAGTCCTGATGTGAAACACGGCCATGCTGGGGTCTCTCTCTGAACTATAAGAGTGGGGGTTTTCTTTAAAGTATAAGACTCCCTTGTGTTAATTTGTTTATGTGTTACTTGTTTATGTGGTTCTGTTAACACAAAAAATAATAAAAAATGTATTGAAGATGTATTAATCGGTGTTTTATGTCTAGCCACACATTCTTTATATTGTAAGTGACAATTTTAACTTGGTTTTAATATAGGATCTAGTCAAGTACTTTTACTAAGATCGGTATCATGACCTATTGCAGAAAAACTGGTAGTTTTCTATAATTTTCTATATTGCTCTTTAAAAATGCAGTCAATAACTTATGAAAATATTATCATTTTTCCTTCCTGGTAGAATAAAATGGCATGTCTATTTTAAATTAGTTTTCCCATTTTTAACATTCAGAAATCCATATTCAAAAGTCTGGTAACTTTTTGAGTTATTTGGACAAAAACTATGAATTGAAAAATGTTTCCCCAGCTAAATTTTATCTGAGTAACTCATTAGGTGAACACAATTTACCCAAATAAAAAGAGGCAAGTTGGAGGGTGTGACAAATGTATTCAGGTAGTCCTGATATTCAGCTCTATATGGATATGCTTAGCTGGTTAAGTCTGGTCGGGGATATCGCTGTTCCAAATTTATGCGGGTAACTTTCCCACTAACTGTCCTGATGAATATAGACCTCTAAGAGGAAAGGAAAAGAAAAGTGAAAGCATCCTAGAATATACTGGAATGCAAGCAACTGCAGCAAGGGGAATTCCAGAGTTATTTCAGCCCCAGCAGCAATAAATAGAATTTAGTATTTGGAGCTCAGAAGGCTAGTAAATAAAACATGCACATGTATATGATAATGATCTTCAAATTCCTCACAGGTATAAATAATGCAAAAGGAGCAAATATGTTTCAGTGGAAATGAAGTTCTAGAACAAGACGTCAAGATATGCGGTTCAAAAGGATAGAATAAGGGTGGTGGATGCATGAAACAGCCTCGCCCTAGAGGTGTTGGAGGGCAAAATGGTAACAGAATTCAAGATAGCACGGACACCTTAGTTATGAAGAAGTGTTACTGAGACTATAATTTCCAGAGGGCCACGGATGGCGCCACACAAAAAACAACCTTTGCTTTTATATTAGTCCGTCCCGCTCAACTATTTTTAGATTGCACCACCAAGCAAAGCACCCTCCAGCTAGTTAGATAAATAGAAGGACTCACTCTCAATGAGCACCACATAAAATATTTGAAAAAATGCATGATACAAAAGAAATAGAAATCTTCAAACTTTGTTCCACAAATCTGGGGAGACTTAGTGCCCATTCATACTCTAAAGCACAAACTGATACACCGAGCCAGCAACCAGAAGGTCAGCCGTGAACGAAGGGTTCCAGTTTATCACATTTCTTAAAAGGAGTCCCTCTTCATTACACTCACTGGAGAACTCAGCCAAAGCAAAACCTTACTCAGGGAAAATTGATGCCCTTGTATTTGGCTTTTCAGAACAGGCTTGCAAGCGAAGCAGCAACAGACAATCTTTGTAAAGCACTGACGAGTAAACCGCTGCAGATTGTTTCTTAATCCTGCAGAACAAAAAAAAGTCGCACTCCTGCTGCTATCAGCAGGCAATTCTGGTATGAGAAAAAAGGTTTATGAAACAGAGATCACAAACAGACAAGTCCAGCTCAAAGATGAAACCCTGTTGTTCCATCTTGTTTATTCTGCAGATCTAGTTCTGCTCTAACTTAATAGTGTCTTGACCTTATTTCTGGCCCTCCAACTCAGTTCACACAGTCAATGGCACAAAACTGCATATATTGTAGGAATTTTCAAAAGCCCACTTACACGGGAAGTGAATTTATATGTGTAAAACACATTTTTAAGTGCATAAATGCTTTTGGAAATCAGGCCGGGAGATTCCAAAAGGGACAGGATATGGGTGTGGTCTGGCTGGAACATAGGCACATGTGTGCGCAGCCAGTGTATTTTATAACATGTGCACAAATGTGTGCATAAGTTATCAAATTGCTACATCCCTGTGTGTGCGCTGACACAAACGCATCATTGTAAGCCCATGTACCACTTTGAAAGTTACCATCCTTATATTTTGAAATTTCTCCATTAAGCATGATAGTTTTTATAGCTATTAAGAACATGCCATACTGGGTCAGACCAAGGGTCCATCAAGCCCAGGATCCAGTTTCCAAAAGTGGCCAATCCAGGCCATAAGAACCTGGCAAGTACCCAAAAACCAAGTCTATCCCATGTTACTGTTACTAGTAATAGCAGTGGCTATATGCTAACTCAACTTAATTAATAGCAGGTAATGGACTTCTCCTCCAAGAATTTATCCAATCCTTTTTTAAACACAGCTATACTAACTGCACTAACGACATCCTCTGGCAACAAATTCCAGAGTTTAATTGTGCGTTGAGTAAAAAAGAACTTTCTCCGATTAGTTTTAAATGTGCCACATGCTAACTTCATGGAGTGCCCCCTAGTCTTTCTATTATCCGAAAGAGTAAATAACCGATTCACATCTACCCATTCCAGACCTTTCATGATTTTAAACACCTCTATCATATCCCTCCTCAGCCGTCTCTTCTCCAAGCTGAAAAGTCCTAACCTCTTTAGTCTTTCCTCATAGGGGAGCTGTTCCATTCCCCTTATCATTTTGGTAGCCCTTCTCTGTACCATCTCCATCGCAATTATATCTTTTTTGAGATGCGGCGACCAGAATTGTACACTGTATTCAAGGTGCGGTCTCACCATGGAGCGATTCAGAGGCATTATGACATTTTCCATTTTATTCACCATTCCCTTTCTAATAATTCCCAACATTCTGTTTGCTTTTTTGACTGCCACAGCACACTGAACCGACAATTTCAATGTGTTATCCACTACGATGCCTAGATCTCTTTCTTGGGTTGAAGCACCTAATATGGAACCTAACATTGTGTAACTATAGCATGGGTTATTTTTCCCTATATGCATCACCTTGCACTTATCCACATTAAATTTCATCTGCCATTTGGATGCCCAATTTTCCAGTCTCACAAGGTCTTCCTGCAATTTATCACAATCTGCTTGTGATTTAACTACGCTGAACAATTTTGTATCATCTGCAGATTTGATTACCTCACTCATCATATTTCTTTCCAGATCATTTATAAATATATTGAAAAGTAAGGGTCCCAATACAGATCCCTGAGGCACTCCACTGCCCACTCCCTTCCACTGAGAAAATTGTCCATTTAATCCTATTCTCTGTTTCCTGTTTTTTAGCCAGTTTGTAACCCACGAAAGGACATCACCACCTATCCCATGACTTTTTACTTTTTCTAGAAGCCTCTCATGAGGAACTTTGTCAAACGCCTTCTGAAAATCCAAGTACACTACATCTACCGGTTCACCTTTATCCACATGTTTATTACCTCCTTCAAAAAAGTGAAGCAGATTTGTGAGGCAAGACTTGCCCTAGGTAAAGCCATGCTGACTTTGTTCCATTAAACCATGTCTTTCTATATGTTCTGTGATTTTGATGTTTAGAACACTTTCCACTATTTTTCCTGGCACTGAAGTCAGGCTAACCGGTCTGTAGTTTCCCGGATCGCCCCTGGAGCCCTTTTTAAATATTGGGTTTACATTAGCTATCCTCCAGCCTTCAGGTACAATGGATGATTTTAATGATAGGTTACAAATTTTTACTAATAGGTCTGAAATTTCATTTTTTAGTTCCTTCAGAACTCTGGGGTGTATACCATCCCATCCAGGTGATTTACTACTCTTCAATTTGTCAATCAGGTCTACCACATCTTCTAGGTTCACCGTGATTTGGTTCAGTCCATCTGAATCATTACCCATAAAAACCTTCTCCAGTATGGGTATCTCCCCAACATCCTCTGGAACGAAGAGTATTTATTCATTTCACTCCAGATTTGTTATGCGTGCCATCTGCGGCAGACCTGCAGCATGGCCCTCTCACCTTGTTACACAGACTCCAGCTCCTTAATCCTCCTCACTAGTGGTGGTGGTGGGCCGCCGGCTCCGACCTCGGGCCACCCCCGGTGCCTCTGGCTCTGCTATGGTCCCCAGTGTTGTAGGTCAAGATGCCAATGCTTGTCGGGCCTCTCTGCATGATCCGCGGAGAGACGCCACTACCCGCGCCCATCACTGATCCTTATGAAGGGCTCGCAGCGGGAACCTGACCGTGGTCCCGGATGATGACTTCAAACCCTTCAGTGTATTTAAGCTCAGGCCTCACTCCATAGCATTGCCTTTTCAACCGGTCTCCTTGCTACTTGAGTACTCGCTGCTTGAATCCTCTCTACTCTTCGTTCCAGACCTTCATTATTCCCGGTTCCTGTCTTTCTCGTTCCTGCCCTGTCTATGTTTTAGACTGACTCTATGGATATTGACTTTGCTTTGCTTGACTACACTTCAAGCCTATCTCCAGACCTGGAACTCCGCTACGCCTGATTACGCTACTGCCTATCTCCAGACCCTTTTCTCCGTTACGCTTGACTATGCTATTGCCTATCTCCAGGCACAGACCACTGCTATGCCTGACTCTGCTATTGACTTCTCCCTGATCAGACCATTGCCTTGATTGACTACTCTATTGACTTCTCCATGATCAGAACTCAGCATTGCTTGCCATGACCTCCGCTTTGCTGCCAGCTCTGATCCAAGCCTCTCATTGATGCTTCTCCTAGCCTACTCCCTGGACGTGGACTTATTAGGCTTCAGCTTACCTTTGCTCGAGTGCCCCCAGCTAATCTCTGTCCCATTGGCGCCCGAGTTCAAGTACCATACCCAGTCCAGGGTAGGACTACACCACCTATCGTCTGCTGTCTCTGGGCTGAACCAACCTCTCTTGCTAACCAACCTTGAGGCCCACCCAAGTCCTGCCGGCCCTGGCACCCAAAGGCTCAACCCGCAGGGAACGAGGGCTGGTATAGATGAAGCTCGAGTGGCCTCTGCCTTCAGCCCACTCCACCTGCTGATGGTGAGGACCCGTAGGTTCTCACCTACGGGTTGCGTCAATCCACTTCAGCCCAAGGGTCCACCACCGAAGCAACAAAAGTGAAGCATCCAGTCCACATTCAGATCTCATTTCTAATTGGGAATTGACACTGACAGTATAAAAGTGGTCAGGAGGGGAGAAATGTAAATTGCTGGCTGCTCCCCTCACTTAAATTTCCTACATGCTGGATGCACATAGAATACTGGAGGACTGGTGACCCCCAGCACATTTTTTTTTTTTAAATCATGGCAGGCAGTTGGCACAGGCCCCTGGCCCCCATAAAGAGGTATTGAATACATTCAGTTAGGGAACAGTGGCCAATCCTGGTTATTAGGAAGTACCTGGCAGATCCAAAGGGCAGTTCCATTTCTTGTTGCTCACTTCTAGGGACAAATGGTGACTTTCCTAAATTTACAAGAATAATAATGGTGTATGGAGTTTTCCTCGAGGATTTTGTCCAAACCACTTTTAAACCTTGCTATACTAGATGCCTTGACAATATCCTCCAGCAACAAATTCCACAGCTTATGTTTTGAATGAAAAATACTTTCTGCATTTTGTTTTAAATCCACTACCTGTTAGTTTCAAAGAATATCTGCAGTCCTAGTACTATTTGAAATGGAAAATATCCATCCATATTTATCTGTTCCAGCCCACTATGGGTTCTCGGCTTGGATTTGGGGTTTGAAGGAGAGAGGTACAGGGTGAAATGGAAGGGTGAAGGTAGTGGTTCTGTTGAGCGTGGAAGAGGAGGTGGGGGAGGAAGAAGCCTTGACCAAGTTTAAATATAATGGGGTCAGTACCTAGGAGTTGTCATAGCTGCTAATTTTTTAAATTAATTTTTGGGGTTGGAGGGGTCGGGTGGTATAAATCAACAGAGTTTTACTTATTTTGAAGGATATTGGGGTTTACTCTGTTTGCTTGCCTTTTTAAAAAAATAATATTTTTGATTTACCAGCTATTTGATAAATATAGCCAGTTAGGATAAAAGTTATCCAGGTAAACTTACTTTATATGAGTATATTCAGTGGGTTACTGACTATACTAGCTAAAGTTGGTTAATTTTAACGGGGTAACTTGGCACTTGCTAGCCTACTGAATGTGGGTCTTTTAATGTCCTTCCTCCAGTGATTATGTCAAATTTAATTGCATTACAATCACTATCACTAAGTATCGCACCACTGTTAACCCTTGCACCGGGTCCTACTTTCCAGTGAGGGTTAGAAAAAATATAACTGCTTCTCATCGATTCCAGGGTCAGCTACTCAATGAACCAGTTATTTACGGCATCCAGAAACTTTACTTCCCTATTATATCTTGATATATTTACCCAATCATTACTGGGATAATTTAAATTTCCCATTATTTTTTTGTTGCCAATTTTATTTGTATTTCTAATTTCTGTTAATATTTCATCTCATTCTTTATCTTAGCCAGGAGGACAGTAGTATACACACAGCTATATGCTTAGGGCTGGATTTTAAAAGCTCTGTGCGCGCCGGGAGTATTTTAAAAGGCCCAGCCACACGCATAAAGCCCCGGGACCTGTGTGACTCCCGGGTCTTTGAGAAAAGGGGCAGGGAGGGGCGGTCCAGGAGGGGCAGGATGGGGCAGAGCGGGGCAGAGCTAGAGGCCCCCGGCACAGCGACCATTTGCCACTTTGTTGGAGGATCGTGTGCTGGGAGGCTGCTGGCTTGCGCAACCTGTGCCTGCCCCTAGGCAGGCGAAACAAATTCAACAAGAATTTTGGGGGGGTAGGTTAGGGTTGGGGGGGGTAGGTTAGGGGAAGGGGAAGGGAGATTAGTGTAGGGGGTGGAAAGTTCCCTTCCAGGCCATTCCTAAATTGTAGTGGCCTGGGAGGGAACAGGGGAAGGCCGCGGGCATCGGTGTGCACATGTTACAAAATCAGGAGTCCATGTGTGTGCGCCAGGTAGTGCATGCACGCAAGCTTATAAAATCTATCCCTTAATGTTCACACATGGAATATCCATCTATAAAGATTCTACAGTGCATTTTGTTTCCTGTAGAACTTCTATCCTGCCTGACTCTATGTCATCCTTAAGATATAGTGCCACCACTCTAACAATGTTATCTACCTTGTCATATCAATAGAATTTGTAGCCTGGTGTCACAGTGTCCCATTGGTTATCATCCTTCTACTAGGCCTCTAGCTTCCTTTAGTGCTATATATTCTAACTTAAAAATCTTAGCCATTTTGATTACTGGCAGCTGATGGTCCAAGTGCAGGAGGTTGCTCCTGGACCCCCGCTGGACTACCAGGGACTTTTGGCAAGTCCTGGGGGATCCTCCTGACCCCCACAAGACTTGCCAAAAGTCCAGCGGGGGTCTGGGAGCAACCTCCTGCACGCCGGCCATCGGTGCTCCTACCATGTGACAGGGGCCGGCCAATGGCACGGATACCCTGTCACATGGTAAGGGCAAAGGGGCATCGGCGCCATTTTTTTTTTAGAACAGCTGATGCCTGGGAATGGGAAATCTCTCCCCGAGGCCCCCCTGGATCTCTTCTCTCCCCGAGGCTCCCCTGGATCTCTCCCCGAGGCGCCCCGAGCCGCGCAGCCTGCCTCCGTTCCCTCCGAGGCCGCTCCGAAATCGGAGCGGCCTTGGAGGGAACTTTCTTTCGCCCTCCCCTCACCTTCCCCTCCCTTCCCCTACCTAACCCACCCCCCGGGCCCTATCTAAACCCCCCCCCTTACCTTTGTCCCTCGATTTACGCCTGCTAGAAGCAGACGTAAATCTCTGCGTGCCAGTGTACTGCTGGCGCGCCGTCATCCGACCCGGGGGCTGGTCCGGAAGCCTCGACCATGCCCCCGGGCCGGCACCACGCCCCCGGTCCCGCCCCCGAAATGCCGCGCCCCGCCCCCGAAACGCCGCGTCATTCGGCCCCGCCCCCGACATGCCCCCGACACGACCCCGACACACCCCCTTAAAAAAAACCCCGGGGCTCTGCGAGCACCGGCGGCCTATGCAAAATAGGCGCGCCGGCGCGCGAGGGCCCTGCTCGCGTAAATCCGCCCGGATTTACGTGAGCAGGGCATTTAAAATCCGCCCGTTTGACTTTAGGTTTTGAAAAAAGGGAAGGTCCAGGAGCATTCTGGGTGGGGCCAACAGTTATGCACACAAGTTGAGATTTTATAAGACACCTATGCATGTACATTTGACAACTTACTTGCATAATTTTACACTTGCTAATTAACTTGCACTATTGATTTCTAACTTGTTTATTGTCTACTACTGGCTGGGTGGAAGGTCTGGGTGAAATGGGGGGAGTTCAGTTTGAAGAACCAGAAGGTCTTGCCTCTGGGGATAGGGAAATACCTCCAGTACCTGAATGTAATCCACTTTGAAGCACTGAAAAAAGTGCAAAAAGCAGAATATAAATCTTAAATACATAAATAAATAAATAGAACTGACAGAGGAATCAGAAAAACTGGTAATTTCAATTATGCGCACATATTTCGAAAAACAATGACTTTTGCTCAGAATTTGTTTTTTTATGCGAACAAGTCATGCTTTTTTTTCCGCATGTATTTTTTTTTTAATGGGTAGGAAAATTACACACGTTTAATGCATTCAAATATTTATTTTCAATGCATTGTAGGTGTTTGTGTGTAAACATAATAGGCATGTATGTTGGGGATAGGCATGTGTTCATTTTCAAATATGCATGTATCTGATATGTACAGGTTATATAATATTGTACTGCAGATAAGCAGCTGTATGGAATTGTTTGAACGTTTCCTCCCTCTTTATGAGGTAATGGTAAGCTACCAGCATTTACTATGATTTCAAGGCTTTGTCATCATTGGACTAAGGTCCAATGGTAGTCTCTATCTACCAATCATTACAATGTTTTACTTCTCGTTAAACTGTTTATCTTTCCTCTAACTCTAATCCCAGTTAGAATGACCCCGTTTTATTGTAACTTTTTTTCTTCCATGCACTTGTTTTACCTTTTAATGTATACTCTTATGTTATTAGTTATTTACGTTATAATGTATTTCTCACCCCTTGTTTTATGTAAACCGACATGATACGAACTCCGTGAATGCCGGTATAGAAAAATACAAATAAATAAATAAAAAAATAAATAAAGGTCTGGAAATTTCTGTGAGCAACTTGACTCTCCCATTCCAAACAGGCATTTTTGACCTGGATTATATTGCTTAATAGTCTGTTTCCCTTCTGATTAATTTATCTGCCCCCAGTCTCAGCATTATTGAATGCGTTTCTTCTACATTATTTAGACATTATTTTATCATAGCCCCAGGTCAGTGTATATCAAGCCAGTCCTGGAATGCCTCCTAGCCATTCTGGTTTTCAGGATATCCACAGTGAATATAAGATAGGCAGACTGGATGGGCTGTGTGGTCTTTATCTGCCATCATGTTTTAATATGCATGAAATAGATTTGAACTGCTTCCGTTGCATGCTTATCTATCTCATGCATATTCATTGCAGATATCCTGAAAACAAGATTCACGAGGGGTACTGCAGGACCAGTTTAAGAAACACTGCCCTAGATCCTTTGTGCATTATCTTTCATGATGGAAGGTGTCTTTAAGAAGTCTGCCTAATGGTCACGGGTTGTCTACCACTCTTGATATTCAGAAAAAGCTGTGCCCGCCAAAATCTATGTCCTTTTGCAATCTGTCAGGCTTTGAAGTTTGTGATTTGGGGCCCCAGTTCAGCATTTTTGCTCCCTCAGTTTCTATCAAATTTTAACAGCTCACCTGGAAGCTGTTCAGATCTGGCTTCTGCTGATCCTGTGAAGCCATTGTGCTTTCACTCCTGTTTCTCTGCTTCCCGATTACAGAATCCTGCAGACAGATGCAGGGTAATGGTGCTGTTACCTAATCATTTCTGCTGCTGTTCACTTCACCTGTGATTTCCTTGTGTTTGCTCCTGTGCTCCCTCACCTGCCCTTTGTGCCACAACTTCTCACCTCTGCTTATCAACTTCATGAACAGAGTATCAGGGAATGATTCTCCATTGTCTCTCCATTAAGCATAAGGATTTCTTTTAAAGACACGTTGAGGTAGATATTCATAAAGGAGCAGATTTTAAAACCTGCACATGCGGCCTACATTTGTGCGCGCTGCCCGGTGTGCACAAATGTAGGCCTGATTTTATAACATGCGCATGCAGCCATGCAAAATAGGCTCGGTGTGCGCAGGAGCAGTTACACGTTTACATCCTGAGGATTTACACACGTAACCCTTTTAAAATCTGCCCCAAAGTCATTCAGATGGAAAAGTTATCCATCTAAATGGCAAGTTTTGGTATATTCAGCCTCTTATCCTCTTAACTGGATAAAAACTGGCCAGATAAAAAAGAGGAAGTCTGGGGATGTAACTGGAAGGAACTACTTATCTGACTAATTTAGCTGAATATGTTGCAATATTCAAGCTTATATGGCTAAGGAATCCAGATAACTTTAGACCTGCTATTGAATAGGTCTAAAGTTAGCAGGTTTTCTTATCCTGCTAGTTATAACATTATCCAGATATATTCAATGGCGCAGCCACACCAGTGAGCATCCTGGCTAAGTTAGCCGGATAAGTCGGCTATGTCTGAATATTGACCTCATGATCTATGCAGCAGGCATGGAAAACTTATCGACTAAGCCAGTGGGATTCATTTAGATTATAACTTTTATCAGGTGCTCGGTCACCTTCGTTGGCCCATACCCAGGGACATGGGCATTTTATATCATACGTATCTGCGCGCATGTTATAAAATGGACTGGCCGCGCGGACATGTGTGCACAATTATAAGTGGCTGTGTGCTTATGCGTGCAAATGCTGCTTCTACCATGTCAGTGGGAGGATTTAAGTAGATATGCGTGCCAATGTCATTTCCAGTTTTCCCAGTTCACTCCCAGTTCACCCAGTTAAGGGATAGGTCTTCCAAACCCCCTTGGTTTAATAGCTTCCCTTCTTTCCCGTTAGCCATTACCTCTAAAACCATACCGATCTATCCATTTTTCTTTATTTTATTACTTACACATCCTCCATAGCAGAAGTAAAGTTATATGGCTGGGAACCCCGGCGTGTGCCTGTGCGTGTAAGTATTTAAACGCAAATTTGAAGTTGAAATCCAAGAGCGCCCGTGCCTTGCCCAGAGTACGCCCACATCCTGTCCCTTTTTCGGAACTTTTCATTTGTTCGCATAGTGGGAGACAACGTGCATATGCAGGAGCCCATTAAAATTTGTTTGGCTCGTACCAGTCTGACATATTCATGGATCTCCTGGTTTGGGCATGCCAGGCTTTTAAAATTCACCGTTTATTGTCCTCAAGACGCTTAACTTGGAAAGGATTTTAGGGTATCCCTAATGAATATGATATTCAGTAGGGTTCTCTTAAAAACCTGACCCATTTATGTCTCTTGAAGACTGGAAATGATTACCATTAAGGAATTTTCCACATCGTTGTAAGTGACTTGCCAGTGCCCCAAACATTTCATTTTTTATATTTTTATTCTTTTGAGTACCTCCATCCAAACAGTGAGACAATAGTCAAATAGTGGTGATACGCCATGAAAGTTTTCATTGTATAGCATACAATTTAACCATTGCCTGGTGTGTTTGGATAAAGGCATTCAGCAGAATAAGGACACTAACAATGACACCTCTGTCCTCATGAAGAATACTTGGTTACTGAAAAAGCAAGGAAAACAAAATATTTTCTAAAGGAAAGAATGTAAGTTAATTTCTTCCGTAGAATCACATCTTCTACTACATCAGCTTCTCTTTGATGAAAGCATTCACATGTCAAGCTGTTTATTCTGAAGGAAGTGAAGAATGCCCTATTTTAGACAGCAATGCTGCTCTTTTTAACAGTACATTTCCTCAGTATAGAAAATAAGCTCTACAAAAACATTTGTAGTTTCTTAAGAACTCAATCATCCAGGTGACAAATAGTCAAATTCTTGTTTCATGTGTATATATATATATATATACATAGATAGAGAGAGAGAAAGATACATAAATAAACAGATAGATATAAATTAATTTATATGCATATATATAGGAAATGGACATAAATGTCCCTGCTACATGATTTGGCAAGTTGTCTGCTATGATAGATTTAGCCTGAAACATCTGCTTCCAAATATAAATAGACACCTGGGACAACAAACTTGTGAAAGAACTGACTGGGAGACTCAGCTTGCATTTAAAAAAGGGGTACATTGAAATAACCAAACGAGATAAATTACAATCCAATGACTTTGGGAAAATGTTCTCTTTCTTTCTTTCTTTTCTTTTCTTTAGCCCAACAATGCACAAGTTCAGAAAAAAAAATCATAATTCAGCAGCATTATTCATAATTCAGCAGGGAGTAATTTGTTTTGCTTTTTTCCAACATCTGAAACAAAAATCACTTAGGGGTATATTTTAAAAGGGTGCACGTGGACGTATATATGTGCGTGCTAACCGGCGCGCGCACATGTACACCTGATTTAATAACTTGCATGCGCAGGTGCGCGCAAGTTATAAAATCCAGGGTTGGCGCACACAAGGGGGTGCACAATTGTGCACCTTGCGCACGCCGAGCCACGCAGCCTTCTCCCGTTCCCTCCCAGGCTGCTCCGAAATTGGAGCGGCCTTGGAAGGAACTTCCCTACCCCCCCACACCACCTTCCCTTTCCTTCCCCTACCTCCTCTGCCCTTTCCCCCCTACCTTTTCTTTTTCCTTAGTTTTGTTCCAAAACTTACTTCAGCCCTGGCAGTCGGCTGGCGAGCGATCCCCGGCACAGCGGCAAATATGGCCATTGTGCCGGGAGCCTAACCCTGCCCCCACCCCAACACTGGATCACCCCACCCCACCCATGCCCCTCCCTCTCCCCACCCCTTTTTGCAAGCCCCAGGACTTACACGCATCCTGGGGCTTTACACGCATCGCCAGGCCTTTTTAAAATAGGCCCAGCGCGTGTAACCCTTTGAAAATCTGGCCCTTAGTGATCAATATGGCCCATGAGACAAAAGATGTTAGCACAATTGTTAACATTTTGATACTCCATCAAGTTTCCCACCATGCTTTTGATAAAGTTAGAAAATAAAAAAATACATAAGTGGAATTTTAAAAAAGAAAGCAAAAAAAAAAAAAAAAGAATATTTATTCAACAGTAAATATATATCCAAGGTTCTATGCAGTATACAAAAAACAGAACAGTAATAAGAAAACACACAAAAGTTCAACTAAAACAAAATAACAAGAATTACACAACATATGTGCTGTATGTTTTGGCTACCTAAACAAAATCCAAGTTCAGATAGCTATCACTGCACGTGACTATAAAATCTTTTAAAAATATAATTGTATAATAAGTTCTGTAGAAGGCGTAGTCTTACTAATTGCAGGCTTTGAGTAAAAGTCTGTCATAGTTTCTTTCTGTTCTTCTTGATGCTGTAGAGTATATGAAAGTTGAGATATTGCCTTGAAAAACTTTGAATTGTTACTATGAGAGGTTGCATTTTGTTAAAAGTCATATATAGTATAAAGATAGGTTTTGTCACTTGCCTGTTTTTTTGCAAGTAAATATCATAAAACTTATGAAATACATTTTAGCACACAAGAAACTTTTATTTTAAAAATTAGAAAAAAATATTTATTAAATGTGACCCATTGCCTTAGGACAGGCAATTTCAAAACCCATTTAAGTCAGTAAATAGCTATTTTTTCAGGTAAAATAATGTGTTTAAAAATTGCCCTCCAATGAATTAAGATGGCTTTGTGATTCTAGGAGGTGTTTGGTCTCTCTATTATTTTTCTGCCTTTCTGCTGGAATTATTTCCTTTTTTCCTGAATTAAGATGTCTTATAAAAGATTTGCTCTTTCTCTGAAGTTACCTTTATGCTTTTAACGTAACAGAGTTTAAACCAGTTCCTGGAAACTAGCCAGGGCTGTTTGGAGTGAGGCTCTATTGTCTTGCTGGCAGAAGCAGAGCTAGGTATGACTGGAGAGGAAATATCTTTGACTACACTGCACTCAATTCTTCATAGCTCCCGCAAGAAACATCTAGGCCTCGAGGACAATGGGGTGCAATATGATGACGCTGAGAAGAGTGCTGAAGGCCCTGTAATGGTTGCTACCAGGTGATCCAGAGATTGTATGATGTTGGAGAACCAATGTGTCCCTAGGCAGCTACAGTAGCCAGTTTGGAGAGGAGAGAAGACTGTTTTGGAAGGTACTATTGTAAGGCTCTCTGTGCTTATCAACATTCAGGGATGATCAGCTTCTCGCCACTCGCCTTATGGTCCATATGGTCCATATGGTCCATATGGTCCATATGGTCCATATGGTCCATTTTGGAAAGGTTGGATACCTCTCTTGCTGTGGCTTCTAAAGATATTTTAATTTTGGCATACATAGTGGAAACGCTCACTAAAGAACAGGAAGATGACACTCAAAAATGTGAAAGCAAAATGGCTCAAATTGAGAAAGATATTAAAGAAATCAGAGCTGTTAATGCATCATTAGAGGAAGATAAATTGTTAATACATAAGCGTATGGAACAGCTGGAATATCAAGCTTGACAGCTTAATTTATGCTTTATAAACTTTACAAGGTCCACCAGGTTTTTCACTGCAGGAACTTATTGAAAAAATGTCTTATTGACGTTTTCACTTTTTCTAGGGAAATTATTCTTCCAGTTAATAAGTGTACTATTTGCCTATAAAAAAAAAAAGAGTAACTTCAATTGCATCTGTGGTGAAGTCTGCTACTAAAGACGCTTTAAACATGTTAGATTCTTTATTATTCTGATTATGAGGAGTCAGAACTACATTAGTTGTCTCATTTGTGTTTACCTAGGTACAGTTTTAGTCTGTATTTTCAGAACTCTGCTGAAAAATTTGGTGGCCAATGTTTCTGGGTAATTCCAGATGTTACCAGATCTACCAAGGAAAAAAGGAAGCTATTCTTATCGAGGTACCAGGAAACTAAGGGGGTCATTCTCTAAGCTATCACACTCAAAAAGGGACTTTTCGCGTGCGATAGCTAGCTCAGGGCGGAGTCAGCCCCGGAAGAGGAAGAGTTGGGGCTGCACTGGGGGCCAACGCTAAGGGCACATCACTGGTGGCGAAAGGTACAATACCTTATTGCTGCCAGTTTCCCGCCGAATAACTACACCTTTTACGGTGTAGTTATTCAGCGCAAAAGCCGGCAGTGATTGTACCGCAGAGGTGCGATCGCTGCTGGCTATTGCAGGACCGCCCCCATTACCGCCGGATTCTCTAAGGTAATCCAGGCCTAAATCTCCTGGCGCATCCTACTTTTTATTGTATCTGTATAAATGTTTGAATACTTTTGCCCAGGTTAATTATATATTTTATGATCCTGAATCACGTAGATCTTTTTTGGATTTAAAGAACTTGAAGTGTCTAATGCCAGCAGGAGATAATAAAGGTAGTGGTTAAGAATATGTAAAAGGGCTCAGGATTCTACTGGAGTCTTGTATTTGATTATTTTCTGGTGATTTTTTTCTCCTTAAGATTTACTTTACTCCTACCCTCTTCTCTTTGTTAGTTTGTGGGCTCTTAGCTGGCATTTTGTATTTTTGTTTTCTATTTATGCTATTGAATTGTATCCTATTTATGAAATTTCAGCATTTCTGTCACATGGTATTTTTGTGGAAATATTACAAAATGTTATAAATAAAGAATTTGATAAACCTGTCTTCCAATGAGAGGCTAAAAGTTTGCACTAACCTTTCTGTTGCATGCATACTTTTCGGAGGAGTTTAAGAAGAGATTCTAAAAGGAATATTATGTTGTGGGAATACCACATTTTCACAAGTACCTGAGCTATTATGCCCTCAAAAGAACAGGTACAATGAACACAGCCATGTTGTAATGCACGTATGTTATACTATTTTCAAATAGAAACTACCCATGTTGTTTCTCTTACAAAATTATCACACAGTAACATACTAACATAGTAAAATAATGACATATAAAGACCAAAAGGATCCATCCATTCTACCCAGCAAGGTGTTTAGGCTAGTAACACACACTGAAAGCAAACATATACTATTAGAAAATTGCCCATCTGTTAGCTCACTTTAACTCAAAATTGCAAATACTTGTGTTCTTAATTCATGTATAAGAACATCACTGTGGGATGAATTTATTTTATTATTTGTAAGGACTGTTTTTAGAAGCTGGAAATATAATGATAGAAAACTATGAAATCAAAAGCTAAAAAACTTTGCCACATTTTTCATAAGCTGCCTCACTGACCCTTTATCATCTCAGGTCCCTCCAGGAACTGGACACTGATTTATCCAGTCTCAGCTAGAGCTTCCCACTCTGACACTGTTGGTCCTGCTCCCCCATGACACCATTTGGGGGTGCCAGTCCTTTAAACCCAGTTTGTGGATGCCAGAGAGTCACTGCAGACATCTGCCTGCTGCCCTGCCTCCATCTATTTGCTGCTGAACAGTCTCACCTACCCTTTCCATCTCAGGTCCCTCCAGGAACTGGATACTGATTTCTCCAGCCTCAACTAGAGCTTCCTGCTCCAATGCTATTGGTCCTGCTTCCCTGTGATGAACTTTGGGAGCACCAGCCCTTTAAACCTGGACTGTGGTGATGGAGGAGCATGCACACAAAGGAGCACACACAAAGGAGCTTGCACCTTTGTGTGTCTCTTCAAGCATGACTGTGTGCTCATTTCCTGAAGGCTGATTTTATTTACATCTATGAAAATCCCAATCTATCCCTTTAAGACAACACAAGAGTGATTATACTACAAGGTCAGAACTTATATCTATACCACTACATCCCATAAAATGAGTAACTATGTCCACTACTCTTACCTTACTGCTCATCAATGCTTGTTCAGTTTCAAACAAAGCTTTAGTGATCCTCAGTCATTTCTCAACTGGTATCTCTCATTGTTTATGCACTACCAAATCCTGGACTACAAACAGTGATATATTGCTTCTGAACCAATATTGCCCAAAAGATCACACTTACTTTTCTCAATCCTGCCTGCAACAAACGACGTGGTGGTGGACAAGTACTTTTTTACAAATAATCCTTAGGTCTAGAATAAATTAACATCAATATACCTCCACCTTATGAAGAAATGTTACAAAATATGTATGAAAATTCGACCAGCAGTCAAATGAGTGGATATGATGAATACTTTCTTTCAGTGAAAAACTTATACTTGTTTCAGTCCCTGAGGCAGCAATAGCGAAACATGCATCGGACTGGACGGGACTCAAGGACCAGCAGTGATCCGAGTGCAAGGAGCGCGGCAGCGCTCTTGAAATGAAACCTCTGAACAATGCATAAGGAAGGTATCAGTCCACATGACTTTTTATTAAAAAGAAATAGAAAAGAAAAAAATAATATATAGTTAGTAATAAAGGACTGGGACCTATGATTAAATATGATCCGGAGTGGCAATACATGAAGCAAAAATTGCTCGTATGCCCACGGTTGTTATGATGGTCCATATTATTTATTTATTTATTTATTTATTTATTTATTTATTTAACTTTGTATACCAACTTTCAAGTTAATATCAAGGCGGTTAACAATATTTGAATTCGCAGTAGCAAAATTCACAAAAATCCATTACCCAAAACACATATATCTCGCTAATAGTATACAAAATAATATCCCATTAAATTTAGGGAAAAAAAACCAAAACATAAAAACAAGATAAAATCTTAATAGTTAAAATATTTTTCAAAATTAAAACCCTCCAGACTTCATCCCCGTTCTTTATCCTGACCTATACCTCCCTTATTATAAACAAAAAAACATAAAAAATCATATATATGAAATAGTGCACATTGAAAGAAAAATTGGGATTGCATAACGTCTTTAACGTGAGATTTCAATTACCCCAATATTGACTGGGTAAATGTAACATCAGGACTTGCTAGAGACATAAAGTTCCTGGATGTAATAAATGATTGCTTCATGGAGCAATTAGTTCAGGAACCAACAAGATAGGGAGGTATTTTAGATTTAATTCTTAGTGGAATGCAAGATTTGGTGAAAGAAGTAACGGTGGTGGGGACACTTGGCAACAGTGATCATAACATGATCAAATTTAAACTAATAACTGGAAGGGGGACAATAAGTACATTTGCAGCTCTAACACTAAATTTTAAAAAGGGAAACTTTGATAAAATGAGAAAAATAGTTAGAAGAAAACTGAAAGGAGCAGCTGCAAAGGTTAAAAGTGTTCAACAGGCATGGACATTGTTTAAAAATACAATCCTAGAGGTGCAGTCCATATGTATTCTGTGCATTAAGAAAGGTGGAAGGAAGGCAAAACGATTACCGCCATGGTTAAAAGGTGAGGTGAAAGAGATTATTTTAGCCAAAAAAACATCCTTCAAAAATTGGAAGAAGGATCCATCTGAAGAAAATAGGATAAAACATAAGCATTGTCAAGCTAAGTGTACAACATTGATAAGACAGGCGAAGAGAGAATTTGAAATGAAATTGGCCATAGAGGCCAAAACTCATAATAAAAACTTTTTTAAATATATCCAAAGCAAGAAACCTGTGATGGAGTCGGTTGGACCATTAAATGACAGAGGGGTTAAAGGGGCTCTTAGGGAAGATAAGGCCATTGCAGAAAGACTAAATGAATTCTTTGCCTCCGTGTTTACTAATGAGGATGTTGGGGAGATACCAGTTCCGGAGATGGTTTTTATGGATGATGAGTCAGACGAACTGAACCAAATCACTGTGAACCTGGAAGATGTAGTAGGCCAGATTGACAAACTAAAGAGTAGCAAATCACCTGGACCGGATGGTATGCATCCTAGGGTTCTGAAGGAACTAAAAAATGAAATTTCTGATCTATTAATTAAAATGTGTAACCTATCATTACAATCATCCATTGTACCTGAAGACTGGAGGGTGGCCAATGTAACTCAATATTTAAAAAAGGCTCCAGGGGCGATCCGGGTAACTATAGACCAGTGAGCCTGAGTTCAGTGCCGGGAAAAATAGTGGAAACTATTCTCAAGAACAAAATTGTAAAGCATATAGAAAGACATGATTTAATGGAACATAGTCAACATGGATTTACCAAAGGGAAGTCTTGCCTAACAAATTTGCTTCATTTTTTTGAAGGGGTTAATAAACATGTGGATAAAGGTGAACCGGTAGATGTAGTGTATTTGGATTTTCAGAAGGTGTTTGACAAATTCCCTCATGAGAGGCTTCTACGAAAATACAGATGAAATTTAATGTGGACAAGTGCAAGGTGTTGCATATAGGGAAAAATAACCGTTGCTGTAGTTACACGATGTTTGGTTCCATATTAGGAGCTACCACCCAGGAAAAAGATCTAGGCATCATAGTGGATAATACTTTAAAATCATCAGCTCAGTGTGCTGCAGCAGTCAAAAAAGCAAATAGAATGTTGGGAATTATTAGGAAGGGAATGGTTAATAGAACGGAAAATGTCATAATGCCTCTATATCGCTCCATGGTGAGACCACACCTTGAATACTGTGTACAATTCTGGTCGCCGCATCTCAAAAAAGATATAGTTGCGATGGAGAAGGTACAGAGAAGGGCAACCAAAATGATAAAGGGGATGGAACAGCTTCCCTATGAGGAAAGGCTGAAGAGATTAGGGCTGTTCAGCTTGGAGAAGAGACGGCTGAGGGGGGATATGATAGAGGTCTTTAAGATCATGTGAGGTCTTGAACGAGTAGATGTGACTCGGTTATTTTCACTTTCGAATAATAGAAGGACTAGGGGGCATTCCATGAAGTTATCAAGTAGCACATTTAAGACTAATCGGAGAAAATTCTTTTTCACTCAACGCACAATGCTCGACCTATCCTCCTAATGCTCGACCTATCCTCTGCCTTTGACACAGTAAATCATGACATACTGCTAAATAGGCTCGATGAAATTGGATTAAAGGAAAAAACTAACGCCTGGTTCAGATCATACCTAAGTAACAGATATTATCAAGTTCAAATAAAAAACACATTGTCAGAGAAAATAAATCTAGTAAATGGCGTACCACAGGGATCAGCACTCTCAGCTACATTCTTTAATATCTATCTACTTCCTCTGTGCCACCTCCTAGCTGGACTGGGTATCATACACTACATATACGCTGATGATATTCAGATTTTACTACCAATTGAAGAATCACTGGAAAAAACACTAAATCTAGCAATCATGTACCTTGACATTATTAAACAGCTACTAAACCAAATGGAACTAGTCAACAACATCGAGAAAACTGAATTCCTCCATCTTGAATGAAAAAACATGACAGTCATCCAATCCCCGATCCTACTAAAAAATAATCAGAAAATTGGAATAACCGAGAAAGTACGGAACCTCGGTGTAATAATAGACACAGAACTCAGCCTCAAACAACACATATCATTAAAAGTCAAAGAAGGATATGCCAAGCTAATGGTCCTCAGGAAACTTAAACCGTTACTAAATCAAACTAACTTCCGAATTGTTCTACAAGCTTTAATATTTGCAAGCACTGACTACTGCAATGCATTACTATTAGGATTACCATACACAACATTAAGACCACTCCAAATACTCCAAAACTCAGCCGCAAGAGTATTGACAGGAAAAAGAAAAAGAGATCATATAACTGAAACACTAGCTGAACTACACCGACTGCCAATTGAATACAGGATAAAATATAAAACCCTTTGCATTATACATAAACTAATCCATGACGAAAAAGCAGAATGGCTAAACACAGCACTCCACGTCCACGTCCCTAACAGAAACCTGAGATCCGCCAACAAAGCCTTCCTAACCATCCCCTCAGTAAAAACTGCAAAACTAACTCAAGTCAGAGAAAGAGCACTATCATTGGCTGGACCGTTACTATGGAACACCATGCCCATAGAGATAAGACTACAGAGAGATTTCAAGACTTTCAAAAAGAGCTTAAAGACATGGCTCTTTAGAGAAGCCTTTCCACAAAGAGAGCGAGAGAGAAAAAAACGCTGAAAGCTGTACACATGAAATCTTCATACAGCACTAGCACATTATATGTATGTATGTCATGGTCTGTCTATTGCACCTTCTAAATTAAATGTATAATTTAACAGTCTTTATCTTAGTCACAGGTCAGATTAATCATCACTAAACTCTTAGCCACCACTGTGAAACGATGTTACCGAGATCATCAGGCACCTCCATTACTAATAATAGGAACAATTGCATATACAATGTACTATATGTGCCTATATGTGAACCGTTGTGACGGTATTCTACTAAACGACGGTATAGAAAAGATTTTAAATAAATAAATAAATAAATAAATAAATAAATAAAGCAAGCTCTGGAATTTGTTGCCAGAGGATGTGGTTAGTGCAGTTAGTGTAGCTGGGTTCAAAAAATGTTTGGATAAGTTCTTGGAGGAGAAGTCTATTAATGGCTATTAATCAATTTTACTTAGGGAATAGCCACTGCTATTAATTGCATCAGTAGCATGGGATCTTCTTAGTGTTTGGGTAATTGCCAGATTCTTGTGGCCTGGTTTTGGCCTCTCTTGGAAACAGGATGCTGGGCTTGATGGACCCTTGGTCTGACCCAGCATGGCAATTTCTTATGTTCTTATGTTCTTAACTAAAAAGTCATGGGATAGGAGGCAATGCCTTTCGTGGATTACAAGCTGGTTAAAAGACAGGAAACAGAGTAGGATTAAATGGTCAATTTTCTCAGTGGAAAAGGGTAAACAGTGGAGTGCCTCAGGGATCTGTACTTGGACCGGTGCTTTTCAATATATATATATAAATGATCTGGAAAGGAATACGACGAGTGAGGTTATCAAATTTGCAGATGATACAAAATTATTCAGAGTAGTTAAATCACAAGCAGACTGTGATACATTGCAGGAGGACCTTGCAAGACTTGAAGATTGGGCATCCAAATGGAAGATGAAATTTAATATGGACAAGTGCAAGGTGTTGCATATAGGGAAAAATAACCGTTGCTGTAGTTACACAATGTTAGGTTCCATATTAGGAGCTACCACCCAGGAAAAAGATCTAGGCATCATAGTGGATAATACTTTAAAATCGTCAGCTCAGTGTGCTCCAGCAGTCAAAAAAGCAAATAGAATGTTAGGAATTATTAGGAAGGGAATGGTTAATAGAACGGAAAATGTCATAATGCCTCTATATTGCTCCATGGTGAGACCACACTTTGAATACTGTGTACAATTCCGGTCGCCACATCTCAAAAAAGATATAGTTGCGATGGAGAAGGTAAAGAGAAGGGCAACCAAAATGATAAAGGGGATGGAACAGCTTCCCTATGAGGAAAGGCTGAAGAGGTTAGGGCTGTTCAGCTTGGAGAAGAGACGGCTGAGGGGGGATATGATAGAGGTCTTTAAGATCATGAGAGGTCTTGAACGAGTAGATGTAACTCGGTTATTTTCACTTTCGAATAATAGAAGTACTAGGGGGCATTCCATGAAGTTAGCAAGTAGCACATTTAAGACTAATCGGAGAAAATTCTTTTTCACTCAACGCACAATAAAGCTCTGGAATTTGTTGCCAGAGGATGTGGTTAGTGCAGTTAGTGTAGCTGGGTTCAAAAAAGGTTTGGATAAGTTCTTGGAGGAGAAGTCCATTAATGGCTATTAATCAATTTTACTTAGGGAATAGCCACTGCTATTAATTGCATCAGTAGCATGGAATCTTCTTAGTGTTTGGGTAATTGCCAGGTTCTTGTGGCCTGGTTTTGGCCTCTGTTGGAAACAGGATGCTGGGCTTGATGGACCCTTGGTCTGACCCAGCGTGGCAATTTCTTATGTTCTTATGTTCTCCTGAGAATGTGAAGGAATCAGTCTGATTAAGAACATAAGAACATAAGAACATAAGAAATTGCCACGCTGGGTCAGACCAAGGGTCCATCAAGCCCAGCATCCTGTTTCCAACAGAGGCCAAAACCAGGCCACAAGAACAGCACCTTGTTGTGGCAGGTGTAACTAAAAAGATTGTTTAGATTGCTGCTGAGAAGGCTGAGGTTTTTGAGGCCTCTGAGATCTCTGTTGAGGTCTTTGTCCCTGAGGTTGAGGGCGTTGCTGTTGGTAGGGTTGTCTATATGACGGTTGATAGGGTTGATAGTACCTGTATGGCTTACGGTAGTAGTAACCTCTTCTGTTTTGGAAAGGATAGCGCCTAGAGGATGATGGTGTCTCTATAGGCGCTGTCAGAGACTGTACTGCGATGTTTGGTTCTTTGATTAAAGAGAAAGTTTCTTGCAATTTTTCACCAAAAAGGTTGTTCGGCCTACAAGGCAAGTTAGCCAAGTGTTCATGTACATCTTCTCGTATGCTACTAGCGCGGAGCCACGCCATGCATCGAGCTGAAACCGACATAGCCAAGGATCTTGCTGAGGTGTCAAAGGCCTCGTAGGAGGTACGTAATAAATGACGTAGACCTTCTTGCAAGTCCAAGAAGGGCTGAGGCAAAGAAGTATCGCCTTGAGATGCACAGAGCAAGGGCTGCAGCTTTTGCGTACAGTTAAACAGATATTGGATTATGTAAAACTGATGATGATTTATACGAGAATTCAACATTGAATTTTGATAAATCGTTTTTGCAAAATCATCTAACAGTTTGTTGTCTCGTCCAGGCAGTGTATTGGAGAAGAACCTGTTCTTTTTTGCCCTTTTCAAAGCTGACTCTACCACAATTGAAGTATGCGGAAGTTGTACGGTGGAGTAATATGGTGTCTTCTGCATTCTATATTTTAAATCCAGTTTTCTGGAAACCACAGGGAAAAGTAGTGGGGTATCCCATGCTTTGTCCATGAGACCCTCCAGAATAGGTTGTGGAGGAAGAGCTGTTGGTTCAGCAGGAATATCAAACATTTGCAAGAGTCCCATTGTTTCTGATCGAGGATCAGGAAGTCTGCGGATTTCTATGCCCAGGGCTGTATCTATCTTTTCTAGAAACTTAGCATACGTAAGATCTTCAGGAGGGGATGTCGGTTGAGGCAGCTACTGTGGAGGATCCGAAGGGATTCCTGTTGAACTCCCTGGCGATGTTGGAGGAGAACCTGGTGGAGAATGAGAAGACAACCTAGGGGAATCGTTATTTCGTGGAGATGGCTGGAGTGGTGACGGAGAATGGCCGTGAGATATAGGGCTTTGAGGAGATTGAGGAAGAGTAACTGGGTTTGGAGGCAAACCTTGTAAGAAAGAATGAATCAGAGAAGTAATATGAGACATTGTTTCCTCTGCTGTAGGACAAGGAGGGTGTCCCGACAGGTCCACCGATTTTCTGGCACGCTTTGGTGGCATAGCTGGCAATAGAGATGGAGATCTCTTCCTTGGAGCAGATCGTGGGATCTCCGGTGATGTATTCCAGTCTCCAAGTGGTGAATCTACAATAATATCCGAACTTGCTGAGCAAGGAGAGTGAACAGTCCTTGGTATGGATTGTGAATGGTGTTTAGTGGATTCCGGCAATGGTCCTGATGAAGGAACCAGATGCTTTATCTTTGAGGTTGATTTCCTCTGCTGGGATGTCAGGGCAGGAGTCGTGTCCCTGCTTTCTGAGGAAGCTTTCTTATGAGTTGAAGATAGCTGCGTCATAATCTTTAAATTTGCATCATGATGCATCGCAGAATGCTTCGATGCATCTGAATGCATCATGTCAAGTACATTGGCATGCTTCATGTGCTTTGATATCGACGCAGTCTTCGACACATGCGTCGTATGTTTTGACGCCGACGCAGGTTTTGTCGCATGTGTTGTGTGCGTCATTTTCTTTATTTTATGTGTCTTATGTGACACGACGCTCGACGCCAACTGCGTGGTAGATGACGCAGGAACCGGCATACAGCTCCCCGAAGCCGAATGAGCGCGTCGTTGAGTCTCCGACCGAGGTTTAACTATACCCGGGGAGATTTTGATGATCCTGTTGGTCTCGTGGAAGGATCAGGGAAGCTCATGAGCCTTTCCATTTTTTTGGCCCTTTGTCTTCTGGCCCGAGGGGAAATCCGTCCACAGTCCCTGCAGGTGGATTGATCGTGATCGGGACCGAGGCATAAATAGCAATAATTATGCCCGTCGGTCACCGACATGATCTTTCCACAGGAACAATACTTGAAGCCAGGGGTCTTCGGCATCTTTAATGTTGATTGAAGAATTCGTCATTGTGAGGCGAGAGAGAGAGAAACGCACCACACAGCCATGCAGTGTCATGGAAAACAAAAACTGAGGCAGGCTCGAGGAGCGCGGGAAGTGGAGCTCATGCGCACTTCAAAGCTCTTCGAGCTCTGAGAGAAATACTCTGCCCCGTGACATCACGGATGACGCCACCCATCATGCATGGCTAAATGCCCTGCTTATCGCCGGAAAAAGAGGATGACATCCAAGGCACCATTGCCAACCTGAAAGGGCCTATGTAAAATTAGAGGACCTTTCATAGTTACACTGTTTCTCTTCTCTCTATCCTGTCTTTGTATTCTTAGGTAACTGCCACAGCCTACTAACAGATTCTTTCTAGTTCTGTTTTCTCCTGAATCTACACCATGCATCAGTCTTTCCAAAGTTACAGTGTCTTTACAGTTTATGCATGCCATCAGCGAATACATGCATGCCTTCCCAATGGTCTGGAGATGAAAAAGTGTCCCTTATTGCCATCTTTTCTGCTTCCCCCCTGCTGTCTGTGAAGCATCCTGGTTTGCAGTCTGTTTTATAGTGGAATAATTAATCTAGGCCTAAGCTGGATAACTTCTGGGTTATCTGTCTGGATGCTTCTGAATATGGACCTCATCATGTTTTAAATAAAATATAATCATTCTACCAATGCTTAACGCTGGTAGACAAAGATATGCTATAGTGGTGTTCATAGCAGTGAGCATTGTGTTGGAATGCTGCTTGCTTCTCTTTTAGCAATAGATTTATAAATATATTAATAGGAGTTAATTGGCATTTGGGAAGGAGGACTATAGGATGAATTGAGAGGTGAACTATTTTTCAGGCCATATTAATGCTTGTTAATACTCTGATATGGCTCTCAGCACATATAAAAGCATGTACACATTTCACAGCTGGGGAACATTGTCCTTTGTTGTGCACATATTTCCCCTGTAGTGCTATTTCACTGCATGATCCCAGACTGCTGAGAGAAAGTCAGTGAGGGGGAGTGCCATTTAAATGGGCAATCTGATTAGATGACTTCATCTGCTGCTTTATAATAAGTTTGCTAAGTTTTGCCAGTTTCTAAACCTTGAACATTTTTGTATTTCTGTCTCATATGTTATGCATTTTCTTTCTGCTGCATATGAATGCTAGGTTGTCTATGAAAATAAAAAATGGAATACCTGGTAAGAGAGAAGCAAAGCAGCACAAGGGATGGAGGGAATGTAAACAGGAGAAGGAAAAATTGAGGAAAATTAATATAGAATAAAATAAATCCCTACAGGGAAGTCAAGTGAAAAAAAAAAAACATAAGGGAGCCCAAATTTATTAGATTAGAACAGATCAGTCACATTTATGACTTGCCAAAGGAAAATGTGCATCTCAGACACACCAGATCCTCACAGCCTGTGTCTCTGCCAATGTACAAACAGAGCGATGTCTGTAAAGCTAAAATAAGACGATATGTTGTGAGTGGAGGTTATAATATCTGTGTGAAGATTCCATGGCATCGCTGTAAAAAAAAAAAAAAAATTCCATGGATTGAGAGAACATTCTGTAATGTAAAAGTAAAATTAACTGCAAATAAAAGTGCAAATAAAAGTAAAAACTGTAAGAATGAAAGGTGGTTTAAAATCATCATGATGGCCATACCAGGATCATGTTCACTAGGGATGTGCAGAGCAAAATTTTATGTTCATATTTTTTATGTCCGAAAGGGGGTCCCACTTGCGGCCAATATGGACATAAAAAAAATCCAATGAGTTGGGTATATGTACATATGTGCAAAAAAAAAAATTAAACCCCCTCACCCTCCTTAATCCCCCCCCCAGACTTACCACAACTCCCTGGTGATCGAGCGAGGAGTGAGGACGTCATTTCTGCAATCCTTGGCGAGAAGCATGTGACGTCGGTGGCACGTCGAGTGACGCGGCGTCACGTGATTCCCGGCTCGTTCGCGCCGGACGGCTCGTTCGGCCCAAAAAGAACTTTTGGCCAGCTTGGGGGGGCCTCCTGACCCCCCCAAGCTGGCCAAAAGTTCTTTTTGGGCCGAACGAGCCGTCCGGCGCGAACGAGCCGGGAATCACGTGGCGCCGCGTCACTCAGACGCCGACGTCACGTGATTCCCGGCAAGTTCGCGCCGGACGGCTCGTTCGGCCCAAAAAGAACTTTTGGCCAGCTTGGGGGGGCCTCCTGACCCCCTCAAGCTGGCCAAAAGTTCTTTTTGGGCCGAACGAGCCGTCCGGCGCGAACTTGCCGGGAATCACGTGACGTCGGCGACACGTGATTCCCGGCTTGTTCGCGCCGAACGAGCCGTCCGGCGCGAACTTGCCGGGAATCACGTGACGTCGCGTCTGAGTGACGCGGCGCCACGTGATTCCCGGCTCGTTCGCGCCGGACGGCTCGTTCGGCCCAAAAAGAACTTTTGGCCAGCTTGGGGGGGTCTGGAGGCCCCCCCAAGCTGGCCAAAAGTTCTTTTTGGGCCGAACGAGCCGTCCGGCGCGAACGAGCCGGGAATCACGTGACGCCGGCGTCACTCGACGTGCCGCCGACGTCACATGCTTCTCGCCAAGGATTGCAGAAATGGCGTCCTCACTCCTCGCTCCATCACCAGGGAGTTGTGGTAAGTCGGGGGGGGGGGGGGATTAAGGAGGGTGAGGGGGTTTATATTTTTATTTTGGCTCAACAATCGCGATTTCCCACATATCGAACATATCTATGTTCGATATGTGGGAAATCCGATCGTTTATGTCGAATCAATTTTTTAAGTAAAAAAAAAATATATGTTGCGTTTTACTAATGCGGTCAATCCGAATGCACACCCCTAATGTTCACTGCATTGAAAGGTTTATATGTGGCAAGCCTGTCCAGCTCGTGCAGTTCATATTGCTGCTGAAGACCAAAGCTGCAGCACTCTTTACTGGGAATATAGTCAGCATTTCAACAACATGTCTACCAATTGGTAGGCAGTATTGATTTAGGGGCGAATTTTCAAAGCTATTTATAAGCATAAAACACAGATCTTGCGCCTACAGTTTCACCCATGCACATGCATGGCCAATGAATGCAAAACATTAGCCAGATAACTTGACCTCTAACCACTTTTCTGAATATTCACTTTTATGCATCATATTTTTCTCTTAGTCTAGTGGAAGTGCCATCTAGCATCCTTTCATTATATTATACCCCACCCAGCTCCTATCCCACTCTGGCACTCCAGTTTCTTCTTCTTAACATGATCTGGTCCTCGTTCCTCTCCCCCATCAGGATCTGAGTTGGTTCAATCCTGCCTACCATGGGCAGCATCCTTTATCCTGGTCTAGTCCATCTCCCTTTCCTCCTTACTGGCAAGAGGAAGAGTGCTTCACTGCATCTTACCTTCAACACAAATCAGGTGCTAGATGTAAACCAATTCCTGTGTGAAGACTTCTTGTGACCGAGTGATATTCATGTAGTCCTGGCAGCAAGTGTTAGAGGTTATATACCATAAAACATTAAAGGGCGGATTTTAAAAGCCCTGCACGCGTAAATTCCGGCATTTACGTGCGTGGCCGGGCCTTGCGCGCACCGGCCGAACTTTCAAAGAGGCCCAATCACATGCGTAAATGCCGGTACGCGCACAACTGCTGGACTTCTTTAAAGGGGCAGGCTGGGGTCGGGGAGGGACAGGGCAGGGGTGGTCTGGGACAGCGCCATTGATTGCTGTCCCGAAGACTTGCGTGCCGGCAGCCAGCCGGCGTGCACAACTTACTTCAGCTCGGGATATTAAGTAAGTCAGGCAATATAAAATGAAAAGTTAGGTAGGGTTTAGGGAGTGGGGAGTGGGGAGGAGAGGAGAGGAGAGGAGAAGGGGAAGGAAGGTTAGGTAGGAGGGTAGGGAAATTCCCTCCCAGTCTGGTCCTTAATTGTAGTGGACTGGGAGGGAACTGGGAAAGACCGGAATGTATCGCCATGTGGAAATTGCAAAAGTCCCTCCCCCCCCCCTTGCACGTGCCTCCCGCACATACGTGCATGGATTATAAAACCCAGTGCACATGTGTGCGTGGCCCATGGATTTTCTAACATGCGCTCACCAGTGCACGCACGCGCACATTAGAAAATCTACCCCTAAATTAACAACTTCACAAACATAAAATCAAGACTTTACTTTTATTTCTGCACAACTTATTAGAAAATTTACATTGAATGAAAAGCCATGGATATCAAATTGTATTATTTAACTTCTATTTCTTATATTCTTATTTAGGTATTAATCAACATTAGATACCTTCCAACAAAACCATATATGAAGATAATCTCTATCAGATCAAGTAAATAATCGTTTCTGTAAATTTTCTCTTTAAAAGTATTTGTAACTATCCATTTCTTAAGGACATACTTTGTGTGAATTTTTATTACCTTTAGCAATGAAGACAGTCTCTAAAGGATGGATGATGTCCTGGTAAGTATTTCCTTTTCCTTATGTTTCTTTTCTATTAGGGCCATTTATCAATCGAGTTATGGCATTTTCGTATGCGTTAATGTGTTCTCGCATGCGAAAAACATCTTAACATATGTGATAAGTACTGTGATGCATGATGTGATGCACATTTTTAAAAGGGGAGGGATTGGGGAGAAGTCCAGGGTGGGATTTCTGAAAAAGCACAATATTGCACAGTTTTAACGCCAAAATTGACTACAACTTTTCAATTGCATTATGCCCATAACACAATTTGTGAGAAAATTCTGTTTTGGTCATTTTTAGGCTGGGGAAAAGAGAGAGAGAGAGAGAGAACCACTAGTGTGGCTTCATAGTAAGCAGTTAATTATGCTACTATAGGAAGCCCATCTAGTAACTCGAGCTGAGGTTTAGGTAGTAGTATAGGGATTAGGGGCCACTTTGACATGCAGAGTGAGACGTACGAACACAACCGTACACTCTTGTGAAGATATGATGCCATTCGGAGTGAGGAAACTCACACAAAGATGAGATCTGTACAATAGAGATGTGAATCGGTTTCGGAATCATTTCCGGTATCGTGTTCGTAGAACCGCGGGAAATCTTCATTTCCCACGGTTCTGACCGCTTTTTTTTTTTCAGCTGTCGCGAGCTGGAAAAAAAACCCACCCCGACCCTTTAAATAAAATTATTTAGAATCCCCCACCCTCCCGACCCCCCAAAAACTTTCTTAAAGTACCTGGTGGTCCCGGGAGTGATCTCCCACTCTTGGGCTGTCGGCTGCCAGTAAACAAAATGGCACCGATGGCCCTTTGCCCTTACCATGTGACAGGGGCTATAGATGCCATTGGCCAGCCCCTGTTACATGGTAGGAGCAATGGACGGCCGGCGCCATCTTAAAAAATTGGGCATCGAAATGGCAGATGAAATTGAATGTGGATAAGTGCAAGGTAATGCATATAGGGAAAAATAACCCATGATATAGTTACACAATGTTAGGTTCCATATTAGGTGCTACAACCCAAGAAAGAGATCTAGGCGTCATAGTGGATAACACATTGAACGTGTCGGTTCAGTGTGCTGCGGCAGTCAAAAAAGCAAACAGAATGTTGGAAATTATTAGAAAGGGAATGGTGAATAAAACGGAAAATGTCATAATGCCTCTAATGCTCCATGGTGAGACCACACCTTGAATACTGTGTACAATTCTAGTTGCCACATCTCAAAAAAGATATAGTTGCGATGGAGAAGGTTCAGAGAAAGGCAACCAAAATGATAAGGGGAATGGAACAGCTCCCCTATGAGGAAAGACTAAAGAGGTTTGGACTTTTCAGCTTGGAGAAGAGACGGGTGAGGGGGGATATGATAGAGGTGTTTAAAATCATGAGAGGTCTAGAACAGGTAGATGTGAATCGGTTACTCTTTCAGATAATACAAAGACTAGGGGGCAATCCATGAAGTTAGCATGTGGCACATTTAAAACTAATCGGAGAAAGTTCTTTTTCACTCAACGCACAATTGAACTCTGGAATTTGTTGCCAGAGGATATGGTTAGTGCAGTTAGTATAGCTGTGTTTAAAAAAGGATTGGATAAGTTCTTGGAGGAGAAGTTCATTACCTGCTATTAAGTTCACTTAGAGAATAGCCACTGCCATTAGCAATGGTTACATGGAATAGACTTAGTTTTTGGGTACTTGCCAGGTTCTTATGGCCTGGATTGGCCACTGTTGGAGGCAGGATGCTGGGCTTGTGGACCCTTGGTCTGACCCAAGGGTCCACAAGCCCATGCGCCCAATACTCCAAATTAACACCAGCCCTGGAGCTGGCACTAAGTCTTGCCACATGTCAAGGGCTCCACAAAAAAACAAAAAATACTGATTTTCTGTGGGGAGGGCAGCCCTGCCAAGTGCTGCTGTGAGAAGCCATGCTCTCCTTTCTATGCACCTTGACTCTTCAGGCTGGATATTTTTATTTTATGTTTTTCTTTTCACCAGTGTAGATGTATTTTCTTCCTTCTAAGCACTCAAGTGAAGAGCATCACTCCTCCCACTGCAATAAAGCCACCCTGCCTGCTTTCTCATATTCCTGTGGGGCGAGAAAACGGACTCTCACATTCAGTGCCTTTTTTCCTATCATGTATCCAAATTGGGTACCTGATTTTTCAAAGCATGCACAGCCAGATCTCCCCTGGGTTCCCAATACTTTTTAACACAACAGCTCATTAAAGTATAGCATTGCACGCCCAGGAGAGATGGATGTGCCTTTGTTGAAAAAATGGGTGCCCAGCTTGAATGCCTATTTTTACACACATGATATTGTATTGCCCCCAGAGATGATGTTGGTGACCTCAAATTGAGAGGTTGTTTAAAAAACCGACCATGCAACTTTATCTGGACATAATGAAGACCATGATGAAATGTGGGTAAACTATTTTGAAATCTTAGTTTATCTGTCAACTCTTTCAAAAATTGCTCACAATATATTTTCTCAGTCTCATGATGGACCTGTGTAGTTAGATTATGGGCTATAGCAAACAAAACTCTTGGGTTGTGACCAGCATCTTGCAGATTCTTGAGCTAAAAATATTTTTCTGCAGTATCAAGTTGGGAATGATAATTCTGAAGAGTCGCTTTATATCTTCAAGCGGATTCACTTGTTCTCTCCCTTCACCATAGCAGCTTGTGTTTCTGCAGTTGACAACAAGACAACAAGAACATCTTCAGCATTCCAAGAGCTAAGGCTTTTTCTCGGGATGCTGAAGATTATAGGTCTGCAAAGGAGCCACCATATCTAATACTGTAGTCAAGGCTTGATCCCAGTTGTCAAATGCAACTTTGATGACTTCTGGATTCAAAGATTGAAGTTCAGCCAGAACACTATCTTTAATATGGTCAATGTCAAATTTAACAGGATTGATGGATGGTTCAGAAGGACATCTGGCTGGATAGTCAAAACGGATAAAATAATGATCAGACCACATGTTGACAACAACAGGATCAGACCACATTTTAGCCAAAGAAATATTAATAAATACCAGTCTAATATATGACCACATATATGAGTGGGTTGGTGAACAGTCTGCTCCCAGCCTAGAAAGGAAATTTCTTCTATGAGCCGTTCAGAACTCCCTGCCCATATTTGCTCATCAATATGTAAATTGAAATCTCCTAAAATCATTGTTTTGCTTAAATTAGGATTTGCACTCAATGATTGCTCATTGTATGGCATTCCTGTACATCAAAATGATTCCATCCACTGGGGTGAATTCACCAAAGTTAATTAACTCTGATGCCACTCCAGCGGTTGAAGTCATTTGGCATTAAAGAGCCAGAGAAGGAAGAGGACCGAGAAGAGGAGTTCACAGGCTTGGATCTGAGGCCTGGGCTTGACCCTGGGCCGAGGCCTAGGGGTTGGGACCTGGCTTCCTGGCTAAGGCCCCGTCATCAGGCCTGAGTCTGGGCCTAAGCCATGGCATCAGGTCTATGTCCATGTCTAGGTCCCTGCATCAGGACCTGGCATCCAGGTTGGGTTGCAGCATCAGGCCTGGGCTCAGATTCCAGCCCAGGATGAGGACCAAGCATCGGGATCTGCCTCTAGGGTGGGTCATGGCAGTGGACCTGGTTATAGGTTGGGACCAATGCACAGGGGTCGGGACCCGACCTTTGAGTCGGGTCATAGCATCAGACCTGGATTCGGACTCTTGCCTAGGCCAAGGCCCCACTGTCAGGACCTTTTCTTCATTGGATTATGCAAAGGATCAGCTAAGTATTTTTTTATTTTTTCATTTTTGGGGGTTTCCGCAGAGGCGCCATCATTTGCCTGTACCTCTGCCAAGACTCCGGCATCATGCTTGGGCCTAGGCTGCAGCCCCATCTTTTGGCCTTGGCCTAATTCCTAGGTGAGGCCCTAGCTTTGGGCCCAGGCTGAGGCCCAATGCTTTGGTTTGAAACGAAATGATCGAATAAGCTAATTTCTATGGAGGCCCCCCCAACCTGGTTCGAGGCCCCCTGAATGAATTTGAATTAGCCTTGTCATGTTTTGTACTTTTGTTTTAAATGAATGCCCATCCCTAATGTGTATGTGTGGGAGATAAAGCCACTGAATGTATGTGTGAGGGAGAGAGTGCCTGTATGTATGTGGGAGAGAGAGCCATTCAGCATGAGAAAGTGTCTATGTGTATGTGTGCATGGGGAGAGAGATAGCTATTGAGTGTGAGAGAATGTCTGTGTGTGAATATGTGTGAATGAGAGAGAGCGAGAGAGAGAGGGTGAGAGAGAGCCACTGAGTATGAGAGAGTGTCTCTGCGTGTGAAGGAGATGGAGCTATTGAGTGTGACAGAGTGCCTGTATGTGTGAGGGAGAGATAGCCACTGAGAGTGACAGTGGCAGTGAGTGTGAGGGAGAGAGCCAATCAGTGTGAGAGAGTCCTGTGTGTTATATGTGTGTGTGAGGAAGAGAGAGCCACTGACCGTAAGAGTGTCTATGAGGTAGAGAAAGCCACTCAGCTTGATATGTCTGTGTGTATGTGTGATGTGTATCTGTGTGTATGTTGTGTGTGTGTGTGTGTGTGTGTGTGTGTTCATGTGTGTGGAGGAGTAAGAACTACTGAATGTGTATATGTGTGTATGTTGGAGAGAGCAACTGAGTGCAAAAGAGTGCCTATGTATATCTATTTGTGTATGAGGAAGGGAGAATCACTGAGTGTATGAGAGTTTGTGCATATATATGAGGGGGAGTCAGTGAATGAACATGTGTGTGTGAGAGAGTGTGCGTAAAAATGAACATGTTTTAGAGTGTATATGAGAAAGAAAAACATATGTTATAGTGTTTGTATGAGAAAGAGAGCAAAACGTTTGTGCACCCTTTCTCTCCCTCAATTCCCCAACTAATCCAGGATAATCTCAGGGTGGCTAGAAATCAAAAGTTCCAAGGTATGGAGAATGGAATATTATCTTATCATTCTTAGTTTTAAATAATTGGATGTTATTTGATGTTCTGGTAAATTTTTAAAATTTTTGTATACATTTTTAATTATCGGATATTGATTTGTTTATCAGTTGATTTGACATTTTATTGGTATGGTTATGCTTCATATTTCTTGATTGTATTTGACGTTTAACAAGGAATAATGATCTTTCTTTTTTTCCACTGTTGCACTGCAGACAGAGCATGGCTTGTTGCAAAGTTCGTTTTTTGCCTGTCTGTTTCTAATTATTATTTGTAGTCTGTTCATTCTGTTTAGCAAGAGTCTGTCTGTGTTCTGCATGTGTGACCAAGGTGAGGTATTCTGCTAGCGAGTAATTTCTGTGTAGGGATTTATAGCAGCTTGGCTTGTTCTGATTCCTAATAGGAGGTGTATTGGTGTTGTAGGTCCTGTTGTAATATTTGAAGTGTTGCCTTTTCCTAGATAGGGTTGTTACCATTTGAGTGCTAGAGTTTAGAGCTGTTTTAGTATGGGAGGTTTACAATATTGTAATTGCAATTCAATTTTCTCATGGATATCTGAAGGTCTAGCCTACACTCAATAGGGGTTTGCATTCGTTTGCAATGTATTGGCAATCCACAACGTATATGCCATATTCGTTGTATTCGTGGGGGTCAAGAAATGTATGGCGAACCCCCACGAATACAATGTATCACTAATGAATAAACCCCGACCCTCCTGACCCCCCCCCCCCCAAGACTTGCCAAAAGTCCCTGGTGGTCCAGCGGAGGTCCTGGAGCGATCTCCTGCACTCGGGCCGTCGGCTGCCGGTATTCAAAATGGCGCCGATAGCCTTTGCCCTTACTATGTCACAGAGGCTACCAGTGCCGTTGGTCAACCCCTGTCACATGGTAGGAGCACAAGATGGTGCCGGCCATCCATTGCTCCTACCATGTGAAAGGGTCTGACCAATGGCACGGTAGCCCCTATGACATAGTAAGGGCAAAGGCTATCGGCGCCATTTTGAATACCGGCAGCCGACAGCCCGAGTGCAGGAGATCGCTCCAGGACCCCCGCTGGACCACCAGAGATGTTTGGCAAGTCTTGGGGGGGGGGTCAGGAGGGTGGGGGTTGTAGTTAATTAAATTTAAAAGGTTGGGATGGTTTTTTGGGGGGGAAATGAATACATATGTAACTAATGAACGGATCGGGGTCCCCGGAGAACAGATGCAATGGATTTGGGTCCCGACGAATACGAATACTGAATGGGACGAATCTGTCCCTGCTGCACATCCCTAATACTCAATATGATTTATAATAGGCCTAATACCATATGGGTTCCAAGTGTATTTTTTGCAGTGCTTTCTAGCTGGCAGCACAGCAGTACATGTAAATATAATATACGTTATAAATGATATGTTATCTCAAAAGATTGTACATTGAATGCCGTTTTTCATATAAAATCTCCCTTTTTGGGTTGAGGAAGTGGGTAATAAGTAGAGATGTGCATTTGTTTTTGCCGAATTAGACAATTTCAATGAAATTGTCTAATTCGGCATGGTTTGTGGGCAATGAACCCCGAAATAATTTTTCCAAAATTTTGGAAAAATTCATGTTTCGGGTTAGTGCGCACTCACGGGAGTTAGTGTGCGCTAACCCGAAAATTAGCGGCCTACGAACACCCCCCCCCCCCCCCGAACTGTGGAAAAAATGAATTTTCCCACAGTTCCCCGAAAACAAAACCTGAAACAAACCTACAAAACAGTGCGTATCTCTATTAATAAGACATTTAACAATAAATGCATAATTTTTGTGTGTGGGAAGGGGGGTGTTGGCATAAGATTGTAAGGTTATCCTAATACCTTTGTGAGAGAGTGGCAGTTGGTAGGGTTCCCGAGAGTGTGGTAGATTTACCAGTACCCTAAAAATGTTATCACTGATACTTTGTCCGCCACCCCCCTGGGAACCCTGACCCCTGCTTTCCCCCTTCCCCAGCATTTCAAATCACTGAAAGGGCAGACTCCAAGGTGGATCGCTCTCCAGCCCCCTTAGTAATTTGACCTATGTTGCACATGGGAGGGGGGGGGCACCATCTCATTCCTTGCCTCAGGCAGCAGATTGTCTTCAGCCACCCTTGCCCATGGGTAAAAGGTCTGCGTGATCTTTGCCCTTATGCGGACAGTTTCAAAACTGTCTCTACATGCTTAATTTCAAAATTGTGCAAGCAAACCTACTTGCTAGGATTTCTTTTCACATTTTTTTCTCGCCTTTTTCCTCAGGGCCTGATATTCAGCACCACATAGCCAGATACCTTCAGTGGCAGCCAGATAACTATCTATCTAGGTAAATAGCTATTTGTCTATGTGGTGGGTGGGATGAGGGTTGGGTTACTTAATTGGCTAACTTTTCTAGATAAATGTCAATATTCAGACTTATCTGGCTGTTAGCCAGATAAGTTAACCCTGCTACTGAGCAGGTCCAAAATTAGCCAAATAAACTTTCCAGGCTAACTCAAATCATCCAGCTCTATTCAATGGTATAGCCATGCCGCTAAATATCCCGGCTAATTCAGGCAGTTATTTATCTGGCTAACCTTCTTAGCTAGATAATACAGGCAGATGGAACTCTCCGAGTTTAAGCATGTCCCCCGCACAATTTTAGGGAACCTTCCCATCTCCAGCAACTTGTGCAATGAGTTTTACGGTGATGGATGGTTGTTTGGCAATTACTGGGTATAACTCATTGAGAAATACATAGTAAATGCATGTTAAAATGACACCAAAATATAGATTTTAGCCACACATTGATTTCCTGAATGTCACTGTTTGATTAGATCAAGCTCCTGTTTGTTGGCAGGCTCTTTCCTTTGCTTGATCTTATTACTTAAATCATCTCAGTGTTTCAGGATGGCTGTTTGCAGCAATTAATGCAATTTATTCACTTCAAGATGGCTTACTTATTCTACTCCAAGGTGAGTTTGGTTATGGAAATCAGAGTTGATGAGTTTATTATGTCTTTCTCTCTTCCACCAAACTTTAACGCTCTTCTTATGAGATCTGTATGTTATTCTTCATTTTCTTTTTCTGTGTACTATCCCTATTTCTGCAAGCTCGTATTTACAGATGCAATTTTTAATGAAACGGATTAGAAGGGACTGCCTTTTTTTTCCCCTTTCAGCAACTCTTCTGCCCTCAGCAAAGACACTCTACCTAGCCTGCTATTTATTTATTAAATTTGATTTCTTGGTTCAAGGTCCAGTATAATGAAAACAATTTGACCATAGGCATGTGACTGTTTTACACCACAGTTCATTTACCCAGTTCTTCTGTATACAATCAAGGCAGATCAACATAAAAAAAAAAAATAGTGGTCAACACAATGCAGTTTCAAGATTGTACCTTACTGTGCTGCATTGCACTGTCCTTATAAATCAGAGATATTAACTCCTGACTTTTTCCTGTCTTGGTTTGACTACAGCTATCAGACTTTTAGGATTGTCATCAGTCACAATGAGAGCAACTGCTTCACTGGTGTCTATCACAACAGATTTGCAAAAGATGAACTATATGTTTGCTGCATTTCAATATAAGATTCCGTTTAAAGTCCCGATATCAAATTATGTATGCAGTACACCTCAACATGTAATGGTTGTTCAAATTTCCCAATTACAAATACAATAACTCTCAATAATGTTGAATGCAAAAACACACAATTCCCAATGCAAGCATTCACTGCACTTTTTAAAGATATTGTCAGCACTACATGAAAATAATAAACTAGTTTATCAGCATTGAGTCCAGCATCTGTTAAAAGAGGGACATTCATACCACCTATGTATGTTAATCAACTAGACTTCGTAGTGCCTCAGGTTGCATATAATCATTGGTTTACCTAGTCCATATTAATTTTTTAAATTTAAAAATAAAAATGTTTGCAAATAAAAGTTACTTCCCTTTTCTTTTATGCAGTGGGAAGCTCAAAAGACCCAGGAGCACATAGCTCAAATTGCCGAAGTCTTGATACTCCAATTTCTCCAACTTTTGCTTGTCTTGAGCATTCTCTCATTTAAGCCACCATTATTATTGAAATGACAAATATTTTTGTGTTGACCCATTTTATATTTGCAAGATAATAATAAATGAAATATACGAACAATTGTAGGAAACTAAAGTAGTACTTATGATCTGAGCTTGATGGATTTTTGATCTGACCCAGTGTGGCAATTTTTCTGTTCAGGGATTCATTTTTTGGGGAACAGCTTGGAATGGAATTGTAGAGCCGTAGCTAGCCTATGGCCAATGTGGCCTCAGCTATAGACAGGCACAGCATCCACTAGGGACGCTGTCACGTTCTCGCAATGTGGCTGAAAAGCCTCCCTCCCCCCCTCTAGAGCTCTACATCCTGGGGTATGAAGCGCTGCTGCACCTGCTCCTGGTGTCCACTCTCCCCTCAGGGCCATCCTTGGAGGCAGTCGTAGTCAGCCTGCACAGGCATCTCTCCTCACCCTGCTCCATCCTGCAGTTAGAAGCAGCGTAGCCCATGGGGTCGCAAGAATCATCATCAGCCATTCTCTCTTTAGCTGGGAGCAGGAAAAGCTGCATGGATTCACAAAAAAAAGTGTAGGCTCCCCCCTCTCTTGCAGCAGCTAGGAACAGGAAGACACTGCACGGCCTGCGGTGCCTTAAGAAGCATCATCAGCCTCCCCTAGTAGTCAGGATCAGAAGAATCAGCACAGCTAGCTCGCAAGAAGAAGCACCATTGGCCTTCCCTCCCCCACCCCATAGTCAGGAGCAGGAGCAGCGGGCCAAGGCTAAAAGAAAGAAGAAAATCTGATGGAGTGAAAGAAGTGGCTTCTGTTGCTGCTTCTTTTGCTTCCAGAGGAGGGAAACCAGTGAGAAAGCATGTGAGCAAGTGAGTTTGTGTGACTAATCATATTGGGTACCATTTGATGCATCTGCTCTTTTGAAATATTTTATTGGCATTTGGAAATGTTTTATGAATTTTTAATTATTGGATGATCTATTTGTCTGCTGTTATGAAATATTTGTTTGTCTCAATATGGTTATACTATTCCAATTGATGATTTTTAGTTCTTGATTTATTGTTTTATGATAAATGGCCATGTTTCTGTTTTTCCATTGTTGCACTGCATACAGAGACTAGCTTACTGGGATTTCCAATTGTTTTTATATGCATGTTTCTGTTTATAATTTATAGTATCTTTATTCTGTATTTGATGAGGGTATGCCTGTGTTCTGCAAGTATGATTGAGGCGAGGCATTCTGCTAGTGTGTAGTTTCTGTGCAGGGGTCTATAATACCCTGTCTTGTTCTCTTCCTATTAGGAAGTGTATTGGTGATTTAGGGCCTGATGTAATATTTATAGTGTTGCCTTTTCATAGGTAGGGTTATTATTGTTTCAAGTGCTGGAAGTTAGTGCTGGTTTGGTATGAGAGTTTACTATATTATAATTATAGTTCAGTTTACTCATGGCTTTTTCAGGGCCAGGTCCACCCTCAACACACCATAGTCCTCCTAATACCATATGGGTTCCTTTTTAGCAGGATTTTCTGGTTGGCACCACAATCACGCATGCAAATATGATAATATTCATATTGCAAGAAATAATTTTAGTCTAGGAAGACTGTACTTTGAATGTTTTCATATAAAATATTAAGCTTAATTTTTAATTGTGTGTGGGGAGGGTGTGACTTGGGGGGGCAGGTTCAAAGCTGTAAGGGGGAGAGTGGAGCTGACAAGCAACATGCTGGGGTTTCATTTTGAAATTCCTGCACGTGCTTTATGGAGTTGACTTTGTATTTGCTACAAAGCAGGTGCAAAATCTGTGACTGTGCAAGTACTTCTGGTTCTGGCCGGCCCCTAGATTTTCAAAGAGAAACTTTGTGGGCAATTTCCCAACCTCTTATATTATGTACATTAGAGATGTCTGTTGATACTGAATCCTCTCATCTATCCATAAGCTTCAGATACACATATTTTGCATGCTCATTATTTCAACATTGGAAACCTGACTAATTTAAAGATGGTGAGCAGTAGTTGATGTGTGGATATATAAATATTTTTGTTTGTGAACCTTTTGCTAGTTCTAAGTTTTAATACGAAAGTCATTTTGTACCCCGATTAGGACTGTAGATAAAGTTTTATAAATAAATAAATAAATAAGAAAATAAATAAGATACAAGGCACCAGGATCCTTGTACTGGTTCTGATTGATCGAGAAGCCCAAAGAAGCAGGAAGAAACTTCAAGGGAAAAATAGAAATGAAATCCTATATGTGTAACAGTGTCTCCCAGCTCGTGGTGCGCTATGTGGGCACAAGTTTTAATTGGGCCACAGGTACCAAATAGCCTGGCGACGTCTGGGCACACTTGCACCACTTCTTTTTATAGAGCAGCAGGGGTGTTCTGCTCCGGCCCCTCCCTTCAGGCAGCAAAAGAGGAGGAGCCTGGAGCAGACAATGCAGAGAACCGCCTGGCTACTCCCTAATCCAGCCCCTTCACTTCTATTGTTCCCACTCCCTTTCTCTTCTACAGGAATAGGAGGAGAAGGGGGCGATACTGAAGCAGATACTGCAGAGCAAAACACAGACAAAAATAAGGTTTGAATTAGTACAGATTGAAACTTATGAGCATGAGCAATAGTGCCAGTTGTTAAGGCCTGGATAAGCACTACAGCTCACAAGTTTCAAACTTGTGCTAATTTAATCCCGTTTTGTGTAACCCAAGGCTTAATTTCTAGCAGAAGAATTCAGAATGCTGTTTTGCCACTTTTTCTCCTGGACTCAAGGAGAAAAAGTAGATCCAATGGTGTGAATCAGTGCTGGCTCCTCCTTGGAAACAGAGCTGAGCTGCTGGTGTAAATCTGTTCCAGCTTCCCCCCTGCCCCCCTCCCTTCCATCTTCAGGCCCCAGATAAAGCAGAGCAGAGAGTGTTTTAGCTGCTTACCCAGAGATGAGAGCAGCAAAATGGCCTAGATTTCTTGGTACAGTTGAAAGACCATTAGAGAGGATGTGTATGTAGGGGAGAGTTCACGCCTGGCCATTCCTCCTCCCCTTCCCACATGTCACACCTGGCCCTAGCTCCAGCCCTGCTCTCTCCCACTCCACCTCCCCTCTCCTGCTCCACAGTTCCATCTCCTTTTTGTCTACAAATTAAACAATATGTATGTTCTTATGTAAGTAGGGGTTAATGTGCTAACAATGCTTTTCAGGTATGTAGTTTAGTTGTCATGCAAAAACCATGCTAATGTAATGAAATTCAAAATTATGCAAAACGGCTACCCTTTAGTTCAGTGATAAAGTACATGTGGTAACTGTTTTGCAAATGCTTTATTAACTTCACCTCCATGAAGTATAGTTAAGGTTTTTACAATAAAGTCCATAGGTAAATTATATGTGTACTTTTCCGCCTTGACTCACTTCCATGCCATTTCCATCACTCGTTAATATGCACAATAAATGCATATTTACACTGATACTTGGGTGATGTTTGGTACATTTTAGTACATTGGCCTCTATGCTGCTTATAAAAAAAGTCCTTCCTGTATATAGTATAGATAGATAAAGACCTAGAGATACAGGAGATAAAATGACAGTAAAACACAAAAATAAGTAAGGTATGCACATCTGGAATATAACTAGAAGAGATTATCATCCAGACTACACAAAGCAGAGGCGTATACGCCGATTGGCTGAGGCATCATCATACTGACAAATTTTTGAGTGTTCTTCAATATATTGACCAAAATTATTTTTTTGGGGGAGGGGTCAATTTTAAGGAGCCCGTGGATTTTCAAAGTATATGGGTACGTTTACTGTGTGTACTTCAGAACTAATTTTCAAAGGGAAACTATGCGGGCAGTTATCATTTGAAAATTAGCTAGCATAAATCATATACTCACAGATCCATGAAGGCTAAGCGCTAGCAGAGGAACAGGTGTTCCTTGCACAGAGCCAGCCTCTAGAGCTGTGGTTGGCTCCAGAGTGTCAGTGCCAATCTGTGGCACATCATACTGGCCTTCCTTCTCCTTCCAAGCTGAACATTTGTCTTCAGGACCTGAGAGCAAAAGGAAGGTGCCCCTACGGGGGCAGGCAACTGAAAGAAATGCCAGCTATGGGCCGGCTGGTGGCTCTTGCTGCAGAGGGACTGGGGCATGGAGAAAAGGCTTGGGTCTGGCTTCCGAGAGGAGGACTGGCTGAGGGCTGACTGGTCGTAGTAATGGTGCCAGCGCAGTAGGGGTCTAATCCTTCTGATCCTCCTCCTTTGCTGATATTTATGAAATGATAAAGATGTGAGGGCTAAGTGAGCAGGTGGTGAATGAAAGCTGTGAGTCTGTGGGCTAAATGTGGGTTAGATTTAGGGAAGGGCTTGTTGCAAGGGGGATATGAAAGACATAATGGGGTAAATAATTAACAGTGAACCCTCTCTAAATCAATCCAAAAATTGCTAAGGGAGAGAGGTAACCTCAATATATTAATACATACATTCTAACTAATTAACTAAACAAAATATACTGGAGTTGGTATCAGAAGAGATGTGCACAGATGCAATCTACTGCCTCTTGCCATACAATGAGCCTCAAGCAGTCTTCAGACAATAGCGCCGGGACACCATCACTTACCAGTCCAGTACATTACATCCATTTATTCCTCATCATAGGGGGTAATTTTCAAAGGAGTTACGTGCATAAATGTAACTACTGTTGTAGCAATTTTCAAAAGCCATTTACTCACTTAAAGTGCACTTATGCGAATAAATCCTATGGACGATTCAATGGCATATATTGTAGCAATTTTCAAAAGCCGACTTACTCGAGTAAAGTGCATTTACACGCGTAAAACCCAGTTTTACGCATGTAAATGCTTTTTAAAATCAGACCCATAGTGATTTAACCAAAAGTGAGTTAATAGAAAATATTTCCACCTAACCATAAAACAGTAAAAATACACTTGTACCCCTAATAAATCAAAACTCAAACCAAGAATTCTTATCTTGAAAAAATGTTGTAGTCAGCTGTGAGATCATAACTTATGCATCCCAATATTGGCCAATGTTTTGGTGAAATATCACCTCTTTCAAGGGTTACTGGTTCTAAACATACTAACAAACAAATCTCAAGTTGGAAGCAACATTCAAAAGTGGACTGGTGCTGTTGTCTGAAGGCTGCTCGAGGTCCATTGCATGGCAGGAGGCAGGAGATTGCATCTGTGTGCATCTCTTCTGATATCAACTCCAGTACATTTTTAGTTTGATTAATTAGTTAGAATGTATGTATTAATATATTGAGAAGTAATGGGGTACCATTCAGTGATGTTGGGTTGCAAGGATGTACATAAGTAGTACAAGAGAATGAGGCTTGTATAGGGCAGGCATGAACAGCATGATCAGATCACAGCATAATAGGAGACCCAAGTAGCATGATCTATGGAGGGCCAATTATGGAAAAATGGCTCCGATTCTTTTTGTATCTATGGTGAACTTGTAGGAATTAGGGGAAGTGCATTAAAATGCTGAAAGTGCTGAGATTCCCAGATTTTATTTGCCATCATTCCTCCTAATTCCAGCCTACTAGTCTGGTATGAGTTCTCTAATTCTGGCTGGAGTAAAAGGTAGAGGAGCAGCATTAGGCAAAGGTGGACAGTAGTGGCTATGTGATCCAAGCTACCCACTGGTACACAAATAGTGAAACGTCTCAGTTGTGAGTTAGGAGTACTTACCTCTGGCCCTCTCCAGCTTGCTGTGACATTCCTGGTCTTTTAGATATTTATAGAGGCTGTGGGTTTCTCCTCTGCTTTTTCCAAATGATGTAGAATTTTTTAGAGAAGCTTTTCCTTGGGAGACCATTCCATACAGCCAGCAATTTCATTTGCCATAGTGACAAGATACTATGAAAAAGGACCATCTTGCCCCTACAGTTTGTCCATCTATACTGTTCCCATAGAACTGGATATCTCCCAGCTGCCTGACAGAGTCTGGCCATGTGCCAGAAAAGTCCTTATCCTTGACTGCCTTTTTCTATGTCTTACATCATATTGAGTGGAAGAACTTCCAAGTGGGCCACTTAGTTACCACTAACACTCATTCTTCCTTCCCCATAGAGTACTTTCTGCATCTACTTCACTCTAGGCACTTACCTCTTGAAGACAGGAAGCTCCATGACTGATTGACTTTCATAGGGCCTGACAAGCCAGGGATATCTTCTTGGCATTATGCCTAGCACAGTGGATAGGGAACAGCACTAGCTCATATCGTATAAATAGTAGAGCCAGCCACTTCCCAAACCTACTTTATCTGAACTAGCTCACTCTATAAGTTGTAAGATTTGCTTTTGGGGCCCTCACCACCATTTTTCCATGATGAGCATAGAAAGTATGTGCATACTTTTTGCCATGCATGAAAACCACACTTAAGGGCAGATTAAATAAATCTGCGCACACGCGTACTTTTGTTCGCGCACCAGGCGCGAACAAGAGTACGCGGGGTTTTAATAGATACGCGCGTAGCCACACGTATCCATTAAAATCCAGGGTCAGCGTGCGCAAGGCTGCCCAAAATCGGCAGCCTGCGCGCACCAAGCCGTGCAGCCTGCCTCCGTTCCCCTACCTAACCCACCCCCCCCAGCCCTATCTAACCCCCCCCCCCCTATCTTTGTCGGCAAAGTTACGCCTGCTAGAAGCAGGCGTAACTTTGCGCGTGCCGGGCCGGCTGCCGCGCTCCATGTTCCGGTCCGGGGGCTGGTCCGTAGGCCGTGGCCACGCCCCCAGAACGCCCCCGGGCTGAAACCATGCCTGCGGCGCCGCCCCCGAAACACCGCGTCACTCCCGGCACGCTCCTGACATGCCCCCCCGACACGCCCCTCCATGCAAGCCCCGGGACTTTCGCACGTCCCGGGGCTTGCGTGCGCCGCCGAGCCTATGCAAAATAGGCTCAGCGTGTGCAGGGGGGGTTTGGGGTAGGTTTTCGGGGGGTACGCACGTATCCCTTTGAAAATCTACCCCATTATATGTAACCCCCATCTCCGGGTTCTATCCTAACATCAATGAGACCATAATAGAATTTCTAACTCTTTTTGGGGCTGGATCACATGGGATAGCTCTCTTTACTTTCTCTTTCTCCTGGCCCTGAGTTCTTTGTTGGTAGGGGGAAAGGAATTTCTTTTCGGGCCAGGAATGACTGGGTGACTTGGTACACTTTTCTCTGGGAAACGTATAACTTCTCTTCACTTCTGTGAGTGCTATTAGAGCCGATAATATACGGGAGACTCGGGTTGAGTGCCCAAATTAAAATTCTTTACTGAAGGTACATTATATGGAGAAATGTCATAAATTACATAGTCCTCAGCACCACAGATACTATTACAGTCTTTCACTCTATCTGTTCAGGGGTTTTACCTTACTGGAACCCTGGGAAGCACGCACCATCCAGGGCTTGGCTTAATGAGGATTCCAAGAGTCAGGGTATCCTTAGGTGGGCAAGAAATACTCCTCCAAAACAGAAGAAATGGTAAAAAGCAGACTCAGCACAAAGAGTATAAATGCATCTCTCCCCATGGCTCAAATACTCTAATTAGGGGTTCCTGTTCTCTCCCAGTGGTTTTACTCACAGTTAGATGTCTCTCTTGATTTCTCACACTCTTTAAGAACATAAGAACATTAGAACATAAGTTGCCATACCTGGTCAGACCAAGGGTCCATCAAGCCCAGCATCCTGTTTCCAACAGTGGCCAATCCAGGCTACAAGTTCCTGGCAAGTACCCAAACACTAAGTAGAACCCATGCTACTGATGCCAGTAATAGCAGAGGCTATTCTCTAAGTCTACTTGATTAATAGAAGTTAATGGACTTCTCCTCCAAGAAATTATCCAAACCATTTTTAAACCCAGCTACACTAACTGCACTAACCACATCCTTTGGCAGCAAATTCCAGAGCTTAATTGTTCGTTCATTGAAAAAGAATTTTCTCTGATTAGTTTTAAATGTGCTTCTTACTTACTAACTTCAAGGAGTATCCCCTAGTCCTTCTATTGTCTGAAAGAGTAAATAACTGATTTACATTTACCCATTTTAGACCTCTCATGATTTTAAAGACCTCTATTATATCCACCTCAGTCATTTCTTCTCCCAGCTAAACAGCCCCAACCTCATTATCATTTCCTCATAGGGGAGCTGTTCTATCCCCTTTATCATTTTGGTCACCCTTCTTTGAACCTTCTCCTCACAACTATATCTTTTTTGAGATGTGGCAACCAGAATTGTGCACAGTACTCAAGGTGCGCTCTCAACATGGAGTGATACAGAAGCATTATGACATTTTCCGTTTTATTCACCATTCCTTTCCTAATAATTCCTAACATTCTGTTTTCCTTTTTGACTGCCGCAGCAGTATTATCCATCATGATGCCTATATCTTTTTCCTGGGTGGTAGCACCTAATATAGAACCTAATATCGTGTATGTACAGTATGAGTTATTGTTCCCTACATGCAACACCTTGCACTTGTTCACATTAAATTTCATCTGCCATTCGGATGCCCAGTCTTCTAGTCTTGCAAGGTCCTACTGCAATTTATCACAATCCACTTGTGATTTAACTACTCTGAACATTTTTGTATCATCTGTAAATCTGATTACCTCACTCATCGTATTCCTTTCCAGATCATTTATAAATATATTGAAAAGTGCTGATCCAAGTACAGATCCCTGAGGCACTCCACTGTTTACACTTTTCCACTGAGAAAATTGACCATTTAATCCTACTCTCTGTTTTCTGTCTTCTAACCAGTTTGTAATCAACAAAAGGACATCATCTGCTATCCCATGAGTTTTTAGTTTTCTTAGAAGCCTCTCATGAGTGACTTTGTCAAATGTCATCTGACAATCTAAATACACTACATCTACCAATTCACCTTTCTCCATATGTTTATTAACCCCTTTAATAAAATGAAGCAGATTTGTGATTCAAGACTTCCCTTGGGTAAAACCATGCTGACTGTGTTCCATTAAATCCTGTTTATTTATATGCTCTGTGATTTTGATCTTTAGAATAGTTTATACTATTTTTCCTGGCACTGAAGTCAGGCTCACTGGTCTATAGTTTCCCGGATTGCCCCGGAGCCCTTTTTAAATATTGGGATTACATTGGCCACCCTCCAGTCTTCAGGAAGAATGGATGAATTTAATGATAGGTTACACATTTTAACTAATAGAACTGAAATTTGAAATTTGAGTTCCTTGAGATCCCTGGGTTGCATACCATTTGGTCCAGGTGATTTGCTACTCTTTAGTTTATCAAGCTGGCCTACTATATCTTCCAGATTCACAGTGATTTGGTTCAGTTCATCTGACTCATCACCCTTGAAAATCATCTCCAGAACCCGTATCTCCCCAACATCCTCAGTAGTAAACACAGAAGCAAAGAATTAATTCTGCAATGGCCTTATCTTCCTTAAGAGCCCCTTCAACCAATCGGTCATCTAACTGTCCAACCGACTCCCTCACAGGTTTCTTGCTTTGAATATATTTTTTAAAGTTGTTATAATGAGTTTTTGTCTCTACAGCCAACTTCATTTCAAATTCTCTCTTAGCCTGCTTTATCAATATTTTATACTTAACTTGACAATGCTTATGCTTTTTCCTATTTTCTTCAGATGGATCTTTCTTACAATATTTGAAGGATATTTTTTTGGCTAAAAAATAGCTTCTTTCACCTCACCTTTTAACCATGCTGGTAATTGTTTTACCTTCCTTCCTCCTTTTTTAATGCATGGAATACATCGGACTGTGCTTCTAAGATTGTATTTTTAAACAATGTCCATGACTGTTGTACATTTTTTACCTTTGCAGCTGTACCTTTCAGTTTTTTCTAACTATTTTCTTCATTTGATCAAAGTTTCCCTTTTGAAAATGTAAGTGTTAAAGCTGTAGATTTAAATATTGTCCCCCTTTCAGTCATTAGTTCAAAATTGTTCATGTTATGATCACTAGTGTCAAGTGGCCCCATCACCATTTCCTCTCTCACCAAATCCTGTGTTCCACTAAGAATTAAGTTTAAAATAGCTCCCTCTCTCATTGATTCCTGAACCAATTGCTCCATGAAGCAGTCATTTATTCCATCCAGGAACCGTATGTCTCTAGCATGTTCTGATATTAAATTTATCCAGTCAATAAATTATTATTATATTGCCAAATTTGTTAGCTTCCCTGATTTCTCTTGGCATTCATCATCTGTCTGACCATTTTGACCAGGTGGACAGTAGTATACTCCTATCACTATACCTTTACCCAACACACATGGAATTTCTTACCCATATAAATTCTGCTGAGCATTTAGTCTCTTGTATGATCTTTATCCTGCTGGACTCTATACCCTCCCAGACATAAAGTGCCACATCCCCGCAAAGTTGATCCTCTTAATCATTGCGATATAATTTGTACCCTGATATAGCATTGTCCCATTCCTTTCTTGAATCCCAATGTGGGAGATCTCTAGATGTTCCTCAGCAGGTAGAAAGGGGCAGCAAAATCTTCCTCCTGATTCTACTAACAAAAATATGCTTTCCCCACACTAATTCCAAAATCACCAGAATATCCTTGAATCAGGCCACCAACATTCCTCTGATCCCCTAAAAAGGTTATAAAGGGGCAGGTCTTCTTTATCCAGAGATCTTACCTAGCATACCATGGTTTATGAATGAGGTTGATTGCTGTCATGGTATGCACTAAACAAGCCTATATAGAGACACTAATCCCAGAGGAACAATAGGAAGTTTCAACACCGTGGGTTGTTTTTCATGCATTGCTGGAAAATATGCATAAAATGCAAATAATTTCTTTGGCAATTGTCTAGTGAAAATGTTGGCAAGCGATCACCAATTATTTTTGTATAAAAGCTTAAATTATACGTCCTTGACAAGTAATTAATTTTCACAGAAAATCAAACATTTGTGCTTTTTTGTTTACATATGCAAAATGACTAAATGAGCTGATTTGCATGATTTGTCAACTGATTAACTGCTGTCCATACTTTCTGGAAATAGTTTCAAAAATGTGCATGTGACAATGGCAAATTGTGCTCACTAAAATTTGCAAATGCTTTGCACATGCTGTTTGCCATGTTTGCACATGCCATCACCTGTTGCAATGCGATGGGAGGAGCACTAGGGAACGCTCCTCATTGTGGGACATGTGGTGTATGCCCTTGTGGTGAGACGGGTCCTCATCTGGGAATAGACAGGAGGAATCTTGAGGCCCTGTCTCTCCACTGGACCTGCACACTTTTGTGAGGCCACCGACGCAATGGTGGTCTCTGAGTGGTCCTCCGACCACTCCAAGCCCTTTTGGACCTGTCGCTGGGTAATGGCAAGAAGTGGCAGGCCAGACAGAGGTCAAGGGTGGATGAAGACATCTTGGCACAGGACAAAGAGATGAAGACTCAGACACTGGAGCTTGGAACTTGGAACAGATGAGATGAAGACTTGGAAATGGAACAGATGAGAACTCAGACAGGCTAAAACTCGGGATGAAGTAGAATCTGGGCAACTCTATGCAGCAGCCATCTTGGACTGAGCTTCATAGACCTGGGGAAACAGGTCAGAGAAGTTGGACTGAGGACGGTCCACAGAGAGGAGGAGCCAGATCAGGATATCCAAGGACAAGACAAGCTAAAATCATGGAAGTAAAAGTATGGAACTCTCAAGAGAGCGCAGGGCCTCCCGCCACTCACGGACACTCGATGAAGAGCAGCATGGAGAGGAGGAAGGACGATGACCCTCAGGGAGTCCAAGAACTGGAGGAAGGTGGACGGGCGAGCAAGGTCCCTCAGGCGCCCTACACTGCCCAGCCGGGCTGATCACGGACCACACTGTCCCCTATGTGTCCTACACAGCCAGCCGGCTGGTCGCAAACTACGAGGGGAGCGGGGCGTGCCCAAGAAAGGGGCAAATATCTGGACATCACAGCTGGAGGGCATCAGGACACGGAGGATATCTGTACATCAAAGACGGAGGACGTCAGGAACACTGAAGACATCTGGACATCAGAGACGAAGGCATCAGGACATGGAAGACATCTGGACATCAGATATGGGGGACATCAGGACAGGAACATGGAACATCCAGTGAAGAGACCAGAAGAAGGAGGGATCCCAAGAAGACTGGAACACCAGGCCGGAGCAGGAATGAGGAGTCCTGAGGAGGAGAAGCTCCCAAGAGGACTGGCTCCTAGTGAAGGAAAGGCAGAAGTGACAACAGAGCCCTTTTATAGAGCTGAAGAGGAGAATGCCCAGGGAGGAGTCAGAGGAGGACCACACCTGTACTGGCCCTTTAAGTTGTGAAGAGAGGCACGGCCTCGCGCCTTAGGAGGAACAGGAAGGAAGCTCAGGACCCTGGACAGCAGCATCCTGCCAGCTCAGAAAAGGAGCAGGAGATGGGCCTCAGGACAGGCCCCGACATCGGCAGAGGAGGGAGCAGGGAGCGGCTCCCAGCCGCAAGGGTGGCCGGGGACTACGGGCTCTGGGCCGCGAGGTAAAGATGACATCAGTGGCTCCTGCCGCAGAGGTGGGAGCGGCTTCATGACCTCCAGACTACTTTGGGGCAGCGACTGCAGCCTCCTGGCCGCGGAACAAAGGAGGAACTTCGGCAGCTCTGAGCCGCAAAGGTAAGCGCCTGCTCACGACTAGGCCCATGAGCAGGAGCGCAACAGCACCTCTGCAAAGCTGGTCACACCTTGGTACATTACCCTCTATTTATGCAGTGGGTTAAAAACCAGAACTGGAACAACATCAGGGGTGGATTGGGCTATCGGGGGATTGGGCATCCCCCGGTGGGGCTGGTCGCTCCAGTCACGTGGTCTGCCATGTGCGGCCGTGACAGAGCCACGCTCGCAGACCACGTGATGCGTCCGGGGCGGCCTAGGTGGCAAATACCTGGGCTGGTCATCCTCGGGAATCCGCCGCTGAACAACATCCTCTGAAACAAGAAACTGAGCCCTCATACTGAAATTAAATGACAACTGTTACAATAATAGGAAAAGTATTCTGTACTATCTGGGAATAATATAATAACAATGAGCCTGATTCTAATTTGACATGAAATGAAGATTTTCCCCTGAATCAGAGAAAATGTGAAATAGAGCCAATGAAATCCACAATGGATTTTCTCAGGTCTATTTCAGATATTCTGATGATTCAAGGTGGATTTAATTATAGGTAGAGCATTTCTTTAAAGGATGTTTTTCGGATTGGCTTGATAATCCTGCAATTTTTCCATCAGTCCGCTAAACTGGACAGCAACACTCATAAAGGAGTTCATGTAGCCCTACTGGAAACTGCAGCTTTTTATTCTCGAACATGTTAGTGTCACACACCTTTAAAAAATAATGTTGCCAAGCATGCAATGGCAAAAAGTAAGAACAAAGCAGAAAATCAGGAAGAAAAATGGAGCCAACTGGAATCACCTCTTAACAAAGCATCACTCTTTAACTTATGCTAATGGAAAGCCACTTTCATGCCCTTTCTCTTTAGTGTCCTTGTTTGTTCACTGCAGTTGATACTTTGACTGGTGTTCCTACTCACAAGTTTCAAACTTGAGCTAATCTAACCCCTTTTTGTGTCTGTTACCATGCATCTACTAAAAACCACCAGTGGCCAATCCAGGTCACAATTACCTGGCAGAATCCCAAATAGTAAAAAGGATAAGTAGTGGCTTTCTACAAGTTGCTTGCTTAGTAATGGTTTATGGGCTTTTCCTCCAGGAACTTGTTCAAACCTATTTTAAACCCAGCTCCACTAATAATGCTCGCACTTGCAAGTGTAAGCACATTTTAGTACATTGGCCTCATAGAATTATTACATTGGTTGCTTTGATTCTGAAGGTAAATTATAACACATTGAAATTGTCGGTTCAGTGTGCTGCGGCAGTCAAAAAAGCAAACAGAATGTTGGGAATTATTAGAAAGGGAATGGTGAATAAACAGAAAATGTCATAATGCCTCTGTATCGCTCCATGGTGAGACCACACCTTGAATACTGTAATCAATTCTGGTTGCCGCATCTCAAAAAAGATATAATTGCAATGGAGAAGGTAAGGAGAAGGACGACCAAAATGATAAAGAGAATGGAACAGCTCCCCTATGAGGAAAGACTAAAGAGGTTAGGACTTTTCAGCTTGGAGAAGAGATGGCTGAGGGGGGATATGATAGAGGTGTTTAAAATCATGAGAGGTCTTGAACAGGTAGATGTGAATCGGTTTTTTTACTCTTTCGAATAATAGAAAGACTAGGGGGCACTCCATGAAGTTAGCATGTGGCACATTTAAAACTAATCGGAGAAAGTTCTTTTTCACTCAACGCACAATTAAACTCTGGAATTTGTTGCCAGAGGATGTGGTTAATGCATTTAGTATAGCTGTGTTTAAAAAAGGATTGGATAAGTTCTTGGAGGAGAAGTCCATTACCTGCTATTAATTAAGTTGACTTAGAAAATAGCCACTGCTATTACTAGCAACGGTAACATGGAATAGACTTAGTTTTTGGGTACTTGCCAGCCAGGTTCTTATGGCCTGGATTGGCCACTGTTGGAAACAGGATGCTGGACTTGATGGACCCTTGGTCTGACCCAGTATGGCATGTTCTTATGTTCTTATGTTCCTATTCTCACATTCCTACTTTCTAGGATGCATCTCCAGGTCTACCCAGACTGCAGGAAAATCTTGGTGACTCAATTCCATTTAAGGAAGCTTCATCTGGGTCCCATCTGTGGATGGTTTCCTTTAGACTGTTTATACAATTTCCCTCATTTCCTGTATAAAAACTGATATAAGTCTGTCTCTAATAGCCCTATCAGTGCAGTAGTGTCTATATCACTAAAATATACCCTTTCAGGTACAAAATGAAATCAAACATTGTGGGTGCAGTTCTTATCTTTGTTATGGTGGCTTACAATCTTGAACTAAAAATCTTAGTTCATCTTGAAAACACCATGCTTCACTTTCTTTTGTTCAATATTAAATTGAAGCACTCTACTAGTTTTCATTCTTTACAATACCTAAGGCAAGTGACTTTCTATAGCCAAAAGTAATTATCACTGGTCATTTGTCTTGTACTCTGACAGTGACCAGACAGTTCCCTTTATCGATGAAATGTTTTTCCTTGTTGCACAAGGCCTCAGAGGCTGTACTGTTTTCCTTATCAATATCACTTTTCTAGACTGCTCCTCTGTTAAAGAAACAGTACATAAAGAAGACTGAGAACAAAAAAAATAATAGGCCGACAAACTGAGTGGTTAGAGCAGTGGGCTGCAAACAAGGGAAGCCAAGGGTTCAAATCCTATTGCCATTCCTTGGTGACCTTGGGCAAGTCACTTCACCCTCCATTGCCTTCCCCCTGCCCTGGCCCTCGGTGATTTCACTGCACCGGGCCATGGAGGGGGGGGGGCACCATTTCATCCTTTGCCTCAGGCAGCAGATTGCCTTGAGCTGCCCTTGCTCATCCACCGGTTTCTCCAATGCTGTTATTGCATGAATCATCCCTGTCTCTTTAAAAATGGATCTTCTCATCCCATGAGGCCTACCCTCCAATCAAACTCTATGCTAAAACTAGTGACAAATTAGATACTCCCAATCACAAAATATCTTCTCCTAATCTTCTTTTAAGCTAGAAGCACTCCCATGCTACAATATCAACCCAACTAAACATAGTACTAGGAACTTGTCCTCACATACAGATGGAATTCTAATTGTGACCTGAATAGACAAACAGATTTTAGAATAATAGTCTACTTTACAAAAACATTATTTTCCAGTGGTTTAAAGTACCATCTACTGCTATAAAATAAACAAAAAATTTCATTATGAAAAGAAGGCCAATCAATACCAGTATTGAGACCACTCAGTTGTAAAGTGTGAAAATTATGGTTGAATCTCTGTTTCCATTGAATTTAATGCCTGGATATATCCCCACCTCATTTCAATTCACTTGGCATATAATAAAGGACTTTATAATCATACATTTTGTGACATTGTGAAACCAACTGTGTACCAATGGTGCTTGCAACTTTGATGTACAAAGATAACTTTTATGATCAGAAATATGCACTCTTACCATATGCTTTGTCTATCCTGTCTAGATTTTATTGCTAAGATAGACAACCAGAAACAACCTGTTGGGGCATTTAGTCAAACCATCTCTGAATCTTGAATGGATTATGTAAAGAAGGATGAATAAACTGTAATCTATAGCACATGAGAACAAGTTATACACTGACCACATGGGTATTGACTCACCTGCTGTTCGGATATATTGTAAACCGATGTGATATGCAAATGAAAGTCGGTATATAAAAGTTCTAAATTAATAAATATATAAGATTCATCATATGTGGAGGATGTTGTCTCAAATCCCTTCCCTTTTTATGGGTAAAGCTAGGTGGCTCAATAAAAGCCCGAAGGGCTTCCAAGATAGGCCAGTGCTTCAGAATAACATTTTTAATAGCAGAGGATTCACTTGAGCATGGTAAAGTGCATTCAGATAGGACATTGGAAATTTATTTGATTCACTTAATAAATTGTCACAGTTGCCATAAAGGGCTTGTTTATATGCCCTTTATACCACTCTAAAGAATAACCCCAAGCCAAAAATCTCTGTATCATATGGTATGCCTGATACAGATATTTCAGTCCAGGTAGACCATAATCTGGCAAATGTAAGAATGGCCAAGGATATATTTTCTCTCAATCTATGAGGATGGAAACTTGACAATGTAACAGTGTGTTGTATCAGTTGGCTTTCTATGTATGGAGTATACATAGGCCTTCAGAGGACTTAATGATTATGATATCCAAAAAAACCTTTATTTATCTAATGATACTAGAAAGTAAACTGCAGGTTAATGTTTGAAGTATTAATCTACTCCATAAATGCTTGTCATATTTCAACAGAACCTCACTCATTTATGTCTGACTTTATTTTGTCAATGATTGTGAGAAACAAAGAGAGAAGCAGAGCATATGTTCAGACAGTGTAATTAAAGACACCTCAATAGTACAGAAACAAGGAAGCAGCTGCAAGATACTGAACCAAAGGCATACACAAAACTCTTCATTTTGAATGACTTCTTCCATGGATGCCTTGAAACCCTGAATGAATTGTGGTCTTTATGCACAAGGCATCTTTGTTTTCTTGCCATACTAAGCCTAGAAGATTCCAAGAAATAGCAGGACACATACTTTTTGATAATAAAGGTACAGATGAGGAAAGGAAAGCTGTGGAAAAGTATGGACACTAGGAATGTGCAGGCAGAGTGTTTTTGATTCAATTCTTTTTCTGTTGTTGTTTTTGGCTAATTTGGGGTGAAATATTTCAGGTGGTTTTTTTTTTTTTCATTCTTATTTTTTATTTTTCATTTCAGTAAATATCACACACTCTTTGCAAATAGCTTGTGCTAATTGCAAATAGTACATACTATTCAGCAAAACAATGAGAAAAGTTTTGGTTTCTTTGTAGGCATCACCAATTTGATACAGATTGTACATTTTCTTTAAACGAGTGGATACTTTTTATGAAGGAACCTTGAAAATGGTATATGCTAGGGATAAATCTGACTGTGAATGAGCAGCTGGTAGCTTTCTGAGGTTTCTATTCCTTTAGAAAATATGGAGTTGATATTCGGCACCTTTGTCTGGCTAAGTTCAGCACTTTCCCACATGTGATACCCAATGGCTGAATGTTGGTATAGAAAAGCAAATAAATAAATAAATAAATAAATAAATAAATAAATGTTGAACAACTCAGAGATATACAGCTAAGTAGTTAGCTGGCTAAATTTTAGCTGAATAACTCAGAGGTGTTTCAGGTACATAATCGTATTAACTGAATACGTTAGCAGAATAACACTATTTGGCATTATTTGGCTAAGATATTCAGCTAACATTTGTACTACCTGAAAACAGTCCTAAACTTAGCTGGATAAACTTATTTGGCTAACTTCCTAATAGTAGCCAGATATATTCCATAGTGTGCCTTTGTTGCTGAATATTATTTATTTATTTTATTTAACATTTCTTGTATTATGCCCATCACAATAAATTTGTTCTAAGTAGATTATATATAAGCATGCACATTGCTTTAAAATGCTTAAAAATACATTAAAACACAACATACTTTAAAATATATTTATTTATTTATTTATTTAAAAACTTTTATATACCGGTATTAGTATGCATACATCATATCGGTTTACAATGTAACTTAAAAGGCAGAAATTACAATGAACAGGGAGGGCGAACAAGGAGGAGTATATAAGAGCAGGAGGTGGAGGAATTAAAGCAATAAATAAAACTGCAACGGACTATTTACAGGAATATACAAGGCGTAGGCAAGATACTTGCGGAAGTCAGTGTACTTAATCAGGGTAGGCTTGTCGGAAGAGCCATGTTTTAAGTTTTTTTCTGAACTTGGCGTAACATGGCTCTAGCCTGAGAGTGGTAGGGAGGGGGCGTCCATTGTTTAGGGGCCTGCAATGGATAGTGCACGGTCCCTAGTAGAGGAGAGGTGGGCTTTTTTCAAGGGGGAATGGAGAGGTACATTTATCCAGCTAACCTATCTGCTTTCTGCTTTATATTGGCTGAATATTCCCAGCAAACCCTCAAATATGGCATCAAGATCTGGTTTTGTTGTGATGCACCACATTGCACCCACCTTGCATGAAGATATTTATTTGGTTAAACAAACTGGAGAGGAACAAATCAGTTAGGTAGCCAACTTGTACAAAAACTTGTTTGGCTTGGGTACAAATCAGGAAGGAATTAGCCTTAATCATCATGTTTTGCATTTTTGTTTTAAATGAATGCACATTCCTAGCATACTATGAGATCATGAAGATGTGAAGACTGGAAAACGCTAAGTTCTGACTGTATGAAAAATGTCATGCTGATCTGTGTACTTTCTATTTGAATCACTGAATTAATAGGCTTATTCCTTACCAAAAGGTCATTGTCCTAAATTTATAAAAAAAAATATAAACATGTGTTTGTTTGGGAAATAAGATAATTAAAATAATGGTTCTAGAATGATTTTGTACTATTTATTGGGTTTTTGTCTTGGGGATCCAAAAGGACTCCAAAATTACACCAATTTCAATGAATGGGTTCTGAATGTTTCCCCAAACAGCATTAATGGTTTTCTTTTCATGACAGGTAATGACAGTTAAACATTTAAAAGTAAAATTAAGACCTGTGCGTATACCCACATATGCATGTGTTTGCTGGCACGCTCACATGGATGCGCCAATTTTATAACATAGGCGCTTATATGTGCGTATATGCGTGCGTGTTATAAAAATCGGTTATCCACATGTACATGCCCGCATGATTTTATATTGCCATGTGCATATGTGGGTGAATGCCATCTCGAGCGTGTAAGTGGAGGGAATTTTAGTAGGTACGCATGGCGACGCAATAGGCATTTTTCCCAGTTTGCTCCCAGAGTGCCCCAGGTAAAGTAGATAACTTCCTAAAATCCGCTAGCTAACTTGCCTCCCTTTTACTCTATTAGCCCCAGCCATAAAATCCCACTGACTAGCCTCATTTTTTAGAACCATAGCATAAATAAAGTTACATGTAGAGGATGCCACGCACGCTTGTGCGCGTAACTACTTACGCGCTAACGTCATAGTGCAGTCCCGGCCACTCATATCCTGCCCATGTCCACCTAGATCACACACACACACACACATGTCCCTTTTTCAGAAAACTTTTTTATGTGTGTAACAGGAGATATGTGCGTGGCCGCAGGCCTTTTAAAATCTGCGTGGCCTGTGCAGGTCTGAGTCACATGCGAATCTCCTGGTTTTGGCATACGCAAGCCTTTGAAAATCAACCTGTTTAGTATATGCAAATGTAAAATTGACTATGTTCAAAACTACTAACTTACCATGTTGAAATATTTATCAAGTAAAGGACATAGGAGTTACAAACTTTTGGTTGCAAAATGTCACTTCCTTTTTGGTTTGAAATACAATACAACCTTCCTTTTATATTTTCTTGAGAAAGTCCTCATCATCTTAAGATATATTGCAAGCTTTTGTATACTGAGCTGGCGTTCAGCATCAGTTGGAGTTTGCCATAATTGAAATTAATGCCATCTCTGCCAGCTATGGGACAGGAGCAGTTAACTTCCAAAATTTATCCAGAATTTTGTCAACTATTATAAGTCTGATCTTACATGAAGGTGTGACAATCCTTGTATGAAGATGACATTTGTATAAAGAGACATCAATTCCATCCAGGGAACATATCAAAATTGTCTTTTTTTAACTTAAAGAGATCTTTGAAGACTCAAATATTGACTGCTTGTCCTGTCCACTCTCTCTTTCCTCCCCCCCCCCCCCCCAACCCATCTTACTCCTGTTCCCTTCAGGGCAGGAAGGCAGAACAAAAGGAGGGAAAGGGTTGGATTAGGGAGCAGAGTGGTTTGGCTCTTATCTACTCTGGTCTCAACCTCACAGATCCCCCTCCTGTTCCCTCCCTACAAGTTGCCTGGGATGGAGTAAGAAGCAGCGAGATTAATTGCAAGGGGCTGAGACAGAAGCAAGTTGATTCAGCCCTGTAGGCATTGCAGTTTCTTTCAAATGATTGAAATAGCAAGGGGGAGCTTTAAATTTGTTGTTTGTCAGGATGAAAATCTTGCAGCAACAGATCAATTATGCAATTTCTTCCAGGGTGTATATGTGTGGGGGTCCTACAGAATCATAGGAGCCTAAGAACACTGAGTATTATTATTATTATTAATATATATGCTTGTGAACATATTTGTGAATGAAAGAAAAAGTAGCCCCCTTGCATTTAGAGAATATTGTAGATCTTAGTGAAATAGAAAATGCTTATTTAAATATTTTTACTGCTATCGTGGCCTATAAAAGCATCACTGACCCTTTTGAACCAACATGTGCATGATACATTTTTCAAAGTTGTGTAAACCTGTGTCCCTTTTAGCCTGAGGAAAGTGTTCCTGCCCTTTACAAGCATGGAGTATGTGGTTTCAGCTGGTCTGAGTGCCCTCCGTGTAACAGAGGTCTCATCAGACCCTCCCTTTGGTGATGTCAGAGTTTGTCAATGTGGTAAGGAGGAACACTACTTCTAAGTTGGGAGGGGTAAAAGAGTGGTATAAAAACCCCTTCTCCACGAGAATAGGAGGATGGAAGGGTGGATTTGATTTTGGTGTAGTATGCTAATCTCTAGAGTCCTAAGTATATCTAGAGACATCTCCCATTGAGGGGGCTCCATAGTGCTCATCTCCCACACAGAAAATCCTGAGAGGATTGAGAGGAGAAGAAGAATCCCAGGGTGGAAGTTCCTGGGAGTTCAGGGGAGAGAGAGAGAAAAAGAAGCTCTAGCAGTGTGGATGTACAGGGGGAAAACAATTCATTTTCGTTATTCAGCTAGTTTTCAGAAGGTTTTTTTCCCCACAAATTACGGTTTGTGGATTGCATGATTTGTTTCATTCATGTTAAAAAAATGAATCAAGGAGCAAAAAAAAAAAAAAAAATGCAAAAAATACAAAAGCAAAGCCTCCCTCCCACCCTCCTGAAAAAAAATGATGGGGCTAGGATTCCCCAAGCCCCTAGTTGCCCAGTCCAGTAGGGATCCATCTACAAGGACTAGGCCGAAGCCTCAGACTTGCAAAGGCCAAGGCCGTGCTAGGTTGCTAGGAGAAAGGGTAACCTGCTTAGGAAAGTCACCAGAGTAAAAGACTTATCCAGCTAGCAATAGACCGAGACCCACAGAAGAGTGAGTGGAAGATAAACGAACATTGGAGAAACAGATTCCATCTGCCAAAAAGATAATGGGAGGGTTCAGGGTGAAAGAGCGCACTTACCCCAAACAGTCAATTGACTTGTTTGAGGCAGAGTTGGAAAGAGACAGCGATTTGGGTTTTTTTGTATTCTGAATTGAGATGCAGTGGTAGTGCACTATCTTGTTTGTACAGTTTTTCGACTTGAATTTTGCTACTTGTTTTATTTTTTGAGTACAGACTTTGTGCTGAAGAACAAGCTGCAACTGAAAAGTGATTCTTAGTGTGACTGATGTGCAGAAGAGCCCCCGAAAAGGAAAACCCTAAAGGCTTTGAAAACTCTTCACTTCCCCCCTCGTGTTGGAACTCCCAGATGGTCATGGGGCCTTGTGGAATCTGCAGCCTTCCCTGTATGCCCTTGGGCCCAAGAACTGAACAGACTGGGCTATAGTTGGGAAAAAAATAGAATATGTATTTCTAGGTTTTTTTTAGGGGATGGGGTGATGGAGGGACTAAGAATCTGAAAGCTAGAAAAGGATTTTAGTCATTTTTTAAAAATGTCAAATTTGATCCTATTATGAGATAATACTATGTATAAGTGTTTCAGCTTGGATTTATACCAGCTTCATGTAGGATTAAGGCCTAAGGGCTCTGAACAGCAAATAAAAAGTGTGTGTATATTTTGGTTACCAGTCATTGTGATCATTTCTGTGGGCTGAGTGTAGTAGAGTGTTTATGGTGTTGTGTCCTAAGCTGTCTAAATATCATTTTTATTTTTTACTGTTTAGATTTTGTTTGGGAGCGGGGGAAGGAGGAGTGGTGATATTATCTAATAGTAACCTTTATGACAGCTACTATTTATGGATTTTCCACTATTCATCCTGTGAAGGCCAGAAATAATGTCAGCAAACTAATATAGAGTGACACCTAGAACTTGTTTTGAAATTAGTTCTGCTATTTCCATTTCGCATTGAAGGAGTAAAGCTGATTATAAATGGGAGCATACATCAGATTTGTATGCTAGGGTTAGAATTAGAAAATGATTTACTGTACAGTAGCTAGGCCATGATCTCTAGTTGGTCAACTGAGAGAGCATTTAGCATTCCAACTGACATTGTTTCTCTACAACAGTCAAGTCTGGAGTGTAAGCTAGAAAAGCCCCTGCCAATGTCAGATTAATAATTCATTTAATGGATTGTTAGCACTGTATAACAGCAATCTCTGATTTATTAAACATACGTTCTCAGACACTTCAAAAAATATATTTCAACTCATCTGTAATACATTAAGCAAAAAGGTTTGTCACCACTCAGTCTGATGAAAGTTCCAAATAAGGAAGGCGTGAGGGGCCTGGATTGGTAAAGTTTTTTTTTAATAACATTCAAAGTTACATTTTAAAAACATTGCTGCCAAAAATCCTATTAGTTATTTGAGAAAACATTCACAACTGGACATTAAAAGTAAGTTTATAATTGGTTTTAAGGAATGCTCAGCTTAATTTGTGCATGAGTATGTGTCTGATGTCAAAACATTTTACAAAACTTTGTACTACAATCCTGCTTCCCTATTATTTCAAAAACCTCTTTCTGCCTCTATTATACTTATTTAACTATCATAGTTCTATTTCCAGCTTCCTCCCAGTTGAGCAGTTAATTCTAATCAATGATGCTTTATTATGGAATCATAATCTTTCTTCTAAATTGTGTGTTCTATGATGTTTGCAGTGGACTCATTGACCATTCAGTGAGAGTTCTGAAGTACTGGCTGGCTATACTAAATGTTATGCTCAGGCATGTGAACCCTTGGGCCAACGGGAGGATGGTATACCTTAGGAGGAAGATCCGTAGGTTCTCCCGTTGGGTGGCGAGGCAGAACAGAAGATGCGACCAGCTGACCCTCGGCACTGGAGACTTAGGTAACTGTGGAAGCAGACGAAGAGTCGTGACATCAAGGAGAAGAATGGAGTCTTTGCCACTGGAAGTCCGTGGTCCCCACAGGAGGAGCCCATAGGGACCCGGACCACAGGGACTTAGGTGGACCTTTGAGAGGTCAAGGAGTCGAGAGTTCGGTGCAAGGGCTAACTGGAGATTCACCCCTTGAAGCCCTCGATCCCCACGGGAGGAGCCTGTAGGGACCCGGGCTGCTGGGACTTAGGTGGGCCCTTGGAGACGATGGTCCAGAAGAAGTCCAAGGTCAAGGGATCGCCGCTTGCCAGTCCAACGTCACACACCAGGAATCACCGCTTGCCAGTCCAAAGTCACACACCAGGAATTACCGCTAGCCAATCTGAAGTCAGGAACCAGGAACACCAAGATGAGACAGGAACAAGGATCCGAAGTACAAGAACTCACCGAAGCAAGCAGACCTGACTACGTGGGATGTTGCCAAGTCGAGGAATGAGCAGAGGAAGTCTCCTTATATACTTCCTCTGCTCTGGCTCATTGGAATCAGCTGCAGGTAATTAAAGGGATGAGGTCCCTTTAAATCTCAGAAGAAGGCGTGGCCTCGCGCCTAAGATGGCTGTGGCCATCTTGGATCGGGCCACAGAGGAGAGCTGACTGATTCTGCGCTGGAGGAGCAGGGACGGCTCCTGACCCGGTGGCCCACTCGGAGGCCCAAGCCGGTGCGCGGGGACAATGGGGACCGACAGCAGATGTCTTCCCTGATGCTGCCGCGGCGGGTCGCTGTCACGGTGAGGTAGGGGGACTCAGTCGCGGGCACCTGCAGCCGTGGAACACAACACTAAAATCATTAAAAAAACAAAATTTTAGATGGTTACCTCTCCAGGCCTTATCGAAGGTATGGGAACAGTGGTGCAAAATTGGTCAATTCTGACACTATTTATTTTTATTTAAAAGAATTTATATACCACTTTATAAAATTAGTTTTTGTCAAAGTGGTTTACATTGGAAAGAGTAATAAAATAAAAAGAATACAATAAAATTATAAAGAAGGGGAAATAAATAAATAAAATTAAAACTACATAAAATTAATTAATAGCTGGAACAAATTCTAGCTAGAAATAAACAAATATTTACTAAAGTAAATAAAAATAAAACTGTTGCCGTGGACTTGCTATTAATATGGAAGGGAGGGGGAAGGAGAGGAAAGGTAGAGAAGTGACAAGTAAGACCGAAAACTAGGGAACAAATGGGAAAAAGGGGGGGGGGGGAAATGAAATGAAAAAGAATGATAGTGCTGTAAATGAGGTTGGTGGAGAAGACTTTATGTTTTGTTCTGGAGTAAGTGTTTTAAATGCTAATTGAAAAAAGATGGTTTTAAGTGATTTTTTGAAATGGGAAGAATTTGAAATTGAACGAAGAGGAGTGGGAAGGGAATTCCATAAAATGGGTCCAGCTACCGAGAAAGCTCATTTTCGGGTGACTTCTAGCCTTGCTAGTTTAGGAGGAGGGGGATATCTAGGAGATTTTGGGTAAGAGAACGTAAATGACGGGTAGGTTTGGTAGATCCGCAGTGATGAGGCAAAGCCAGATGGAGGTTGGGTTATGGATCAGCCATGAATAATAGACAAAATTTTAAATTGTATCCTAAATTTTACTAGGAGCCAATGTAATGATTGAAGGATTGGGGTGTGATATGGCTGTGTAAAGGGGTCCTGGTTAATATTCGGGCCGGCACTATTTTGAATCAATTGAAGGGAATGTAGAGAGGAATCAGGTAGTCCTAAATAGAGTGCATTGCAATAGTCTAATCCGGAAAATACTAGTGATTGAAGAATGGTTCTATAGTCACGGTAGAAGAGTAATGGTCGAAGATGTTTTAAAAGTCGGTTTTATAGAAGGATTTTTTGGTAAGTGAAGAGATTTGTTGTTTCATGGAGAGATCTGAATTAATAATTATGCCTAGATTAGTGGCATGACGAGTTATGGGGACAGAGATGTTATTTATTGTCAACTGTGTAGGTGGACCTATTGAAGAATCTGTAATAGAGGAGAGATGTATGATTTCTGTTTTTGAAGAGTTTAATTTTAGTCGGTTATGAGAAAGCCATGAATTTATGGTAGAGAGATAAAGAGAAACCAAGGCTAATGTTGCTGACCAGGATGTTTTATATGGGACAAAGAACTGAATATCATCTGCGTAGATTTTGAATTGTAAATTTATAGAGGATAGAATATTACATAGGGGGAAGGAGATATATGTTAAACAAGATAGGAGATAATGATGAGCCTTGAGGAACGCCGGAATTAATAGTATAAGGAGTGGAAGTGTGTTGATTAAGTTGACTTGCTGATGGCGGTCTAAAAGAAATGATGAAAACCAACTTAGTACTGTACCTGTGATGCCAATGGATTTAAAACCGGAAATGAGAATTTGATGGTCTATTGTATCAAAAGCTGATGAAATATCTAAGAAAACTATAATGTAGTCAGTGTATGAATCGAAAGCACGGAAAAAAGTGTCAACAGATGATAGTAGAAGTGTTTCTGTAGAATGTCCCTTTCTAAATCCATGTTGATTGATGTGAAGAATATTGTGATCTGAGAGAAAATCGGTAAGTTGTTGTAGTACTGCAGATTCTATTAGTTTGCCAGGGAGGGTAAGGGAAGCAATGGGTCTATAATTATTGAGATCTGTGATATCCTTAACTTTTGATTTTAGAATTGGGGAGTATAGATGTCTTTTTCAAATCGTATGGATTTCTGTTGCAGACTCCATGTTGGAAAACTGTTTACAGGTAATATGTGGAAATTCATATCAGCTATGTGTACATTAATTAACAATAAATTTATGTTTCTTGATCAATTTAGATTCCACCCCATGAATTGTACAGGGATGAAATACTGCAAAAGGGAAAATTCATATATGTTATGTACATATTTTCTGTGTTTATCTGTCACCGCTATCTAGGGTGCCTTACAAAATATTGTAATCCATATAATTTGTAGACAGCAGTAAAATAAGAATGAAATGCTTGGAGAAGAATTATAATTGGCTTAGACAAAGGTGATATAAAACTATTTTTTAGTTTATTATTAAATACCAGCAAAGAGAATAAACTATGGTTATCTAAGAGATGTTGATTGCAGAGATAGGGAGTGAGGATAGAGAATGTATGGATGCAATAAGGATTCTGTCTGGCACAGCATACATAGTAGAGAATAGTATTGAAAAAATGAAGAAGTAAAAATGCAGTAGACAGTAGGGATGTGCATTTGTTTTTGATGAATTAGGAAATTCGTACGATATTTCCTAATTTGTCATGGATCGGTAAAACTGACAAACGATTACATTTTCCACGAATTTTCGTGAAAAATCGTTTTTCATTTTAGCATGCACTAACACACTAACTCCAGTGTATGCTATCTCCAGTTAGTTGCTGCTAACCCAAAAATGATTTCGCCATAAAAAAAAAAATACCGAACCGCGGGAGATACGAAATTTCCTGCGGTTCCATGATAATGAAACCGGAAATGATTCAGGCATCCGATTCACATCTTAGTAGACAGTGGTAGACAACTTTTATAGTACAAATCTACCACTGTGACAGAATCCCTCACTAGTGTTTTGTTTTGCAATATTCCAAGTATGCACATGAAGTTGCTGATATTATCAAACGTCATTGACACTTATTAGCCCTTCGTGAGTTATTCCACACATCTCTGAGTTTCACATATAGGCATGCACGAAACATCAGAAATTAAATTGTTAGAGTAGCATTACCATCTCCAAGAAACAATTCTACAACATTGCCAGATTTTCATTTGCAACAGTTGCCTCATGTGCAATCTTGCAATCACAGGCACGATATACTCTCACCCTTTATTGGGCAATGAGGTTCATCATAAGAGTTATTCAGACTGCACTACAAAAAATGTGGTCAATTTTATTCAGTGCCCCTGTCAGTTGTTATATATATATAGCAATAACCACAAAAACTGCTTATATGATGTAACTATTAAATAACAAATTCAAAATCTAACTAGATAAATGAAGCTTGACCGACGTGCCGCAAATGTGCAGTAGAGAGCAGCTCTACTGCGCATGTGCGGCACAAAGAACTCTGAGCGACAGAGGGGAGGAGGAAATGGCAGGGAGCTGCAGCTGCGATATGTTAAGAGCCTGAGCCCGTCCCTCCTCCACTGCCGGGGGGAGGGGGGAGGAGTAGGGAGGGACGGCCGGACCGTCACGAACAGGGACAGGAGGAGGAAAGAAGAGTCGCCAGCAAATGCAGTAGAAACCTGCTCCTTACCTCCAGCTGAACAGATTAGAAGCAGCAGGAGCACAGCGAAGACAATGGAACGAGAAAATTTGAGTCAGCCCGCCCCCTGAGTCCCGCGGATAAGGAGAAGCCAAGTAAACATTCAGCAACTGCAGCAGGAGGGAGGGGGGAGCAGTGCTATCAACCCGTTGGGGGGTCTCAGCCACCAGGGGAAGAGTTTACTTGGGCATTCCTCCACCCCCCACTCCCCACAAAGCAGAGCAACAAAAGTGAAAGCCAGAGCCCTGCTCCCTGCTCCTCTCCTCCCTCCTCAATCCCGAGCAATTTCTTAAAGGCACAGGTGTCTCCCAGAAAGAGAGCAAAGCAAGCCTTTCTTTGATGGAGCTCCAGCACTGCTCTCTGCATCAGTGGCAGAGGGGAAGAAAATCAGAAACAAAAGGGTTTCAAATAAGGGCCCAAGAGTAATAGACTGGGCTGTGTGCCACAAGGGAAGAGTGAGGCACATAGCGTAGTGACTGAGAGGGGACGGGAGGGTATGAGAGTGAGGGTGGGGAGTGACTGAGGAGGGGGAAGGAATGAGAATGAGGGAAGGGTGAGGTGAGAGTGAAGGAAAGGGGGTTTCAGTGATAGGGGGAGGGAGGCAGTGGGAGAAAGAGGGTGAATAAGACTGAGGGAAGGAGTTTGAGTGGGGGCAGGGGAGGGAAGGGAGGTGAGTGGAGGAAGGTGGGGTGAGTGACCAAGGTGAATGAGAGAGGGGAAGGGGGAGTGAGGGAGAAGAAATGAGGAAGAGTGCCGTTTCCGAAAACCAAACCGAAAAAAAAATGTTTTAATGTAGCCGTTGTTACAGGCTTAACGGCTTGTAACATCATAAAAGGAAACTTTTATCTCTTTCTTTAGAGGGAAGAGACCTCATATATGAATTCAGAGAGCAATGTGTTTATATGCTCTTACTTTCGTGCTAAATAGCAATCCCCTAAGGGTAATTTCACTGGCATTTCATAGTTGCCACACTTTGAAATGTATAATAGGGATGTGAATCATTTTTTGACGATTTAAAATATCGTCCGATATATTTTAAATCGTCAAAAATCGTTAGGGGCCACGATACAATACCAATTCCCCCGATTTATACGTTAAAAAATCGTAAATCGGGGGAAGGGGGAGGGCAGGAAACCGGCACACTAAAAACCCCCTAAACTCACCCCCGACCCTTTAAATTAAATCCCCCACCCTCCCGAACCCCCCCCCCAATGCCTTAAAATACCTGGGGGTCCAGCGGCGGGCCGGAAGGCAGCGGTCCGGAATGGCCTCCTGCAATTGATCGTGTTGTCTTCAGCCGGCGCCATTTTTCAAAATGGCGGTGCAAAATGGCGGTGGCCATAGACCAACATGATTCGACTGCAGGAGGTCATTCCGGACCCCTGCTGGACTTTTGGCAAGTCTTGTGGGGGTCAGGAGGCCCCCCCAAGCTGGCCAAAAAGTCCCTGGGGGTCCAGCGGGGGTCCGGAAAAACGATCTTCCTGCCGCGAATCGTTTTCCATATGGAAAACGGCACCATTTTCTGTACGGAAAAACGAGGGCCCCCCCAAGCTGGCCAAAAGTCCCTGGGGGTCCAGCGGGGTCCGGAAAATGATCTCCTGCCGCGAATCATTTTCCGTACGGAAAATGGCGCCGTACGGAAAACGATTTGCGGCAGGAGATCGTTTTCCGGACCCCCGCTGGACCCCAGGGACTTTTGGCCCCCAGGTAATTTAAGGCATTTGGGGGGGGGGGTTCGGGAGGGTGGGGGATTTAATTTAAAGGGTCAGGGGTGGGTTTTTAGGGGGTTTTAGTGTGCCAGCTCACGATTTGCACGATTTTCACGATACTTTAAAACACCCAAACTGGCAAACAATACGATTCCCTCCCCCTCCAAGCCGAAATCGATCGTTAAGACGATCGAGGACACGATTCACATCTCTAATGTATAATCATTGGTCTCTACACTCTTATTTTTGCAAGTATTTCTTCTTAGATCAACAAATATAGATCACAAGCATTATCCATAATTTTAGTTATGTGCTTTCACGCTATACAATAGCAAAACTGGCACTTATCATTTGCAGTGGAAGCTGAGCATTAGATGCTGTGGGAGCGGGCGCGGTGCACAATGGACTGCCTGACAAGGCTCGTGTTTCGTTGGTTGCTTCGTCAGGGGCTCTCGATGTGTCTATTTAATTGTTAAGAATGAAAAAAGATTGGTTAGCATTTTTTTATTTTATTAGAAAAGAGATTAAAAAAAAAACCTAACCTTACATACACTCCATAGATCTCCTTGTCACTCTTTTAATGTTGCTCGTTTAAAACCCGCTACAGCGTTTCCCTGATACAATTTGCCCTATCCATGTGAGACTCATGAAACATAAGAGTTGCATCAACACTCACAAAACCAATGCATTTATTGTTAAACATTGTTTAACCAACAGCCATTCTTTTGAAGATCTTAGATGGACAATTTTACATACAGTATGGCAAATTTCCCTCGGGGGGTGGGGGGGCATGTTTCATTATTATTAAACTACAGTGAACATACTGGAAATTGACTTTAAATACAATGGTTACTTATAGTCTCAATCAATTCATAGAGAGGACATATAATTTAATTTTCACTTGCTGTCTCATTTCCATTTTCCCTTCTGGTTTTCTATGTTGTTCACCTCCGATTGGTTTAATTTTCCTGCCATCAGGACTTTACAAATGGTGACTGAGCAGCAACTATCGCTTGTTACTAGGATTCTGGTTCACTATTCTAAGATATTGTTTCAGTTGAGGTATTGAATGTTCCTTTCAACCAAATTTACTTTAAAGATAATTGATGCCTTGATGTTTTTGATGTTACAATTATTTTTGTCAATATTATACTTGTTTTCACAAGTGTCCATGTTATTTATGCTGATGTCTTTTTCAACCAACGTTATGCCCCGATGCAGAATGATCCAAGAAAAACAATCCGGTAATCGATCCAAGATGGCTGTCAGCAATGAACACAAGTAGTTGGATCGGTGTAAAACAGGACTTTATTGAATCTTGCCCGACTCTGGCCGAGTTTCGCTCAAAAGAGCTGCCTCAGGGGCTTAAAAAGGCCACTTGAATTGGCTTAGATCACCTCAAAGCTATCGCGTAGCAGTCGGAAAAATATTTCACACAGGCTTTTAAATCGGTTTTCAGATCAATACTTTAAAAGCAAAGCTTTAAAAGTAGTGATATTGCATTTCCACTCGCCGCTCAGCACTGGTTACTACTAGGTCTAATTAAAATCCAGTCTGATGAAACACCCCTCCCATCTGTACACAAGATTTCCTGTTAGATAAACATGATTGAAATCCATGAGAGTACTTGGCCACCAATACCTAATTTAGAAAGTCTAAACAACAAAATCTCATGATCTACAGTGTCCAAAGCAGCACTGAGATCAAGCTGTACTAGGATACTTGAATGACTCTTATCCATTCACATAAAAGAAAATCTGTCAGTAAAATTAACAATGATTCTATTCCGTTGACTGTTTTGTAACCCGCATTGGAGCTATTCAACCTTATAATCATCAATAAAATCAGTCAGCTGACTAAAGACACATTTTTACACCACTTTATTTACTGTTGTTAAATTCTAGATTGGATGGTAGTTACACACTAAATCCTAGATAATGCAATGTTTTTGGGTCAGTTTTGCCAATTGCTTGTTTAAGGACAGGAGGACGTAACCCCTCACTAAGGGATATGTTCACTATTATTTGGATAAAGGAAAAGAAACATCCTTCATTGACTTAATTATATTGCGGGGGGGGGCCATGGATCTAAAAAGGAATCAGATGATTGTAACCCCCCTATCACTGAAGAATCTTCATTCAAAGAAACATGGCTAAACTCTTTCCATCTTATGTTAACCAAAACATCAAGGACTACAAAAACATATTTGATTTTCCCCTTAACTTTTGTCTTAAAAAAACTCTGTAAGAGCAGTGCAGGAAGGAAAGGAGCTAGTCAAAGACTCTGGTTCTTCACTAAACGTTTAACCATGGAAAATAACCCCCTTGTACAATTCAAGGAGGCAGTAACTTTACCAGTAATAAATTTCCACTAGCTTCCTGACAACACTCATAAGTACCTAAACAATGCAAGATAGTGCTTGCTTTACTTCATCATTACCAGTAGCTCTCCATTTTCTTTCAAGCTGAATCTCCCAACATAGTACACATAACTCTTGTCTAAACCATTTAGTTCTCTGACAATTGCAATGTCCTTTAAGATCTCTCAAAGGAGCAAACCGTATTATAGGTTTCAGCAAGGTAGGAATTCCAACAATCTACTAATTTAGTGATACAACTTTCCTAATGCCACTACTAAACTTTCCTTACAGCAGAGGAGGGAGGGTATTCACCTTGTTTCTGAGCTACTGATCCATGCCTCCATTGATTTCAAGATCTGAGCAGCATGGGATTTTACAGAGTTAGGTCTTGTCAGATCAATATAAATCCATTTCTGTGATTGGGTACCAGATAGCTGGATCAGGGAAAGCCTTAGATGTAGTGTACTTGGATTTCAGTAGGGCTTTGACACGGTTCCGCTAGGTGTCATAAATAAATTGAGCACCTTTGGTATGGGCCCTAAAATGACTGCCTGGGTTAGAAACTGGTTGAGTAGGAGGCGACAAAGTGTAGTGGTAAAAGGAGTTCACTTTGAGGAAGCAGGTGTTGCTAGCAGTGTGCCGCAGGGATCGGTCCTTGGACTGATTCTTTTCAACATTTTCATGAGCAACATTTCAGAACGGATGTCGGGAAAGGTTTGTCTTTATGCCAATGATACCAAAATTTGCAACTTGATAGATAGCTAAGAAGGTGTGGAAAACTTGAGAAGGGATTTAGAGAAGCCGAGGAATGGTCTAAGGTCAGGCAGCTAAGATTTAATGCTAAAACATGCAGAGTAATACACTTAGAATGTAAAAATCCAAGGGAGAGGAACTGTATAGAAAATGAAACTGTTCTAAGCATGAAAGAAATGGAAATATTTAAATACAATAATACAATATTTGTTTTTTTTATCATTCGATGTGTATTTATTTGTTTACTTTGATGTCTTATGATTTGTAAACCATATTGATAGAATACTGAACAACAGTATATAAAACCAATAAATAAATGAAAGAAGAGCAAGATCTGGGGTTGATAATTTCTAATGATCTTAAAGTGGCCAAACAGATTGTTAAGGTAACAGAAAAAGCCAGAAAAATGCTTGGGTGCACAGGGAGAGGAATGGTCAATAGGAAAAGGGAGGTGATATTGCCCCATATAAGTCCTTGGTGAAACCTCATTTGGAATATTGTGTACATTCTGGACACTGCACCCTCAAAAGGCTATAAACCGATTAGAGCCAGTCCAGAGAGTGGTTAGTAAAATGATCAGTGGTCTTCAATCTAAGGCATACAGGGACAGCCCTAATGATCTAAACATATATACCTAGGGCTTCTGATTCTAGGGGTTCATAAAACGTAAATTTAAATGTTTATTTTTCAGGCAATTATGTGATTTCTCGGGTTCCAAAAATAGGTATTCATCAGTGTTTTATGGCACATATTAAAATGTTGGCACATTTTTGGATGGATTAAATTTAATAAGGCATAAATCAATTTAGCACAGTTTTTGCATGCTGTGTTAGCCTTAAGATAGGCCTATATTTGGGATTTGAGGAGATACAATTTCTGTGCCAGGAAGGAGAGGCTGTCTACTGCAAAAAAAAATGAAATGAAATGAAACACCCTTTGCCCCCCCCCCCCCCCCCACACACACACACACGCGTGCGCGCGAAATGAAATAAAAATTAAACAAAACACCACAAATTGCACATCCCTAATGTTTGCAGATTTGAAAATGCCCTTTCTGTATCTATACTTTACTTCCTTGCCTCTTTTTAAATGTCTAGAAGTGCATGCATTGAGAAGGCCTTGCCATTAGCAGTGCTGGCAAATAACAGGTCTTTGCCCTGAACCTTATAGAAAGATAGCAAGGAAAAGGGTGGGGTGTCAAAGGGTGTTTCATTTCATTTCATTTTGTTTTGCAGTACACAGCCTCTCCTTCCTGGCACAGAAATTGTGATTCTAAAAAAAATAATAAAAAGTCTCCCTGGGTCTTTTGCCCATTACCAGTCCAGCACTTCCTTCGCAAGCTTTCATGCAATCATAAGCACCTTCACGATGCAGGAGCAATGCCCAGATACTCCTGCCTGGCTGGTGCTGCATTCAAAAATGGCACGGATGAGCCTGAATGCTAGTGACATTTTGTTAACCAGATGTCAATATGTATCTCCTCAAACAGGTACCTCTGCAGCCCTATCCTGTGGACAACATTTTCAGTAGACCAATGGCAGGCCAGAAGTGGATGGGGATTTTTCTTGCCTCCTGAAGATGCCTATGATTTTTGGATAAGATAGGTCCTAAGTGGGTAGAAGGGATGGTGGAAATGCCCAGCAGGGCTTTTATTTTTAGAATCACAATTTTGGGGGTAGGGATGGAACCCAGGCTGGCTGCTATTGCCTTACAAAAAATGAAACAAAGAAAACAAAACAAATTGTGATTATTTTTCTTTCCTGTTTTCAAAAGGAAGTGAAATGAAACAGGAAATGTTGAAATGTACTTTTTTTAATTTCAAATGAAAAGCACATCCCTAGCACACAGGGCTTTTTCTCCTCTTTCCTCCTCCACCTGCAGAAAATGGAGGTGATTTATTTATTTATTTATTTATTAAAGGCTTTTATATACCGACTTTCTTGATACAAATCAAATCAATTCGGTTTACAATGAACTAAGGTGATGAGCCAGCTGCCACATTTGTATCTGTGTACCCACAAAAACATTTTCAAACGAAAACTACACATATAATTATATTTGAAAATTGCCATAGTAGGTCTGCAGATTTAAAAACTACCAACAGATTTTGAACCTAGATAGGCCACTGAAAATTGTTCCCATTATGTACACCTCTCATATTATTCATTAAATCACTTGCTCCACTACATGTTGATGTCTATTAGTTTGTAATCTTTTATTGCACAAGTTACTTCCAGTCCCACAGATCTTTGACTTTTTCTTACTTGCATGGGTTCTGATCATGATAGGTTTTTTAATGTTCCTCTCAGTTTAATTTTATTTGAAATGAAACCCCAGACAATTCTTGTTTTTTTGGGTTGTTTTTTTTTCATTTTTATACTACATTTTATAAAAAAAAGAATATCCCAAAGACGTAAGCAAAGTCAAGCTATTGAGTTTATTGGGATTTCTCAGTGGTGTAGATGATATTTGCACCAAAACAAACTTATGCAATTGTCCTATGCAGAATTTGAATGCAACCACCAAACAATTCCTTTCCTTAAGAATGATGGTCTTGCACTTGCATAGGTGAGTTCTTAGTTAAGTTGTTATGAATATTCTTAGAGTTAGGAACATAGAGGATTGGTAGAATTAAAAGGCCTCACCTGTGGTAAAATTACTCCTGTACAGAAATAGCGGGATAATATCATGGCTAGACGACTATGGTAACAGGCAGTGGGGAAGGCATATTCTCAAGGACATGCAAAACTGTGTTCCTACAGCCAATAGCATGTCCTCCCACAGTAGTTGGGAGCTATTCTGGCATGCGACAACAAAATCAGATCACATCCTTTTTTCATGCTCATTCATTCTTTCTTACTACTACGCCACACACCATTTATACACTAAAGACAATGGGAAATGGAAGAGATTTCAACTACAAAATGTAGTATTTGTGGGAACAGTGGTTTTGCTAGAGGGACGCGTATAAAGAGGAGGCAACAAAACACTGCATGGAGCGGCAGTAGCCACAGAGGCATTCACGGGAGCGGGATGCCAGTGGCCAGTGGTTGGTGTTCCACCTTCACGGAGTGGAAGGATGGAGGGCTGCCATCTCCAAATTAAAAAAAAACAAAAAACCAGGGGTGGGTTCATGGGCTATAGGTATTACCAATTACTAGGCTTATTCATGTTTGTTGATAGTTAATGTGACTTTCAAGCCATAATTCACTTTCAATGCATATCCAGCATAGATCTCTGCTTCAACGGCAGGGGAGAAGACAAAACTAATACTTCACGCATATCCAGCATAGCTCTCTGCTTCAACGGTAGAGCTATGCTGCTGCTTACCCAACTAATCAAGCTAGATATTTCACTTGATGCAGCTCCATCACCTGCTCTCTACATTAATGGTGGGGCTGAAAGGGAAATAGAACCTAAGGTTACTAAGAGCTAAGAGAAACAGATAAGTATGAGAAAAAAAGTGTGAAGCTTGCTGGGCAGACTGGATGGGTCGATTGGTCTTCTTCTGCCATCATTTCTATGTTTCTATGTATAGTCCATACTTTAAAAAATGCATTTTAGCTGTGAAATTACATGTCTCTCTTTTCTTCCTAAAATGTCCCATGTCACAGTGTGCTATGGTGTATACTGATCATAGAGCAGTTTAGAATCAATTTACTACATGGTTAGCAAAAACTGGGTACTTCTGGAGGCTGTGCTTGCCATCCATGGCCCCCTTCAGTCACGGAGCTAGTGTTCAACAGATCTTGATTGAGGTGTTGTAGCTACTTGTTAAACGCAATCTCAAACAGGTCATAGTTCCACATTATTGGCATTGTGCTAAATTCTTGCTCATACGAACCTCTGGGGGGGGGGGGGGGACAAAAAACAAACCCAGAAGGATTTGCATTACCAATAAGGGCACAATAAATGCAAGGTAATACAGATGTGCTGCCTTTCACTCATTGGTCTCATGACTCAATCCCCCGCCCACCCCTGCCTGTTTCCTTCATGATTAGAGATGCTGAGTAAGACTGTCAGGCTGAGATATTGATTCCTAAACCCTGGTTTTGCACTCCTTGAAAACAGAGGAGGCAATACATCAGCAACACTGCCTGGTGAGAAACAAAACAAAACAAAAACAAAGCCTCGTATTATACTGCTGTTTCTATCGGAAACCAAATTGGAAGAAAGGGCTGGGTTAGAAATGGGGCTTGATGAATGTACTACAACACCGTATAAACAAAAAGTACATATTCACAGGCTGTAAATGGTAATTATTTTTAAGAAGATAGATGATATCCTCCTCCTTTTCTCTGTCTCCACGCACAAACCATTAACTAGTGCTTAGAGCTGAAGATACAGATGGCTTTGTGTAAAAGCAGGATAAGCACACAGAAGTACTGGAAGCAAAAAGGGGAGATAGAGGTGAGGTCTTTGTGGAACTAAAGCACCTACAGACACCATTAGACTCCTTGTCATTCACAAAATGCTAGATGGCACCATTAACGCAGACCCCCCTCCATAATGGAGAAAGCACACTTGCACCATGACAATGGCAGTACTCACTACTTAGGTCTAGAGGAACACCCTTTAATCTGCAGGATGGAAAGGACGGAGCGTCCTGTCAGCTATGACAAAACTTGCTACCCGCTTGCTGAGTTAGCCTTGTGCTTTCATTCTTAGTGCATGCTGAATTTAGTGCTGCTCCACTCAGTGACCTCTCTACTGGCTGAAGAACACATTTCATTGTAGAAGCCGTTTGCTATATTACTTTGTGCCATATAATTCCTGCAAGCTTCCCTGATCCATCAGTTCTTTAACATGTAGCTTGGAGGATAAATCAGAAGGAAAAAGCAATGGGGAATGTTTAAAAATGTTCTTATTATACACAATGATAAAAACAAAACAAAACAGGTGATTGGTAAAATATGTGAATTCAACCGATCCAGTTCTTGTTAACACAGGCAATTACTACCAAAACTAATAAACAGGATCCTTAAATAAAAAAAAAAATTAAAAAATCAAACTCAATCTGTGATCTCAATATGAAGAGAAAATCATTGATTTTTTTTTTTTAATGTTGGGAGTATAAATCTGCACTATTTTGAAAAAGCATTCCCCATAAAATATATAAGGCCCTGGAACACATTCTATACGCACTCAATGTTGCAAAGGAAAGTGTACAAATATCTCTTGTCTGAATGTTATTTTTGTGCCATATATCTCTGCCTTTTTTATGAACAGCAGGCATATGTGAAAGAACTGTGCCCAACTCATAAATTATTTTGCTGTCTTATCTTATCTAGATATAAAAGCTTCCTTCTCCAGTTTTGCAGTCACATCTGAGGAAGAGACCCGGGAGATATTGAAAACTTGTGTGCTGCAATGTCTTTTTAGTTGGTCCTTTAAAGGTTATCACAACCTACACAGATTCCCGTCAGCTTGTAAATGTGTACAACCTCTGTAATACAGATTAAACTGAAAATAGTATTATATGTAGTTATGCAAAAGAAGTTGGAATATAAATTCCTCTTGCCTTTTTCTAGTCTGCTGAGCAAACATGTATTGTAATTTCCTCAATGGTTCCAAATATTTGAATATTTAGCAGACACACCTGGACTGGTGGCACACAGTATTACAAAAAAACTAAAAAAAATTAAGAGGGGTCCATCAAACCCAGTTTTCCTGTTTCCAAGAGTGGCCAAGCCAGGTAAGATCCAAATAGTACATACAGTAGATCCCATGCTGCTAATGCCCAGGGATAAATGGTGGCTTTTCCCAAGTGTGTCTGGTTAATAATAATTTATGGATCTCACCTCCAAGAACTTATCCAAACATGTTTTAAATATAGCTACACTAGCTGCCTTTACCACATCCTCTGGCAATGAATTCCAAAGGTTAATTGTGCTTTGAGTGAAAAATAATTTTCTCCAGTATGTTTTATGTATGCTACTTACTAATTTCATGGAGTGTCCCCTAGTTTTTGCATTATTTGAAAAAGTAAATAACTGATTCACATTTACCTATTTTGTTCCACTCATGATTTAATAGACCTCAAATCATATCCCCCCTCAGCTATCTCTTCTCCAAGATGAAAAGCCTAATGTGTATATGTTTTCCTCACAGGGGAGCTGTTCCTATTGCTTTATCATTATTGTTGCCCTTCTCTGTAACCTTTTCCAGTTCAGCTATATCTTTTTTGAGATGCTACAACCAGAATTGCATATAGTTCTCTAAGAAGGTCACACCATGGAGCGATATGATATGCTTTATTTTATTCTCCATTCCTTTCCTAATATTCCTAACATTCTGTTTGCTTTTTGACCTCCACCGCACACTAAACCGAGGATTTCAAAGTACTATCTACAATGATGTGCAGATCCCAATTTAGTTTAACCAAAGCCCTTTGCCCCTGTCATATGACAGGGGCTGCCCAATTGCATCAGTAGTTCCTGTCACAAGATAGGGACAAAGGGCGGCTGGAGCAATTTTGAATAATGGCAGCCACTGACCTGGGAAAGGGAGGTCACTCCTGGGTCTCTGCTAGACTGCCAGGGACATTTTGGTGGGTGTAGTGTTAGTAAGAGTTGAATTGCTTAACAATGGGGAAGGGTTGGGGGTCGGTTCTGGGTTTGGGTTATTATTTGTAAGGGTTTTGGGTAGATCCCTGGACCTGTGGTCTGGAATGAAGTAGGCCCTCGAGGAGTGAGTATCTGGTTCCAGGGAAAGCTCTGAGAGAGAGATGGTAACTCACTGGTGTTGTAGGCAGCGGTGACTTCCTGGCAGAAAAAGTATTCGGTAGCAGGTCCGGGAATGTGGGCCCTCGAGGAGCAAGTACCGGTTCCAGACTGCGACCTGAAAAGCAAGAGAGAGAGCGAGGCCCCCGAGGAGCAGGTACCCCTGGTAAAGTCCGAGGAGGCAGAGTAGCAAGGTGTGCAGAGAGCGAATCCCATCCGCAGCGATACCTGAAGAAAGCCCTTGCTAACTCGAATAGCTAGCAAAACGAAAGACCTTAAGTATCTGGTGAGGATGATGTCATCTCAGGGGGACGCTCCTGAGGTTCACACAATAGCTGGTACTTGAGTTGGGGGTGTGCCACGCGCGCCCTTAGGCTTCAGGAGAACATGGCGGAAGGCAGTGTCTAGCCGGTCCGGGGAAGCCGGAGGAGGTCGGCAAGATGACGCCGCGGCAGCCAAACTTCCATCAATCAAAGAGGGAATTGCAAAAGAGATAAGGTGGGAGGAGTGGAGACATTGGGCAGCGACAGTCGCAACAGTACCCCCTTCATAGGGCGATCTCCTCTTCGGGTACCAGGCTTGGGTTTGGAAGGATGCGTGATGTGGAACTGACCGAGCATCTCTTTGTCAAGGATATTGGGTCTGAGGCTCCCAAGAGTTTTCTTCGGGGCCAAAACCTTCCCAGGAGAGAAGATATTCAAAAGTATAGCCTCTTTTTTGAACATCCAGAATCTCTTCGACTTTGAACTCTAAGTCGTCTTCTGCATTGATGATAGATGGATCCTGAGATTTGGAAGAAAATTCGCTGAGTATGAGCGATTTCAGAAGTGAAACGTGGAAAGCATTATGGATGTTGAGCCCAAGTGGTAGCTTCAGATGGTAGGTGACTTTGTCAATATGTTGAAGGACTGGGAATGGTCCCACTTAGCGAGGAGCAAACCGAGATGAGGATAGTTTAAGTCTGAGGTGCTTGGTTGACAACCAGACCTTGTCTCCTGGCTTGAAGACTGGAGCTTGTGAATTATGCACATCGTAGTACTTCTTAGCACGGTCACTCGCTTTGATTAGCATGTCCTTTGTCTGAACCCACAGATTATGGATATCATCAGCAGTGGATTGAGAGCTGCTGGGGACGTTACTGAGAGCTTCAGTGGAAGTGGCGGTGTTGGGGAACATCCAAAAAACACTTCAAAAGGTGACAATCCAGTAGATGTTGCTGGATGAGAGTTGATGGCGAATTCAGCCCATGGAAGCAATTCGGGCCCAGTTATTCTGTTGGGACATGACATAAGCTCGAATAAACTGCTCATTGTTCGATTCATCATCGTTCCGTCTGGCCATTCGACTGCGGATGATAGGCTGAGGTGTAGTCTAGAGAGATGTCAACCAACTTGCACAAGGCCCTCCAGAATCGTGCCGTGAATTGGGATCCACGGTCATATATGATGTGAGAAGGTAGTCTGTGGAGGCAGAATATGTGCGTTATGAAGAGCTTTGCAAGCTCCAAGGCTCAAGGTGTTACAGCCACCGGCCGCGGCAGTCCGTGACCAGGACTGGCCACTTACCCACGGCGTCGGGCTCCCCTTGGGACGCCCGCGGGAGCCGGCAGCCACTGCTGAAGTTTTCTTCGTGGCTGTGCCGCTTCCAAGATGGCTGCCACTTCTGCTGACTCCGCACCCGCCGGGTCTCCTAGAGCTGCGCACGCAGCTGCTGAGGTAATTTAAAGGGACCATGACAGGAAATGGTCATGGCTCCTCTTTAGGACTCCTTCCTGGTTTCCTGTATTTAAGACAAGGTCTGCTCATCAGACCTTGCCTTGGTATCTTGGTTCTTGGTCCTGTGAGTTCCTGTGCCTCAAGTTCTTGTTCTGCTGCCTGCTCGCCTGGTTCCTGTTCTTCTTGGTCCTTGTTCCTGATTCTTCCTCTCGTTGGATGGATTTCCTCTGGCTTTGACCACTGGACCGGCTTCCGACCATTCCTCTGGTTTGACCCCTGGACCGGCTTCCGACCATTCTTCTGGCTTTGACCCTCAGACCGGCTTTGGACCAATCTCTGGATATCTACACTTGAATTGACTTCGACCAGCTGGAGGCGCCAGCTATCTGGATTACATGACCTGCAAGAGGTGCCTGCATCCAGATCTTCTTCGGTCTTCAGGGAGTCTCCTAGTCCCAGCGTCTGGGGTCCTATGGGCTCCTCCTGGGGAATTGCAAGCTTCCAGGGTGAAGTCTTCATTCCACGTCTACATCATCAGGCCTCGCCTTCCGACAGTAGAGACCTAAGAGGGTTTACCTTCCTAGGTAGCGCTAATTCTACTTCGGACCAAGGGTCCACTGCCAGATCCATAACAGAATACCAAGGCCATGGACCCAGTAGTAGATGCCTCTGGTCTGCAAGCCAGTCCAGGTTTCGCCCAACAGATGATGGAGCAACAGCAGATATCGGAGTCCTTGGCATTTTCCATAGGTCAACTGCATGCTTGCATAGATGCAGTAGTCACAGGTCAAGCCAGTCCTCCACCAGCATCGACAGCATCAGTAATACAGCCATACCCTCATCCAGTAATTCTGCTACCTGCTCCGCCATGTTACTCCAGCGAACCTCGTCTGTGCCTGGGATTTCTCGACCAATGCAACATGCACTTCCGTCTTCAAGCTGACCTCTTTCTAGATGATTTGATGAAGACGACTTACATCTTGTCCCTGTTAGAAGGCAAGGCATTGGCTTGGGCCTTTCAGGCTGTGGCACCATTCAGATCCAGTCCTACAGGAGTTTTCTCAGCTTCTGGAGTTAATCAGAACTGTGTTTGAGGAACCCAGTAAAGAGGCAGCCGCGGGGGCCAATCTGCTACATATCCATCAAGGAGGATGTACTCTCACTGACTATATGATTGAATTCAGAACTTTAGCCTCTGAACTCCATTGGGAGGAACGCGTCCTTCGGACCATCTTTCTTGAAGGACTGTCAGATAAGATTAAGGACGAGCTGGCAGCTCGGGAACTTCCTTCTTCATTGAATGCCCTCATTGAACTAGCGACCAAGATTAACCGCCATCTGCAAGAAAGGGCTCGTGAGGCTCTGGGCTCAAAAAGGCGTATGACAGTTCCTTGTCCTCCACACTCTTCTTCAATTCCTCGCACTTCATCAATCTCTGTAGGAACTACAGAAGAACCTATGCAGTTTGGGCATGGTCCTCTCTCCCCAGTGGAATGACAAAGGCGTCAAAAAGCCAGCCTTTGTCTATATTGTGGAAGTTCGGGCCATTTCATTGCTGGCTGTCCTTTACGTCCCGGAAAATTACAAAGTTTAGGGACCTCCAGGGGAGTAACCCTAGGCATCACTTCGCCAGCCCTTCCACTTTCCTTGCTGTTACCTTTTGCCTCGGAGGTCAGAAATTCACCACACTGGCTCTAGTAGATTCTGGGGCCAGAGGAACTTTCATCTTGCAAGATATCGTGAAACAACTGCTCATTCCTATCTGTCCATGCCCGAGACCGCTGACTATCTCCTCTATCCACGGAGACCCCTTGCCAGGGAGAATTACACACCAAACGGTTCCTCTGGATTGCTTCATTGCACCGAACCACACGGAATAACATTCACTTTATGTCATCCAGAAAGCCATCCACCCAGTCGTTCTTGGTATTCCCTGGTTGCAACGCCATAACCCCCAGTTCGACTGGACCTCCTTAAAATTAACTCATTGGGGTTCTGCATGTCACAAAACCTGCCTTAAGGGAACAGCCTCTTCCAGTAGCTTTTTGTGTACCTCTATCCTGGAGGGATTACCTGCTCACTACAATCAGTATGCAGATGTATTTTCCAAGAAAGCAGCTGACATTTTGCCTCTGCATCGAGAATTTGACTGTGCCATTAATTTATTCCCTGGAACCACTCCGCCTCATGGAAGAGTTTATCCCTTATCCATCCCAGAGACTCAGGCTATGGCTGAATATATTCGGGACAATCTCAAGAAGGGGTTTATCAGACAGTCTAAGTCCCCAGCCGGGGCTGGTTTTTTCTTTTTTGGGAAAAAAGACGGGACTTTGCGACCCTGTATCGATTTTCGGGGGCTTAATGCTATTACTATCAAGGACCGCTATCTACTACCATTAATAGCCAAAGTCTTTGACCATTTACAGGGAGCCAGGGTGTTCTCAAAATTAGACCTACTAGGAGCATACAATTTGATCAGGATACGAGAGGGTGATAAGTGGAAGACGGCTTTTAATACCAGGAATGGCCATTATGAATATGTCGTCATGCCTTTTGGTCTAACTAATGCTCCTGCAGTCTTTCAGAACTTTATTAATGAAATATTTCGGGACTTGTTCTATGTATGCGGGATTTTTTCCTGGGATACAGATGCATCAACAACATGTTTTACAGGTTTTGCAACGCTTAAGAGAGAATAGACTTTTTGCCAAGGTTGAAAAATGTGTCTTTGAAAAAGAATCTCTAACCCTCTTGGGGTACATTATTTCCAATCTGGGCTTCCAAATGGATCCCTCTAAGTTAAAATGTATCCAAGAATGGCCTCAGCCTACTGGGTTACGTGCGCTCCAGCACTTTCTGGGTTTCGCCAACTATTATCGTAGTTTTATCCAGAACTTTTCCAAACTGGATGCTCCCCTCACTGCTCTAACTCGCAAGGGGGTGGACATCAAGGTGTGGCCTGTTGAAGCTGAAGAAGCCTTCTGGGACCTTAAGAAATCCTTTCTGCAGAAACCTTGCCTTCGGCACCCGGATCCTAAATGTCCATTTACGGTAGAGGTAGACGCCTCTGCTGTTAGAGTAGGAGCAGTGCTCAGCCAAAATGACACATCTGGAACATCTCACCCATGCTCCTACTTTTCTAGAAAATTCTCTCCTGCGGAACATAATTACACTATTGGTGACAAGGAGCTTCTAGCCATTAAGCTTGCGCTAGAAGAATGGTGTCAATGGTTTGAGGGAGCACAACATCGTATAACCATTTTTGCTGTCCATAAGAACTTGATATATCTCCAAGGGGCCCAACGTCTTAACCCACGCCAAGCTTGATGGGCGCTCTTCTTCTCACGTTTTAATTTCGAACTCCGCTATCGACACGCTAGTAAGAACATTAAGGCAGATGCCCTGTCCCACTCTTTCTCTGCAGAAGACTCGAATGAGCCCATTCAGCATATCATCGATCCAGCTCGTATCATCATCTCTGCTACCTTTATGATACCACCGGGGAAAACGGTGGTGCCAAAAAGGCTCCGTAGCAAGGTGCTAGCCTGGGCACATGACTCCCAGTTGTCTGGGCATCCAGGACATGACCGGACACCAAATCGTCTTCGGCAATTTTTTTGGTGGCCTGAGATGCGCAAGGATATTCGAGGATACATCGATTCTTGCCCAAGCTGTGCCCAGCATAAAATTTCAACAGGAAAAACTTGGGGTCTCTTACAACCACTTCTTACGCCCACGAAACCATGGACTCACATTTCCATAAACTTCATCGTGGATCTTCCACCCTCTGAGGGCAATACTGTAATATGGGTAGTAGTGGACCAATTCTCTAAAGTGGCCATTTCACCCCGCTTCCCTCCCTCCCGTCTGCTCCTTGCCTGGCCCAACTATTCATGTCTCATATTTTCTGCCTCCATGGACTGCCACAGCACATTGCATCTGATCGTGGACCTCAATTCACGGCTCGATATTGGTCCAATCTCTGCAAGAAGTTTCATATTTCTTTGGACTTTACCATGGTGTTACATCCACAAGCCAATGGTCAAGAGGAACAGACTAATTGTACCTTGATACAATTTCTACACTTACATGTTAACACCCGTCAGGATGATTGGGCAGCACTTCTTCCTTGGGCTGAGTTCTCCCACAACTCTCATGCCTGTACTTCGACTGCGGTTTCTCCATTTCAAATTCAATTTGGTCGACAACCCAGGCCACCGTTACCTCTGCCATTGCCTGTTCCCTCACCATCAGCACAGCTAACGGCAACACAATTGAAAAGACTCTGGGTGCATACCCGGCAAATGCTACTAGGGGCGGCCCGCACCGCGAATAAATTTGCAGACAAACACCGAAGACCAGCTCCTCATTTCCATCCAGGAGAAAAGGTGTAGCTTAGCACCAGGCATATTTGTCTACGGGTTCCATCCATGTGACTTGCTCCTCGCTACATAGGTCCCTTCCCAGTGCTGCGGCAGCTGGGTCCCATGACCTATCAACTTCGTCTGCCTGCCACATTAAGAATTCACAATTCTTTCCACGTTTCTCTCTTGAACCCCTTGGTTCTTGACCTACTCAGAAGGTTTCTGCAGCTCCGCAACCTACAGCGGAGGAAGACCCTATATACCAGGTTCATGAGGTTCTCGATGTCCGCAGACGAGGCAGGAAGTGGGAGTATCTCCTAGCTTGGGAGGGATTTGGGCCTGAGGAGAATTCCTGGGAGCCTGCTAAGAACAATCTGGATAAGAACTTCATACACAACTTTCACATAGATCACCCAGGAAAGCCCAAGCCTTCTAGGGGGTGGCCTAAAGGAGGGGGTACTGTTATGGCCGCCGGCTGCAGCGGTCCGTGACCGGGACCGGCCACTTACCCACGGTGTCAGGCTCCCCTTGGGACACCCGTTGGAGCCGGCAGCCGCCGCTGAAGATTCTTCACGGCTGTGCCGCTTCCAAGATGGCTGCCACTTCTGCTTACTCCGCCCCCGCTGGGTCTCCTAGAGCCGCGTGCACGGCTGCTGAGGTAATTTAAAGGAACCATGACAGGAAATGGTCATGGCTCCTCTTTAGGACTCCTTCCTGGTTTCCTGTATTTAAGGCAAGGTCTGCTCCTCAGATCTTGCCTTGGTATCTTGGCTCTTGGTCTTGTGAGTTCCTGTGCCTTGAGTTCTTGTTTTACTGCCTGCTCACCTGGTTCCTGTTCTTCTTGGTCCTTGTTCCTGATTCTCCTCTCATTGGACGGATTCTTCTGGCTTCAACCCTTGGACCGGCTTCCGGCCATTCCTCTGGCATTGACCCCTGGATCAGCTTCCGACCATTCCTCTGGCTTCGACTCCTGAACCGGCTTTCGACCATTCCTCTGGCTTCGACCCCTGGACTGGCTTCTGACCATTCTTCTGGCTTCGAACCTCGGACCGGCTTTGGACCAATCTCTGGATATCTACACTTGAATTGACTTTGACCTGCTGGAGGCGCCAGCTATCTGGATTACATGACCTGCAGGAGGCACCTGCATCCAGATGATCTTTGGTCTTCAGGCAGTCTTCTAAGTCCCAACGGCTGGGTTCCTACGGGCTCCTCCTGGGGGAATCGTGAGTTTCCAGGGTGAAGTCTTCATTCCACATCTACATCATCAGGCCTCGCCTTCCGATGGTAGGGACCTAAGAGGGTTTACCTTCCTAGGTAGCGCTAACTCTACTTTGGACCAAGGGTCCACTGCCAGATCCATAACAGAAGGTATGCCAGGGAGCGCCACGAAGTGTGCCATCTTGCTAAATCAATCCACTGTCACCCAGATGGTATTCATTCCTCTGGAAGTAGGTAAATCGACTATAAAGTTGGTAGTGATGTGCGACCAGGGCCGTTCCAGAACTGGCAGTGGTTGTATCTGACCCCATGGTTGTCCAGAAGTGGGTTTGTTCTTAGCACAATTGGTGCAGGATGCCACGTAGGAATAGGTATCCTTTTTGATAGTAGGCCATCAATACAGCTTCTGTATCTTGAGCAGGGTACGGCATTGGCCAGGATGGCCAGCCAGCTTGGAATCGTGTGCCCAAAAGAGCATTTTTTTCCTGAGTCTTTTAGGAACAATTGTTTTACCAGCAGGTACAGACTGGATGGATGCCAAGAGGATCTTCTTTGTGTCAATTATGTGCTGTGGCTCATCAGGCACATCCTCCGAATGAAAAGAGCGTGACAGAGCATCTACTCTGGTGTTTCTATCTCCAGGGCGGAACTTCAACACAAAATCGAAACGATTAAAAAATAAGGAACATCTGGCCTGTCTGTAATTCAGACGTTGTGCGTGGCGGAGATACTCTAGGTTTTTATGATCCATGAATACGGTTATTTGATGTTGCGCGCCTTCGAGCCAAGGCCGCCATTCCTCAAATGCAAGCTTTATTGCCAAGAGCTCTTTATCGCCGATCCCAAAGTTTTTCGTGGCTGGAGAAAATCTTCGTGAGAAGAAGGAACAGGGACGTAAGGCTTTCGAGTCTCCTGTTTGGCTCAACACAGCCCCTACACCCACATCTGAAGCATCAACTTCGACGATACAGGGCTTGTTGGTGTCTGGATACTGCAAGCACGGTTCTGTGGAGAAGGCAGTCTTCAATTTCTGGAATGCGGAAATGGCCTCCTCTGACCATTTTGAAGCATTGGCACCCTTGCGAGTCATCACAATCAAGGGTATGGTTAAAGAAGAATAGTTCTTTATAAAGCTTGGATAATAGTTGGTGAACCCAAGAATCTCCATAAAGCCTTCAGGCTGGTAGGTTGAGACCAATTCTTGATACTTTCAAGTTGTAAGAGTCCATTTGGAAGCCTTCTTTCGACACTATGTAGCCTAGAAAAGGCACTGAGTCTTTGTGAAATTCACACTTAGAGAGTTTGGCGTACAGCCATTGTTCGCGAAGATGGTGGAGTACTTGCTTGACATCTGCAATGTGGGTGTCCAAATCCTGGGAGATTAATATGTCGTCTAGGTAGACCACAACATTCGTGTACAGCAGATCCCATAAGATGTCGTTCATAATATTTTGGAAAATGGCGGGTGCATTGCACAACCCGAATGGCATTACTAGATACTCGAAGTGGCCGTCTCATGTGTTGAAGGCCGTTTTCCATTCATCGCCGCTCCGAAGGCGAATGAGGTTATAGGCCCCCTTCAGGTCGAGCTTTGAAAATATCTTGGCCCCTTGCAGCCGGTCAAACAGCTCCGAGACACCCGAAGAGGTCGCCCACTCTATTGAAGCCAAGGTATGTTCCAGTGCAGGAGCTTCTGTTGAGTCTGGAAGGTGGAACTGATTTGTTTGAGCCCGGTTAAACTCCTGTGGGATAGATGGAGGACAGGAGTCTATTGCTGAGATTCTACCTTCTGGTGGACTTTGTTTCCCAACAGAGAGCTCAACGGTGGTACATTAGAATCTTTATGTGATCTTATGTCCACTCTTGGTAAAGCTTTTTCAGACTGTTCATCAAAAATTAATTCCGTGTCCCAACAAATGGATAGTCTTTACAGAAATAACATTTCTCAACAGGAAATTTCAACAGAATTTAAAGAACTGGAAGAAGAAATGCATATTATAAAAGGAGCTCAGGCTTCTATAATTCAAGACTGTTGTTCCTTAAACTGGAAGGTGGAATTATTTGAAACATTTAAATCTTTATCTACTAAACTTTCCGAGGGTAGTGGGAGAGATTCCTTGTTTGACACTGAAAAGATATTTTCTTGAAGTTTTGGGATTTTCTTCAGACTCAGCTCCCCTCCTGGATACAATATATTTTCTACCATCCAGTCCATCTACTCAAGCTCAAATTCCTGCTGTGGATGTGGCTAATTATGAAATAGTGGAAAGAGCTACACTTTTAATATCCTTCTTTTCTGAAAATGACTTAAGTTCTGTTATGAAAAGTTACTTTAAGAAATCTACTACCCTATTCATGGGCCAGAAAGTGAAGATATTTCCGGACTTGGTCAAAATCAACCCAAGAAACAAGAGGGTTCCTGGCCTTACGCCAGGATACCCGTGGTATAGGGGCTTTCTTTTTTTTTTGAGCTACCCATGCAAGTGCATAGTTAAGTTTAATAATGATAATTTTGTGGGTTTTTTATACCAGAGCAACTTAAATCTTTTCTTGATTCTAAAAAGATGCTACTACCTGTATCTGTAAGATGTGAATCATCCATATAGTACAGAGGCTAGCTTTTATATTAAGTTAAGCCATTTCTATTTATTTTGTTTTCTTAATAATTTCTAGAGATGTGAATCGTGTGCCAGATCACCTTAACGATCAGGTTCGGATGGTGGGAGGGAAAAATTGGATCGTTAGAGATTGTGAATTGGAATCGTTCCGATTCCAATTCACATTGTTAAATTTTTAGTGAGGCCTGAGCAGATAAACAAAACCCCACCGACCCCCCTCAAAAAAATGTTAAATTACCTGGTGGTCCAGTGGGGGGGGGGGTCCCCGGTGCGATCTCCCACTCTCGGGCCATCGGCGCCATTTTGGCTACCACTGATAAAAAGGCGCCGATGGCCCGAAAAAAAACCCACCCCGACCCTTTTCAAATTACCCCTTTGCTTCTCCCACCCTCCCTCCCGACCCCCCCAAAAACCTTTTAGATGTACCTGGTGGTCTAGCAGGGGGTCCAGGAGCCATCCCTTCAATCATGCCGGTGCCGGAGGTTTCAAAATGGCGCCGATCGCCTTTGCCCTTACCTTGTCACAGGGAGCGACCGTCGCTCCCTGTGACAAGGTAAGGGCAAAGGCGATAGACTGCCAATATGGCGCTGATCGCCTTTGCCCTTACCTTGTCACAGGGAGCGACCGTCGCTCCCTGTGACAAGGTAAGGGCAAAGGCGATCGGCGCCATTTTGAAACCTCCAGCACCGGCACCGGCACGTTTGAAGGGATGGCTCCTGGACCCCCCCGCTAGACCACCAGGTACATCTAAAAGGTTTTTGGGGGGTCGGGAGGGTGGGAGAAGCAAAGGGGGAATTTGAAAAGGGTCGGGGTAGGGGTTTTTTTCGGGCCATCGGCGCCTTTTTATCAGTGTTAGCCAAAATGGCGCCGATGGCCCGAGAGCGGGAGATCGCACCGAGGACCCCCCCCCCCCCACTTGACCACCAGGTAATTTAACATTTTGGGGGGGTTCGGGAGGGTGGGGAAGTGTAAGGAATTTGTTTTAAAAGGTCGGGGTGGGTTTAGAGGTTGTGTTGGTGTGCCGGTTTTCCCACCCTCCCCCAAATAATTCCCGTGCCCTATTTAACGATACAATATAAATGCTCCTGACGATAAATCGTGGGCATTTGTATTGTATCGTGTACTCTAACGGTTTAGAACAATTTTAAAATTATCGGACGATAATTTTAATCGTTCAAAAACGATTCACATCCCTAATAATTTCTCCCTTATTGGTCTGACTTCCCCCATGCTTGGGGTCTAATGGGTACAGTCATACTAGTTTGTTTTTTGTTTCTTCTTTTCTATTCTTTTTTTTTTCTTAATATTGTAATGTACCAAGTTGCTGTTACAAAGTGGATGCTTTGTTAGAGTTATATATATCCAATACAATAAAAATATATATAAAAAAGAAAGAAAACTTACCTTTAATTACAAAGAATGTACAAAGCACTTGTGTTTATGAGTTGAGAGTACTCAATGAATAGAATTATTGCAGAGGGGATTGTAGTTCAGGATATTTTGTATTCCGTTCTGCCTCTCTCCTACTAGCAGTAAATGTTATTATTTCCAATGCACCACCTTGCATTAGCAAGGGACCTGGCTCATTATGGAAAATTGACTAGTCCTGTTTGAATAATTTGTCTTGGCTGCAAATCACCAGAAGTTAAACATGCAGTGTCATTTGATGGAGTCATGATTTCAAACAATGTAAACATGACAATTAATGACTCTTTGCAACATGAAACTGATGAATATGATAATATTGTGTTTGTCAGTAGTGAAGAAATGAGGTCTTTTCATTGCAAAAGCCCAGCTCTTGTAATTAAGGAATACCCTTAGTTACAAGGAGAACAGGTGTATAAAACAACCCAGAAGGAACAGAGTGGAGCAATTGCTGAAGGGCAAAACACATCTGAGAATGAACTAGGCTCTGATTTACAAAGATTTTACCCAGAGACAAAGAATGAAAACATGTGTTAGTAAATCATAGCTTTAAAGAGTGAAGTGTTTCATCGTTTGTGGAAAATGAGTGCACGATAAAGCTTTTTAAGTAAGCTTTTAATAAAAAGAAAAAATGTGAAGGTAACTGGGAATGTGAAGCTGAGGTAATGGAATCAGAGTCAAATTCACAGAAAAGCAAACAAAAATAAAGGGAGCCCCTCTGAGGCAAACAATACTTGACTGAGAATGCTCTTTGTTCAGGAACCCTTTTTTGGGACTGAAATGCCTCTCTCCCCCCCCCCCCTTTTTGTTTTCTGTCTACCATAGTTTTGGTTTTGGTACTGACAGGAGAATAGAGCAATGAGTGTATATGTGTGAGTGTGGGGGGAGAGGGTAGGGACAGGGTGGTGGTTTCCAGAGCTGAATAACCAATTGTGCCATGCTGTGAGGGCTGGTGATATACGTTGGAGCGCATTTGCACTCCAAAAGATTCAGTTCCAGGTGAGACCCTGACATAAGGGGCATCTGGGAGGGTTGTTCCACCACAGGAAGGGTCTTGAGAAAGTCAGTTCAGCTAGTGGAGTAGGACTGGTTCACTGTGGTTACTCCTGCTTGAGAATCTGTTCTGGCAGTGCCTACCAGTGGCATAGAGAGGGGGGAGGGGCTGGGGGAGGCCAAGGCCCCCGGGCACCCGTCCTACCAGACAGCAGAAGAAGAGGAAGCCTGCGGCTTCCAGGGGAGCCCATCCCACCCAATGGCAGAGGTGGAGGAGGCCCATGACCTAACTAAAGGAGAGGAACTGGAGCTGGATCCAGAGCCTGCATGCATGTGCTTGTGTGGAGGAGAGGGCATGGAGCTAGCATGTCTGTATTTGGAGGAAAGGGAGTGGAGCCACTGCCTGTGTGTGTGTGTGTGTGTGTGTGTGTGTGTGTGTGTGTGTGTGAAGGAGAGGGAGTGGAGCCAGCATATATGGGGAGAGAGCCAGTGTGTGAGTGCCCAAGAATGAGTGAGCCAGTGTGTGTGTGTGTGAGCCTGAGAGAGAGGGAGTCAGCCAGCTTTTGTGTGTCTGTGAGTGTGTGTGAGTTTTGAAAGAGTGTTTATGTGTGTCATTGTGACCATGAAGATGAATGTGTGTGTATATGAATTAAGAGAAATTTTATGCACCTCCCTTCCCTTCCACAACAATCTCAGGATGATGGAAATCAAAAGTTTCCAGGTATGGAGAGTGAGTCGATTTTTTTTAATCCTTTTTTATTTTAATTAATCAGGTGTTATTTGATGTGTGTGCAGTTTTGAAATATTGTATTGGTGTTTGTGGAATTTAAAAAATATATGAGTTTTTAATTATTGGATGTTATTCTGTTAATCTGTTGTTTTGAAATATTAATTATTTTTATTAGTATGGTTTCACCATTATGATTGATGCTTTATATTTCTTAACTTTATTGTTTGATGTTTTCTGGGGAAGGATGATGCTTTAGTTTTTCCATACATGCACTACATACTGAGTCTGACTTGTTGCGGTTTCCAGGTAAGTTTATGACTCTACTTTTCCATTTATACCGTAGTGTTAGCCATTCCACATGTTCTTTTATATCCCTTGTTAACAATCCCCATATTTAAATGTTTAATGTATTTGACAATGGTAACGCAAATTTTGTTTAAATGTAAACCGATGTGATATGTAAAATCGAAAACCAGTATATAAAAATAAATTAAATAAATACATAAATAAATAAATAAAATAAATGTTTACTTTATTCTATATTTGGCAAGGGCATGCCTGTGTTCTGCATTTCTGAATGAGGTTAGATATTCTGCTAATGTGTCATTTCAATGTAGGGATCTGAAGAAGTTTGGTTAGTTCTGTTTTCCATATAGCAGGCATAGTAGAGACTCAATATCTCTTATTAGATGGAATGCAAGGAACAGACAGGATGCTGTTTCTTCTGGCTTCTGTGGTATGCTTGAATCCTAGTCAGGTGTTGTCAAGTTCCAGGAGGAGATAGCAAGTTCCTGGTAGGGATGTGAATCGTTTTTCAACGATTAAAATTATCGTCCGATAATTTTAATATCGACTTAAATCGTTATAGAACACAATACAATAGAAATTCTAATGATTTATCGTTAAAAATCGTTAAATCGTGTTAGTGCGCACTAACAGAAAATGATACAAATTGACACTTTCCAGGTCAGTAAAGGTCAGTTAGGAATGAATATGTATTCCTATTGGCTGGCTGCCCTCTTATCTATTGATGTTACCAAGGTTCCAACTGAGGTGATGGTTGAGGGGATGGGAAATGGAAACTGTTGGTAGTTGACAAAAAAAGTAATGTGATCAGTCAATATGACTAGAACTTGTGCCCTATTCCTGATACCAGGGGTGTTGTGATCTTTCTGCATTCAGTGCCCTATCCCTGATACCAGGGGTGTTGTGATCTTCCTGCACACAGTGCCCTAACCCTGACAACAGTGGTGTTGTGATCTTCCTGCACACAGTGCCCTAACCCTGATACCAGGGGTGTTGTGATCTTCCTCCATGCAGTGCCCTATCCCGCCTGCATTACTAGTGAGAGGCTGGCTTCAGACAGGGGGAGCTGCCTGACCCTCACTCCTGACTTCCCCCATGTCCCAGACAGTGAATGATGTGTGGGTGAGGGGGGGGGGGGAGGATAGTGAAGTCTGAGACAGCTCCCTCCCTGCATTACTAGTGAGAGGCTGGCTTCACAGACAGGGGGGAGCTGCCTGACCCTCACTCCTCCCCTCCCCCATGTCCCAGCCAGTGAATGGTGTGTGGGTGAGGGGGGGGGGAGGATGGTGAAGGCTAAGACAGCTCCCTCCCTGCATTACTAGTGAGAGGCTGGCTTCACAGACAGGGGGGAGCTGCCTGACCCTCACTCCTCCGGGGTGTTGTGATCTTCCTGCACACAGTGCCCTATCCCTGATACCAGGGGTATTGTGATCTTCCTGCACACAGTGCCCTATCCCTATTAATACCAGGAGTGTTGTGATCTTCCTGCACACAGTGCCCTATCCCTGATACCAGGGGTGTTGTGATCTTCCTGCATGCAGTGCCCTATCTCTATTAATACCAGGAGTGTTGTGATCTTCCTGCACACAGTGCCCTATCCCTATTAATACCAGGAGTGTTGTGATCTTCCTGCATGCAGTGCCCTATATTTATACCAGGAGTGTTGTGATCTTCCTGCACACAGTGCTCTATCCCTAATACCAGGGGTGTTGTGATCTTCCTGCACACAGTGCCCTATTCCTGATACCAGGAGTGTTGTGATCTTCCTGCACGCAGTGCCCTATCCCTGATACGGGATGTGTGCAAGAAGATCACAACACCCCTGGTATTAGGGATAGGGCACTGTATGCAGGAAGATCACAACACCCCCGGTAACCGGGATAGGGCACTGCATGCAGGAAGATCACAACACCCCTGGTATCAGGAATAGGGCACTGCATGCAGGAAGATCACAACACCCCTGGTATCAGGAATAGGGCACTGTGTGCAGGAAGATCACAACACCCCCGGTATTAGGGATAGGGCACTGTGTGCAGGAAGATCACAACACTCCTGGTATTAATAGGGATAGGGCATTGCATGCAGGAAGATCACAACACCCCTGGTATCAGGGATAGGGCACTGTGTGCAGGAAGATCACAACACCCCGGAGGAGTGAGGGTCAGGCAGCTCCCCCCTGTCTGTGAAGCCAGCCTCTCACTAGTAATGCAGGGAGGGAGCTGTCTCAGCCTTCACCATCCTCCCCCCCACCTCACCCACACACCATTCACTGGCTGGGACATGGGGGAGGGGAGGAGTGAGGGTCAGGAAGCTCCCCCCTGTCTGTGAAGCCAGCCTCTCACTAGTAATGCAGGCAGGATAGGGCACTGCATGCAGGAAGATCACAACACCCCTGGTGTCAGGGTTAGGGCACTGTGTGCAGGAAGATCACAACACCACTGTTGTCAGGGTTAGGGCACTGAGTGCAGGAAGATCACAACACCCCTGGTATTAATAGGGATAGGGCACTGTGTGCAGGAAGATCACAACACTCCTGGTATTAATAGGGATAGGGCACTGTGTGCAGGAAGATCACAACACTCCTGGTATTGATAGGGATAGGGCACTGTGTGCAGGAAGATCACAACACTCCTGGTATTAATAGGGATAGGGCACTGTGTGCAGGAAGATCACAACACCCCTAGTGTCAGGGTTAGGGCACTGTGTGCAGGAAGATCACAACACTCCTGGTATTAATAGGGATAGGGCACTGTGTGCAAGAAGATCACAACACCCCTGGTATCAGGGTTAGGGCACTGTGTGCAGGAAGATCACAACACTCCTGGTATTAGTAGGGATAGGGCACTGTGTACATGAAGATCACAACACCCCTGGTGCCAGGGTTAGGGCACTGTGTGCAGGAAGATCACAACACCCCTGGTATCAGGGTTAGGGCACAAGTTCTAGTCACATTGACTGATCACATTACTTTTTTTGTCAAGCTACCAACTGTTTCCATTTCCCATCCCCCATATACTGTCAGTGGGAACCTTGGTAACATGAATAAATAAGAGGGCAGCCAATAGGAATACATATTCATTCCTAAACTGACCTTAACTGACCTGAAAGGTGTCAAATTGTATCATTTTCAGTTAGTGCGCACTAACTCGAGTTAGTGCGCACTAATCAGAAAAAACGATTAACGATTTTTTTAACTAAAAATCGTGCCAAACACGATTTTCTTCTCCTGACAAACGATTTCGATCGTTAAGACAATAGGGCACACGATTCACATCCCTAGTTCCTGGTGATGTACTACATGAGATTCACAGATGAGTTCAACATTGGTAGAAGGCTGTCTCTTTGAGGTCTTCTGACATGGAAACATCTGATAGAATTCTTCTAATATTGATAGGACTTAGAATTCCAAGGTTGAAAACAAGATGACTCTGATGAAGGGAAAAGGTGGAAGGCATAACAGTTAAATTCTGTCATGGAGTTTAAAGAATTATAGATGTATAGATAAGTGTATGGATAAAAAGAAGCATACACATAGGAGTATGTTGGATGGTATATGGGGTTCCTTTGAGTTGAAGGATTCTTCTGTTTCTTTTTCATTTGTCTTTGGAATATGAGTCTGGAAAGGAAAATTATTTTTTCTTTGTCTTCATTATCAAGGGTTCCTTTTTCAGGTATTTGGTGTGCATATGCTGGGGTTTCCACCCATGAGCATACTTTTCCTGCTATTACTCCTTTGTGTACTCATGTCCAGAAATTAAGGCTTATGATCTTGAGGGTGTTATGATTTGTGGGTGTGTGGACCCTTGGCCCGAGATGCGAGTTTTTGCTACCTGTGGGAAGGAGCCCCACAGGTCCGCACCATCGGGAGGCAAGGTATAGGCACAGCAGGGAGCTCTGGGCACAGTGATGGAGAGGTCACCAGGGACCAGGAGGTTACCCCAGTAGGATGGCTGGCTGGAAGCAGTACCTGGGCTGAGACCCTGAAGGGAGGAGGCGCCAGACAGGCTGCGGAGTGGAAGGCGCAAGACTGGCCGTGCCGGAGGTTCTCCGGAAGGCACGGCCGGAGGTTCTCCGGAAGGCACAAGCTCCACCCTGAGGGGTGGAGCTTGTGCAGCGTAGAGGGCATTGATGCAAACACACAGGCCAACCCGCAGAGCAGGGAAGCCTGAGCCAGATCTCTGCTGCTGGTGTAGGCAGTGTCCCGGAGAGTGGGGGAATGCTGGCAGTCTAATGTAGACACAACCCCGAGGAACAGGGGAAGCTGACAGTCTTATGTAGAACACAGGCACAACCCCGAGGAGTGGGGAAGCCCTGTTGTGGAACTCACAGGTTGCCGCGGTGTTCCAGGGAGAATTCCAAGAAGTAGAAAGCCTTACAGAATAGAACCCAGTAGGCGCAAAGCCAGCCCGAGGAGCGGGGAAGGCCAGGGGAGCAAGTGCTCGTGGGAGCGTACACTGACCCCCGAGGAGCGGGTGCCAGACAGGATCCAGGAGCAAAGGCTAGGTAGCGTAGTCTCAGGAACACAAAGGCATGAATTTTAGACACGTACAGAACTTGTTGCCAAGTCGGCTAGCTGGGGGCAAAGGTGGAACTTAAATACAGAAGTCCAATGGCGTCATCAAACAGGGACGCCCCCGAGGTTCTCACTGAAGAGGCTTCAAAGGCGGGGCCAGTGATGCATGCGCGTGGCTAGGAAGGCCCAAAGTCATCGTGGGTGGTAACAGCATCCATGCCGCCATGAGGAGTCCCGGGGAACATGGCGGTATAGACTGGCCCACACTGCGAGCAGAGCCAGGGAGGGCAGGAGAGTGGTGCAACAAGTAAGTACACGCGGTCGCAGCCATCTGCGACCAACAGGCATAACAGAAGGGCAATTGAATTGATATAGTTTTCACTGCTTCCAAAAACTCAAGATTTTTTAGAGAAAAATGGAGGGAAGATAATAAGGAAAAGAGTAAGAAAGTGAATATACAGATAAGCCAAATCCATACACAATTGGACTTTAGTGTTTCACAATCTGGCAGTAATTTTGGGGAAGACAAAACTGGAACTTTACCTTCATCCACTTTATAACTCGTATCTTATTTTATTTTATTTTTATTTATTATTTTTATATACCGACATTCGATCTGAGATATCACATCGGTTTACATTCAGGTACTGTAGGTATTAGAGATGTGAATCGGAACCGGAATCGGTTTGGATTCCGGTTCTGATTCACATGTGGGTTTTTTTCCATCGGGCCCGATCGCGGTTTTGTTTATCGGCTGCGCCCGAGCCGATAAACAAATAACCCACCCCGACCCTTTACAACTAATCCCTTTGCTTCCCCCACCCTCCCGACCCCCCAAAAAACATTTTACAGGTACCTGGTGGTGTAGTGGGGGTCCCAGGAGCGATCTTCCGCTCCCGGGCCATCGGCTGCCACTAATCAAAATGGCAGCGATTGCCTTTGACCTTACCATGTGACAGGGTATCTGTGCCATTGGCTGGCCCCTGTCACATGGAGGGAGCACTGGATGGCCAGTGCCATCTTTAAAAATGGCACGGGCCATCCAGTGCTCCTAAAATGTGACAGGGGCCAGCCAATGGCACGGATACCCTGTCACATGGTAAGGGCAAAGGGCCATCGGCGCCATTTTGATTAGTGGCAGCCGACGGCCCGGGAGATCACTCCTGGGACCCCCACTGGACCACCAGGTACCTATAAAATGTTTTTGGGGGGGTCGGGTGGGTGGGGGAAGCAAAGGGATTAGTTTTAAAGGGTCGGGGTGGGTTTAGAGGTTATTTTTGTGTGCCGTTTTTCCTGCCCTCCCCCAAAACGATAAGAGAACCCCCACAGTCAATATTGTGGGGTTTTCCTATCGTTTCGGGGTTGCCCCGATTTCTGATGATTTTGAAAATATCGATGATATTTTCAATCGTCCGAAGCCCAATTCACATCCCTAGTAGGTATATCTTATCATTCAAGCCCAGAGAATATTTCATGAATGGGTTTGACTTAATTATGATGAACAGTTTCATCAGTTCAGTTTGATCTATTTCATTTTCATTGTCACAGATATTTGTTTTAGCTGCAAAGAATCTTTACCATTAAAGAATGTTTCAGATATGGGTATTTTTCTAACATCTTCCTCCAAAAGGAACAAGGCAAAGAATTCTTTCAATTTTTTGATATTTTCATTTTCTTGTCCTCCCTGTGTATTCCTTTTCCCCCTTGTTCATCTAGTGGCCCAACTGACTCCCTTACAGGTTTTATGTTTCAAATGTATTTGAAAAAGGTTTTATTATAAGTTTTTGCCTCACTGGCAAGCTTTTCCTCAAAGTCTCTCTTGGCTTGTCTACCTTCTGTTTTACATCTAACTTGCCAGTGCTTATGTTCTTGCATATTTTCATCATTTGGGACCTCTTTCTACTTATTGAACAATACCTTTTTAGCTTTAACTGCCTCCTTTACCTCATCATTAAACCATGCTGGCAGTCATTTTATCTTCTCTCAACATTTTAATGTATGGAATACATTTTATTTGGGTTTCCAAAATGGTATTGTTATGTTCTGTGTGTCTAGAGTTAGACAGTGGGCCCCTGGGTCGTGGTAACGGTAGACTCCACCCACAGGGTGATTCACCATGACAGGCGGAGTCTCAGTGATGACGGACAACAGAAAAATAACTTTATTATACTGCAATGGTACCCGAGGAATAGATAATGATCTTAGTCCAAGATGTAGGACCTCCAAGCAGGTCTTTTACGATGATAGCCCGCAGCGTGGGATGGTCCTGGAAATACTTCCTCTCAGTGGTACTTGTGTAGGATATCTCTGGTAGAGGCCCATAGTGCCGAATAGGCCAGAGATAGTAGATGGATGTACACAAGGTAATGGAGAGCCGGTGGTAACTTGCAGCGCGGGGTGCCCTGAAGAATACCTTCTCTTGCTGATGTCTGTGCAGGCGATATTCGGTAGTGGTCCGCAACGCGGGGTAGGCCGGATGCCGGTGGCAAATTGCACACGATGGTATGCATCTGGTAGTGGTCCGCAGAGCAGGGTAACCTGAGAATCCACACAAAGAAGGTAGAGGCAGGTGGAGAGCAGGCACTGTATTCACTCGGCACTGAAGAAGTAGATTGAAGCGTAGGCACGAGAAGACCTGGAACGGAGCAGGGTCACGTCATCCAAGGAACAATGCAGGACTCACTGAAAGAGAGCAGAGGCAGTAAGACAACAACCAACAAGGACTGAATTACATAGTCTGGGTAAACAAATAAGCATGTGTGTAGCTTGCTTATTGCGGTGGTTACTACCCCGAACTAATTAAGCTATATATTTCACTTAGATGCAGTTCCAACACTGCTCTCTACATTAATGGTGGGGGTGGAAGGGAAATAGAACCAAAAGGTTACTAAGAGCCAAGAGTAACAGATAAGTATGAGAAAAAAAAAAGTGTGAAACTTGCTGGGCAGACTGGATGGGCCGTTTGGTCTTCTTCTGCCGTCATTTCTATGTTTCTATGTGAAAGGCCCTCCGAGGAGTGGATAGCCCTGAGTGTGAGTGAGGTCCACGAGGAGTGGGTACCGAGAACAGTCAGACAGGAACAGCAACCAGAGTCGCAGGAAGGCGGAATAAGCAGGACTGGAATCCTTGCTAACTCGTTGTACTGAAGGTCAGCTGAGCTTAAGTAGTGGAAGTGGGAGACGTCATGCGGTGGGGACGCTCTGAGGTTCCCGCCATGACATGTTTTGTTATTTGTTATTTAATAATTTGTTTTAGCTAACATTTATCTAGCTATTTAGTTAAATTTATGTATTTTAAGTTTATTTTAGTTATATTTTATTTTTACTTTATTTTAACATGTTGTAAACCGTTTTGATAAAATTTTATTTTAAAAAGCGGTATATAAATACTTATAAATAAATAAATAAATAAATAAATGACATGCTCAAGAAGGGGCCAGGCGCTCGTGCGCATGCCCTAGGTTACCCCAGAAGTAAGATGGCTGCCAGGAGCGCCCATGCCATCCCGGGAGCACCATGAGGGTTGGCACCATGAGGGTTGGCAAATAAAAATTTAAACCCCTCACCCTCCTTAATCCCCCCCCCAAGACTTACCAAAACTCCCTGCTGTACCACCAGGGAGTTTTGGTAAGTCTTGGGGGGGGGGGATTAAGGAGGGTGAGGGGTTTAAATTTTTATTTGCATGTATGGACATCGACTCAACTTATGGAATTCTCCATATGTCCATATTGACCGCAAATGGGACACCCTTTCGACTTATGGACTTATGAACATAAACTTTTGCTCTACACATCCCTATCCCCCATGTGTCCCCTCACGAGCCGAGGACAACACAGTGAGTGGCAGCCAGCTTCACCAAAACCTTATACTTTTCCTGATAGTCCTCACTTATCACATCCCCTTCCAGGGAAGGGAGGCCAGTAGAATGTTAGCTGCTGCTCTCTTCTCTATCATCTTTATTTCTCTCACTTCTTCTGTGTCTGGGTCTGTGTGTATCAGAAAACACGTATGCTTACTCAGGAATTGTCTTGACAATGGACAGTAGACTACTTGAAAAACAATAGTCAAAGCAATGATAACATCAAATACATGTGGCTGCCATAATGTGTTCTGCCTGATAGTTGTTAAGTGCCTGTGCTACCTGCTACCATTCCCACAATGCTCACAGGTCCTTCCAAGCTAGCATACCTCTTGGTGGTTGCATTCACTCCTACACACATGCACTGTACTACACCTGCCTATGCAATCTATAAATGATAATGTGCAGAAGGTGAGGGCCTTGGTCATTGGGATGTTATGTAGGTTTGGTTAGTTCTCAGGGAGGCTACACAAGGATGCACATCTGGCTCTGTGAAGGCAGGATTGGGAATCAGATGGTGTCCTGCCTTCACTTTAATTTTTCAATGACCTCTGAGAAGTCACCATAACATTATAGTTTCTAACGACTCTAAGAGCACCCACATCTCTCCTAAGCAAAGGCTGACATCATAGAACCCAACACTAAGGTGTGGTAGAAGCTCCTGGCTTTAACTGAGCCATCATAGGTAGCACTAGTCAGATATGGAGAAGTCAGTGTGCTGCAAGGCCCTTTGCCATAATGGCTCATGGATCGTGGTGTGTATATCTTCATATTTATGTAGCCCGAAAATATACAGAATAGTTTGCTTGTAGCAATAGCTAGTATCACTTACAGTCCTGGTGTGACCTGTAACCACTCTTAAAGTACATAGGCTGAGCAGTCCTGCGCCAAACAGCCTGCAGATAGTTCCATTTCGAATGTCCCTCCACACGTTTCCCTGGTTTAATGGTTGCAGGCTCTTGCTGATCCACATGCCTGTCACAACTTGTGGAGAATTAGGAAGAGCTGCTGTCCTCTACACTGTGCCTCATGTTGTGTTTGTCACTTTTACAGTTAGTGGTGAGCAGTGCTCCTACACTCTCAATGATCTGCTTTGTGTTTAACATTAAGGCTAGAGAAACTGTTGTCAGCTGATGACTTCATGAGTCTACAAGCTGCCTCCATAGTACAGGGGACACAGTGCTGAATGAATAGACCTATTGCTCCCAGAGGTTTCATGTAGTTGGCATAATGGCTGATAGCCTTTCTGTGTTGGTCTCTTGCCAGACACGCATTTGGTGCCACCTAATCCTTAAGGGGCCCATTTCAGCACCTCAGACAAAGTAGGTGTCACCTATGCCTCTGACAGATGCATTTTATGTGGCCAAGTATAGATAATATGTGCCAAGGAAGGACTCAGTCTACTTCATTAGCAGTTATGGACATCAATGTTGTTTAATGATAAACATTCCAGGAACATATGCATTGCCCATTTGTAGGTGCAGGAAGAGCTCAGGCTGTCCAAACTCAAAAGAAAAGTGTGTGAGTGTGTGACTTGGTGAGTGACATGCTGTGTTAGTCTCTGTCAATCTCTGTCTCTGCGGGTACTGTTGCACTCAGAGGTCCTTCCCTTGCCACAGCAATCCCTACCCCAGAGCAGGCAGCGTGTGTGCATTCATTTTGCACACACTGCTTTTAGACAGTAGTGATCTACTGCTTCCACTCTTGATCAGGGGCACCTCTGACAGTTGAGCATATCGGCTGCTGTATGAATGGCCTCACGCCTTGAACTCTAAAATTTCCTCTAGTATGCTCACAGTTTATATCTAGCATTGAGAGAGGGCAGAGGTGTGAAAGTTGCCAGCATGACACATCAAATATGCAGCCTTACTGTTAGTTGACATTTGCCTGTCCCCACCCCCCCTCCAACATGGACGTTTCTTGGAGTGGGTCTAATTGTCCAGTTATTAGAGGGTATACAAGCTACCCAGAGCTTAAGTGGTCACAGAATATTGCAACTTTAGAGAGGGAGGAGGTTGGTATTAAGAAGCTGTCCACTGAATGTGGGGGTGCTGTGATGAAATTTGGAGTGGCAAGAACCACCTAATGCCATCAATGTTGGGCTGATTCAGATGAATGGTTGGCATGATGATGGTTCAGTGGCAGCATCTACTGAGGTAGCCGGTGCAGGGGTGTGTGTGTGTGAGTGTGAGAAGTTTGTTTTATTGGCAGGTGCCTGAGGCCAGCCAGAAGTCCTATTTGACAGTCCCTTTTTGCAGTCACTGGCCTGCTTAGCCTCCTCTCTGTTGATCATATCATGCACAGTTGACATAGAGACATTCACCCCAGGCCACATCATTTGATACTCACTCTGTCCTCTGTATATGCTGTAGGGGTGTGCATTCGTTTCCTATGTATTTGTAATCTGCAACGTATAGGGCCATATTCGCTGTATTCGTGCAGGAGTGCAGGAGATGGCTCCTGTACCCCCCCCCCCCCGCCCCGCTGGACCACCAGGGAGTTTTGGTAAGTCTTGGGGGGGTCAGGAGGGTGGGGGATTTGTTTAAATTGGCTCCTTTAGACGGCCGAATAATTTGGCAAAGATTTGTTGTATTCATGGGGAATCGCGATACGTTTCGCTTCCCCACAAATACAACAAATAAGGCCCTATACGTTGCGGATTACCAATTTGTAGGGAACGAATGAACACCCCTAGCAGGCAACACTGAACCCCCACTCTAATTTTGGTAGTGTCCAAATTATAGAAAAAAAGGAGTGTGGGAGGAAAGGAGTGGTGAAAATCAGCTCATACTCCACCCTTTTTAGACTACAGGCAAGGAGGGAAAAATGGAAGGGTATCTCTAACTGTTTGAAGCTTTTATTAAAGTTTGACAGATGGGAGGGAGAGAAGAAGTGTGAATTGGATTGCAGGTATCATTTTTTGTTTATGTCTAACATTTGGGAGAGATAGAGGTTGTATCAGATTGGTTTTTTTTTAATTATTTGATGGGTGGGATGGAAGAAATGGGGATTAGGGTATAGGGACACTTTTTAAAATTTTGGCAATTTTTTTATTTGAACAAATTATATTTCGCTGATCCGCATACTCTGCGAATTACAAATAACATATGTACTAGAGTTCACAACAATAAACTTACATGTTAAACAACAAATAGTTAAAAACCATATAGCACAGTAAAAGGAATCTCAGACAATCTCTGGTCAATGAACGACCCTAGACAAAATCAGTAAAAGCTAGAGATTAAAAATCTGATTAACCGCTTTCTAAAATGCAGCAGGACCTTCTCTGCTCTATTTTCATCTAAGAGTATGTTCCAATGTACCAGACCAGCTGTACTAAAAATTTGCTTTCAGGACACTGACAAATGAACTTGTTTGAGAGTAAAAATTTCCAACAAATTCTATGTTGCTGACCAAGGACAGGAAACTGGACAATATCTGCATATGGAAGAGATGATACAGGATACACAAAGCCTTAAATACCAAAAGAAGGGTCTTAAACTTTATATTCCAATAAACTGTGAGCCAATGAAGGCCAGCTAAGACTGGAGATATATGATCATGCAGTGGAGAAACGCAAATCAAATGAGTTGAAAGGCCATCAGATGGAGGAATCACTGACTTGGTATATGCTTTTCATTTTTCAAAGACTTATCCAGGTAAAGCTGATTTCAATGCTATAAAGATAAGTTTAAGCATTAAATTTATCTTGCTAAATTTTAAATGACTAGATTTAGGTTGATTTTCAGCTAACAGCTAACCAGATAGAGTCAACTGAAAATTAGCTTAACTTTGCCAGCCAACATTTGGCTGGCTAAAGCCTAGAATCATCAAATTGCATAAATATAGCAGAAATATGGTGTGGTAGTATTCATGATAAAAAAAAAGGGATGTGGTAGGCAAATATTGTATTTACCGCATTACATAACAATGTTGCTCAACTCGCGGTATGTTATTGAGCATACTTTGTTTGTTTATATGTACAGGCTTCCTACAGCTTCCTTTTTGAGGGTGTGTCAGGCATGGGAGAGAGGAGAGGAGGTGAGTTAGGAGTTGGTAGTTGTTTGGAAGTCAGTGGAGGTATTTTGTGAGTTCTGAGTGAGTCGTCCTGTTTATTGTTTATCATCTGTTTTGCTTTACCATTGTCTGGTGTCTTTATCTGTGCGTGAAAGTTTTGTGTTAGTTTGTCAAGTTTGTCTTTCTATCTTTGTGTATTGGAGGAGGAGTGGTGGTCGTGGTGAGGAGTGGTGGTGATGGTGAGGAGTGGTGGTGGTGATAGTGATAGTGAGGATTGATGATGCTGGTGGTTGTGAGGAGTGATAGTGATTGTGGTGGTGAGTTCCACAGTGATATTAGATCAGTAACCCCTGACACAGGTAGCTGTGTCCACCAAAATATGAACACATGTTGGATGTTTGAAATACAGCAATCATGTGGAATATTCATAAACAGTGGGATTTGATGAATTGAATTTTAAGAGAAGTAATAAGGAGTTTTTCTGAACTGGTGGTTGGTTAAGAAAATGCAATTTAAATAAATAATAAATAAAATTACTGTTGAGATTCTGATGATATATTTCCTATTGAACCATCAGATGAGTGATAAATGAAGGTGCTTATAACTGATACTGCTTGGGGCTCATTGCGTGGCGAGTGGATAAAATGTTTATTACACTTCTACCTTTTCTGAATCCGTGTTCAGGAAGGACACAACAGTGAGGTGATTCATAAAACTGGGTTGATAACTGATAGGCCTCTTTGTTAGTTTGATCAGAAGAGGTCTCTGCTTGGTAAATAAGTATTCCCTACCATGGTCCTAAGTCTACCCACTTAGAGATTCATATCATGACCCTTAGTTCTACAGTTTCCTTTCCATTTGAAAAATTTGATTCTCGTTCTTTTTAATAGATTTGAGGTATCCTCCTTGTAGCTCCTTTCCTCTTTGGTATAACTATTTAGGCCCTCAAGACTTACCTCATATGTCTTTCGGTGCAGATTCCACAACATTGTGGTTGCCTTTCCCTGGGCCACTTCTGTTCTAGCTCTATTCTTTTTGAGATATGACCTCATTAATGACCTGTACAGGAGCATTATCACCTCATTTTTTTTGTTCCTTTTTCCATGCAGCCCGGAATCCTCTTTGCCCTAGGCACCTCCTTATCTTGACTTATATAAGAAGCAATATCTTTCAAGCACTCACATTTCAGAGAAAGGTGAGGAGAAAGAAACAATAACAAAAATTCAAAGAAGCATGGGACAAGCACGGATGACTCCTTGTTTCAAAGTGAGAGGAAAGCCAAATCAGCTAGGTTCTTTGAAGCAGGAAATGAGTTGGGCAGACTATGGACCTTGAGATCCATATCTTCTATCATATGCTATGTTTCAAAATGAATTTACAATTGTCCCCTATTTTTTAAGTAGTGGTTACATTTCCCCATGCAAAAATTGCACAGTCTTTTAAAAACCTCTTTGGCATGCCCTAATGACCATAATCTCATGTATAGTGCATACCATCCCTTATTCAAATCTAAGCCTAATTTACTTCACACTTTTACTTTCTCTCTCATTTATACATGCAACAACTTCCTTTTGTGGCGTATCATTGCAAAAATTCAACACACGTTCATAGCACATCATATCCACAGGATTGTGTGATTATCAAAAGATACAGTTCTCATAACTCACTAGTGCATTTCTAGTCAATGTTTTTACCCAGTAAAAGACCAATCTATTTGGTGAAAAAGGAGAGAAGCTGACAATGGGCAAACTAATTTGCAAAAAGGCAGGGAAGTATATGAGAAATGTTATTTTACCTGGTTTCAAGATTCATATAATATAGGATGAATAATATATAACATAGCCAAGGGAAGCATACTGATTTCTCATATCTATGACAAGAAATTCCAATTTCATGTCTAATTATATACCATCTTCCGACATTAGAAAAAAATTGCAGCAACAGAATGAGAAAATGATATGTATATTTGAATATTACTTTAAAAAGCTTTACTCCTTCTGGCACTAAAGATAATGGTACCACTTTTCAAAGGCATTTCCACACATAAAACAGCGTTTTACCCACAGAAATTACTTTTTACAAAACTGCAGCTCACCCATTACTTGGGTAAACTTATGTGAGCAGTTTGCACAGATTGAGTGAAGGCATGACTGGAGGAGGAAGAGGGGCTGGGTAAGAGTTTGGACTTACAAACCCAGCTTTGAATTTTCAGAATGTGCTCTTGCTATTTCAAGAAAACTATTTATGTGCACTAGTTATCAGGTGTAATTTTGGGCTGTAGCTTGTTGGGGTAATTTTCAAATTAAATATACATAAGGTGCATGGATAATTAATTTGCAGCTTATGCATTTTTTTTTTTTTGCCAACTTCCTTATCTGGGTTATTACAAAATTACCTCCATAAAGCATTCAGGTTTTAGATTATTTTTGTGAATTTTTTAATTATGTATGCAAATTATTATAGTTACTTAAAATGTCAATATTTTTCCCTAAAACTCTCAACATGGTCCTGCATATAACATTGAAGCAATCAAGAGTATAGGAAGCGACAATGTGAAAATCAGTATTACATTCTCTATGCCGATAAGAAGCATTTATGTGTATTAATTCTCCAGGAAGCAAGCTTTAGGCTATTTGGCTTAATACTGGTGATGAAAGGTTTGACTAATTCTGCATCCTCCTTTCATTGAAAGATAACTTTATGAGCTTCAGGCTCAACTAAAGAGAGCAATGGCTTCTTGAGGTACCAAACAATACGCATGTTAAAGACAAAAACTGATGTGACAACAGCTGCTTCCTTCAGGCTTATTAAGCAAGGGACTGAAAAGGAGTCATTTAATCTTTCTGCTAGGGAACTCTAATTTTCTAATGTAAACAATAAACAGCGATCACATTTCTTTTGGATCAGTGATAATCATTTATGCTGAAGAACACTTCATATGGGGAAGCAGAATAAACAACATTCCCCTTATGCCAGCAGATTGTATTGTAATGATAAATGATTTGTGTAATAAACTCAAGGGAAATTCATGAGTAAAATATTCATAGGCATTTAGCCAGATAACTCTAAAGTTATCTGGCTAAATGGTGAGTTTTTGAATATTTACTTAGCTGGTTATCTGATTAGATTTCAGCCAGACAGGTCATTATCCACCTACAATCTTGCCAGATATAAAAGAGGCGTTCTGGGATAGGCCTATGCTATCCGGCTAACTTAGTGGATTTTCACTTGTATCCAGCTAATTTAGACAAGTCTCAGAGCAGGTCTAAAACTTTCCAGCCTCGCATGGCTTGATACTTGCTACTTGCCACTTAATCAGGCACCTTGGAAAAATGCCTGGTTAAGTGTCACTGTTTGGAAAATAAAAAAAAGGTGTGTTGCGACCCTGCATCCTGATTCCTCCTCCTACCTAAATTTCACAAATGGCCCTGTTGTGTCTCTCATCCCCCATCTCTCCTTCCCCCTCTGAAGTGTTAAGAAGAATGCGGGGTCCACAAGCAGGAGGAGGAATAGCCTAGTGGTGAGAGCAGTGGGCTACAAACCAGGAGACCAGGGTTTGAGTCCTGCTGTCACTCTGTGTGATCTTGGACAAGTCACTTTACCCTCCATTGCCTTAGGTAGAAACTTAGATTGTAAACCCTCTGAGGACAGAAAAATACCTACAGTACCTGAATGTACACCAATGTGATATCTCAGATTAAATGTCAGTATATAAATAAGTCAGGCCTCTCATTTCTCAGTTTTAACCTTAATGTTCCCTTCTGTCCTCCCTCCACCCACCCTCAACATTTTGGGCACCCTCAAACTGCCCCGCTTGCCGTCCCCCCCCCCCCCCCCCCCAATCTCTCAAACCACAGCCAGGAGCAAAGTCTCCTCCTACCCACTCCTGGTATTTCCAGCATTGCTCTGACAATAGATAACTTTAAAATGTGTATATACAGCGGGATGTTTGTTACACTGGGATAAGCCTGGATAGCTTGCCCACTTGTTGGTTTACTAAATATTGACCTCAAAGTGTCTTAAGTACTTCCATATTTTTCTTCATTCATTCATTTGTTTTTATACAAAAGAGACAATTCAACTTCAGTTATTTACAATGTGTCAGGTTTTGTACTAGTATTATTAGTTAAACTAAAAGGAACTATTGTAGGATAAATTTTGTAGAGCATTTAACTTGGAAGTTGTGTGAAACCTCTGGCAGGCAAAAACCTCTCATGGATTTTCGAAGGCAGGCTATTTCAGCTCACAGCTTCTGATAATGTACTTGTGTCTGTGTAAGGAAGAATGGATGTGATTTGGCTATTTTATTTTGTTGCATTATATTTTATCATGTTATCTGCTAGTTCTTTCTTTGTAGATGAAAATCTGTTCATGCAGTAAACTTGTCCAGACTGAGCTTCCTGTGATAATTTCTCCTCACAGTACTAAAGGTAAGGAAATATACTCCAGAGAATCAAGTTCATATGCAAGCACCATAGGATAGATGTAGTCTTTATCCCATATGAGTTCAAACCAAGGGACGATGAGGGAAATCCGCCAAGTGCTAAAGTGCTCATGGTTCGGAATGATTATCTTTGAAGGATACCAAAAGAGCCGATAAATGAGGGCATCCACATAAAGAGGATGCAATAAATGCTAAAATGGACCAGGTGCCTTTAAGTAAAAAGCAGACAGAGCAGAGAGATTCCAAATTACCCCTGTTAACTGATAACCTGTTTGCTCATACCAACAAAAAACATACTTTGAAATGTTTGTATATAAAGTAAAAAAAAAAAAAAAGTAAGAGGGGAGAATTAAAAGTGTATAGCACTGGATGAAGAGGTAGATATACTTGGCATCTCAGAGACCTGGTGGGAAGAGGATAAAGAATGTGACATTGTGATACCAGGGTACAAATTATATCAAAGTGATAGGATAGATCTAATTGGTAAGGGATGGCACTATATGTAAAGAGAACATTGAGTCAAACAGGATAAAAGTTCTGTAGGAAACAAATAACAATACTGAATCTTTATGGATAGAAATTCCAGGTGAAAAGGGGAATAAAATAGCAGTGGGGGTGTATTACCATCTACCTGGCCAGCATGAAGAAACAGACAATGAAATGGTAAAAAAGATTAGGGAAGCTAACAAAATCAGCAGCACAGTAATGATGGGTGATTTTAATTACCCCAGTATTGATTGGGTGAATGTCACATCAGGACTTGCAAAAGAGGTAAAGTTCCTAGATGAAATAAATGCCTGCTTCATGGAGCTGTTGGTACAAGAACCAACAAGAGAGGAAACCATTTTAGACCTAGTCCATAGTGGAACACAGGATTTGGTGCAAGAGGCAACAGTGTTGGAGGCACTTGGCAACAGTGATCAAAACATGATCAAATTTCACTTAATAACTGGAGAAAGGACAGCATTTAACTTTCAAAAGGGTGACTATGATAACATGAGGAAAATGGTTAGGAAAAAACTTAACTGGGTAATTTTAAAAAGAATGGTTGGGTGCCCATAAACATGCAAGCAGAGATATGCACTGTTGTTATTACTTATGTTTTAGTGGATCCTTGGGTGCTGTGGAGATGACCACGCCTACGGGGAGGAGCCCCGTGAGGAGCCACAGTACTCTTATACACAAAACACCGGAATTGAAATCTTTTGTTATACAGCTTGAATTAACCACCAGGTGGCAGTGGTGAGTTGTAGTCTCAGGGACCACGGCAGAGGGAGCCCTTCTGTCCTAGGTGACGTCAGGAGGTTCCGCAGCAAGGAGTTACTGTGGATGAGACAGATGAAATATTAGATTACTCACTCAGTGTTAGCTATTATGGATGTGATTCCATCAGATAGTTGTCGTAGGTACAGGCACTAAGGCAGGGAGAGCAGGCCCTCGAGGAGCGAGTACCTGTTCCCTGAATGGCACCTGAAAATAGAACAGAGGGCCCCTGAGGAGCGGGTACCCAAGTTAGTAATAAACCCCAAAGGGCAGAAAGAAAGCTTCCAGCAGGCAGCAGAGAAGCGGCAGAGAAGCGCAGTTAGGAATAGTTTGAGTCTATTCGAGCCTTTGCCAACTCAATGAGCTAGCAATCTTGAGAAGTAGATATACCCGGATTGGAGTGATGTCAGATGAGGGAACACCCTCGAGGTTTGCGCCACTGGGCGTACTTAGACGTGGGTTGCATGCGCGTGCGCACCCTAGCAGGTACCTGGGAGGAACAATGGCGTACGGCTGCACCATAGCCATTCCGGGGACGCCAGAGAAGTCGGCTTGACGACGCTGCGGTAGCCATCTTGCCCAGGTAAGCAAGAGGAGCCGAGATAGGGGTGCAACAAGTGGGGCGAAGCCGTCGAAGATCGACGGACGCAACATGCACACATCGTTTAAAGTACTCCACCATGCATGGTATTAAGAGGTGGCTCGAGTAAATGTCCCACACATATTTACCAGCTTTTACACAAGTAGGCTCACACAAGGTGGGAGGGAGAGGGAGAGAGAGAGGGAGAGTGCACACTATAAGAGAAACAATATGACACTATATATATCTACCACTTCAAGAGGGATACTTTCAACTCGGTGGGTTTGGGGGGATGCAGTGTTACATTGGGGCACCCTGGTCATTGGGGAGGGAATGAAGGACTTAAACAGGTAAATGTAAATCTGTTATTTACTCTGTCAGACAATAGAAGGACTAGAGGCCATTCCATGAAGTTATCAAGTTACTCATTTAATACAAACCAGAGAAAGTTCTTTTTCACTCAATGCATAATTAAGCTCTGGAATTCATTGCCAGAGGATATGGTTATGGCAGTTAGTGTAACTGGGTTTAAAAAAGGTTTGGATAAGGTTCTTAAGATTCAAACCCACCCTGAGCTGAAAGTGCCCCACTTACAATGGTAGATATGTATAGTGTCATATTGTATCTTCTCTCTCTCTGTCTCCCTCTCTAGCTCTCCTACCCCAGCTCTCCATGAGTATATATGGTAGTTTAGCAGTCTTAAAAATCCCTAAAACTTGAGATCTCCAGCCTTGCTCCTCATCAAGACCAGTAGTAAAGTTATGTGGATAACACACTGATGCACGCCATAGTCAGGTTTTCTAAAATTCGGAGTTACACATGTAAATCTTGGCCCCACCCCTTGTCCATTCCCTTGTTCTTGATGCACACACGGGTATGTGCATATTTCGTGGCTTCTTAAAATTTGCGTTGCTCACGTGTGGCCCACATATGCATGAGTGGGGCCATTTTTGTACAAGCAACACTTTTAAAATCTACCTGTAAAGGAGCAGCCGCAAAAATATAACAGGTAAATTTTAAAAGTGTTGCTTGTACAAAAATGGCCCCACTCATGCATATGTGGGCCATGGTAGGTGATGAAATTTGCCGATGACAAATACTTATTCAAAGTTGTTAAATCACAAGAGGATTGTGGGAAATTGTAAAAGCACATTGCAAAACTGGGAGACTGGACATGCAAATGATAAATTAAATTAAATGTGGATAAGTACAAAGTGATGCATTTAGGAAAGAGAAATCTAAGTTATAGCTACACAATGCAAGATTCCACATTAGGACTCACATTTCAGGAAAAGGATATAGGCATCATCATTGATACTATGTTGAAATTGTTTGCTCAGTGTGCAGCAGCAGCTAAGAAAGCAAATAGAATGCTAGGAATTATTAAGAATGGAATGGAGATTACAAGTTAGAATATCTTAATGCCTCTGTATTTTTCCATGGTGTGATCTCATCTTGAGTACTGTGTGCAGTTCTGGTCACCACATCTCAAAAAAGATATACTGAAGCTGAATTAAAAAAAAAAAAAACATACAGAGAATGGTAACAAAAATGATAAAGGGGATAGAATAATTCCCCTATGAGAAAAGGCTTAAGGGGTTAGCGTTGCTCAGCCTGAAGAAGAGATGGCTGAGGAGATATCCATCTCCTGAGGAGGTCCATAAAATAATGAGTGGAGTGGGAAGAATAAGTGTTAATCGGTTGTATACTCCTCCAAAGAGTACAAAGACTAGGGGACACACAATGAGGTTACTAAGTGAAACATTAAAAACTAATAAGAGTAAATATTTTTTTACTCAATGCATAATTAAGCTCTAGAATTCCTTGCCAGAGGATGTGGAGAAAGCTATTAGTGTAGTTGTGTTTAAAAAAGATTTGGACATGTTACTGGATAAGAAGTCCATAACAAATATTAAGGTAGAGTTGCAGAAATCTACTTCTTATCCCTGGGTTATAGAGCATGAAATCTATCTACCCTTTGGGATCTTGCCAGGTACTTGTTACCTGGATTGGCCACTATTGGAAACAGGATACTGGACTTGATGAATCTTTGGTCTGACCCAGTATGGCAATTCTTATGTACTTATGTACTTATGATACCCTATCCTTGGCAAACTGGTTAATGGGGAAAATACTAGGGATGTGAATCGTTTTTTGACGATTTAAAAAAATTGTCAGATATTTTTTAAATCGTCAAAAATCGTTGAGTCGCGATATGATAGAAATTCCCCCGATTTATCATGAAAAATCGTAAATCGGGGGAGGGGGGAGGGCGGGAAAACCGGCACACCAAAACAACCCCTAAACCCACCCTGACCCTATAAAACTAATCCCTTACCTTCCCCCACCCTCCCGAACCTCCCAAAAAACTTTTTACGAGTACCTGGTGGTCCAGTGGGGGCATGGGGACCGATCTCCCGCTCTCGGGCCATCTTTAAAGATGGTGCCGGCCATCCAGTGCTCCTACCATGTGACAGAGGCCGGCCAATGGCACGGATACCCTGTCATATGGTAAGGGAAAAGGGCCATCGGCACCATCTTTATGAGTGGCAGCCGACGGCCCGAGAATGGGAGATCGCTCCCGGGACCACCAGGTAATTTTAAAATGTTTTGGGGGGCTCAGGAGGGTGGGGGAAGTTAAGGGGTCATTCTTAAAGGGTTGGGTGGGTTGCTTTTTTTATCAGGCCATCGGCACCATTTTTGAGTGGCAGCCAAAATGGCGCCGATGGCCCGAGAGCGGGATATCGGTCCCCGCACCCTCACTGGACAACCAGGTACTCTTAAAAGGTTTTGGGGGGGTTCGGGAGGGTGGGGGAAGGTAAGGGGTCAATTTTAAAGGGTCGGGCCTCACTAAAAAAAAATTAACGATGTGAATTGGAAGCGATTCCGATTCACATCACCACCGATCAGATTGTTTTCTCCCTCTAGCCGAACCCGATTGTTAAGATGATCGGGCACACGATTCACATCCCTAGAAAATACTCTTCCAAGGTCGTTACTCAATTTAATATAACAAAATTGAAATGAACAGCTTTTCTTCTCTTTCTCCAAACCCTCATGTGAACGCTCCCTGGTCATCAGAGTTTATCCAGAGACTTCAATGTACAGTTCCAGCAATGCTAGAAAAAAAACACCAAGCTGTCTTTCCCTATTATATTGACATATTTATTTTTCCAGCAGCATTTAAAACTGGGCACTCTGCTAGAAATCATCACATCCCATGGAAGCACAATAGTAACTGCTGCCGCTTCTAGCCACCTGCATGATGACTAAATAGAGTTACCCTGTTTAAAAGCTGTATTACTGAAAACTGCTTTCCCATTTAATACCTTAGAGCTGCAATACATTCAACATGCTCCATATCTTCCACTTCAGCCTCGGGGGAAACTTCTGGCAGTTAAATTTCCATACTTTCCTCTTCCTATAATTCTGCTCCAGCTTTTTGCTCTATCTCTATCTGCACCCAATGCTAATTCCTCTCTACTTTCCTGTGATTGTTGGGCTTGGTAAATGCATCTTAAAGCACTCATTCTCCACCCCCCGCCTCCATACCTCCAGTATATGATACTGTTCTATCTCTCTAGTGCTCATGAGATAAGCAGTCCTGACCTTTGGCCATCTTTCCCTAGGTTTTCTGTTTCTTTTTCTTTTTTTATTTCTAAGACTACATTTCTTTTTCTGTACTTTTCTGCTTTCTTCCTTCCTTTCTGTAAAAGACCTGGCCCCGTGACCACATTTTTATGCGGGTAGTGTACATAATCAAACAGCACCCTTTAGTGCTGCAAAACAGTTTTCCAAGATGGGAAACTGTATAAAGAGATTACATTTTCTGTGGGGGAGCTGAAATGAATGGTCATACACCTGGAAGAGATGCTCTTCCCCCAGGCAATCATTAAGGGAACCTAATGATACTGTCCTGCTCCTGGAACAACATCCTTTATACATTTATCTATAAAATATCTTATCCCCTGATCCCAAATACCTAAAAATCAATTCAGGCAGCTCTGCCTGAAGGAAATAGAGTGGCTCATCCTGATCCATATATTATATAAAAATAAGTAAAGAAACTTTACTATTTTTTTAACTCTTACTAGACATATTCTAAGTACAGTGACATATATTTGTTAAGGATATGCACAGAAAACATTTTCATTTTGTTAATTCATTTTGTATGCCTCAATACTTCATTTATTTGTGTTATTCATACATTCATTTTGCATTAAATGCAATGAGGGAAAACAAACATACTATTTTGGGCTCCAATATCATGGTTTTTGTAGTGAATTGTAATGAAGCTTGTGGATAGACATCATCAGAAGAAGGAAGGCCATTCCAATACAGCAAGACTGAGTCAGAGTGTCACAACTAGTGGCATGAATAGATCAATGTTATATTCTTGTATGGTTGTGGATCCTGGATCGTAGTGACAGCTGACTCCACACACAGGGAGGAGCCCTGTTGGGATTCATCACGATAGGCGTGGCCTCAGCTGAGACGGACACAGTTAATAAAGAGACTTTATTAGACTGGAACGTAAGTGAAGTACCCACCGAGTGGGAATAAAGACACAGTCCAGAGTAGTAAGGTGGTTCAGTGATGATATCCGCAGTAGTGGCGGAGCAGGGTATGCCAGTGAACTGCTCCTCCAGAAGAACACTTCTCAGGGGTAGATCCGGTAGTGGCCTGCAATGCGGGGTATGCTGAGAATGAGCACTGATGTTTGGTAAGAGAAGTGTAGGAGGACAGTAGAGCAAAATAGATGAGGGTACTCACTCCGAAGTGTAGAAGCAGGTATGCTGAGGTTAGCACGGTAGCGGCCTGAGGCACGGGGTACACCGGAGGTTCCGTCAGCAAGATAGTAGCAAATGAATAGTGTACTCACAAGACTGAACAAGGCTGGGTCCCAATATGAGTAGATGGATTCTCCATGCAGGAAGGCCCTCTGAGGAGCGGATAGCCAGAACGCGAAAAGGCCCTCCGAGGAGCGGGTACCTAAAGTGTTCGAGACGCAGAGTGCAGGAATGAGTTCCGAGTAGCGAATATCAAAGCATCTCCAAGTGGAGTGGAATTCAGCAGGAAGGAAGTCCTTGCTAACTCATAGGAAGCAAAGTTCGAATAGCTTAAATAGACTTGTGGGTGACGTCATGCAGAGGGGACGCCCCCGAGGTTCCCGCCATGAAGTGTTTAAGAGAGGGCCTGGCATGCACGCTCGCATGCCCTACGTAATCCCCGATTCAAGATGGCAGACAGGATCACCCAGGGACGCCGGGGAAGGCGGCATTTGCAGGCAGAGACTGCCACTCTTCCAAGAATTGCTGGTGCAGGGAAAAAAAAGGTGAGCATCAGAGGTCGCAGCTGTCTGCAACTGACGGGCACAACAGTACCCCCCTTCTTACGGCCCCCTCCCAGGGGGTTTCGGCTTCCTTGGATGAGTTAGATGAAATTTACAAATTAAATCCTTGTCAATGATATTATTAGCAGGTTCCCAACTATTTTCTTCCAGCCCATATTCTTCCCAGGATATGAGGTACTCCTATTGCTTCCACATTTCCATATTGATTTATTTTTTTAATACATTTATATACTGTTTCACCAAATGCAAGAAATGACCGAAGCGGTTTACAATATTTTCAAAAATGAAAATTAGAAAGTAACATAAATTAAATGAAAAAACACAAATGAAACTAAAAAAACAAAAGAATAAAATTACATTAAAAACATCATGATCAATATCCAACAAAAATAAAAATAAGAATAAAAATAACTTTAACAATTAATTTATAAATAGAAGTTAAAGCAAAACAGTTTACAGAAACCTATTTGATTATAGCAACCGATGAGCGACTAACATACCTAGAAATCTAGGCAGTATATGTCAAGAATGTCATCCACTTGGTACGTGATGTCCTCTTTGGCAGTAAGAGGTAGCGGGTCCGGAGTCTTATTTGAAAACTCGGATAGGATGAGTGGTTTCAAGAGAGATATGTGGAAGGCATTGTGTATCTTCATGGAAGTAGGTAGTTGAAAACTGTAAATTATTGGTCCCACGCGGCGAAGAATGGGAAAAGGCCCAATGTAGCGAGGAGCGAATTGAACAGATGGCAGCTTGAGATGGATGAACTTGGTACTGAGCCATACCTTGTTTCCTGGGTGGAATTGGGGTGCTGCTCTGTGATGAGTGTCATAACATTTCTTGACACATTGTCCTGCCTTTTGTAAAAGGCCTTTGGTTTGTTCCCAAAGCTGATGGAATTCTTCAGCTGAAGCCTGGGCTGTAGGGGATGAAACCAACAAGGGTATTGGTAATAGAAGTAATGGCTGACGCCATACACTATTTGGAAAGGTGTTGATCCAGTAGCGGCTGATGGGTGTGATTTCATGGTGAACTCGGCCCAGGGAAGCAACTCTGACCAGTCACTTTGTCTGGAGTTGACGTAGGAGCTGAGGAACTGTTTAAGTGTACGGTTCATTCTTTCAGTTTGACCATTTGATTGTGGAAGTTATGCTGACATCAGGTCTAAAGAAATATCAAATTTCTTACAAAGGGCTCTCCAGAATTTAGCAGTGAACTGTACATCAGGGATCAGCCCTGTCTGCGACCCTTTTTAACATATACATGCTGCCATTATGCCACTTACTGGCAGGACTAGGAATTATACATTACATTTATGCTGACGATATCCAACTAATCCTACTGATAGATGACACAATAGAGAAAACATTAAACCTAGCTAACATGTACCTAAGCATTATAAAACAACTACTGACACAAATGGAACTTGATATTAATATTGATAAAACAGAATTCCTACACCTAGAACGGAAAATACTGAAATCAGCCAAACCTCAATTATCATCAAAGACAACCAGAAAATTGAACTAGCTGGAAAAGTACGTAACCTTGGAATAATAATGGACCCTGAAATCAATCTAAAACAGCACATATCATTAAAATTAAAGGAAGGATACACAAAACTCATGGTACTCAGAAAACTAAAACCACTACTAACTCAAAATGATTTCTGAACAATTCTACAGGCACTAATTTTCTCCAACACAGATTACTGTAATGCCCTGCTGCTAGGACTACCAAATACTACGTTAAGACCACTTCAAATACTTCAGAACACAGCAGCTAGAATACTACCCGGAAAAAGGAGGAGGGACCACATAACCGAAATCCTAGCGGAACTACATTGGTTACCGATTGAACACAGAATTAAATACAAAACCCTATGTACCATCCATAAACTAATTCATGATGAGAAATCAGACTGGCTAAACACAGCATTACGGGTACATGTCCCACACAGAAATCTTCGATCAGCAAATAAAGCACTCCTAACCATCCCTTCAGTTAAAACAGCAAGACTAACCCAAGTGAGGGAAAGGGCCTTATCATTAGCAGGACCCACAATATGGAACACAATGCCTCCAGAGATCAGATTATAAAGTGATCTCAAGGCATTTAAGAAAAGTTTAAAAACATGGCTTTTTAGGACGATACAGTAGAGTAGTCTATGAACCCCACATCACAACTAGCATATTGATAACACTATGTATGATAAATTACCTGTAAAAGTATTTTCAGTACACTCGGTCATGACACACTTCTCTAAAAATTATTTTGTCTAATGATATATTATAACCGAACCTTTGACGGCACCTGTTAGAATGTACTATAGTACACTTTTACCTACATTAAATTTGTGCCTACATGTAAACCGTTGCGATGGTGTATAACTTAGCGACGGTATAGAAAAGATTTTAAATAAATAAATAAATAAATCTGAGAGGATATGCTTCGGCATGCCGTGCAGGCGAAATGTATGCCGTATAAACAGCTTTGCCAATTCTGGGGAAGATGGTAGCCCGGGTAATGCCACAAAGTGCACCATTTTCGAGAAGTGGTCTACTGTGACCCATATGGTGTTGTTTCCGCTGGACACTGGCAGGTCAACAACGAAATTCATCGCGATGTGCATCCAAGGTTCCACTGGAACTGGCAAGGGCTGGAGAAGACCCCAAGTGCGACCAGCCAGAGGCTTCTGTCTTGCGCAGATAGTGCAAGATTCAAAGTATGCTCGTACACCCTCCTTCATTGAAGGCCACCAATAATACCTCTGTAAGGTGGATAGCATACAGAATTGCCCAGGGTGACCGGCTAATCAGGAATCATGAGCCCACTTAAGAAGTTTCTTTCACAGGGTCCGAGGTACCACCGTCTTTCCAGCTGGAACGGAATGGGTAGCGGCCAGAATCACCTTATCGGGGTTGATAATATGGCGAGGTGCATCTGGGACATCCTCTGAAGTGAAGGAGCATGAGAAGGTATCTACATGGGTATTCTTGTCAGCAGGATGGCACTTGAGCAGAAAGTGAAAACCGATTAAAAAAACAAAGACCATCGGGCTTGTCTATGATTCAGTCACTGCACATGATGTTGTACCCCCCTCGAGCCATGGGTGCCACTCTTCGAATGCTAGCTTGATAGCCAACAGCTCATTATCTCCTATACCATAATTTCTCTCGGCTGGAGAAAAATGCCAGGATAAAAAAGAGCAAGGGTACAGTGTATGGGTATCAGTGTTTGGACTCAGCATGGCTCCTACTCCAACATCGGAGGCATCAACCTAAACTATAAACGGTTGTCGAGGGTCCGGATGGTGAAGGCAAGGTTTTTTGAGAAAAGCGTCCTTGAAGGTTTGGAAGGCAGCATCAGCTTTTGGAGACCATTGTGAAGGGTTGTCTTCCTTCTTTGTCATGGCAGTAAGTGGTGCAGTCAAGGTCGAGTAGTGGTGGATGAATGTGCGATAATAATTGGTGAAGCCGAGGAATCGGCAGAGAGCTTTGAGACCAGTGGATTGAGCCCAGTCCTGTATGCTTTTGGTCTTTTGTGGATCCGTTTGGAAGCCCCTGCTGGACACCACGTAGCCCAAAAAGAGAACAGACTCCTGATGGATGGCACACTTTTCAAGCTTAGCATAGAGACAGTAGTCCCATAGTCTCTGCAGGGCTCTGGCAACATCTACCTGGTGACTTTGAAGATCTTGGGAGAAAATTAATATGTCGTCTAAATACACAACCACGCATTGGTACAGCATATCTCGCAGGATCTCATTCATCATATTTTGGAATACGGCCGGAGCATTACACAGGCCAAAGGGCATGACCAAGTACTCAAAGTGGCCATCGCGAGTATTAAAGGTCGTTTTCCAGTAGTCCCCTTCATGAATGCGGACCAGATTGTATGCCCCTTTTAGGTCCAGCTTTGTGAAAATCTTGGCTCCTTGGAGTCTGTCGAATAACTCTGAAATCAGAGGTAAAGGGTATCGGTCCTTATGCTGATTTCATTAAATCCTCTGTACTCTATACATGGGCGAAGGGATCCATCCTTCTTGCCAACAAAAAAGAATCCAGCTCCGGCAGGTGACTTGGAAGGCCGGATAAATCCTTTTTGCAAATTTTCTTGAATATAGGCTGACATGGCCTCAGTCTCTGATAAAGTGGGTACACCTTTCCTCCAGGGGGCTCCGAGTCAGGCTTTAAGTTACTAGCACAGTCAAAGGACCGGTATGGTGGTAATATGTCTGCTGCTTTTTTTGAAAACACATCTTGATAGGACGAGTATTGTGACGGCAAACCTGGGAGAGAAGTAGTGGTAGACATGTAGGGCACAGGTGTTACTTTCTTCAAGCATCTGTTGTGACAAGCTGCTTCCCATTGTGATAGTTCCAGGGTGCCCCAGTCTAACTGGGGTGTATGGTATTGCCGCCAAGGTAGGCCAAGAACTATTGGATGAATGGCTTTGTCAAGGACCAAACATGAGATGGTCTCGGTATGAAGAGAACCAGTGCGCAGGTATATCGGTTGCATAGTATAGGAAACTTCTCCGGGTAGTGGCTCACCGTGTATAGAGAAGAGAAGCAGCGGAGTAGATGTTGGAATGATAGGAATCTGTAGATGCTCCACCAGCATTTTAAGTATAAAATTACCACCAGCTCCAGAATCTACAAGTGCTAGAGTCTGGAATTCAAGAGTCCCAGAAATGATTGAGACTGGGAGACTCAGTGGAGGAAATGGGATAGTAAGACCTAGTAAGAGTCCTCCAGCGGATACTAGGTCAGGACACTTCCAACTTGAAGATATTTGTAACCTGGCTTCCAGATCAACTATAACTTCAAGCCATTCTGTTGCACCAGTGAGTGGACCCTTGGCCCGGTGCAGGATTGGTAGGCCCTCCGGTCGGACACGGAGAGTGCCTGCCACCAGAAGGCGGATTTGCTTTTCCCATGCATCTCTTTGGCACCTTTTTTTCAGCTTTTTTAAAAATGTCCCTGTTAATTTGTTCTGGTGATGCTGCTAGTCTGACATGACAGCTTGAACTTGTTCTCTTTATGATTTTGCTAAATCTCTTGACTGATGTGATTTACATTTTGTGCCAATATTATCTGATGATTTTGTTGGCATTTTCTGGTTGTCCTCCTGTATATTTTTGATGTTCATTATGCTTGCTTGTAGATAACTGTCTCTCTTGATTCAACTATTGTAGAACACGGCCCATGTCAGGGAACTCATTTCTTTGTTATATCTTGGAATCCACTATTCCAGCAATAAAATCTTCAATTTGTCTTGACATAAGAAGGACCTGCTTATATTTTTGCCATACCTCCTCTCCTTGGTAATTTGAAAGAAGTGTGGACATCATAACAGCTAAATGTACTTTAGATTCAAAAATGTATTCTTACTTTTAACCTTAAGTATATTCAGCTGTACATACATTAACACTAATTAAATGTATTCCTTTGAGATGCAGTATTATATTTTTAGTTAACTGGCTGTCGGTTTCACCTGAATGGTCATTCCAACATAGGAGATAATAGGGCAAACTGTAGGTATGTTCACTGAAACAAGGAAAAAATAATTGCCATTTAAAAAAAAAATCCTTAATTCTCCTATCATCACAATCCAATTAAAACAATACCAAACTATAGTAGACCTAGTCTAGAAATAATGAAGCATATTTTCAAAGATACTCTTAGGATCTTTTCAAGGGAAAACAAATGTCTGTTATTTTTTTTCAAATTTTAAAACTGAGCTACAATAGATGACACTTTGTTTCTTCTTCTAATATAAAGCAATTATGTGCAGATCAGATGCTCGGGGTCAAATCTGTAAGCCTGCCATTGGATAACTCTAGTAGAAGCAAGCCTGCAATTGGACATAAATGTCAGTTGCTTGTCATGCGGTACATCATCTGATATAAGTGGTGTAATTTTTCTGGATGCTAGACAGCCCCCTCCCCCCCTTCCAGCAGAGGTCATCACTAGACCATGCTTTCTCCCAGTCTTGCCAGCTACTTGGTGGCTCCATGGCACAGCAAGTCCAGTCCTATTTAGCCCTGCTTCTCTCACAACTTGGAGCCTCATTATTGAGTCATCTATGTTCCTCCTGCTTGGGCACTGACTTCATCTGTTCACTGCCTGCCTTAACTTCCTGCTTAAACACTGACTTCATCTGAATGCTACCTGGCCCTGACCTCTGCCAGCCAGGCACTGCTTCTGGAAAGCTCTTCCAGCCTCTGCAGGCTCAACCCAAGGGGGAGGTGGCTAGTCATGTGAAAGGTCCTGTCTGACTCAACCCAAGCATCTGACTGTGCTCCTCTTGGGGGCATCCCCCATCAAGCTAATTAGCCCAACTTGCCTTGCTACTGTGTGGCCCCTGTGGCCTTCTTGCCTTACCTGGCCTTGTCCTGTGGCTTCTTAGGCCTTCTTGCCTTGTGTTGTGGCTGCCTTGGCCTTCTTGTCCTGCCTTCTGGCCTTTGGTCCTTTTACTTTCATTTTGCCTTGACATGTGGCCTGCTTAGGCCTTCTTTTTTGTTTCTCCCTTGTCTTGTGTTATACGTACCTTACTTTGCATTAGTTTCCTGTTAGCCTGTTGCGATAATAAAGAAATATTGGGGCCATCTGTTCAATACAGATGCACTATCTGAGGTCCAGGGGGCACTGCTGGCTTGTAAATTACGATATTCTGCTTTTCTGTCTCTCTTTCTCTAAATAAATAAAATAAAGGATGTATCTTTTGAAGTTGCATGCTCCCAGGAAAAAAGCTATAAAATGTAGATCTCTTCAAGGTTAGTTGGTTTCCCAGGGCTCTGTGAAATGTTAGAAGTAGCAAAATGTCTAAAGAAACGTTTTCCTGTAATCACGTGACTAATTCAAAGGAGTGTTGTCTTAATTACTGGGGAGAAAGATATTTAAGAATGACCAAATTCGATCACAAATTAAGTCAGGCTCTTAGGCCCACGATACCTGACTTCCTTATGCATAAGAGATATATATAATAAATAAGAAGTAAGAAATAAAGGCTATTATTCATAAGAAATATACTGTCTATGTTGTCCTCTGTGTCCTTGGTAAACTTTTTTATTGCACTGTGTTTATATATTCTTTGTCCTGTTCTTGTGGTCTTGTCCAGTCCTTGTCTTGTTTAGTCGTTATCTTGTCCCGCCCAGTCCTACCTATGGCCCCTGTCCCTGAGGACCTTTGGTTCTAGCCCTTGTCTTCCAAGACTGCCTTGCTTCCTGTTTCAATCCCTATCTCCAGACTCAGGCTTTGCCTCCTGTTCCAGCCTTGTCTCCTGCCCCTGCCTGTCTCAAGCTCCTGCCTGCCTCCAGTTCTAGGCCTTGCCTCATGTTCCAGCCTTTACCTCCAGTGCCAGTCCCCAGCTCCCACCTGATTACTTTGCCTTCCCTGTTAGCCTTCCTTGGACTGATTTTGTTGCTGAATCACACTGTCTCTGGCCTTGACCTCACTTGTTCACTGCCTGCCTTGACCTCTTGCCTGGTCACTGACTTCATCTGTTTGCTACTTGCTTTGACCTCCTGCTTAGACACTGACTTCATCTGAATGCTACCTGGCCCTGACCTCTGCCAGCCAGGCACTGGTTCTGGAAAGCTCTTCCAGGCCTCTGCAGGCTCAACCCAAGAGGGAGGTGGCTGGTCATGTGAAAGACCCTGACTCAACCCAACATCCGGTCGTGCTCCTCTTGGGGGCATCCCCCATCAAGCTAATTCCCTTCTCTGTGAAAAGTGGCCACAACCAACCACAGTTGGATTGTCTATGAACTTCCCCTTGTGGAGGAGGTTAATGTCCTGCTAAGGTTCTAAAGAAATTTACACCAGTTATTGCTTGAGAGGTTAAAACCACAGGGAATTCTTGGTAGATTCTTGGTGAGGCAGAATTCCACAGTGCATTTCAAAATTCAGTGAGAGGATTGCTTGCTTCTAGTTATTTTGCACACATCCATATTTAATTGGGTTATAGAACCTAAGATGATTTCAAGAAGGATTGAGCAAATCTAGATGTTAACAAAAGCTCTGGGCAATAAACCCTACTAAAACCTTTTTATCTTTTTCACTCTTTTAGTTTTGCAGCTCTCCCAATGATTGAGGTGCAAAACTTTCAAGTCAAATTTATTTATTTTTATATTCCACTTTTTGCACTTTTTTCAGCGCTTCAAAACAGATTACATTCAGGTACTGTAGGTATTTCCCTATCCCCAGAGGGCTTACAATCTGACAGGGTGAGGGCAAAGGTGATCGGCGCCATTTTTAATACTGGCAGAAGATCGCCTTTGCCCTCACTGTCACAGAGGCTAACCGTTGGTACCTGTGACATAGTGAGGGCAAAGGCGATCGGCGCCATTTTGATTACTGGCATCGGACGGCTGGCGTGCAGGAGGTCGCTCCCAGACCCCGCTGAACTTTTGGCAAGTCTTGTGGGGGTCAGGAGGCCCCCCCAAGCTGGCCAAAATTCCCAGGGGGTCTCGGAGTGACCTCCTGCACTCTGGCCGTCCGATGCCACTATTCAAAATGGCGCCGATAGCCTTTGCCCATACTATGTCACAGGGGCTACCGGTGCCATTGGTCAGCCCCTGTCACATGGTAGGAGCACAAGATGGCGCCGATGGCAATGTGACAGGGGCTGACCAATGGCACCGGTAGCCCCTGTGACAAAGGCTATCGGCGCCATGATGAAACCGGCACCGAGGGTGTGAGTGCAGGGGATGGTTCCCGGACCCCCCGATGGACCACCAGGAAGTTTTGGTAAGTCTTTGGGGGATCAGGAGGGTGGGTGGTTGTAGTTAATTTGAATTTTAGCAGGCACACGAATAGAAATAGCCATATTAACGCATCGAGGCGCCATATGGCCGAATGCAACGTATCTGCTCCCCGACGAATCCGAATCATGAATGCAACGTATGGCGTCCCTCTGCATATCCCTAGCATTTCAGAGAATGCTACCCTGGAGGTTCTGGATTTAAGCTTTCTACCTAAGAGCCTAAATTTGGCGTCCAGAACCTCCCTCCCACATTTTCCTATGTCGTTGGTGCCCACATGTACCACGACAGCCAGCTCCTCCCCAGCACTGTCTAAAATCTTATCTAGGTGACGCGTGAGGTCCGCCACCTTCGCACCTGGTAGCCATGTTAGCAGGCGATCCTCACTGCCACCAGCTACCCAGCTATCTACATTCCTAATAATCGAATCACCAACTATGACGGCCGACCTAACCCTTCCCTCCTGGGCAGTAGGCCTTGGGGAGATATCCTCAGTGCGTTGGTGCCCACATGTACCATGACAGCCGGCTCCACCCCAGCACTGTCTAAAATCCTATCTAGGTGATGTGTGAGGTCTGCCACCTTCTCACCAGGTAGGTATGTTACCAGGTGATCCTCATGCCCACAAACCACCCATCTATCTACATTCCTAATAATCGAATCACCAACTATGACGGCCGACCTGACCCTTCCCTCCTTGCAGCAGCCCTGGGAGAAACATCCACAGATGAGAGGACAATGCACCACCTGGAGAGCATGTCCTTGCTACAGGATCATTTCCTGCTGCACCAAGTTGATGCTCTCCAATCATGAGACCTTCCTCTTCCAAGGCAGCACCATGGATGCCAGACTGGAGTTGGGACTTGGCTACTATGTCCCTGAAGGTCTCATCTATATACCTCTCTGTCTGTCTCAGCTTTTCCAGGTCTGCCATTCTAGCCTCCAGAGATCGGACTCGTTCTCTGAGAGACAGGAGATCTTTGCATCACATGCACACATACAACTTCTCACTGGCGGTAAAAAACCATACATGGTGCCGGGTGCCAGTATATACAGTTCATGTTGCTCTGTGTTCCTTATTTACATGGTCAGTCCCTCTTTTTTGGGAGGTGGGGGGGGGGGGGTTGGCATTGCTTCCCTCAGTTCACCATGCCATGTGCTTCTTCTTAGGGGGTCCTGTCAAAGTTTGATATGTTCTCAGAGAGGACATTTTGCTAGTCCTATGGCAAGGAGGAATGGCTGGAACTGGAAGTCTGAAGGTGACAGGCTTCCTGTGAGCTACTAGCTGGGGGATTAGGGGGAGTAAGAAGGACTGCAGTGGTCTGAGGGACCATACCTAGGGAAGGTGCATGTGAGACCATAGCTTGGCACCAGAGACAGCTCAACTGACAAACTTTGCATGACAGCAGATAGGGGAGAATGAGTAAAGTCCAGCAGTGAACAAGCAGAGACGTGTCCATCCAGGTTGGCTGGGGTGCATCAAGGGGAGTACATATGTTCTCTCTAAAGTCAGTTCTATTCTTCCTCTCACTCAGTGTTGCCTAGATCTTGAAAAGCAGCTAAGGACTCATTCTCCTGTAGCAAATATCCCTCCTCTTCCTCATCCTCCTCCTCAAACTTTGGCATCTGTAGCCTGGTCATCCACTGGGACTTCAGTCCCAACCTATGCCTCTGTAGTCGGTGGCTGTGCCTAGTCTGATAACATGACAGGGTCCAGGTGCATCAGTCTCAGTCAACCTCTTCTCCTGCAAGTAGGTAATCAGGGCAAAGTGTGAATGGTGGCTCATAGCTGAGCCCTGAGGCTAACAGACATACCACAACACTTCCTTTAGAAGGGCCCTCCCCTCCCGAACAAAAAAAAAACAACAAACTTCAGCTTGTCAGGTTGAAGCAGCATTCACTGTCCTTGTAGGAGTTGTATGTGGGGAAAGGAGGGAATAAGGAAGCCCAGTCTTTTCACAACAGTCATAAATATGGATGGGATTAAAGAGGGATTAAGGGATTCATCCTTTCTGAAAGGAACAGCAGTGTGTGTTCCCATTTCAAGGATTCCTGATGCTATGGCTAGATTATGGTGGGAGGTGAATGGGGGCTAATCTGGGAGAAGATTTCAGAGATATCAATGAAGGCTTTTGGTGCTCAAGCTTTGGACCCACACTATATAATACATAGAAATGATCCAGTCTGAGAAGCTACTGACTGAACTGGAACTTGAAATGTAGAGGAAAACATAAAAGATAGTAAATAAAAAAAACACAAAAACTTAAAACATCAAATGATTCTTTAATTACAAGTTGAATTATCTAACTTGTTTTATTAGAACTGCTGCTTTAAGTGGTATGCGTAAATCTTTTACAGTTTACACAATAATATATACATTTCCTGTAATGTTGAGAACACAACTAAAATAAATGACTTTTTTTTGGCACAATACAATAAAGTGACATAAGATAAAGTATTTAAACAGTGTATTAGAACTTATGCAAATTAGATTTTGAGTGTTTTGCGTTCAACATTTATCATTTCTAAACAGTTTTCCTTTGCTTTTCTCACTTGCTTTCAATTGCTTTATTTTGAGTTTAATTTTGAATATTTTTTCTTGTTTTTTTAGCAGACTAATACATTAATGCAGGCATGTTGCCAATTGTATACATTTTCCAAATTGCTTAATTATTTTACACATTTGTCTTTACCAAAAAAAAATGTATACCATCTGTCCTGGTACACTGAGAATGGCCTTGAATCTCTATATTTCTTGATTCATGAGAGTGATTGTCAAGAAATTTTTTTAGATTTCTGTTAACCATTCAAAAATGTGTATCTTTACTAATTGTGTGTCTGAGTACTCAATGGCACATTAGTTCAAGGCAGAGAACAGGAGTAAAACATTCATAATAAGCCATCAATGAGGACACAATACGTGACATTCTGTATAGACAATAAAATAGGTGCATTAAAAGCAATAACAAATATATAATTCATAAAAAGAAAATGCCATGCTTTTATGTTAATTAGACGTCTGCAACTTATTACTGATAAGAACATAAGATATGCCTTACTGGGTCAGACCAAGGGTCTATCAAGCCCAGCATCCTGTTTTCAACAGTGGCCAATTCAAGTCACAAGAACCTGGCAAGTACCCAAACATTAGATAAATCACAAGCTACTATTGCTTATTAATTACCGTAATAGCAGTTTATGGATTTAAACTCTAGGAACTTATCCAAACTTTTTTTAAACCCAGTAGCCCTAATTTCTGAAACCACATCCTCTGGCAATGAATTCAAGTTTTAACTATGCGCTGAGTGAAAAATAATTTTCTTCGATTTGTTTTAAATGAGCTACTTGCTAACTTCATGGAGTGCCCCCAGTCCTTCTAATGTAAATAACCGATTTACATTAACTTGTTCAAGTCCTTTCATGATTTTGTAGATTTCTATCATACCCCACTTAGTCGTCTCTTCTCCAAACTGAAAAGCCCTAACTTCTTTAGCCTTTCCTTATAGGGCAGCAGTTCCATGCCCCATATCATTTTGGTCGCCCTTCTCTGCACTTTCTTCAGTGCAACTATATCCTTTTTGAGATGCAGTGACCAGAATTGCACACAGTATTCAAGGTGTGGTCTCACCATGAAGCGATGCAGAGGCATTATGGCATCCTCTGTTTTATTTTTCATTCCCTTCCTAATAATTCCTAACATTCTATTTGCTTTTTTGCTCACCACAGCTCACTGGGCTGACGATTTCAATGTATTATTCACTATGACACCTATTATTCATTACATCTAGCAGTGCTACGGGGAACCTGTTACGATCCCTCCTGTTGCTGCGCTACAGGTGGTCTCTCACCTTCCACCGGAGGCCGCTCTGAAGCCAGGGCCTCGCCTGTGTTCCATCCGGGACTTGCTCCAGGGCCTGAGAGGCCTAGCTGTGCCTGTGGCTTGCATGCATGTGTTTGGACTTCCTGTTTGGCGACGCCCTTCTCCTAGGGGCCGGCCCGCAGCTCTCTACCCCACTTATAGGGCCAGCGAGGGGCGGTCCTGGCAAACTCCTCCCAGGGAGTTGCCTACAACCTCCAGTATATAAAGACTTTCTTGTCACTTGCAACTGGCCTTCGGATCGGGCTCTACAGTTGTCTGTAACCTTGCCGATCCAGGTCCTCCGTGATCGCCTATGCCTTGATGGGTCCCTGTCCAGTGTCTCTGCCTTGATGTCCTGTTTTGATGTCCGCTACCTGATGTTACTGATGTCTGCCTTGATGTGTTACCTGATGTCTGATCCAGTTCCTGCTTTTCCTTGATGTCCTCGTCTGGCTCCTGAGCCTTCTGGCCTGTTGGGCCCTGGTGTGGCCAACAGGAGGGATTCGTCCCCCGGGCTCTTGAGTTTCTGTTCCTGCCAGCCGACGGGGCTTCGGATGTCATTGGTCCCGGCATCGGAGTTCCTTCTCGACTGGACCTTTCCTGGTGCACCCTCCTTTCCTCAGCGTGGTCCGCGACCAGCCTTCCTGGGCTGTGTAGGGCGCGTCTGGGACGGGGTGATCCGCGACTCAGTCCCACGGGTGGGCTGAGTAGGGCGCCCTGATGGACAGTGCCATGTCTTCCTTCCAGCCCAGTGTTGGCTACCATGGGCGTGCAGGTCCGGCTGAGGGTCGGACTCCCTGCTTTTGTACCCGCCTGGCTCCCCATGCCTGCTCAGCTCACCTCCCACGGTGTGGCTTTGGGCTCCTCCTTGAGTCCTGCCGTGGCCCAAGGGCTCACCACCCGCTGGAGACGACCGTGCCCGCGCGCGCTCGTAACAGAACCTCCATGAATGCCTGTAATGTACTAACCCGTTATATTTTCCATGGGTTAGCAGCCTGTTTTCATGAAAAGTTTGCTAAGGATATAAATGAGCTCAGGGCTCATTTGCATCAATAGCAAATTTTAGTGCATACATTTTGGGGATTTTGAGTATTTTAAGGTATTTTTGTGCATTTTTGCTAATGAAGCCTACTTTTGAAAACTGATTTCACATGTCAGTGCATCAGACTCTTTGGTAGTTAGCCATACTCTACCTGTGGTCTAAAATGTGCATCCTTCTTCTCCCTCTGACCATCTATTATTTTGTCTCGGCAAATTGTAGCTGTAATGGAGAGGGAAGCTGGATTCAGGTATTCCCCCCAACAGTAACAGTATAGGACTCTACAGGAATGTGGCATAGGGTATTGTAGCTATCCAGCCACTTCCCCCTTGGATTGGACCTGAAGGTTCTGGTGACGGGCAGGACCTCACTGGAATGGTGCTTGGCAGGGCAGAGTCAGGCCTGGCAGCAGTCAGGTAAGGTCAGAGTCTAGGCAGAGGTCTGCGCTGGTAGATATCAAACAAAGACAAGATTCAAAGACTGAGCCAGAAACAAAGATCAGTCCAAGGAAAGCTGACTAGGAAGGCAAGGTAAAAGCAGGACAGGGGAACAAGGCTGGATGGCGTGGCAAGGTTGGGCAGGGCAGGAGCCCAGAAAGACAAGGCAGGAACTGGGTAACACACAGAGTCAAGAATAAGGTAATACACACACAAGCAGGAACAGGGTAAAATGCAGGATAAACTGTAACAGGGGTGCACGGCAGAGTCAAGACAGGTTAGATAGACAGGGAACACAGAGACACAGTAGGCCACTGGAAGGCCTAGACAAAGTGCAAGAGAGCCATAGTGAGGCCCACAGTGACAGGAAGACCTCTGAGATATCCACAGGGAACCAGGTAGACAGGCAAGAAACACTAGAATAAACAGAACAATACAAGAAAGCCTGAACAGTCCGCACTGGAACACGGACAAGGTAAATAAAGACAGTGGGCTAGGCCACAAGGTGACCTAGACCAACAGGCAAGGGCTAACGGAACAGCCAAGAGAAGCAGGAGAGTTACAGGGAGGCCCAAGAGGGTTGGGACAAGGACAGGACAGGAACGCAAGAACAGGGCAATCTATACACAGATACAGGCAAAGGAACCAATGGAAAGGCAAGGTAAATATGAGACAAGGAAGGCCACTAGGAGCCCCAGACAAGAACTAAGGAATGAACAGGGACAAGGCAGATCCAGACAAGAAGGCCTAAACTGGCCACACAGGGAGCAAGACAAGGCAAGGCAAGACTCCGAGGGTTACTTATTTATTGAGTTTTATATACCGTCATTCGGTTTCACCATCACAACGGTTTACAAGTTTCAATGGTTAAGATGTTAAGAGGTTAGGATGGGGATTAACATCATATTCATATTGGTTAACACGTTTTCGATGGATAAAGTGTTAGAAGGTTAATAGATGCATTGACGTACATAGAGGAAATAAGGTAAAGCAAGAAGACCACTAAACCTACAAGGGAACAAGTCAAAGAAAGAAGGATGTTAAGACCACACAGAAATAAGGCATGGAAAGGCAAGGTTGTCCAAAGCAAGGAGCTGAGGTGACTCAAAGTTGAGGCTCTGAGGAATATGTAAGGGAATCTGTGAGGAGGTTCTTATAGGACTGCCTTGCTGCGTCATGCAGCCTTCAAGGCAGCAGCTAAAGCAGGGCAAAGCATGGCTCCGTAAAGACCCCTGTTGGTGGGAAGCAGCCTAGCAGCCAAAATCTTGACAGTAGCCTGCACAAACTTTAAACCAGACAAAATTCATTGCTGCTGGGAGTGTTCTCGGGTCTATGCTTACACTTTGCTAGTTCTGATATTCCACACTGGTTTTTCAGAGTTATCTGGTTACATCTGGTCAGCCAAATTGCAGGCTTAAAGTTAACCAGACAACTTTGTCTTTTTATCTTTAGAATGAATATTCAGCCCAAATGTATTCAAGCTGAATATCAAGATAACGTTATTCCGTTTACATCCACACATGCCCGATTGAATATTGTCCTCTCATGCTTTTTTTTTTTTTTTTACAATTCTGCTATATATTTAAGATGTTGTGGAAATTAGCAACAATATTAAGAGAGCAGAAAGGAAAAGTGGATCGATTATCTACTGGCTCTCCATAAACCTTATAAGGCAAAAACTGGATAATTTTAGGATCTTTGAAGCCTTTTGTTTAACCATTCTTCTTAGAGAATTTTGGTTGTGTATCAAACTCCAGTATAGTCCATTAGGATTTCAGTATTATTACTGAATGTATTCCTTTACATACTGAAGTTTGCCTGTAGATCAGTTTCTCATTCTCAGTGATTTCAACCTGCTGCTGCAACCAGGGATATCCAATAATGACTACTATGGGGTATAAACTATGCTAGATTTTCCAGCTCATACTGCCAGACTTATACTAGATTTGATTTTTCTATGGGATGATGCAATTAATAAAATGATTTTTAATATAAAACACTCAAAAATACTCCAGACAGATTATTGCATAGGGTGTAAAATCCGGTCAGTGGCCGAATTGCAAAGTTAGCCAGATAAACTTATTCAACTAACTTTGGAGGGATATTCAGTGGTACAGCTGCAGTATTGAATATAGATGGCTATCTTAAACATAGCCAGATATGCTTATTCTGCTAACTGTAGGGCAGCTCTGTGGCATGACCAGAGTTAGCCGATATGTTGTCCCAGTGATGTCTCCAGAATGCCCTCACCCTGGCCTGGATTCACTATTCTCGCGGCGCTAACGGGAGGCGGGGGGGGGGGGGCGAAGCAGGGGGCGGGCCTGCGAAAGCCGACAGCGATCACACCTCCATGGTTCTTACCTTTTCGCAGCCAGCCATCTTTCCGCCTTATCTGCCCCAATGACACCCTGACTCCTCCTTTTCCGGGACTGACTCCGCCCCGAGCTAGCCATCGCATGTGAAAAGTCCCTTTTCGCGTGCGATACGCTACAAAAATGACCCCCCTCTATCTGATTTCCAGCTAAGGTTTAGCCAGGTAAGTGCTCAAAAATTTCAACAGTCAGGACTTAGGGGGGTCAACGTGATACATACGAACAGAACAGTGGTCTCTTGGGAAGATTTGATGACCTACGGAGAGAGGAACTCACCCAAAGATGAGATTTGGACCTCATCAAGCTAGGTGGACCTCTCTCCACCTAGCTTGTTGTTACCCAGGTGGAGAGTCCATCAAGCTAGGTTGAGAGAACCTTGCACAAATATTATCTTGGAGTGAGTTTCCTCACTCCGAAGGTCATCACATCTTCACAAGAGACCACTGCTCTGTTCATACTTATCATGTTGAATATCAAAGTGGCCCCTAACTGCCTACACTAATACCTAAACCTCACCTCGAATTACTAGGTGGGCCTCCCATAGGGATACAAATACCTATCTAGGGAGAGGATATTATGGCTAGTCTCTCACTCTCCAGAGTTTGTACCAACAAGGGCATGAACCTCAGGGGGCATCCCCCCATAGTAACATCATCCACTTCCACCTTAAAAGGCCATTGCTTGCTACTTCAAATCAAGTTAGCAAGGGGAATACTTTCTCCACTGCTCTGCCTCCACCACCTTACCCAGGGGTACCCACTCCTTGGGGGCCCCACTCTCTCTTCTTGATTTCAGATTGCTAAGACAGGATCCAGTACTCACTCCATGAGGGCCTACGTCCCTGAATGCTCAGAAGACTCCTTACTACCTGGAAGCAATGACAGACGTGATCACAGTGAGTTCAATTACAGATAGGAACCGGTACTTGCTCCGGGCCTGGCTCAATGCCTCTCAGAACAGCAAGAAATCTTGGAGAAACTTACTGCAGCTTTCCACCAACTAAACACACAGAAGGCTCAAGGCACAGCTTCTATATAAGAAGGACTGTTACCAGAGGTAACTTTGAAATCAGCTGTTCCACTGGCTGTGCCTATTCGATTCTCTGGAGAACTCCAAAAGACTCGGGGCTTCTTGAACCAGTGCAGCTTACATTTCACTTTACAACCTTCGTTGTTTCCCACAGGCCTCTCTAAAAGCAGCTACATTCTGTCTTATTTGGATGGGAGAGCCTTATCGTTGGCATCTACCTTGTGGGAACACAAGGACCCTATCTTGCAGGACATAGAAGGATTTATGGACTTGTTTAAATCGTTTTTGATGACCCTGCTCGTATGATTGTTGCTGGATTTGCTTTGGTGGACCTGAAGCAAGGCAACAGATTTCTGGCGGAATTTGCCATCAAATTTAAAACTCTTGCAGCGTAACTTCGCTGGCACCCCAGATGTCTGAAGACACTCTTCTGCAGAGGCCTGGACACCCGCATAAAGGACAAGCTGGATGCTCGTCAGACACCTGACTCGCTGGAAGAATTAATAGCCTTAGCTACTCGGATTGACTGGCGGCTCCGAGACAAGGCAAAGGAACTCTGGCCTAAGGTGCTACCTAGGTTGAAGCAAACCAGTGCTCCTGCTGTGGAGAAGAAGGAACCGAAGGAACCTGTTCATGGTCACTTGACTTCTAAAGAGAGAAGATATAGGAGGAAGAACGGCCTATGCATGTACTTTGGTCAGCCAGGCCATGATGTTTCTGTCTGCCCTATTCGTCCGGGAAACGGACAAGCCTGAATCCCGCGGGAGGACTGTTCTTGGGCTATACAGCAATATCTCCTCCACTCTTTCGTCCAGTCGCTGTGATTCCAGAACCAGTGATGGTTCAAACCTCTACCCTGAAGGACTCAGGGGCAAGAGGCAACTTTAATCTCAGACATTTTGTGGAAGATCTGAGGAGTCCATTCAGCAAATTTAAGATCCACTATTGTATCACAATTTGAAGTGGGCCTTGGACAATTGTTTTTACCACCACTTCTTTTGAGGATCTTATCAACATCACCAGCAATTTTTCTTTTTACCTGCTGTTTTTCATAGCTGTCGCTATGTGCGCCATAGCTAGGTGGCACTCTACATCTTTAATGTTTCCTGGACTACAAATTTGAGATATTCACTATGATCTACCCACTCAGAAGCCGTGCTGAAGGACTTCAGCACTGTTGATTCCAAAGAAGATGAAGATATCTCTAATTGCCAGCTTCACTGTCTGCTGGTGATACCATCAGCTCATTGAAGAAGACATCTCTAGCTACCAGCTTTCGCAATTGGTTCTTTCGGAAGTCGTGCCCTATTACCTATGGCACTGTTGATTCTGAAGAAGAAGATATCTCTAACTATCAACTTTACATTTGGATTACTTGGAAGTCGTGCCCTATTACCTATGGCACTGTTGATTCCGAAGAAGAAGATATCTCTGACTATCAAATTTACGTTTGGTTTACTTGGAAGTCGTGCTGGAGGTTTACAGCACTGTTTGATTCCAGGGATGAAGATATATCCATCCATCAGCCTGTTCATTTTGCTGGTACTGCCATCATCTCTCTTCCAGCATCCTGCGGGGGAGCCAATCAGAAGTGGATTTTGGACAAGTTTCTACATCACCACTTCCACTGAAACCTCAGTGACGTCCACAGCAGCCCTCTCATTGCTGCTGACTTCATTATACACACTGCAAGATTCTTCAAATCTTAACTTCATCTGCCTTCTTGAAATGAACTCAAGAATTTAGAGATCCTGCATGTTTGAACAGAGGTTGAGTTTTGTTCGCCTAAAAGGGCTTTGGCCCCAAAACCATCTTTAGGAGCCTCAGACCTATTGGATAAAGAGATGCTTCATCAATTCCATCTCGTGCATCCTTGGTACTTAACCTGGTACCCGAAGAGGAGACCGCCCTTTGAAGGGGGGAACTGTTGCGTCCGTGCCTATTCTCGCCCTCGCTCCACCTTCTATACCTTAGTGGCGACTCCCTTCGGGTCTGACGGACAGATGCTGCCGCGGCTTCTCCTCGCCGTACTTCCTGGAATCCCCGGGCTGGCCTGACGCTGTGGATACGCCATGTTCCTGATGATGTAAGGGTGTGCGCGCGCACTCCAGAGTTTATACCGACAAGGGCGCAAACCTCGGGGGCGTCACCCCGTAGTGACGTCATCTGCTTCCACTTTAAAAGGTCTTTGCTTGCTACTTCAAATCGAGTTAGCAAGGGGAATACTTTCTCTGCTGCTCTACCTCCACTACCTTACCCAGGGGTGCCCGCTCCTCAGGGGCCCCGCTCTCTCTTCTTGATTTCAGATTGCTAAGACGGGATCCACAAGGGCCTACATCCCTGAATGCTCAGAAGACTCCTTACTACCTGGAAGCGATCGCAGACGTGAACACTGTGAGTTCGATTACAGATAGGAACCAGTACTTGCTCCACAAGGGCCTATGTTCCTAATCTCCGAAGACTCCCTTCTGTCTAAGACATTATCGCAGGTATGGAGATCGTGAGTCATTATTGTAGATTGCAGATAGGAACCGGTACTCGCTCCACGAGGGCCCATGTTCCTAAATCCCTTCTCAACTCTCTTCTATATCAGAAGCTGTTATATACCTTTATCTGGTGCATTACTATTAGATTGTAGATTGGAACCGGTACTCACTCCACGAGGGCCTATGTTCCTAAAACTCTCCAAAGACTCTCTTCTATTCTATAAGCCATCTCATACACATATATTGTGAGTTCTCATTCCAGACTGCATATAGGAACCAGCACTCGCCTACGGCTCCTGTTCCTGAATATACTGAAGACTCTGGTGCATAGAAGCCATTACAGATATCTACAATTGTGAGTGTATCATCTACTACTGGTGATGTATCCAGCATGCCCTGTCTACTCACTACCTATAGTCTCTCTCTACAGCTCAGCAACCCAGAGACTGCAATTCCAGTATCGAAGGGACTTCAGCCCTGCCGGGCACATCAGCTCACTACTGCCACCTCTGGTGGTTCTACTTCCTGTCTAATAAAGAACTATCTGTGTTTGTCTCCATACTCCAGCCTAGCCGGTGGTCCCTTTCAGGATATCCTCCTGAAGGCGCTGTCATCTGCCATCGGCCCAGGGATTCACCAATTTACCTCAGTGTCATCCCTTACACTACTAGAGCGATATTATATGAATGCCACTCTGTGGGAAGCCAATCCACCACAGATCATTTACTCCACCTATGGAGTATTACAATTATTAGCTCTTCCCCTTGGCAGGGTGATCCATCACAGATTGCTAACCCTCTGGCGGACTTATAGCAGATTGCCACAACTAGCAGCAGGGATTGATAACAGATTGCTAACTCCTCCCTCTCAAGGAGGAGATCCATAACAGACTGCTACTCCTCCCCCTACAGGAGGAGCTCGATAACAGATTGCTATCTACGAGCAGCAGAATTATAACAGATTGCAAACTCCTCCCCTCTAGAGGAGCAGATCTACATCAGATTGCTAACTCCTCCCATCTGAGGAGCAAATCTACAACTTTTAGTATAATTTTTATTATGAGTTTCTATTGGACACATTTGATATATGTATCGTGATTGGCTACTAACATGATGCAACCTGATTGGTTCCTTTAATTACATCATAATATTTAATAATTATTAAGAGAACTCTGAGATCACGAAACACCAACCTGCCTGATTTGGGTGATGGAATGAAATTTTTGAGAATAAGTAACATGAACATATTTTAAGTGTAAAATCTGAAAAATTTATAAAAAATTATAGAGATATTGTTTGTGAAGTCTTATGATTATAAAAAAGAGCCATAAATCAAAATTTGGCATTGTTACCAATAATATTCAAGGATAATGATCTCTTTTTAAACATTTATGTGTTGACTTGTAGTTGCTATTTTTGTTTTTACAATTGGTTATTTTAGAACTAGTCCAAAATGAAGTCCAGCTTAAGACATTTTTATTTGTGATTTTATATTATTGCAACTCTCTATTCCCTTATCCTCAATTAAACCTTTACAATTGCTATAAAATGCAGAAGCATGATTGATTACTGGACATAAAAAAAAGTAATCACATTTTGCCAGTCCTTAAAGATTTACATTGGTTTCCTGTTCATGCTAGAATCAAGTAAAAGGTAGCAATGCTAACATATAAATTGTTGTCAATTTATTTGATACCCTAGAACAACACAATGCTGCACATTCTTCACAGAAGACTTTTCTGGACGGTCCATGGTGAAATTAGCTAGGCTTTCCGAGTCTAGACATTATGCCTTCTCAATTACTGCACTTATTTTTTTAATATTCTTCCTTGTCAATTGAGAGAGGTGAATGTTCAAAAATATTAAAAGCTCTTTTAAAAACTGTTTTATTTAAACAGACATTCTGCTAATTGTAGCATTTTAGTTGACCTGATTTTATAATTTTATCCAGATATTTATTTGTATGAGTTTTGTATTTTTGTTTGTTGAGTTACTTTTTAATCATGTTTATTATGTGTGTTTTACTGTAAAATAAATTCAAGCCTTGGCATAAGTGGCCTACAAAAACAAATAAATAAATAAGACAAACTGAAAGAAAGTGCAGAAAAGTACCTTCTCAAACCACAACAAATTCTTATCTTATTTTATTGCTTTGTTATTGTGGCATGATTGAAGCTGCTGAAAAAAATACATATTTCTTTAAAAATGCAATCTTCTCATAATCGTTCAAAAACTCTATTTTTCTAGTTACGTCTTTAATAACTCACCCTTCTATATCTCAAATAATCAATAGGCTTGATACTGATGTTTAGACAATTTTTGATGAGAAAATCAGAATTCTTCAAGAAGCCTTTAACACCGATGGTACAATGCTATCAGATGTCACCAGACATCTAGTTACTGTTATATAGGAAAAATATTCACAAGTCTCTGTAATTGAAATCATTCACTATCTTACTGTGCTAAAACTCAATTTTTATGCTTAGGCCCTGTTCCAAGCTCGCTTGTTAAAGCTACAGAAGAGATTATTGACCCATTTTTGCAAATTATTATCTCTATATCACTTCAAAACAGTGTGGTTTTTATATGTCTAAAGAAAGTTATAATTTTACCAAAACTTAAAAAAAAAAAAACATGTCGACCCTCATAAGAACCTTAGGGGCGGATTTTAAAAGGAGCGCGAATAGCCTACTTTTGTTTGCGCTCCAGGCGCAAACAAAAGTACGCTGGATTTAGTAGATACGTGCGGAGCCGCGCGTATCTGCTAAAAACCTGGATCGGCGCGCGCAAAGGCTATGGATTTTGTATAGCCGGCGCGCGCCGAGCCGCGCAGCCTACCCCGGTTCCCTCCAAGGCCGCTCCGAAATCGGAGCGGCCTCGGAGGGAACTTTCCTTTGCCCTCCCCTCACCTTCCCCTTCCTTCCCCTACCTAACCCACCCGCCCGGCCCTGTCTAAACCCCCCCCTTACCTTTGTCGGGGGATTTACGCCTCCCGGCGTAAATCCCCGCGCGCCAGCGGGCCTCTTGCGCGCCGGGCTGCGACCTGGGGGCGGATACGGAGGGCGCGACCACGCCCCCGGACCGCCCCGGGCCGTAGCCACGCCCCCGTACCCGCCCCCAAAACGCTGCCAACACGCCCCCGAAACGCCGCGACGACCAGGCCCGCCCCCGACATGCCCCCCTCGGAGAACCCCAGGACTTACGCGAGTCCCGGGGCTCTGCGCGCGCCGGTAGGCCTATGTAAAATAGGCTCACCGGCGCGCAGGGCCCTGCTCGCCTAAATCCGCCCGGTTTTGGGCGGATTTAGGCGAGCAGGGCTCTGAAAATCCGCCCCTAAGAGCATAAACGTTTGCCATACTGGATCAAACCCAGTTTCCTGTTTCCAACTGTGGCCAATCTAGGTAACAAGTACCTGGCAAGATACCAAACAGTAAATAGATCTTATGCTGCTAGCAATCAGTAATAGAGATGTGAATCGTTTTTTCACGATTTAAAACAATCATCAGATATATTTTTAAATCGTCAAAAATCGTTGAGTCGCGATACAATAGAAATTCCCCTGATTTATCGTGAAAAATCGTAAATCGGGGGAGGGGGAGGGCGGGAAAAACCGGCATACCAAAAAAAACCCTAAACCCACCCGACCCTATAAAACGAATCCCTTACCTTCCCCCGCCCTCCCAAACCCCCCCAAAACTTTTTACGAGTACCTGGTGGTCCAGTGGGGGCGCGGGGACCGATCTCCCGCTCTCGGGCCTTTGGCGCCATTTTGGCTGCCACTCAAAAATGGCGCCGATGACCCGATAAAAAAAAAAACCCACCCAACCCTTTAAAAACGACCCCTTAGCTTCCCCCACCCTCCTGATCCCCCCAAAACATACCTGTGGTCTAGTGGTGGTCCCGGGAGCGATCTCCCGTTCTCAGGCCGTCGGCTGCCACTCATAAAGATGGCGCCAATGGCCCTTTGCCCTTACCATATGACAGGGTATCCGTGCCATTGGTAGGAGCACTGACTGGCCTGCGCCATATTTAAAGATGGCCACCGCCATCGTAAAGATGGCCGCCGCCATCTTTAAAGATGGTGCCGGCCATCCAATTCTCCTACCATGTGACATGAGCCGGCCAATGGCACGGATACCCTGTCATATGGTAAGGGCAAAGGGCCATCGGCGCTATCTTTATGAGTGGCAGCCGAAGGCCTGAGAATGGGAGATCACTCCCGGGACCACCACTAGACCACCAGGTATGTTTTGCGGGGCTCGGGAGGGTGGGGGAAGCTAAGGGGTCATTTTTAAAGGGTCGGGTGGGGGTTTTTTTTATCGGGCCATCGGCGCCATTTTTGAGTGGCAGCCAAAATAGCGCCGATGGCCCGAGAGCGGGAGATCGGTCCCCGCGCCCCCACTGGACCACCAGGTACTCGTAAAAAGTTTTGGGGGGGTTCGGGAGTGCGGGGTAAGGTAAGGGATTCGTTTTAGGGGGGTTCGGGAGGGTGGTGGAAGGTAAGGGGTTAATTTTAAAGGGTCGGGCCTCACTACAAAAAAAATAACGATGTGAATCGGAACCAATTCCGATTCACATCGTTATTTTTTTTGTAGTGAACCAATTCCGATTCACATCACCCATATCACCCACGATCAGATTTTTCCCCCCCTCTAGCCGAACCTGATCGTTAAGACGATCGGGCACATGATTCACATCTTTAATCAGTAATAAGGAGTGGCCATTTCTTAAGTCTACTCTTTTAATAATAGTTTATTAACTTCAACTACAGGAATTTGTCTGAACCTTTTTTTTAAACCCAGCTATGCTAACTGCTACCATAGACATCTTAAGACAACATATCAAAAAAGGAGAAAATTATTTAATGGCTCAGCTATATATTACAGCAGCTTTTGATGCCATAGACTGACATTTTGCCTTTAATTCTCAACGAAATAGGTATTGGACAGGCAATTCTTAATTGGGTTACTTCTTATTTAGATTATGAATATCAGCAAGTAAAAGTGAGAAATTCCACATTGAATTGGATTCTGTTAGTATCTGGAGTAGGCCAAAGCTCTGTGCTTACTGCAACAACACTTATCAATATTTATATGCTGCCCGACCCAAACTATTTACCTCCCATCAGGTTCAATATCATATCTATGCAGATGATATTCAGATTCATCTTCCTGTTACTAATAGATAAGTGTATTTTCAAAATTTGTATTTTGATCTAATGACTAACATGTGACATCTTGAAAAATATTTTGAGTTTCACACAAGCTTTTGCACATGAAATACATTTTTGAAAAAGTAATATAAAAAAGACTTTTTTTGGCAAATGATGACAAGGTGTGGAGGTCTTCACTTAAGCAAGTTATGGTAAAGTTTCACATTTGATGCCGTTCCTTATATTAACATTTCATAACTATGTATGTTGTATTGTAATTTGGGTGGGAATGTGGGTTACAAGCTTCTTGATTGTTGCGTCCGTCAATCGCAGATGGCTGCAACCACTCTGACTTACCTCTTTTCTCCCCTTTCTCTCTCTTTGGGCAAGATGGCTGTCTCCAGTGCCGAGGGCCTAGGCATTTCAGACCAGCATGGGCGTCCCCATCCGCCATGCTCACTCCCGTGGCCTCCTAGGGTGCGAGCGCACACATCTCCGACGCTCAAATACACGTCATGGCGGGAACCTCGGGGGCAGCCCCACCGCATGATGTCAGTACCTCCGGGTATATCTAGCCTCCACTTCCACTACCATTTTCAGTTAGAAAAGACTTTGCTTCGCTACTCTGCCTGCTCTAAGCTGTACGCTTAGACGCCGCTTTCATGCTAAGGGCCTCACTCCAGCAGAAGCTCTAGACACCCGCTCCTCGGGGGTCTCTCGCTTCCAACTTCCCTTCGGGGTCCTCACTAACCAAGGCAACCGCTCCTCAGGGGTCTTTTCTCTCTATTTATTTCCAGGAATTTGGACCATTGGGTACTCACTCCTCGAGGGCCTATCTACTTCTTATCCTGCACCACGGATCTTCGGTCCCACCATTCTACCATCAGGAAGACGCCTTCACTCTGTGAGTACCTCTACGATCTGGCGCTCCAACTCCACCCACCAGCCATGGCGTTACCTGCATTGCGGGCTATGCTTCTGAGCCTGTTGAGCGTATTGGCACTTCATGCTCAGTGCCTTACCTTCTTGCTTCACCATCTATTTACTGCAGTACAATAAAGACTAGCAGAAAGAATGTCAGAGTGTTCTGCAGACACTAATGATATTGTGACATTGTGACAGTGTGACAGCAGCCCTGCAGGCATATTTTAAATCCTGCTAATTGAATTGCCCCTGAGGCAGCTCTATGAGCGAAACTCGGCCAGAGTCGGGCATTGAAATAAAGGGCTTCTTCTGATCGTCCGATTCTCATTGTCTTTACTGTATCACAATAAAGACTCTATCCATTCTGTGTCTGCTATCTCTGTCAGCCTATCCACTGGTTCCCCACGGGGCTCCTCCCCATAGGTGGAGTCATCTCCATTGCGACCAACATTGATATTTTTGACTGATAGACATCCACCATCTTTTCTCATAAGCTTGGATGTTCAAGAACCAACTTCTATTGAACATAGTGAAAACTGAAGCCCTCTGGGTCAGTCACATCATAAAGTCTGAACAAGTGAACTCAATTAAGATAGATAATGTCATTATTCCAATATGGTTGGGGGTCAGATATTAGGTGACTATTAGGAATGTGTATTCATTTGAAAAGGATAACTAAAATGTAATGAATGCCCACTACTTTTGTTTCATTTGTTGACCCTTGGAAATGAATATAGGGTGCCCATGAATTAAACAAAAATGCTAGTTTCTTTCATTTATGTTTCCCATTCTTGTCTCCTGCCCATTGAAAAGTGCTGCAGTGAGACTGGTAAGTATAGCAACCAATATATTCCTGAGTGAAACACTAGTAAGGACAGAAACGAGGTGGGATAAGAGGGCAGGCAGATAGACAGAATGGAGGACCAATCAAGGTGAAGCTCTTCTGCTCCTGATGATACACCTTGGGGATCTTGTTACTACACAGCCTTATTTCCATACTCAAGACCCTACATATTAGGGGTGTTGATGCCACTCTGCCTTCCACTATATGCCTTATGCTACATTTAGGGTCTTGCTGTGACTCAGCCTAGCTGCTAGGGGTGTGCATCCGTTTTCCACGTATTTGTGATCCGCAACTTATTTTGTCCTATCTGTTACATACGTGGGAGGTGAAACGCATCTCGACACCCCATGTATTTAACAGATTTCTGTTTTATTCGGTGCGCCCAGCGGCGCGCACTTTTCTTCGCCCCCATTAGCTGCTTGCTACCTATGATTACCACAAAATGGCGGTGCCGCTGCGGTAACCATGCCGACCTGTCTGCCCCTTTCCTGTGAGTCACAGTGACTCACAGGAAAGGGTCGGACAGGTCGGCTTGGATACCGGAACGCAGCGTATCCGCGCTGACATTTTCTGAGCAGCACTGAATGCAGCCAATAGCGCTGTCATTCAGTGCTCTCTGTGGATTTTACTGATGAGCCAGCAGTATATAAACATCAGCACGAGGAGCCACGCAGTTATTTCCAGCGATGCTGTGGGGAGGTGGGCTGCTGGGTGGAAGAGGGAGCAGGCAGAACTAATAAAGAAGAGATAGGCTAGCTTCTAGTAAAGGAAAGAAAAATATTCTTTGTATTGCTGCAGTTCCAGGGTCAGCTACAGATACTACTATTCCTGTTTCTTTCAAGCTGTTTATTTTGGTCATCTCTGACAGAGAACTGTGCTAGGTCAGCTAGCACTGACCACCATTTAGGGTGTTGGGCTGGCTTGGAGAGATATATTATTTTCAATTTCATCCATTTTTCTGGAGTGAAAAAAATTCCTGCTTTTTTTAATTCCAATTTCTTAGTCTCTCAGTGCACTGGGCTTCACTGGGAAGTTTAACAGGCTGGGTCTGTGCAGTCAAGTGCCCAGGCAGTGTGCCTCTTTTGTGCTTAAAAGCAAGCAGCTTCTGTGTACACGCCACACCCATTAGTGCACAGCCAGGCACCGTGACAGTGGGCAGTGGGCATTTTAAACAGACTGAACCTTATTATTATTCAGTGGCTCTGTGCAGTCGTGCCCGGGGAGTCTGCCTCTTTTGTGCTTACAAGCAAGCAGCTTCTGTGTACACGCCACACACATTGGTGCACAGCCAGGCACCGTGACAGTGGGCAGTGGGCATTTTAAGCAGACTGAATCTTATTATTATTCAGTGGGTCTGTGCAGTCAAGTGCCCAGGGAGTCTGCCTCTTTTGTGCTTACAAGCAAGCAGCTTCTGTGTACACGCCACACACATTGGTGCACAGCCAGGCACCGTGACAGTGGGCAGTGGGCATTTTAAACAGACTAAATCTTATTATTATTCATTGGGTCTGTGCAGTCAAGTGCCCGGGGAGTCTGCCTCTTTTGTGCTTACAAGTAAGCAGCTTCTGTGTACACGCCACACACATTGGTGCACAGCCAGGCACCGTGACAGTGGGCAGTGGGCATTTTAAACAGACTGAACCTTATTATTATTCAGTGGGTCTGTGCAGTCAAGTGCCCGGGGAGTCTGCCTCTTTTGTGCTTACAAGCAAGCAGCTTCTGTGTACACGCCACACACATTAGTGCACAGCCAGGCACCGTGACAGTGGGCAGTGGGCATTTTAAACAGACTGAACCTTATTAGGAGTTATCACTTAGGAAAAAGATTTGGACATTATAGTTGCTATTACATTGAAATTGTCAGCTCAGTGTGCTATAGCAGTCAAAAAAGCAAACAGAACATTAAAATTATTAGGAAGGCAGGGCAAATAAAATGGATACTGTCATAATGTCACTCATTGTTTAGACCACAACTTGAATACTGTGTGTAGTTCTGGTCACCGCATCTCATAACGATATAGTTGCACTGGAGAAAGTACAGAGAAGGGTGACCAAAATGATAAAGGGGATGGAATGTCTACCCTATGAGGAAAGGCTAAAGAGGTTAGGGCTGTTCAGCTTGGCGAAGAGACGGCTGAGGGGGGATATGATAAAGGTCTACAAAATCATTAAAGGACTTGAACAGGTAAATGTGAAACTGGTATTTACACTTTTAGATAACACTGGTAAACAAAGTTTTTGTTTCCTTCAGGCATTTTGGTGTTCCAAATAGATTTTTTTATGCTGATCACAGAAATTACTTAGAAATTTGTACATCACATACGGTTTTTGAGAAACGGCCAATTTTGTGTTACAATAATTGTGAAATTTTAAAACATAATCTCGTGTACATATATTTTCTTGCTGGACAGTAGTTTTTATGATTTTTAAAATTCATCTCATATTTTTGACGGCCATAAGCAATGTAACATGTAACAGAGGCTAACTTTTTTTAAAAATACACCAAAAAACTCTGCCTGATCATGCCAGAACTTGCTCGGGCAAGCCTCAGCTCGGCTGCAAGATTCCAACTTGTTTCTATGATGATGTAGCCTTATATAAGCAGTAGCAATGAGTAGTCTCCTATGCAACGTCTGTGTGAATGAGCGAATCGTATCGCTAAAACTGTTGAGTTTAAAGCTTGTGGATTTAATTTCATATACTTTATGAAATGTTGCACTAATGTCATAATAGCCGTGACACGTTTTGTTACATCTGTGGTGAGTTTACTCTGAAAGCACAGAAAAGGAGTATGACTGCACTTAATAATAAGGCATATGAGTTATACATTGGGCGCAAAATTGGTGACCAGGACAGAGCATGGGCTCCTCATATATGTTGCACATCTTGTGCCAGTAATCTGCGAGCTTGGCTGAAAGGTGTGTGACCATCCATGCCGTTTGCCATCCTAATGATATGGAGGGAACAGAAAGATCATATAACTGACTGTTACGTCTGCATGATGAATGTGTCAGGATACTCATCAAAGAGCAAGAAGTTTATTGAGTACTCTAACCTTGCATCGGCAATGAGACCAGTGCCACATTATGACAGTCCCCCTATTCCAAAACCGCCAGAGGTGTGGACACTTGATGATGAGGATGAGGAGTTAGGCGATGATGGTCAGCCATCGCAGATGGAAGCTGTGACTGATCCTGACTTTGTGCCATCAACATCCAGTGATCCTTATTTAATATCTCAGTCAGAGCTGAATGATCTGGTCAGAGATTTGGCTTTATCGGCGAGTCAGGTGGAGCTGCTTGGGTCAAGGCTGCAAGGATGGAATCTTTTGTCATCTGATATAAAAATTTCAGTATTTCACAGCCATCATGAAGATTTGACAAAATATTTCAACCAAGTAGACTTACTTTTTGCTGTGACATCAATTTTGCTTTTCCTCCTTCGCGATTGTGGCATTGCTGGTCCTGTTCTACTGTGGTTTTCCGACTATCTTAAAGACCATTCTCAGTCAATTAAAATTAATGATCAGCAATCTGAAGTTCATCATTTAGAATCTGGTGTTCCACAAGGCTCTGCCTTATCCGCCATGCTTTTCAATGTTTATCTTGCTCCCATCACTAAACTGTTTGCAAGCATCACTGATGGATTTAAAATCTACGCTGATGATATTTAGTTTATAACCAAAGAACAAACTCCCTGGCAAAATACTTTAGATCATCTTCATATCTGTTTGTCATCTATAAAATAATGGTTGCACCAGAACAAATTATCACTTAAAACTGCAAAAACTGAATTCTTGCTGTTATATAGACCCCACTCTGCCCCTCAAAATGACACAGGTATCCTTGATAATTTGACCTTTTCACTGAACTGTCCCATTAAAAGCCTTGGCGTCATTCTTGATGCAACTTTATCATTTCAGTCTCAAATTAAATAAGTTATTGAAACGGGTTTTAACAAATGTTTAATTGCAGAACTACGCACTTGTTACATAACTCCTATTTTCACACCATTGTACGTGCACTCATCTTTCCTCACGTAGACTACTGTTACAGTCTACTATTAGGCTTACCTAAGACTTCTCTTAAGCCGTTACAATTGTTATTAAATTCAGTTGCCAGACTTGTATCGAATGTAAAACTCTATGATCATATTACACCAATTCTGAATAGCCTGAAATGGTTACCCATTCATCTGAGCCCTGACTCTCCATCTTGGTCCAATGCTCTCTTAAGGATTTATAAGCCAACTCGGGATTTAAGATCATCCCAACGTGGACTATTAGACATTCCTTCTGTTCATCTTGCCCATTTGACTACAACCAGAGAAACCTCATTTTCAGTAGCAGCCCCTTCTTTATGGAATTCACTGCCATATGATCTCCATCTTCAAGATAATCTAAAAAACTTCAGACTCCAATTGAAGTTCTTCCTTCTGCAGCAGGCCTATGGCTAGCCCGTGCTGATAGTGGTCTGATAAGGTGACGTTTGTCTATATGACAATTCTAAAAAATTCACAAACTCCTTCTGAAGAACCCTTTATTGTACTAGGTCCATGTTTATTCTGTGCTGTTGTTGGTTGGTCCTTATTTTTATGTCTTTTTATTGTGCATGTTTTGTCACCAATTTTTAATGTTATGCCTGTTTTACTGTAAATCGCTTAGGCCTATTTTGTGTTAAGTGATTAATAGATTTTAATAAATACAAATACAAATGGATCGTTTTGTGCTCTCGGATGTGACCATGACCCAACAGAATGGCGACTGTTTATTAATTCATCAATCTTAAGTTTGAATGCTGTTTTGCTGCACAACGGCAATATCTACCCATTAATACCTGTCAGACATGCAATTCATATGAAAGAAACATCTGAGAACATGCAGCTACTGATGAACCACATTGAATACTTGAGGTACAATTGGAATTTGTGTTGTGATCTCAAGGTAGTTGCAATTCTACTCGGTCTGCAGCTTGATTACACCAAGTATTGTTGCATCCTTTGTGAGTAGGACAATCGAGTAAGAGATTCGCATTAGATCAGAAAAGTCTGGCCTTTTTGCAAGAAGTTGGTTCCAGGGCAGAAGAATGTTGTGCACAACCCATTGGTGGATCCAAGTAAGATATTTCTTCCACCTTTGCACATCAAACTTGGGCTGATGAAAAACTTTTTTAAGGCAATGAACAAGCAAAGTAAAGCCTTTGATTATTTGTGGGCAAATGTTTCCACACATAAGTGATGCCAAGATAAAAGAAGGTGTTTTCATTGGTCCACAAATCCGAGCTGCGATGAAGGACAGCCACTTTGATGGTCTTCTGCAAGGTACAGAACATGTTGCATGGACAGCCTTCAAGAAATTCATTTGTAACTTTCTAGGCAACTATAAGGCAGCAGACTATGTCGAACAGGTTGAAAATCTGCTTCAGGCATACAAACTGATAAAGTGCAACATGTCATTGAAGATACATTTTCTTCATTCCTACTTGGACTTCTTCCCAGACAACCTTGGCGCTGTGAGTGATGAACATGGTGAAAGGTTTCATCAAGATATTGTCAAAATGGAGTAATGGTATCAAGGCAAGTGGAATCCCTCCTTGCTGGGTGACTATTGTTGGTTCTGATCCATGACGCATTGATTACAAACAAAAATCTGCGGCAAAACATTTTAAGTTTTGTTTTCTGGTGCCAACATTGCCATTATAGCTTATGTTGCTACAGACACGTAACAATGATTAATGTATATCACACTTTTCTGGCAAACGGTACATGATACAGACATAATAAATGCTTATTTGTGTTCAGCTTGTTAAAATCTACTTGTTTTACCAAAGGTTGTGGAGGAAACAAAATGTTCCCAGAAATTTGTTTACCAGTGTAATTCAACGATTAGTAGGCACTCCATGAAGTTAGCAAGTTTCACAGTTATAATAAAATGGAGAAAATTCTTTTTTACTCAATGCAGAATTAAGTTCTGGAATTCATTTACAGAGGATGTGGTTAAAGCAGTTAGTGAAGCTGGGTTTAAAAAAGGTTTGGATTATTTCCTGGAGGAGAAATCCATAAACTGCTATTAATCAATCGGGAATAGCAACTGCTTGTTGCCAGCATTAGTAGTATAGGATTTATTTAATGTTTGGTTACCTGCCAGGTACTTGTGACTTGGATTGGCCACTGTTGGAGACAGGATACTGGGCTTGATGGACCCTTGGTCTGACCCAGTATGGAATATTTTATGTTCTTATGACCCACTCTGATAAATCTTATGTTGTTTTGTTTTTATTTTCTTATTATAGTGTGGTTCTAACGTTACTCAGGCAAGCTAAGGTACTAAACATTCTTCTACTGGCTTGTCATTTCCTCACACTTGCTTCCAAAATGAAAGTCATTCTTAGAGACAGGAAACTGTATATTAAGGAGAAAAAAACATCTTGGCAAAGGGAGAAAAGTTGAGTTGACCAGAACCCATGGCTTTTTTTTTTTTATAGTTTGGCCTTTGGAAATACATGGTGGGTGTAAATTTCAAATGGATTTACACAAGGGGTAATTTTCAAAAGGATTTACATACTTAAAAGTGGATTTTACACATGTAAATGCATTTTACTGTGCACAGCTTCCACTTCCTCCCCTACCCAAGCAGGAATGAGTACAGAAAGGTCCCGTGGTAGTGTAGAGTAATGTGCTGTTGGGGTTCTTACTCCCCGCCAGCAAAAGTCATGTCCTGCGGTGCTGCTGGCATTTCCTCCAAGCTGACATCAGAAGAAGAGGCCCTGCTCTTCAGCCAACAGCCAAAGGAGAGGTCCAAAATATGTGTGAGAGAGCGAGAGATTGACCATGTGAGAGTGAGTGCCTGTGTATGAGAGGGTGTGTGTGTGTGTGTGTGTGTGTATGTGTGAGGGTTTCTGTGTGTGTGTATATGAGGGTGTCTGTGTGTGTGAGAGAGAGACTGCGTAAGAGCCTATATGTGTATCTGTGTGAGAGCTTCTGTGTGTGAATGTGGGAGAACCTGTGTACCTGCAAATGTGTCTGTGTGAGAGCTTGTGTGTTTGTGTATGTTTTGTGCCTGTGAGAGCCTATGTGTCCCATATAGGCTCTCAAAGGCACAAACACACACACAAACATTAGGGATGTGAATCGTTTTTTGACGATTTAAAATATCGTCCGATATATTTTAAATCGTCAAAAAATCGTTAGGGCCACGATACAATACCAATTCCCCCGATTTATCGTTAAAAAATTGTAAATCGGGGGAAGGGGGAGGGCAGGAAAACCGGCACACTAAAACCCCCTAAAACCCACCCCCGACCCTTTAAATTAAATCCCCCCCCCTCCCGAACCCCCCCCCCCCCCATGCTTTAAATTACCTGGGGATCCGGCGGTGGTCCAGAACGGCGGCGGTCCGGAACGGCCCCCTCAATAGAATCGTGTTGTCTTCAGCCGGCGCCATTTTTCAAAATGGCCGCCGCAAAATGGCGGCGGCCATAGACAAAAACGATTCGACGGAGGAGGTCGTTCCGGACCCCCGCTGGACTTTTGGCAAGTCTTGTGGGGGTCAGGAGGCCCCCCCAAGCTGGCCAAAAGTTTCCTGGGAGTCCAGCGGGGTTCCGGGAGCGATTTCTTGCCGCGAATCGTTTTCGTATGGAAAATGGCGCCGGCAGGAGATCGACTGCAGGAGGTCGTTCAGCGGGGGTTCCGGACCGCCGCTGAACGACCTCCTGCACTCGATCTCCTGCCGGCGCCATTTTCCGTACGAAAACGATTCGCGGCAAGAAATCGCTCCCGGAACCCCGCTGGACTCCCAGGAAACTTTTGGCCAGCTTGGGGGGGCCTCCTGACCCCCACAAGACTTGCCAAAAGTCCAGCGGGGGTCCGGAACGACCTCCTCCGTCGAATCGTTTTTGTCTATGGCCGCCGCCATTTTGCGGCGGCCATTTTGAAAAATGGCGCCGGCTGAAGACAACACGATTCTATTGAGGGGACCGTTCCGGACCGCCGCCGTTCTGGACCACCGCCGGATCCCCAGGTAATTTAAAGCATCGGGAGGGTGGGGGATTTAATTTAAAGGGTCGGGGTGGGTTTTAGGGGGGTTTAGTGTGCCGGCTCACGATTTTAACGATTTTTCACGATAGTTTACACACCCAAACGGCAACAATACGATTCCCTCCCCCTCCCAGCCGAAATCGATCGTTAAGACGATCGAGGACACGATTCACATCTCTAACAAACATATATATATCTATGAGGGTGAGGGAGATGCAGCCTGTGTATATTAGAGAGAGGGAATGTGTGAGAGAATGAATGTGTTATTGTGCATATGTGTGAGAGAGAAGATAACATTTGTGTGGCCCTACCTTCCCCAATCCACGACAATCTCAGGGTGAATGGAAATCGGATCCCAGGTATGGAGAGCAGATTTTTAAATCCTTATAACTTTTAATTATTGGGTGTAATTTGATGATTCTGCTGGTTTGAAATTTTTTTTGGGAGGAGGAATATAACATTTTTAATTGCATATTTATTCATCAGATTTTTTAAATTTCTTTTGGAAAATTTGATATATTCTATTCATTAGCTAATTTGAAATATTGTTTTTATGAATATGACATTACTATTATGATTAATGTTTTATATTTCTTGATTTTATTATTTAATGTTTTATGAAGAATGTTAATGTTTCTATTTTTTCATTGTTGCTCTGCATACAGAGGCTTTGTTGTGGGTTCCAGTTCAGTTCATCTCAGCATGTTTGTGTTTATATTTTCTGATCTCTTTATTCTGAATTTGGTGAGGGTCTGACTGTGTTCTGCATATGTGACCGAGATGAGGTATTTTGTTGGCATGTAATTTCTGTGAAGGGATCCATAGCAGCCTGTTTTCCTAATAAGAGTTTTGTTGGTGTTCTAGGGCCTGGTGTAATATGTGCAGTGTTACCTTTACATATACGAGGCTGTTAGTGTTGTTTTGGTATGGGAGGGTTTACTATATTGTAATGCTAATTCTGTTTATTCATGACTTTCTGAGGGCAAAACCCACATCCAACAGGCATTACAAAAAGCCTAATTCCATAGGAGCTCCAAGTGTCTTTTTTGCACAGGAGTGCATGTAAATATAATACGCATGTTGTAAGTGATATCTTTGCCTCAGAAGACTGTACTCTTGAATGTTCTTTTTCATGTAAAATTTATTATAAATGCATTATTTAATTGTGCGTGTCTGTAAAGGGTGTGAGTGTGTGTGGGGGGGGGGGGGGGCATGTATGCAAGGCTGTAAGGTTTGCCTAGGGTACCTAATTCACTTCCTTATCCATGGGTTCTGGGCACGGGGTTTTGTCAGTTTTTAAAAATATAGATTGCAGGACAGAGCTGGGCTTTATTTGATAGGCCCAGGACAGGGATTGAATGAATCGGGGGGGGGGGGGGGGGGGGGGGAGGAGGCGGTGCAGCACAGTAATTATTACCACAGGGCAGCAAAAAAAATTGTACTAGCCTGGCTCCTCATTTTGCACTCAACCTCCCCCTCCCCCCCCCCCCCCCCCCCCCACATACACATACACTCAGGCCTCCTCCTTTTGCCCAAGCCTAGGAAACTCCACTGACCTTTCTGCTGCTGCTGCCACAACTTTGGTGTTGAATTCACTGCCCCTCACAGCTTACTCTTCCAGTGCCTCTGCCAGAGCGATGCTAGAAGCACCCAGGATTGCAGAAAACCGCATTCCCAGCGCTGCAAACAGTCCCAGGTTTCTGGCAGGTATGGGGAGAGTGGGAGGGTTAGGGCTGATGTGGGGGTGGAAGGAGGAAGCCTTACTTTTTTGTTTCTTTCATCAGGGAGGGAGTGGAGAGGAAAGGAAAGGAAAGGAGGGCCACCACTGAGAGTCTCGCTTTAAATTTTTGCTTTTTCCCTCAGAGAGGTGTGAGGGCCCTTTAAAATGTACAGGGAGGGGTGGGGATTTGGCCCCGAGGCCCCTAGTCAAGATATTTTTTAAAGCAAACAAGAGTGCCACTTAACTGGATATGTTTTAAAGATCTCCAGTTAATAATGGTGGCAGCTGCCAAAATGTTGTTTTGTTTTTCATTTACATTTTTAGGTATTTCCACACCCCCCCCCGGGTATTGCTTCGTTTCAAGTTTATTTTGTTTCTGTTCCTTTGCAGAAATGAAATAAACCTTTAAAAAAAAAAGACAAAAAAAATGAAATGGGCCTTTCCAGACCCCCTTTCACCTGCCCCCAAAAAGTGTGACAGGGCTGAAAACTACCCCCCCCCCCCCCCCGGCTCCCACTTACTCTGCCCATGATGATCTTCAGGGACCAGAGGGTTGCCCGCTTACCTCTGCTCCTGAGTCATCTTCTGGCACTTTCAAATGAGTCGCCAGTCAGCCCTGAGGCCGATGGCCGTAGTGACATCAAAATGATGCATTCTCAGGGCTTGCTGGTGGCACATTCTTGTACTGCTGAAGAAACGCGCAACAATACAAGAAAATGGTGCTGGCTGGCTGGCACCAAGATGACGCCATTTTGAAGTTACTAGGGCATTGATATCAGGACTGATTGGTGGCATTCGAAGATGGACAGTCCAGGGGTAGGAGGTGAGTGGTTTTATGTATGCTGCTGAACTGGTCAGGTTTACCTGTGAGAGGAATATATAAGGAATTGGAAATCAGTAAATTATGTTCAATGGTCCAGCATCATGAGATCATGAGTCAGACTAAGATGAGATTATGTTAATGTTCTTTTGACCTAGCTTGATAGTACCCTGGTAGGGAATCCATCAAGCTAGAGCAGGGATGGCGAACTCCAGTCCTTGAGGGCCACAAACAGGCCAGGTTTTCAGGATATCCACCATGAATATGCATGAGAAAGATCTACCTGCACTGCCTCCATTGACTGCAAACCTTTCTCATGCGTGCTCATGGTGGATATCCTGAAAATCTGGCCTGTTTGCGGCCCTCAAGGACTGGAGTTCGCCATCCCTGAGCTAGAGTGAGAGAACATTGTATACTCCTGGGGGAATTCTGCGCTACTGCAGAACACAGAATTTGCGCAGAATTCCCCCTCTGCGCAGAATTGTCAAATTCTGCGGAGAAAATAGCAGAGGAGACCCCGGCATGCCGCGAACGGAGTGCATCCTGCGGCACACGCTCCATTCGCGGCGAAGATGAAGGCCCGAAGCGAGGGTTTCAGAGAGGGAGCCTATATGAGGAGAGGGGGTGTGGGGGAGAGTGAGAGACAGCTTAGTTGGTAAGAGGGGGAGTGAGGGGGATGCTTGAGTGTGGGTTTCAGAGAGGGAGCCTATATGATGAGATTGTGAAGGAGTGTGTATGTGTGTGAGAGATTGGGAGCTCATGTGTATGAAAAAGGTATTGTGTGTATGTGAGGGTGCTAGCCTGTGTGAAGGGATTGTGTATGTGTGAGCCAGCCTGTGTGAAGGGGAGCATGAGAGAGACATAGGTAGCCTTTGTGAGGATGTATGTGTGAGAGAGAAAGGGAGCTTGTGTGGATGTGTGTGCAAGAGAGAGGGCCCTGTATGAGGGGATGTGTGTGTGCGTGCGAGAGAGTGAGGGAGCCTGTATGAGGGGGGGGGGTATATGTGGAAGGGACACTCTTACAGTGAATTTCTAGGGAAATTCTGCTCAAAATATTTAAAATCTGCACTTTAAGTAATAACTTTTTTCTGTGATAATTTAAAATGTAATTACTTAAAGACTGTCATGTAAATTGTGTTATTGACCAATATAAAGTTTGCAGAATTTTGCAGAATTTTCAGTTTTTGTGCGCAGAATTCCCCCAGGAGTAAAATAGAAATCTCATCTTTGTGTGAGTTTCCTAACTCCAAATCACATCAGATCTTCACCGAGGTCTACTGTACTGTTTGTGTGTCTCACTCTGCATGTAAAACTGGCCCCCAAAACCTAGAGGACCACCAAATCCTCACCTCGAGTTACTAGCTGGCCCTCCTATAGTGGTTTAAATAGCTCACTACTATACATATTATCCCAGAGACTTTCTCTTTCTCTCTCTCCCTTCCCCCTCCTCTCAGTCAAAAATGTACAAAACAGAATTTGTGAAAAGGCATAGTTATTTCCAGCATTAAAAACGTGTGATAGTGCCCCTCATTTTAATTGATACTGCCCAAACCACGCCCCAATCCCACCCCTTTGAATAAATTAGAAAAATGTACATTCATGCTGCACTTTGTGTAACTATTGCATGTGTTATGTTGTTATCATGTGCGTTAATGCCATATCACATTTTGAAGAATGACCCTGTTAGTACAACCCATGCTAAGACTATAGATTTGGAAAGTAAAGTGTTATAGTTTGCATAAAGTAATCTAGGGCATAAAGTGTCACCCAGTTTTCTATATGTTGAGCTTTTTTTTTCAATTCAATTCACTTCTTCAAATAACAATATCCAATAATATCTGTAACAAGGCTGCATGACTGAATTGCCATTGAACTGGCATTGCCGTGTAAAACTGTTCAAACCTTGTTTTATTCTAGCCCTATGATCTAAAAAATTCTAAAAGCCATAAAACACAAAAAAAATTGCACGAATACTGTATATTGAAGTTCTGATGAGTTCCCAGTTCCCCAGTGGTTTCATTTCTTACCGTATGACCTTCTAAACCTAGAGACTACAAACATACAAACTGGAAAAATCAGCATTAGAGCCCACATTTTGCCCTCGTCTGTTTTAGTGTGTGTTACAAGGAGTGGGGGAGGGGCAGCTTTACATGCTCCCACTGCCTTTTTCTGTATATTTTAGTACAACAGCATGCGGTCCGGTGCATTAGGCAAATAATTAAGAAACGAGTTAAGCACCCGGTCGCATTACTATCCGCACAGCTACAAACGGTGTGAGTTAGTGCCTGCTGTGCATTTGAAAAGGAGGTGGGTAACCAGAAAGCAAAACCTCCCTGCCAATTGGCCAGACTCTCGCAGCTGCAGCTGGGCTCAGTCTGCTGCTAAAGAGCAGTATCGATCCGAAGGGTAAATGTGGAGAGAACTGGAGAGAGGTGCCCAGTCATTTCTGAGAAGAGAAAAAAAAAACAAACCCATTCCAGTAAGAAAGTGCTTCCTTCCTCCCTATCTGCCTTGCTTGGCAGATCCTTTTGTGAAGGGAGACGGTAGATGAAAAAGCAGTTTGCCCCACTGTTGATTTAAGACGCAAACAAACAGAAGCTCTTTCTCTCGGAGCAGGCTCTTGTGGACACTCGTGCTGCCGCTGCCGTAGCTTTTTTTTTTTTGCTGCAATTTCGTCCTCAGGTAAGGATTTGTTTCTCTTTCGATTTGGATCGTATGTGATTCTTTGGCGAGAGCCCCTGCGGGTAGGCACAGGAATTCATAAATGAGGACTTGCGAGGAGGCTGAGCTCGTGTGCAAGGTAATATTTTCCACCAGATCTTCTGTCTTTAGTGCCAGGTTGCTGGGGCATTTCCCCCCCCCCCCCCCCCACACTTTTTCAGTGCTTTGGTTTAGATATTACAAGTTTATCAAGTTCGAACGGGAAATGCCAGGATGCTAATGAAATGTGGAAGGTAAAAAGTTCCAGTGAACAGTGGAAAATGTTGATTGCTGTGCTTTTAATTTGCTGCTTTATTAGCAAATAGACATTCTGTTTTGAGCGTTAAGCATACATTGCTGTTTTATTATTAGATACATATAATAAGATATAGAATAGAATGCACATCCTTTGTGTCTCTTTTGTGTTTCTTGAAAGTTGTTTAAAGTGGCTTTAGAAAAGTCTACTGCTGAAAGCAAAAATATGGTGTTTCAAATGTTTTAAAACAATAAATGGGAAATCTAAATGCTAGAATGGTGCATAAATTGGTAGGTGCACATATGGTACACATATTCACATTTTCCATTTTATCCCAATGGGAGAAAGGAAACAAGTTTTAAAAAGATTCCAGGTCATTGACCTGCCATGACCTGGCAGACAATCACCATCACCACTGCTATTGGTAGGTAATTGACAGCTAAATAGAGCATCAGCGATAGCATGAACTGATCACTGTAAATGTGACAGATGTGAGAGATACTTCAAATATACTGTAATATATCTCTCTGTATTGTAAAAATGTGGTATATAGGGTGTAATAGTGAGAAAAGAAAATGTGCAAAATTTGTACTGAACTTTGATTTTTAATATAAATCAGGTACCTACTAAAATATTTTTATGGGAACCTTATACTATTTGTGTGTATTGCTTTATGAAACAAATTGTAGCTGCTGTCGGTGGCTTCCGGAAAGTAAAGGCACTGTGCTCTGAGCTCTGTGACCTTTTTGCATCGTCTGTTCTAAAGAGTTTATCGGCCACTTTTCATGGTTCTGTGGATTCATGTCACCCAGATGATAAGGAAAGATTGGCAAATATTTTTCTTTCTGTACTTTTCATAAACTGTGATCAGATTGTAATATCTTCTATGGTATTTAAAAATATTAACAGGTTCATAAGTCAGAAATAGACACTGGTAACCCAGCTGTTTTAGTTGACTTTTATCAATGTACATTAAGGACGACACTGATGAGGTAATATACTAGATGAATAATGCAAACAGATTAGGTAAGGCTAATGCAATGTACCTGTATGTTTATTCTCTGCTCTAAGAGAAAAAATAGAATCAAAAGTGGGGAGCCAACTGTCTCCCTTGGGTGAGATTTGTTTCAGATTTGTCAGTCATGAGCTAGTCAGGGATCTTTATTTCAATCCTATTAATATCTTATTATGCATTTCCTTGAACAAAAACATTGTGTTGCTGGGAGCCTTCCAGGACTCATTCATAAAATACCTCCACAGCCCCCAAAGCCAGATGGTTACTCTACCAAAACCATAAGCAGGCAACAGCTGAATTGATTTGGTGTGCTAAGGAGAATACCAAGACATAAACTGTAGGCTTGCATCTTAACTAAGCAAACCAATCGTCTTGTAGTTTTTCTCTAGTGACATCAAGGTGCCCTTTCTAAAGAGAATGCTGACATTTCTTTTTCTGAGTTTTCTCCTCTGTTCATGAGAAATGAAGTATGTTATATGTTTAAACAACTTGCAAGCACAAGCAGAAACAATGCTGGTTCTCTTTTTTTTTTTTTTTTTTACCCTTTAATTTGATGGTGCAATTTAATTTTCTTCTGAAATTTAAGGATGGATAATTAATTAATATGGGTAAATACGAGGTTCTGAATTCATGCCAAGCTCTTGCCCTGTTACTTTCTAAGGGGGCTGCCTGGTACCGAGTAATTATGCATGAAAACTAAGACAGTAGAGGAGGGTAACTGTCACTGTCTTATGATGTTGTGCATCTTTCTTCATGGGAGCAAGATATTGCAGCATGCTAGTCATTGGTTGTTCCATACACTGGTTTGGTTGCACAACCATCCAAGAAACAGAGGATTCATAAAGTGCATGCACTAATAAGTAATTACATTTCATGACCTCCAAGTAACAGTGTCAGTTAGAGGCAAATGTACTAAAATGCAGTAATACCAGTCATTAAGATGAATAAGTACAGAGTTTATCTTGTTTATTAATGGCCTAGGTCAATGAGCTGCAAATGAAAGAGATGGTACAGTACCTAGTATATGTGCATGTGTACATATGAAGGATATTCCAAAACTAAATTACACCTCCCCGAGGTATAATTAAGGTTTTTTATGTTAATGCATCTGTGAATGATTTTGTGTGTGTACTTTTCACTATGCTAATATGTAAGGAGCTATTTTGCATAGGTTTGCATCTCATTACCATAGCAAAAATTGAACATTAAAAGTATTACAAGCTAGTTTATACACATTTACAGCAGTGTTAACACATGTAAACTGCCTTGTGGGCGTTAATTGAGCATTTAATGTACACTAACCATTTGTGATAGCATTTAGCATGCATTAGTACATTGGTCCCTTAAGATTTTATCTTTATTTTCTTGGAATTTTCTTTATGGGATGAGTGCCTTTTAGAATGTTTTCAACAGAGAAAAAAAGGTATGTGTGTTTTATTTTTTAATACAGCCATAAACGGCTTGTAATGAAATTATGCAGCTAGAACACAGAACTGTGAACCTGAAATATTTTACCGTATTTTTCGCTCCATAAGACGCACTTTTTTTCCTCCAAAAGTGGGGGGAAAATGTATGTGCGTCTTATGGAGCGAATATAAAAAAAACAAACAATAATCTAACACCCCCCCCCCCTTCCTGACTCCCCCAAGACCTGCCGACTTAGTTTACCGCAACCCCCCACCCTCCTGACCCCCCCCAAGACCTGCCAAACGTCCCTGGTGGTCCAGCGGGGGTCCAGGAGCGGTCCGGGAACGATCTCCTGGGCGTGGGCCGTCGGCTGCCAGTAATCAAAATGGCGCCGACGGCCCTTTGCCCTCACTATGTCACTGAGACCGACCAATAGCAGCGGTCGGTCCCAGTGACATAGTGAGGGCAAAGGGCCGTCGGCGCCATTTTGATTACTGGCAGCCGACGGCCCACGCCCAGGAGATCGTTCCCGGACCGCTCCTGGACCCCCGCTGGACCACCAGGGACGTTTGGCAGGTGTTGGGGGGGGTCAGGAGGGTGGGGGGTTGCGGTAAATTAATTCGGCAGGTCTTGGGGGGGGTCAGGAGGGTGGGGGTTGTTAATTTAAAGGGTTGGGATGGGGTTTTTTTTTTTGGGGGGGAGGGGTTCCCAGAGAAAAAAGTTTTCTGATCTGGGGAGTGGACCGAAATGGCCCTCCCCAGACCCGAAAACAAAATGGGGAGAAAAAAAAAAGCTATGCACTCCCCTAATTTGCTCCATAAGACGCCCAGACGCAGAGCCGGTTTAGCACAATTTTTTTTTTTTTTTTAAATTTTCCCCCTCTGAATCCTAGGTGCGTCTTATGGTCAGGTGCGTCTTATGGAGCGAAAAATACGGTATATTCTCTTTTCCACCATTTAGTATGTGACCTTGAGAAATTTAATACCTTTCTTCCTTTTTACAGGTTTATTAAACCATGGTTATGGTGACCTTGTGAGTTACCTTGTAGACTGAGCATGCCATAAGAATATAAAAAAAAATAAAATTAAAAATAAAACTATATGAACAGAAAAAGGAATGTAACTTTACAAGTAGCCATGATTTGAGCTTCTGTTGATAAATTATCTGACTACATTATTTAGATGCCTTTTTGAAACCTTAGAGTTTGTTTATGTAAATGAAGCTGCCTGGTACTTTATATGCTACTGGGCCTGTTGTGTGTGCACACTTTTTGTAAGTCCTATATGAATTGTATTTGATATTGTTATTGCTCATGCCCATTATTGTCACAAAATACAGTTGCTTGTGCTAAGAATACATACATGAGTCTTTCCAGTCTTTGAGAAGGATAAATTTGTCATATAGGAGCCCATAAACATTTATGGGAATAAACAATCTCTCACACAATGACTTCAGCTGTCAACATCACTTGTACTGTATCTAGTTTCATGCAAACTTTTGTGATTGCATATTTTAGAATGTGAGATGTCACATAGCTCAAAAAAGTTGAGAAATGTCAGTGAGAAAAGTAATTATTCTTGAACTATTTCAGGAAAAAAAAAGTCGGAGCTGTGTAGATTGTATCTATGTATAAGAAACGCTTTCCTGTCTTTCTGGCCCCAACAATCTACATCAACATACCATATTTTCCTTATAAACAAGAGAAAAGTAATATCTGTTTCAGGAAGTGCAGAACTGAGAGCCACTGACATTTGCTGTGGTGATTAAACTTTTATTTAAGACTATATGAAATGTAAAATCCATGTGAATTCGAGAATAGCTAATGTACAAACCATCCCTACTAATAATTCTGATAAGATGAGGCGTAGGAAAGTGATGGCTTTCAAAAATCATACTTGCAATTTTGGCAATGGTAGTATAAAATACAATCATAATACAATATGTGAGTTTCTATGAGATGGACGGTATCTGTGAAAGACTGCATGCCCTACTGAATAAAGCATGAATCTCAAATTTTATAAGATGGTCCAAATCGAGATTGAAAAACCCAAACCCAAATGTTGATGAAGAATACTCCTGGCAATCACAAACATTCTCTCTCTGCTTTTACTTCCCCTTTGGATGAGAAATTTTCTTCCCATTTTCACCAGGACAAAAAAAAACAAAACATTTTCTCTCCCTTCCCTTTTGCCTTCCAGAATTTTCCCCTTGAGAAGGAATATCTTTTCTTCTCCATTAGATCAGAAAATGGGAAAGAATGTCCTCTAAACTCTCAAGGAAATGCTCATTCTTTCCTGCAAGCAGAAATATGTAGTAATTTAATCTGCTTTGCCATAAATCATTTTAAGAAAATAACTTTTATCCCACTTATGATCAAGTCACAGATGAATGATTCAAATCACAAAAATGATAGCTTTACAAAAGGTTGAGCCCCTTTTAAGTTAGGGCCAATGTTCTAACCTACAAGTGGATTTACAAGAATGAACCATTACCATGTATATATTTTTTTCATGGTACTGGCTTATTTAAATATATTATCTAATTGGTTCACAGGGACTCTGCTCCCTAGAAAGACAACTTACCCATTGACTGAACCAGGAGACAAGGATGACAGCATACCCATCATCTGAGTCAAAAGAAACCCCAAAATTCATTAATAGCGTCCAATAAAAGCCCCCAATTGCTAAACCCAACAGGGCAGGAGAGCAGTAATGATGCAACCCTTCACTTACCCAATTCTCTCTCTTCCGGTCACTCAAGCACAGTATATTTGCACTACTAGTAAAGCCCACCCAAGAATGGGGAAAACCTGTGAAGTGTAAGAAGTGTGGTAGTAGAGTATTCAGGCTGAGCTTGGGAGTACTGTGTGGTAGAAGAGAGGGGATTGGACAATTCAAAAAGAGGAGGATAACTTGGAAATATGGCCAGAGAGAGGGGCAGAGCTCAATTTCCATTTGTGATAATAGACAGTGGATTGGACAATACATTGAGAGAGAGGGGTAGAGCTAGAGAGTACAGGGAAAGAGAGAGAGAGGCAGAGCTCGATTTCCATACAGAGAGAGAGGGACAGAGCTGGAGAATACAGAGAGGAGGAGACAGTCAGAGCTCAATTTGCATACTGGTGATGCAAATTGTTTAGATGCCTTCAGGCAGGAAACATAGGGAGGGAACGGAAAAGGGGAGAGAGGTGGTACAGAGGAACAATAGTCCAAAAATAAAAGATAGTGAGGGAAGCAAGATTCCAAACAGAGGCCATGCTACACACACATTGGGCTCCCATTATTTCAAAATCAGAGGCTCTTATCACAAAAAGCTGTGTGAAAAAGTTTTTGTGAAAAGGGATTCTTGGTCGTAATCAAAATTTATGAATTAATTAATTACCTCTCTCTTTCTTGGGGGGATTTTTTCGAGTTTTATGAGATACAAAAAAAGAAATAAAGAATAATAACATTTGATGTGGGTTGTTTGTTGTGACTTGTGGTGAGTTACCCTCATTTGTGGATTTTTTTGATTGATGTAATTATGCTATGGCAAATTTCTCTAAGGAGTTGATTTGAAATATTTAATCTCTTGCAAGATGAAATAGAATCTCTTTGTAAATATTTAGAATGTCTTTACAATGTGAAATAAAGCAAATTCCACAAATAAAAATTCAGAAATATGATTTCATGTGCTATTTGCTGTTTTTTTTGTGCATAATTATGTTTGCAAAGTTGTTCACACCTTAATACAATCGGCCTCATTGAGAGTCATAGCCAGGATTGATCTCCTCGCTCCTCATTTTACCACAATACTGCAACCAACAGAGGTCATGTCTGATCTATTGCAGCTAAAACCATACAATCGGCACTGCACTGTTGGGATATAGGTTGCAGCTTTGCTAACATGCATGAAGTAGGTACAAACCTATGAATATGCAATTACCTTATCCTGGTCAAGCCAAATAACTAGCAGATGGGGGAGGGCCTTGACCATTTTGCTAGATGTGGAGCTCTCCATAAGCTTAGCCAAATAAACCAATCAGATATTGCAAGTGCAGCTTGTTCTTAAACCATAGTGCTAGCTTGGGTGCTCCCTTCAGGCATGACTTATCCCACTATGCCCATGCACTACCAGGGTCCCCAGAATATTCTTGCCACACCAGCTAGATGGTCAAAGAGAGACCAATAGCTTTACATCCAATTACGTTTAATAGAGAAATACCAGTTGCCTTGGGTTAGCCAAGTAAACGTAAACAAATCTTCCTGCTGCAATGTAACCAACATCATAAGTCAAAACATCTTTGAAAACAAGCCCAGTTCAAAAGACAGGTTTCATGCTCCAAATACTGGGGAGAGCAAAAGGAGAGCAAGCCACTGTTGTTCCTCTTATCTCTCCTCGGTGTCCCACCATCCCCACGGTCCCTGGAGCTGAGCCTCCCTATCGCATGCTGCCAAGAACAGCCTCTTTCAAATCACAAACCATACCACTTCCGCAGAATCGTCTACCCCCTCACCTTTCTCCTCCTCCACCAGTGCCCGGTGAGGCAGTGGGAGAAGTGAGTTGGAGGTATCACTGCCTAGCACCGTGCTAACCTCGGCAACTAGAACGCTGCCCAGATACTTTACCATGTATATGTTAAATGTTATAAGGTCTGACAATATATAGAAGTCCGTCTGGTTTGTTGGGGGTGGGCACAGAAATGTATTTAGCTCCTTTGAAGTAAAGCTAGTGGCAACCCGCTTCTGACTTAACAGCAGGGACTTTTTAGCTACTTTTGCAGCTCTGTCCTAGGCAGATACACACATTTCTCCATAAAGACAAGGGAAGAAGAAAACTGGAGCAGCTGAGTGCAGACAGGATTAGGAACTTTGGTCTAACTGGCTTAGTCCTGGTTTTACCTCTTTTCTATGAATGTGTTTATCGTTTGGATTTCTCTAAGAAATCCAGTACTGGCCCAGGAGGCAACTTTAGGTGTAGATTGTATCCCTCACACTGCTCATTTCAATCTTAAGGTTGCCTTTCAGAACTGGCAGGGCTGAATTAGAGCTCTTTTCCAAATTGGAGATCCACAATCAATATACTTATGAGGTAAATTAAGATAAAACTCAATAAACTGTTAGCTAATTAAATGGGAGAGAACTGGATTACATTGGAAAAGGGGAGAGGATGGAATCCTTGAACAAAAGGAGGCAGGTTAGAAAGTTGGGCAGAAGGAGGAAAGAAAAGAGTTTAAAAGAAATGAGAAACAAAAGCAGATTACAAGTCAGTAGTGAGGCTGAGAAAGAAGAATGGGAATAGCACATGATAAATATTAGCCCCCAAATATCCATATTTAAAAAGGAAGTGGTTGAGCATTCAGGCACTATGAAAAAAAGGGAAATTTGTAGTTAATAGTTTATCATTAAGGAAAATGTGGAGAGCAATCTGCATCTTTGCTGAGCAATGGTAAGAAAATGGGAACCATATGATCTACCTTTAAGGAATGGGGGGAGAGAGTTCGGTGAGCTGACATAAAGATCCATATCTTCCTAACATTACAATAAAAACGATATGGTTGGCTGAGCTATTGATTGGCTATGGTAGCGCGGTCGTGCTTCCAAAGTTATAATTACTGCTCGCTTACATTTTCACTCACGTGCTCTTGCAGCAAACAGGAATTTGGCAGGGGCAGATGCCACACAGCAATTAGGCAGGGAAAGGATATTCCCTTTCATTGTATCATTGTGATCCGCACTGGGCAGACACCAGGAAGCTGCGGAATAAAAGATGTTTAAATAAGAAAATAAATAACTATAAAAGCCTGACTTTTTTACTAAAGACGTTACGGCTGAATGCCAGATTGCAGCACTGATTATTGGACCCAGATGAGGCTTCGTATAGTAGAAAGGTTTTTTCCACATTGGGTTCTGTGGTGGGGAGAAAGGAAATTTCAGAGGACAGGCTATGAGAGTCAAGTGGATGAGTCCATTGCAGGTAGGTGAAACCTAAAAAAGAATGCAAAACTTTCTATTGTAGTGTATAGCAGAGCAGTATTGGATTAGGTGTGCACAAACAAACATGCAACTTTTAGATCTGAGGCCTTCATCAGTCATTGGGCCCTGCCTCTTCCTTGGATGCTGCTGCTGTCCTTTGCCCTAATGCTTCCCTGTGCTCTCCACCCTGCAGTAATGGTTGCGTAGTGATCTCACTCTCCACTTCCAGCACTGCCGGCAGTGTTCTGCTTAATAGATCTGCACCACGCAGCACCAGTAGCATATACTGGTACTTGTTCTCACTCTAAGCTGTGAATATAAAAACAGTGCCAGCAGTGTGTGTGCGTGAATCTGATCCAGTAAAACGAACACCACAATAGAAGCAGGAGGCAGATGGAAGGATGAAGCACAGCAAGATGTGCAGCATGGAACCAAAAGAGGTGCGTGGAAAAGGAAAGAGCCCTGGAAACACAATTACAAAGGCTGGAAAACTACTTTAAAAAAAGAAATGTGACCATTGTCTTTTATGCAAAATAAAGACATTTAAAATAGTATTATTTATGCAAATGTATTGCATGATCTACTCATGATCCGCTGCAGAAAACTAAGAAACTCAGCTTTTTAAATTCAAACAGAAAGTGAAAATGCTTGCATTTTTTTGAAATTTAAACTTTGGGGTATCCCAGAATTTTGGTTTAAGAAAAAAACGAAACAATTTCTGTTTCTATGCACTGAAGAAAAATATTCGAGCACTTTCAAAAGTCATCACTTAGAGGAATAACTCTGCCTTTCGGAAAGATGACAACTGTCAAAATTCTGACCATTAGTGAGCTCTTGAATAAAGCGCTATAGTGAGTTTTGATTGGTTATAAAAATATCATGCATCTAAAATAACCATCGAGTCAGTGAAATCCATGCCATATAAGTCTTTGAAACCAAATGATTTTATTTAATATTTATGTTCATTTTCAGTAAAAGTATACACCTTTATCCATGTACAGTATGCATGAGTAATGGAGTTTGATTGAGCTTTAAGGTGATTTTTTTTCTGCTTGGGAGTGTGATAGGGATGTATCCTTGTTTGTAGTTGAATGAGAGCGTATTTGTTTGAAGTGAAGTGTGAATCAATAAAAGACTTGTTTGGAGAAACTGTTGGAATAGCAGATATGTAGGAAGGCAAGGACTTAATACACCTAAATCTCGAGAGAGCTGCGCTGAAGCAAGAGCCGCTGAGAGCAGAGCAAGACTGTGGCCTGTCTAACTTGCTAAACTATTGCTTGCTGAGGGAAATGTGATCGGGGTCTAAAGGCATTACTTTCTGTTTTGAAGAAGTTGAGCTTTGAAGTATATTTCTATCTGCTTGAGAGTGTGATGGACCCATTTTCCTTTTTTTCCCCACCCATTCTTGTCTCAAATCTGCATTCACAGACTGTTTCCCAATTAAATGGCAGGAAGAAAAGATATTGAAACCATTGCAAAGATTCTAGTACAGGACTTAAATGGACATGGGAGTGAGCACCAGTAAGAACCTGAGCATCTGTATTCTAAATAACTTGTAATGCCCTCATTGTATTGGCGGTCAATCCCATGTAAACAGAATTACAATAATCTAAGGTCAACAGTACAAGCAACTGGAGAACAGGATGAAAATCGGGGGGGGGGTGGCAGGGATGGTTTTAGCCTTTGCAAAAGTTGTAATTTATAGAACAAGGACCTTATAACACTGCTAATATGTAAGTGGAATGATAAATCAAGTTCATAAATTACCCCAATGTTTCTTAATTGACAAACAGCTGGAATCATAGTGCTATTGTTCTGTATCATGTTAATGGAAGCCACATCACTTTTGGGAGTTTAAGAGAGTATCTGTTATGTCAGTTAAAACAGTGAGGCACAAATTTTATTCTGGGTTGCTGAGCCCAGGGGCAGTTTGGTTCTTTGTTAATTGAAATGCATTAATTTTAGAAAGCAATTCCTATAAAGGATTTCAAAACTTTGCCTTTACTCAGCCATCACACGTTTGTGTGGCACAGCTAGGCTCCTTCGTTTTCTGTTTAAATTGATTTTCACCCATACATTCCTGTAATATTCCAAAGGAGACAATTGGTTTAAACTGTTATTCATCCTAATTTTAGGCCGATTAAAAAGATGTTTTAGAGCGGTAGAAGCAGCATTTCAATGCCTCCAGCCACTGCCGGAAGCCAGAATGGGCCAAAGTGCATGCTGTGTTTCAAGTTTCATCTCTCACAAGTGAAAATGCTCACCCTCCAGTGCCACCCATGCTGTTTTTCAAGCCCCGCCTTCTCACCTCCCATGCAGCCATAGTGCCTGCTGTCTGGTGTCCCGAATGCATTTGAAGCAGGCCCTGCCCACCAGAAGCTCTTCCCGGCAGGCTCCCTGGCACTGCACAAAAGCAGAAGTGCAATACTGCAGCCTGCAGGAGCCTCAAGAATACTGCTGAAGGAAAGAGGAGAAGCCTGGGGCCTGGTAAGGTTGAGTGCTGTTGCATTGCAGGGGGTAGAGGTAGAGGCAGCTTTTCAGCTGGAGGTGAGGAGAGAGGGACATGCTAAGCAGTGGATGGGGATAAAGATGGGGATGCTACCAAGTTGTTAAGTGGGGGTGGTGAGAGAATCTGCTTATTAGTTTTTTTTTTGTTTTTTTTTATTGTTCTGGCTTCTGTCCACCAACATACACTCTGATATTTACCCAGAAAATGAATGAATTATATTTTTCAACTGATTTTTATCCTGTTTTTATTCTTGTCATAGAAAACCCCAATAAATTCCTTGGAAAAATAAGGAACAATAAAAAAAACCAAAAATGAATATCCCTAAGTACAGCACATCTTCTTACACAGAGCCAAGAACAGAAAGAAATTTCTGGAATTATCTATAATAAGAGACGATCATTTTCTGAGGTACAGATTACACAGGGCACAACTATTATTATGACAAAATCCCACTGCAGTACTTTTTCAGCATAATGCTTGCTAATGGATTAGCACTGGACCTGTGAGATCATCACTGGCAATTGCAACTGCAACACCAGTTAATTTTGCCCAGTCTAATTCCAAATCACTAATGGCTAGGCACAGTTGTGCAAAAATATCATCGCCTTTTGCCGTACCCTTGAGGCTTTGGATGTCAGCAAGCTCCTCAGAGGTTGAAATTTGAGTCAACACCGCAAATAAAAATTAGAAGCTGTGACATGTTTCTTACATCATTGCTTTCATATAGTACAAATGACAAAAAAGTTGAAACTGTTATATCGATTTGCAGCTGGATAAACAAGTTATCCCCCATCTCTTCAATTCTTCAATTAATTATACTTGAAGAGAGACTGACAGAACAGAGAGAGAGAGAGTGTTTTTCTTCTCCAGGCAACTGCAGCCATGAACTGTTTAACAAAGTCTCCATCTCTAAAGGGCCTTCCACTGTCCACAACCTGCTTAGCAACATACAAAGCTGGCACAAACCCAGGACAGATTTCTGTCTGAAAATCTGTTGCTGCATTGAGAGTCCACTTTTAAGTCTTGCAGTTTTGTCAGATTCCACTTCTCCATACAGAATATCATATTTTTCTTTCCAATGAGTCTCAAAGCATCAGCTAACCATGCATTCCGTATATACAGACACCAGATCCTGGCAAATAAGACTAACGGCCTTTTTTCTGTACTGTAGAAAACAATAATTGTTTGTCAACTCTTGGTTGAACACCTTGCACTCTGATTCTGTCTTCCTCTTCTTCCCCTTATTAGACGTGTTGGAGAACAGATTCTTGTCCCAGGCCTTCAGTAAGCCTAAAATAAGAAAATCCAAAAAAATAAGATACAGTGCAATTTGTAGACAGTAAAGCACAATGATAGAAAGGGAAGGCATGGAAAAATACCGAGTTTAATACAGCAGCTTAATTCCCAGGCTTCTCTCACATCAGGTCTTTGTCACCAGTCAGTGACGAGGTTTGCTGCAAAATTCACAACTTCTTAACTTGCCAGTGCTGTCCTAGCACATACGAGTCCTGAGAACAAATTCAGCTTTGTTGAATGCACTAGAACAGCAGTGGAATTCTCACAATAAACAGTAATTACCAACCCATTAAATACCTTTCAAATATAAACTCTTAAATGGGAAGAGATGTTCATGTTGGAAAATAATGAGTAATGGAGCAACAGGGGTGGGGGCAAAAGATGAAAATGTGCTGGGTGGACATGAAAGAGAGTGCCGCTACTGCCGCTGGGCATAGGTGGCAGGGCAGGGGGGGGGGGATTGGGAAGGATTTTCATTTCTACTCTTGCCAACCTGTTTTGGCTCCAGTATCTCTCCTCTCTGCCCTACCATGCATGCCCAGCAGCAGTACTATACCCCTTCTCTTCCACCCAATACCCAGCCTTTTCCCCAATTTAGCCACTCTCCATCCTGCTGCTCCATAGCAGGTTCCTCAGAGACGTTACTCACCACATCTACACGCCTCTCCTCAGATACTGGGCAGAAGCAACTATCAACAGGAGAAATGAACATCATTGGTAGTTTTTCAAGACGTTCTTTCTTCTCTTGGCATTCACCCCTGGCTAGCATATCTCCTCTCTACTTTACCACCCCTGCCCAGAAGCAAAAGCATCTTCTTTTTCATCCCCCCTCCTGCAGTCGATCTCCTGCCGGCGCCATTTTCCATACGGAAAACGATTCGCGGCGGGAAATCGCTCCCTGACCCCCGCTGGACCTCCAGGAACTTTTGGCCAGCTTGGGGGGGGGGGGGGCCTCCTGACCCCCACAAGACTTGCCAAAAGTCCAGCGGGGGTCCGGAAGGACCTCCTGCCGTCGAATCCTGTTGGTCTATGGCCGCCGCCATTTTTCGGCGCCATTTTGGAAAATGGCGCCGGCCGAAGACAACAAGATTCAGTAGCAGGAGCCCGTTCCGGACCGCTGCCGTTCCGGACCCCCAGGTAATTTAAGTCATTTGGGGGGGGGGGGTTCGGGAGGGTGGGGGATTTAATTTAAAGGGTCGGGGATGGGTTTTAGCGGGTTTTAGTGTGCCGGCTCACGATTCTAACGATTTATAACGATAAATCGTTAGAATCTCTATTGTATTGTGTTCCATAACGGTTTAAGACGATATTAAAATTATCGGACAATAATTTTAATCGTCCTAAAACGATTCACATCCCTACGGTTTCTACCTTCAGTGGCTCAGAAGAGGCTCCTGCCTGCAATGCTGAAACAATTCTAGGGTTTCCAGGAGGATCCTGGCTGTGGAATTGAAGAGGTTCCAGATAATAATAGGTGAGGTTCCTGGCTGCCATTGCTAGTAGTGAAGAGGATTCTGGCTGCTGCAGTGGCATCGAGCAGGCTCCCAAAGCAGAACACAAGCCTGGTGGTGAAAAGGAAAGAAAGGGCTCAACAAGACTGTATGTATTTCCCATCCTCTTCACAATGTCAGCAGTAGGCTAGCCTGAGGAGGAGGGAGAGAGGAGGATCCTCATCCAGGAAGCAAGCATCCAAAAGCCTTCCTCAAAGTATATTCCCCACCCCACCGGAGCCTACCCCTGACATCACTGGTTAGCCAGCTGAAGGGGAGGAGAAAGATGAAGATCATCAGCACATGGCAAGGCAGAAGCACGAAGTAGAAAGTGTCCCCCAGGCATCAGCTACAGTGAAACATGCTGGCATTCAGTAGTCCATTAAAATTGTGTCCACAGGCCACTTGTGCATAGGTCGTAATGTGAGGACCCCTAGCATAGAACCTATCAAAAGTGATTTCCTGGCTCTGGGAGAGAAGGTGAAGGAGATTGGTGCACAGGTGGTATTCTCCTCTGACTCCCTGTCAAGGTGGTAGGGAAGCTCACATTCTGGCAATTAATGAATGGCAAAAAATACAAACCCCACTTAAACATATATAGATGTGTGAAAACTTGAACTTCTAATAAAACAGAATGACCATCATATTGCACAATGAAGAGCACATCATATAGGGCTCAAAAAGCTGCCCATTTAAGTGCTTCGGTTTTAATCATCAGTCATTCTGAAAATGAGTGAACAAATTAAACTCACCCAAATTTAAATGAACTATGAGATTATCTTAGTGTCCAGTCCAATATTCCCCCCCCCCTTTTTTTTTTTTTTTTTTTTTTTGAAGAAAAACAAAAATATTAAATTCTTATTTGCAGTGTATGTATAACTTGAAACACACTTATTTGTGAAAAGGTTATTGCAAAGACAGGTGGATGCTGTATGCTGTTAGTTCCATATTAAATAATTGCGCTGCCCGACATTGCAATGTTTGGGAAGATGATTTGTCTTCCTTCTTCAGGGGGACAAAATCAAGATTAATGGCAGCAGAACCCCAAAATTTACTGTCTTGAGCTTCAGGGGGACATAATCAAAATAAATGTTAGCAGAACCCTACTTTCTTGAAACAAAAAAATGCATCAAAAGAAGGGTAAATAAAAAATGTGAAAAAGTTGAACACACATCAATTAAATAGGCAAAAAGGAAAAACAAAACATGTGAACTTACTCACTGTCTGGAGAGGAAAATGCAAAGATGAATAAAGACACTGCTTTTGATGAAATGGGAGAGGAGCTGCCACTATTAAAAGTTATAAAAAATGAATCTAACTAACAAATGTATATAAGCAGTTCAAAAAATGAATGCAATTATAACAGTTCCAAACTTACAGTAATAGAAGCGTTTCTCATTTGTGTCCCAGCATCCTGCAGGCTGGCAGTACGGACAAACCACATTTTCAAGCTTTAAATAAGGGACATGGCGCGAACGCAGCTATCAATCACTGTGACCGCTTCCGGTGTCCTCAGCTTTTTTTTTTTAAACCAATGCAAAATGCTCACTCTTTGTAAATTCACTTAGTAATCCTGTGCTATGTAATATAAAATGGGGAAAGAAATAAACAATTAATCCCACTGCATTTCAAAACGAACAAAGGAAAAACTAAAGCCAATGTCAGGGTTGCTATCCATGAGATTGACTCAGTCTATCCGTTCAACAAATGGATAACAACAAATGAGAAAACAAAGAAAGAAAAATGAATAAAACAGGAAAATAGACAATTATTGAAAAAATAAAAAACTATATCCATAAAATGTGTGTAACTATACTGATAGTGAACAGTTATACCAGAGAAAAAGACAAAGGCAAGAAAAATGAAAAATTAAATGGAAACAGACCCCCCTTTTAAAATGTAATAAACATGAAAGACCCCATAGATCCACACACAATCAGAAAAATTCCAAAAATGAAAAGATTATAACAAATGCCAATCAATTTTATCATTAAGACCCCACAGGACAAGAGTATTAAGTTTGTATATCCAGATCCAAGATGGCGCCCTAAGGAGAGGTCGCTGTAAAATTGGCTCCTCTAGATTGAATCTTGCCGCTTACCTACATGCCCCATACCAAGAGGAAGGGCAGGATCCAGCCGGAATCCTCTGTGCCGACTGTGATGACACCCTCCCAGCTGACAATAGAGGGCTTTTTTGCACCGACAAATGCATCCATTCCGGGAGGGAGGTCCGCGGAGACACTGGGTGAGGAGCATGCCACATTGTTCCTGGATGTACAAACTTCGCTGAGCCCCGGAGCGCCCAAGACACCCTTGCCCCCGACCCACAGCAATAACCGAAAACAGGGTTGGCTCTCCCGGCAAAGGATTGCCGAGTTGGGTGCAGCTGCAGAGGTGGGAGGAGGATTATTTGCTGCGTGTGAAAATGTTGGAAGCACTTCGGTGGTGGATAAAAAAACTCAGGAGGTGAGAGCCGCCAATGAAGGGAATGCCAATGCAGATCAGAGTGCTTTTCTTGCTATTTTAATGGGGGAAGAGGACTCGACCAACGAAACCGTCAGGATTTCAGAGGTTTGTTGAGGAAGAAGGTAGGTACTGACCTCAATCAGAAACTGGTCAAGCCATGAGACATAACTCTCGAATCTGTATGGAACGCTCTGGTTATACCTGAGAAGTCGATTTCATCTTTAACTCAGGCTTTAACAAAACGTCAGTAAACTATACAAAAAATTGAGCCTGTAGTGATACAACATGATGTCAAGTTTAAGGATTTGGATGTAAAAATTGCAGCGATGCAAGAAGTTCAGGCAAATTTAGTGAAATCAGAATTGGCTACCTGTAAAAAAATTAGAAAATTTGGAATTTAAGGGCTTTAAATTTCCTCAAGTAAGATTGATTTCCTTGAGAGATCAGTTCAAGAAATACATGCTAGAGGTACTGCAGGGCCCATTGGAGACAATTCCCCCAATCTCAAGTATCTATTTTGCCTCGAATATAGCGCCGGCTAGCCTACCTCAGGGTGCAGATACTGACTTAACAGCTTTCCTGGAAACTACAATGGAGGAGCAGATAGAGGCCCGAGGAACAATTTTGATCTCCTTTGTGTTTTCTGCTGACAGAGATATGATTTTGAAACTTTTTCTTCGAAATAGAGACAAGATGTTCTATGGGCAAAAGATCTGGATGTTCCCGGACATTACTAAACCGACACAAATACGACGAAAAAAAATGTTAGAAATTTGCCAAGCAGCTAGGCAGTTGGGTGCTAGGATAACTATAAGGTATCTGTGTAAATGCGTATTAAATCTGAATAATGCTCGCTATATATTCTTTGAACCAAAGCAGTTACGATCATTTTTGGATAGCCATAAGATTGAGCGGCGTGAGGCCTAATGGTCTTGAGCTAAGCAATAATGCATTATTCCTCCTTTATTTTCTTAATACAAGTAATAATTGAGTAGATAATGTTCCTATTACATCTTGGATCTCCATATTACCGCTTAAAATATTCTGAATATGGTTATGGGAGAATGATTATAGATAATAGCCTAAATGATTATTCTTCTTCTTTTCTTTCTATTATTAAAATTATTTTTAGGAATTATCCTTTGGAACTTAAATGACTGTATAATATGAAATTTGTCCTGTTATCATGTTGAAATATATAAATAAAGAATTAAAAAAAAAAGTTTGTATATCCAAAAGGTTTATTGATGGAGCAGACAAACTCTGAGGTCCCTGCCTGCAAGAGAGGAGGTACATGTTGTAATACAGTCCATAAATGATTTTGAAAAGTGTGATTGTGTTGAAGACAATATAAAATCATTGGAGCTTTTTCGTCCCTGGTGTTCAAACAACTCCTATGTTCAATTAACCATGTTTGTACAGGGCGTATGGTGAGGCCTACATTTAACTTGGGACAAGGACATTGTAAGGCATAAATCACATTGTGTGATAGACAGTTAGTATTCTGATGTCTGTTAACTGTGACACCTAGATGGGTTATCCTCCAATTGATACCCTGAATAATGGTGGCACAGAGATCACAATTATTACAAGCTGTGTGTCTGGTTAATGTTTCTTGTATAGTCTGCAATGGTGGAAAATGGGTTTTAATTAAATGTTGTTTAATATTTTGACCCCTCATATAAGAAAACAATGGGAGGTATTTGAACTCCTGATGTAAACCTAAAACATGCCAATGTTTTTGAATAATTTTACAGATTTTGTGTGCCATTTTGGAATTTCGTAAAACACAAACCATTTGATTGCACTCTTGTTTGACAACAACTTCTGGAATACAAATCCAATCTGAAAAATGGGCTCAGATAAATACTTTTTTCAGGGCCTTATTGGGATAGCCTCAGGAAAGGAATCGAGCCTTCAAGTCAGATGATTTCTCATGAAAATCCTCATTCTCAGAACATAAACAGAGTAAACGAAAAAATTGTCTTACCGGTAGCCCACATTTGAATGATCAGGGGGTGAAAACTCTCAAAATGCAAAAGGTTGTTTCTGTCTGTTGTTTGATGAATGAATGGCTGCATAAATGGCGTTGACAAGAGTGGGTTGGTTTCCTAGATCATGGTATATTTTTTCAAGAAATGCCAAGGAGAGATGGAGTCCACCTGTCAAAGAAGGGGGTGTAGCATTGTTCCAAAATAGACTTGTAAACCTACTGAGGAAGGTTTTAAACTAGTATCATTGGGGATGGGTGGACAAATCTTTAAGTGAGTAAAATTTCTCAGATAGGTAAATCTTTAAACACTTAGAGAAAAATGGGAGGAGATGGGCAACATCTGGAAATTTATGTACCCTAATACTCATAGCATGGAAAACAAAGTCCCAGATCTAGAAATAATCATGAAAGAGGTTGACTTGAATATAGTGGTAATCACAAAGAAGTAGTACACAGGCAACCATGACTGTGAGTGTGTGTGCCATGTTGAGACCACATCAGACCTTTAGAGAGTTCATGTAACGCTTGAGACAGGCGACGGGGTGGTCACCAAAATATTGGCCAGTGTTGGGTTTTATTTATTTATTTTGAATTCTAATATACCGACATTCCTGTATGAAATACTGATCACACCGATTTACAGTACAACAGAACAGTCGCAGGTGGGCGATACATTAAACATTAAGTTAAACATTAAGTTACATTAAACAAACATGAGAAACATTCCAAGGAACCAATTGGGAGAGCCATTAAACATTAAAATGTAGGGTTGTCCTACACTATCTGTGCTAAATTGGGTTTTGAGATAAGTAAAATTATATGAACGTTTTGGTCAGGGTGTCTTAAATATGTGTTTGAAAGAGAAGACATTCCAGGTGAAAATGGTCAAGCCAAAAACTAAGGACTAAACCAATAGGATAAATTAGTTTGAACAACAGACTGCCTGGTTTGCAAAGGTTAGGATCAACAGAAAATAAAAGCTTTGAGAACAAAAATTAAGTTCCTGATGATAGGGGAGGAGGGGAATATGATTATACACAAGTCTGTATGTATAATGGGAGATCAGGGAATAACTTGAACTGAATTTTTGAGCGGCCCAAGGTTAACATAGCTGGGCATTGTGACCAGACTCCCCCCTCAAGCACATTCCTGTCCCTCACCCCATCCTATGTGGATCTTCATACCAACAGTTATAACACTTTTTTTAACTTCTAGCAACATTTCCTGTCTCTTCACTGTCTCCCTGGGCTGTCTCTGCTGTTTCTCACTGCTGCCTCTGTGATTAAGGCAACTACTTTATGCAAGTGTTAATCTTTCAGGCTGCTGAAAACCAATTATATAAATAGGTTTCCATCCAGCTCACAGGTATTCCTGAACTTTGAAGGGGCTAAGAGGAGGGGGGATAAATTGTTACCTGCTAAAAGTAAAAAAGGACTTTGAAGACTTCAAACCTTTACTCCAGACCCTAGTTTTGACTGTCTGTGTCATTTTTTGTCATTTTTAAATGTAACGATAGAAGAAACATCAAATCTTATGTTTTTCTTCTATCGGTTTTAGTGTTAACTATTTCTGAGTAGCGCATACAAAAATGATACATTTAAAAAAAATTGGGAAAATTTAAAATACAAAAATCAGCCCTCAAGTGATTTCAGCTCATTTTACTATTGATGATCTGCCTTCCTTTTAGAACTTTAATTCTGCTGCTAAGTGCAGTTTGATGTCCCTAATCCCAGATTTAAAAGGTTGAATGAATATTTGCAACAACAACACCTGCTTTATGGAACAGGTTTCTGGGAGTAATAAATAAAGGAAGTTGTGTAAAACTTTTTGGGAAGCAAATGATGGCCTTCCTGTCTTCTGAAGCATTTAAACTGATCTAGGACCTTTGCTCTCTGGCAGTTTTTTAGAACATGATATTTCTTCTGCATGATGTATGGAAGAAACAGTAACAGTAATTTGCACAAAAGGAAACAGTGAAGGCCTTATTGTTTTTAGTTGCTTTGAAATAGATTTTGTTTTTATCTTGATTTTTTTTACAGTATTTAAGACTGATATTTATAATCAGTTTGCTTGTTAACATTTTTGTTTTATATATGTTAGTATTTTTTTGTTTTTATTATGAATGTTATTTCTGTGAGCCACTATGGATTTTAGACATAGCAGAATTTAAAAAGGTTAAATAAATAAGTAAATAAATAAAATAAATAAATAAATGTCTAGCCCAAAAGCAGTGGTGTTTCCCATTCAAGACAGCCTCCTTAAAGGCATAGGGGATCATGGTCTGTCCGTGATTCCAATGCCTCTAGGCCCTATAACTGCTGCACCTTTAAGAAGCTGACTCAGATGGGACATGATCCTGCTGCTAGAGGTGGAGGCCTGAGTCAAAACTGAGGGAGTCCAAGACTCCTGATGCCCACCATTGGCTATGCCTCAGAGGTATATATGTTCACATATATAGAAATGTTGATAAAGGAAGATATAGAAAGACTATCGTCACTGTTACTATACACACCAGAGGTGAAGTAAGCAGCAACAGGAAAAAAAAAACAAAACAGAAGTCAAAGAGATGAAAGGGTTTGCAGGTTGAGAAAGGAGGAGGATGGAGAGGAAGTGGGAGCGGGTGCTGAGAGAAAGGAAATGAGTAAACAGACATAGGGACTATGAAGATAAGGCCATTGAACAGCAGAACAATGCAGGTCAATACTTTAATCAGAAATTGTGTGTGTGTGTGTGTGTGTGTGTGTGTGTAAAGGAGGGGGTTAAGGAGTAGTCTTTTTAAACTAAACTATATAGACAAAAGGAAAAGAAGCTTAAGAAACAGAAGTGAAATGAGCGTAAATGATGCTTTACTTTTTTATTTTCTTTAATTTTTATAACTATTTTTATTGAGGATATTATTCAAATTGTTCTAGATGATCTTGCATATATAGTTTATTTAATGATTTCAAACTGTTGCCTTATATGCCAAAAGGAACTTTGAGATATTGATAAAACAATGAATCAGATTAAGGTGGGATATCACAAATCTCAATTTAATAGTCTGCGTTTCCCCAAAGAACAGGAGGGAAAGAAGCAGGGTAAAGAGATGGTTTCTATGACCTACAAAATAACAACAGTACTTGCTGAAATGGAGACGTGCCCTACATATTATTCAAAAGTGGTAAGGATTAGGAGGGTGAGCAGAATGGATAGAATGGGAAGATTATACTAAGCAGAAATCTCCATAATGAATTTATGTGCTCCAAATGGACAAAAGAAAACTTAAGAAACAAACAAACAACAACACATCTCTTAGACTTTGAAATGGAAGCAAATGGGGGCCCAAATTATAGGATGAGATATGAACTATCCAACACATTTCTTGAACAGATCAGGCAAATCAGAAAACTGTTCTAATAAGGGAGGATGTGGAGTGGAGAGAATGTATAAAAGAACTTGAGCTAATAGATATATGGAGGAAGAAATACCCTAAAGTGCAAAATTATACATTGTAATCATATCAATATGATACATACTCCAGGCTTGATTTCTCAGATCTATTACTAATGAAGAAAAATCAGGAGTAAATAGTGAATTAAATAGAAAATTGTCCCATTACAATAACAGATCATGCATTAGCAATGATGCAAATAAAAACAGTCTTCACAATGGAAAATCGGTGCAATAAAAACTGTAGGAGGAGTGTATTCCTCTTACTAAAAGAAGCATCACCAGAACCTCCACTGGGAGATAGGGAAAGCATTTATCAATCATGGGGGAAAAAGGGAAAAAAAATAGAGAAACTGACAAGTTGAATATGGAATTAGAAAAACTGCAATACAACATAACTTAACAGGGAGGAAAGAAGTAGACAAGAAACTTGTAGGAATCCAGTCTAAAATCAATAACTGAGAAATAGTAAAAAAAATCAAACATCTCATGAATCTCACTAAAATGAAATATGGAGGAAGAGCCAGTAAACTCCGGACTTGGCAAATTAAAACGAAAACAAATTCCAGATATATTCAAAAGCTCTTAAACAGCCAAGCAGGAAAAAATACAGATCAACAGTGACATAAGTAAAACCTTCAGAGACTGACATGAAGCTGTACAAGTCAGAGTTGCATAAAGAGCCGTAAGAGATATTCAGTCATACTGAAGTTTCCAAAAAGCCCCAAATCACAGAAAACAACATAATAAGGAACTTTCAAAGAATATATTTTATTGTTGTTAAAATGTCCACTCTGGGGAAAACATTTTGGGGGGAGGCAGATTCCCAGTGGAATTGTATCAAGCTATGAGGGGAAATGTAACACCATTACAAGAATATCTTGGTTACTGGCTCCCTACCAGAAACTGAACAGAGCCAATTTCCCACTCTTACATGAAAAGGGGAAACCAAAACACTCCTGTGCAAACTGCAAAATGATATCCCTAAATAACAGTGTCAAGAAACTAGCAAACGTATTAGTTGGGAGGATAAAATGGCTAATCCCAAATTTAATACATTACAATCAAACAGGTTTTATGCCAGGAAGATAGATTTCAGCTAATGTGAGGAGACTAGTTAACGTTATACATGCAACCCATAGAGAAAAAGCAAAGGCCTTACTCATCTCATTTGATGACAGGATGGAATGGGAATACCTGTTCATGTTGCTAGAATACCTAAACCTTGGAAATCATTTTGTAAAATAGCTTATTTCCTTATATAATAAACCATGAGTAGCTATATTGCTAAACAACTACAGTTCAGAAGAATTTTACTAAACAAAGGGACCAGACAGGGATGCCTCCTATCACTCCTATTGTTTGCATTAGCAATGAAGCCTTTTGTCTGCAAAATTAGTAACAATAGAAATATCAAACTAAACAAAATAAGGGGAGTAGACCATAAAATATCAGAATAATATGCTGATGACACAATGATATTCACACACCATCTGAAGCTTTCTATTCTCTACCTCCTTAATGAAACAAAACAATTTTATGAAGTTTCTGTAGCTAGGCTGGCTGTTTTAGCAATCTTTATATCAGTGGAATATAAAAAATGAATGGAGAGAAGACTAACTTTTTTGCTTAACAACACAATAAGGTAGAATACCTGGGAGTAACCTTTCCAGCAAATTTAAGACAATTATATAATCCAAACTATAATGCTCTGCTACAGAAAGTCAAGATAGTATTAAGCACTGAACAGATGGATCATGTTAACTGTAACCTAGTTAGGGTGCTTAGCAGCAATAAAAGTGACTATACTACGAAGGGTAATATACTTATTTTCAGTGTTACCAATCAATTTTCCTACTAGCTTCTTTAACAAACTTGTATATCTGGGATCAGAAAAAAAACAAGAATAAAATTGGAAAGACTACAAATGGCCACTGAAAATTTGGGATTTTACTGCCCAAATTTCAAACTTCACTTATAAAGCTACAATGCTTAAGGAACCACACATTTTTATGACCAGCCTCAAGATGCTCAATGAGTGCCAATGGAATGTCCAGCCTTAGGCCTGGGTTCACCATTCTAACGCAGAATGATGAATCCAGCAAAAACGGGGCGGGCGGGCCTGTGAAAGCTGGCAGCCATCACACCACCGCGGTGTTATCGCTGCCGGCCTTTGCACTCAATTGTGCCACCGTGAAAGGTGGCGCTATTGGGTGCGCTACTGGCGACGATAACGGTGCTTACCTTATCGCCGCCAGCGAAGATACTGCGCGTCCGCCTCCACGCCGCCCCGATTCCTCCCTCTCCGTCCCGACTCTGCCCTGACTCCGCCCCCGGCAAGCTATCACACGCAAAAAGGGACTTTTCACGTGCGATAGCGGCTTATTACACGCAATAAGCCTTAGAAAATGACCCCCTTAGTCACTAAACCTTTTTTTGGAGCCATAGCTAACACAGATACAATCTGACTACAATAGTTACCCTGCACCTGCATAGCCAGCATGGAAACTGAACTCTGTGCCTCTCTTTCTCTAAACTCTCCAGTCCTGCCCTGCTCTCCAACTCTACCCGTCTCCTTCTCTCTGTACCTCTCTTTCCTTGTCCTCTTCAGCTCCATCCCACTCACCAGCTCCATCCCTCTCTTTCTGTATTGTCTAATCCTCACTCTATTACTTACTACATATGAATACTGAGCTTCAATCCTCTCTTTGACTGTACTCTTCAGCTTTATCCCTCTCTCTCTCTCTCTGAATAGTCAGTCCACACTCTGTTGCCACAGAGTACACTCAAACTCAGCGTGCAATCTCTACTACCGCACATCTCAATTATGCGTTTCCTACAGTGTATTTCTTTGTCCTTGGAAAGGCTTTTACTATTAGTTAGACATAAATGAAAATATTATGAAGAGAGCCATCTCTTTATCGAAACTGTGATTAGCGTATGGCAGGCAGTATGGAAAAGCTCATTATAACAACATTATAACTCCTATATAATAAAATAGAACACTACAGTTCATCAATGGAATAGAATTCAGAGAAAGGCTATACAGATTGAAACAGAAGAGGAATGTATGAATGGCATACTTATTTGAGAAAGACATATATTTATATCTCAACAGCAGATTGAAAATAAGAGACCCGGATGCCCTACTACCAATAATTTCAAGTCAGATACCTTGATATGAAATCAGATCACAAAAGAAACATATTGAGGGTTCCCCACAAACTATAAATGTGCTTATTTGAAAAAAAAAGAATTTGGAAATAATCACTATCAAAGATATATAAAATCCTACTAGAGAATTAGTGCAATAAATAGAGAAATGGCTTACAACAACTTTCAGTGGGAAGGAATGCACAAGTTAAATTAGAAATACTCTTTTTTTTTTTTTTTTGGGGGGGGGGGGGCACTAGTGAAGATGGCAGCTTGAGCTTCGGCTCCCTAAATCTCTACATTGTTGTATTTATTTGTTGGGGCAATTCTCGCAGCAATACTTTTTATTTCTCACTAAAGCTTTTCTAAAGATGCTGGATTAAAACTGGACCAGACGGAAGCTGCTTTTGCAGTAGCATCAGAATCCAAAATGTACTAAGCAATGATCCTCCGACGCTGGAGTAACAAATATCAGCTAAGCCTACCACTCCTTCTGACCTGATTATGTCTGAGTTGAAAGAAGTGTTAAAACTTAACACTGAAACAATGTGCACAATCAAATTGGAACTTGTGGACTTAACAACCTCTGTAGCTGCATTTCAACTGAGGTTCGAGGCACTTGAACATCACGTGGGACTCTGTGAAGATGGATTTCAGATCTCAAGACCACCACGACCAAGATGGCAGCATTACAAAGAGTCGTCAAAGATTTGTCAAATAGGAACAGGAGAAAGAATCTGTGCATATTAGGGATCCCTGAGGGAAAAGAGGGGTCTGATATAAACTAATAATGCCTACGGCATCCTAATCTGAGAGTTTACAACTCATTTTTGATCTGCCATTGGAGACTGAATATGTGCATTGACTTCCTTCTAGGCCACCTACACACTCAAAATAATCCTCTGCCAGTGATTTTGAAAATTCTTAGATATCATCAGTTTCTTACCATTTTACAAACTGCCAAAGTATGTTCACAAGTGCAGTATGATTCAATGTGACTTTTTTACATCCTGCACTTGGCAAAGGTGATGGCACAAAGAATGAAACTGTTTGTGGCGTTGCGACCCCGGCTGTATGATCTTGGTGCGAAGTATGGCCTTCTCTACCCAGCATGAATGGAGAGTCTCCTATAATAATTTGACAAAGACCAATGACTCTCCGGAAGACCTGTAATTATATCTGGACTCTCTTTACATATCCCCTGCCATGGTTATGTGATCACTGAGTGTTCAGAGAAATTTATGCTGTTCATATCCTTTGGAATATTTCCTGCTGTATTGTGAGAAGGATATGCTGCTAGTGGGTCAGATTAATGCTTCAGGTTTTGATGGCTGTTATACTGTTTCATTTCAGTTTTTCTTGTTCCTGGTCTCTGGTTTTACTGTTAATGGATGATCTTACAACTTCTTTAATTGATAGTTGCATGTCTTGGACTATATTTCCTGATCCACTTGCTTAGTAATTCTTATGGCTTGCTGACTGTCTCTGCATTCCAGGTTGCTAATTGCTTGAGTTCACAGGCTGACTGCACCTCGGTTCACAGAACCCTTTTGTTTCCCCTAATAATAGAGTTTAGGCACAGAGTCTGTTTTCTTACTGTACCTTTTGTGTTTCTTCTATTTTTGTATTTTTACTTTGTTTATTGTTTTGTTCAATACAACATGCATTTTCTCTTTCCTAAACTGATGATGGTGTGGTGTTTTAATATGCTACCATATTAACTAATACCCATACCCCAATATTGGGCTGCATTTTGTTATTTTCTGTATAATATAATAGCTACTGACCTCACTGTTTATTCTCTCAATGTGAATGGTCTTAAAAGGAAAAACGTTTTGATCTATCTTAAACTCTCTACATCCTGATTTTTTTTTTTTCACAGGAAACTCACCTCTCTTTTAAAGAATCTCTGAAGCTTAAGAAAGATTAGGTTGGACAGGTTTTATTTCCTTTTATGATTGGCAAAAAGTGGGGAGTTACCATCCTGGTGCATAGATTGCTACACCTTTCTATTCTTCATCATGAAGAAGATCCAGAGGGTCACTGGATACCTGCAATGGTTAAAATATATGATACTACTCTATTGCTTCTGAATGAATATGCTCTTAATTCTGATGTTTCTCATTTTTTTAAGGATATTTTTACAGTGCTCTTCAAACATGCAAATCTAGTGCTAATGGAAGGAGACCTTAATCAACTATTAGACTTGATTATGGACTGACAATCCTCTTGACCAGATAGACAGCCGCATCTTATACAGCTTTACATAATATTATGGCAACTCATGGTTTAGCAGATTTTTGAAGACTTTTACATCCAGTGGATAAGCATTTTACCTTTTTTCTTTTCCCCATCAATCCTACTATTTTCTGATGTCTATAAATCTCCTTGCGCCTACTGTTGTGGCCAATATTTTCCCCATTTTAATCTCTGATCATGCAATAGCATTACTTTCCATTCATTGGGACCTTCTTCCTTCTGACATGCCTTGTTGGAAATTTTATGTGGATCGTTTGGAAGACTCAAGTTTATTCAAACAAATGTTAACTTCTATAAGTGACATTTTTACTAACAAAGAGATGCCAAATGTCTCTACCCATGTTATAGGGTAGGCTTTCAATTGTCAGTTACTCAGCTAAAGTAAAGCAAGAAAGACAACAAGAATCATATGCCTTAGAACATCAAATTAAACATTTGGAAGAAGATCACATCCGGACTAGAGATAATATTTTAGCCACTCTGTTTGGTCTTAAATATAACAAATTGTTGAATGCTTTCGCGGGGAAATCTATTTTTTTACAAAAATCTAGATATGCAGAAAATAACACATCTGGCAGATTGTTGGCAAATTATCTTCAAGATTGCAAGGAACACAAGAGGATTGTTGCTCTAAAATCAAGATCTGGGCTTTTAGAGACTAAATGGGATGGCCTACTTATTTCTGGATTTTTATACCTCACTATATTCCTCTGAATTCTGGCATGACCCTTTGATTCTAAATTTTTTTCATGACTTGATTGCCCTCATTAACACTAGATGAAAGAGTACTTCTGGACACCCCAATTACCCCTTAAGAGGGCAGATGGACTCATTTTTCTCTTCAGTTGGTTAAAGCTCCAGCTATAGATGGATTTATGGTTGAATTTTACAAAGCCTTCTCATCTCTCTTATTACCTAAATTGCATGCATTATTTATTGATATCCATGATTGTAATTTAATCTCTGAGCATTTTGATGAAGCGAAAAAAAAACAACCCTAAAAGAAATTATATGCTACTTTACAATTACAGACCTATTTCTTTACTAAATTTAGATTACAAAATTTAGGCTAAACAGTTATCGTATAGGATCAAAGTGATACTTGGTAAACTTATCCATTCCGCCCAATCAGGCTCTATGAAAGGATGGTATGTTACAGATAATGCTCACCTTTTAAAAACTTGCTACAGACATCTAAAAATCTAGATGTCCTTGCTGTAACAATATCTCTTCATGTCGAATGGGACTATCTTTTTGAGGTATTTTGGTAGTTGGATGCAGGCATCATTTTTAGGGGTGGAAAAAGTAAAAGTTTTGCTTCATTTTTGGGGGAGATTTTCCCTATGAATTTTGTTTCATTTAATCTTAATTTCTTAAAAAAAAAATTGACCTATAAAAAATTGAAACACAAAAAGAAAAGAAAAAGAAACGTGGTCTCCTAAAGCCTCCCATCCCCACCACCCATGACTCCCACCTGATAAAATGCCAGGTTCAGCATCCTCCCTAGCCCACACTTGCCTTGTCTGGAGGGATCCAATGACAAGGTCTAGATCCAGACCATCGATAGCTTGCCATGACCTCGGCCTAGGCCCTACTCAAGACCCAGGCATAAAGACCTGGTTCTGACACTGGGGTCTCAGCCCAGGCAAAGGGCTTGGCTCTGGCCTGACACTGGGGCCTAATGCCAAGCACCTGATATGGAAGAAGGGTTCTGATGTTGTGGCTTTGTCTTGAAAATGACCCGATGCTGGGGTCCAGCTTGAAGGCCAGGCCTAGGTTTGATACAAGGGCCTGGTCAGGAGGCTGGGTTATGATGCCAGAGCCAGCCCAGGCCCAGACCTGACACCTGGGCTTAGGCCAAGGCCCAGGCCCAATACCAGGCCCTAGTCCGGAGGCCAGTTTCTGACTCCTGGGCCTTAGCCCAGTCCCAGGCCTGATGCTGGGACCCTTGCCCTCAGAGCCCAAGCTTCTTGCAATGTACTCTTCTATCTTCTGTAAAACATTGATAAAACAGGCGAAGAGAGAATTTGAAATGAGGTTGGGCGTAGAGGCAAAAACGCATAATAAAATCTTTATTAAATATATCTGAAGCAAGAAACCTGTGAGGGAGTCTGTTGGACCGTTAGATGACCAAGGGGTTAAAGCAGCTCTTAAGGAAGATAAGGCCATTGCAGAAAGACTAAATGAATTATTTGCCTCTGTGTTTACTAATGAGGATGTTGGGGAGATGCCAGTTCCTGAGATGGTTTTCAAGAGTGATGAGTCAGATGAATTAAACCAAATCACTGTGAACCTGGAAGATGTAGTAGGTCAGATTGACAAAGTAAAGAGCAGCAAATAACCTGGACCAGATGGTATGAATCCTAGGGTACTGAAGGAACTAAAAAATGAAATTTCTAATCTATTAGTTAAAATTTCTAACCTAAAATTAAAATCATCCATTGTACCTGAAGACTGGAGGGTGGCCAATGTAACCCCAAAATTTAAAAAGGGCTCCAGGGGTGATCCTGGAAACTATCGACCAGTGAGCATGATTTCAGTGCTGGGAAAAATAGTGGAAACTATTCTAAAGATCAAAATCATAGAGCATATAGAAAAACATGGTTTAATGGAACACGGCCAATATGGATTTACCCAAGGGAAGTCTTGCCTAACAAATCTGATTCATTTTTTTTGAAGGGGTTAATAAACATGTGGATAAAGATGAACCGGTAGATATAGTGTATTTGGATTTTCAGAAGGCATTTGACAAATTCCCTCATGAGAGTCTTCTACGAAAACTAAAAAGTCATGGAATAGGAGGCGATGTCCATTCGTGGATTACAAACTGGTTTATGGATTACAAACTGGTTAAAAGAGAGGAATCGGAGAGTAGGATTAAATGGTCAATTTTCTCAGTGGAAAAGGGTAAACAGTGGAGTGCCTCAGGGATCTGTACATGGGCCAGTGCTTTTTAATATATTTATAAAAGATCTGGAAAGGAATACGATGAGTGAGGTTATCAAATGTGCGGATGATACAAAATCATTCAGAGTAGTTAAATCACAAGCGGATTGTGATACATTACAGGAGGGGAGATATGATAAAGGTCTTTAAAATCATGAGCGGTCTTGAATGAGTAGATGTGAATCAATTATTTACACTTTCGGATAATAGAAGGCCTAGGGGGCATTCCATGAAGTTAGCAATAGCACATTTAAGACTAATCGTAAAAAGTTCTTTTTCACTCAATGCACAATTAAGCTCTGGAATTTGTTGCCAGCGGATGTGATTAGTGAAGTTAGTGTAGCTGGGTTTAAAAAAGGGTTGGATAAGTTCTTGGAGGAGAAGTCCATTAACTGATATTAATTAAGTTGACTTAGGAAATGGCCTCTGCTATTACTGGCATCAGTAGCATGGGATCTTCTTGATGTTTGGGTACTTACCAGGTTCTTGTGGCCTGGTTTGGCCTCTGTTGAAACAGGATGCTGGGCTAGACTGACCCTTGGTCTGGCCCAGCATGGCAATTTCTTATGTTCTTATGATGGCTACCTCTGTGGATACACTAGACTTAATTAACTCTAGTACCTCTCTCTTCAGCGGAGTTTGCCATTTTTGGTGTAGGGCAGTTTAACTTGGTCCAGGCCAAGGCTCTGGAATTGGGAGCTCACCTCTGGGCTGGGCCTCAGATTTGGGCATGCACCTGGGCTGCGATATTGGATCCCCGAGATGCCTAGGCCTGACAATCACTTTTTTGTTTGTTTTTGTTTTGAAAATAAAACATGAAAACCACTGAAATTTCATCAGATTTTCAATTATTTCATTTTGAGAACCAAATAAAATAAACTAGAACATTTTGTCTAATTTCCATTTTTGTTTCCCTTGAATGCCCATCCCTAATCATCTTATGTCTTATATCATTTTCTAATATCTTATATATCTGTTAATGGTGCTCTTTCCCACCCCATTACTTTACAGAGAGGTACGGATCCGAAATGTCTTTTGTTCCCCTATCTTTTAATTTATCTTTGGAAACTTTGCTGTCATGATAAGACAGGACATGTCAGTTTATGGTATAAAATATTGAGATTTGGAATGTGCATATGCAGATGGGGGTGCATTTTCGAACATGCGTGCGTGCGTCCATGTGTGCATGGTTCCCGGCGCGTGCACATGGATGCACTGATTTTATAACATGCGGGTGTTGGCATGTTATAATTAAGGAGCAGACTGGGAGAGAACATTCCTATACCTCTATCTACCCTGCCTCCTTTTTCCCTTCTCCTTCCTGACCCTTAAACTAACCCTTCCTATCCCCTATTTTTTTTTGTTTTTATACTTACTGCTTCTCCAGAGCAGAAGTAATTTTCGTGCGCTGGCCGGCTGCAGAGCACACTTCCCTGGGACAGGACCTAATGGTCACTGTCCTAGCCGGCCCTGCTCCGTCCCTCCCTACCAAGACAATACTCCCCGGTCCATCCGTTTAAACAGGCCCAGCACTTCTGCGCATCTTGGGGAGGGGGGGGGGGGGTTACGCGTATGGCCAGGTCTGTTCTAAAATGCATGTAGTGCGCACAAGGCTTGGCCACGTGCGTAACCCCCAATTTTACCATGCAGTGCTTTTAAAATTTGGACTTTGATGTTCTACTTTTTATTTCCCAACTGAATGAATTATTGCTGAATATTATGTAACCCCTCTAATCTCTCTCCTCTTTCTGGTTATTACATATATTGGAATAAGTCTGAGATGATGCTTCTTAATATCAAAGCTGGCTCATTGGCATCTCAATTTCCAAATTTGCATTGAGTCTCAAATGGTTTAAAATATCTGGGTCTATATTTTTATGATACAGTTGAACTAACAATGTCCAGAACAGCAGAGAGAATTTGTACCATGCAAATGGATGCAGTAACACAGTGGTTGCCATTACATCTTTCTTGGTGGGGCCACTTAGTTTCAATTAAAATGGACATTGCACCTTGAGTTAAATTTATGCTTAATATGCTTCCTATGTATTTTGATCACAAATTCTATTCTGGTTTAGATGGCATACCCTCATTTTTTTGTAGAAAGATAAACCTCTGGAGATTGCATTAGCTAAACTTAAGCTCCCTTCAGATAGAGGTGGAGTTAATTTTCCTGACTTTTATTGTTACCATATAGCTTTTATATTATGTTAAGGTGCTGTCTGGTTAGCTGATAAGCAAGAGTCAATCTATAAATCAATTTTGGTATGATATTGAGACTGAATTGGTTCAACCATTTCCTCTTTGGATTATCCTGGGATTGCATTCCTTAACCTGTTTCTGCAAACACTCTATTGTGTTGACAGCAGGTACCACATAGAGATTGCTTGAACAGACCATTGAAAATGTAACCATACCATGGAAAACTATATGGCTGAATCTATGATTTTTGATTAATAGTAAGGTACTCGATTGATTGCTATGTTATACTGCGGGCATTTGGTCTATCAATCAATTTATAGCTAATGCACAATGGTGTCTTTTTCAGAATTAAGTCATTGATGTGATTTGCCCTATACTCAATCCTTTCATTATATGCAATTACAGTCTTGTTTTTAGCAGTTATTTGGACATTCTGTCTTTTTTTCAAAATTCCTCTGGTATATACCATATTTTTGCGCATATAACCCATAGGGTATACACGTTTTTACATTCAAGTAGTCATTGATGCAGGGTAAAGAAGCATGCAGGTTATACTCATTTTTATATTATGCACATATCTCGGGCACTGTAGTACACATGGAAATACCAGATAATATGTGCATATAAAAAAATATACGCATTCTGTTTTTTTCCGAGAAAACAGAAGAAAGTAATGAACATCCCTAAATATTTTTATTGGTATATAAATCAAGCAAATGCAGCATTGTTAGTATGTGGTATTGGTGTGTGGCATACATGGGTGCAGCTTATAGATTGATTTACATCCTCTAGAACTACTTTTTACGTGGGGTATGCATGGGTGCAGGGTTTAAACGTGTGTGGGATTTATATATGCAAAAATATAGTATTTTTTAATGTTCTTTTATATCTCAAGTATATATTGCTTCCCACATATATGCACCTCAAACCAAATAATTTTCATAGATATATTGGTTTAGAGAAAGCATGGTCTCATGAACTGTCTCTCTCAGAAGATTTTTTGTGGACCCAATATTGGAATGTAATTTTGAGACATTTTTTTCCTTTAGCATCACTCAAACACTGTTTTTTCTAGCTTACCATGCAATATGGCTTACCGCCTCAACCCAACCCCTGTATAATTCCTCTCTGCCATCTATTCTATATAATCATGCTTACATTGAATTATCTTTCCCATTATAATCTGTTAACTATATAGCATATCATGTTAACTGTTCAAATGTCGTTCATGGTTTACATTATTTACTTCCACTGTTTAATTTGTTCTCTGTAAAGCCTGTTGCAGTTTTAGTTATTTGTGAACCGAGATGATGTTCCCAACGTATCCCGGTATATAAAAACACCTAAATAAATAAATAAATAAATATGGACTTCTTGGACACTCCATAAAGCAGGCTTAACTCTTTCTCATGTGTGTTGATCTTGTGGAAAACATAATGCCTCACTTTTTTTGCATGTTATATTATTGTACTTACATTCAGTCTTTTTGGTTAGTGGTTTGGTATAAGATATCTCAAATGTTGATCAGTCCCCATCCTTTAACCTATAATATTATTATGTTGAAGTCTTTAGCTCTGCATTCTGAGCTTCCACACCATAGGGCAAAATTGATGGATTTCTTGCTTTCTGTTGCTAAACAGCAAATATTTCTTAATTGGTAGAGGTCTTTTCAGTTAAATGTGCATTTCTAATGGATGTCTTTACTATAAATATGAGAAAGTAGCAGCAGTTCACTACAATAGAATAACTAGTTGGGTGGATGTCATTGAACCACTACTTCCATGTTTGACATGTTTTCTTTCCCTTTCGTTAATTTATTGTGGGTTATGGAATACAATTGTTATATGCTAATCTTTTGATGCTCGGTGGTATTGTGATAAGCTATGATTGTATTTTTCCAGTTTATATGCTGTATATTTTGTATTGTTATGTTTTATAAAAGTCAATAAACAGATTTCAACAAAAAAATAAATACTCATTTTCTTCAGCATGCAGAGAGTCAGAATGAAAGAGAGTATGTAGAAAAAACTTAAATTCAGAAAAATGTACCATATGGGAAAAATAGACACCTCACTATAGTGTCCAATAATAAAAAAATAAAGGGCTAAAAGAGATCACCAAAACACAGACGTATCTAGACCCAAAACTATACCTACTAAGCTATGTAAAAGAAACTCTTTCTAGCAGTTAGAATAACAATAGCAAGAAAGTGGAAGTCATAGAACAGATCATAATACCAAAGCTGGATAAATAATGTCATTAGAGAAAATAGTGATGTGTCTAAAAGGAGATTGTGCTAAATATACCGACTCATGGTCACCTTTCCCTAAAATAAGGCAATAATTCTTTGGCACAGAAAGCAGTGCAGATAGGGAGCCTGACTTTCAAATCTAAGCGTGGTATACCATTTCTCCACATAAGTAGGCCCACAGAGATGTTATGATGAATTTTAAAACCTCTTTGGCAGGAGCCACAGAGGTTTAAAAAAGCACATATCTCTGCCCTCAAAGTACGAGTATACAGGGTAATTTTCAAAGAAAAATGTGACTGTAAATATAACATACTATCAGAGCAATTGTTAAATGACCATTTATCTCTATTAAGTGCACTTAACACGGGTAAAACACTGACAATTCAATAGCATATGATGAAGCAATTTTCATGGGCTTTTGCAAATTGCTACAGTATATGCTGTTGAATTGTCAATTGGTTTTATCTACAATAAGTGCACTTAGGGCCAGATTTTCAAAGGGGTACACGCGTAAGATACGCCTGGTGCGCGAACAAAAGTACGCGTGTGCGCAAATTTCTAAAATCTACCCCCAAATGTGGGTAAATGGGTTTTTGAAAATTGCTATATGAGCATCTACATTTACATTTTCTTTTGAAAATTATCCTGAATATATTATACCCATGTAAGAGTCTGCATGTATTTTTTGCTTTTATGTACATGCATGCTTTCACATGGATCCACATGGTTCTGATTCCACTAGGGCAGGCACATTGGCAAAATGGTGGCCCCCCACTTGCCAGCCCAACTTCCTGGGTGGGGATATCAAGGACTCACTCTCCTTGTTACTGAGCATGCGTGCAAGCTCTTCTTCTCCTGGGGGGTCAGGAGAAACCTGAAGGTGATAAAGGAAGCATGGAAACATCTCTGGAGGGAGTGCAATAAAGGAGCACAGCACTGCCATGGGGTAAGTTCCTAGAGGAAAGTAGATGCACATAATTCTCTTTAGGGTAGGGAAAGGTGGGTGCTACAGTACAGTAAATTTTATCCAGAAAAGCTATTATCTGGGTAAAATGTAGCATGATGACGGAGGCATTTTGGGTGTAATTTGGGGTTGGGATGAGTTAGCTGGGTAATTTATCTGGCTAACATTGATATTTGGAGTTAACTGCTAGACGTCCATCCCAGTGGATGACTGATGTACAGAATCACGTGAATCACTGTGAATAAGTTAGTCAGCTAACTCTTGAAGTAACCATAAACAGGCTGAAATTTATCCTGGAAACCTTTAAACTTCTATAGCTATATTCAAAGAAATATAGATAAGTGCCTACAAATTTAAAAAAAGGTCTGGGCTGGCAACTAGGGCCCACATTCCCTCTCCCGCAAGTAGTGTACAAGCTGAGGAGGGTAGGCCCGTGCACCTCAAGCTCATCGAAATTTTGTAGATATGTGGTGGGCCTCCAAGGAAGGAGGACAACCTCAACTGGCAATTCCACCTCTTATGAAATGTAAAAGTGTCTATCCTCCTCCCTCTCTACTCACTCCCGATCTCGCAAGCGAATCCCATCCCTCCAATATCTGCTAGTACACATTAAATGAGCCTTGTTGCCTGGGAAATGGTACAAGTATACCACTCCTAGAAGTGTCATGCATTATCTTGATAGCAACCCCGGTAGCATAAGCTGACATCATTGCCACAGCAGGGATACTCTTACAGCAACACCCGTAGCTTATGCTACCAGCATTACTGTCAAGGTGATGAGTGATACCATTGGAAGAAATACTCTTGTACCGAGGACTCTGGTAGTCATGGCTATTTACTGGGTTTCCACAGGAGAAGAAAAGTTAGGGTTGGCTAGGAGGGTGTGAAGGTTGGTGATGGGAGGGGGTGGAAGAGAGAGTCACTTTTTAATTTCATGAGAGGAGAAATCAATAGGGAGCCATGGGGAGCGCCCGGGGTGGATTGGGCGCTCCCCATGGCTCCCTATTCTCTAAAATGTAATGAGTGCATGCCGTGACCTCGGACGTCGCACGCCGTGACCTGAGCGCCCGGCTGGACGTCAGAGGTCACGGCGTGCGCTCATTACCTTTTAGAGAATAGGGAGCCATGGGGAGCGCCCGATCCTCCCCGGGCTGCTGAAGCCGCTCTCGCCACCGGCTGTCCCCGGGAGGAGGGGAGAGAGGACTGGGGCTGATCTGGAGCTGTCAGAGTGGGATATCGGCACCCATGGACGTGGCCAGGGCAGGTGAGCGGGGGCTGGCGGAAAGTTTGCCCGATTCACTTTGGTCTTGTCCCGGGGAGATAGGGGGTCAGGCAGTGAAGCGGGACTGACTGGGGCTGCTCCGGAGCTGTCAGTGCAGGAGATGGATGCGGCCAGGGCAGGTGAGCGGGGGCTGCCGGAAAGTTTGGGGGGAGTTAGGGGGTCAGTTAGGGGGTCAGTCAGCCCTTCTCCTGTATCCACTTCCTGGTACCTGTCATTTCAAATGTCATTTGAAATGACAGGTACCAGTGCACCCAGGATACTGTATAGGCGCTGTATAGCACCTATACAGTAAAATGGATTGCGCTTCATGGACACTCATTGGACGCGCGTTGGACGCGGCTTGCATTTGCATGCCATTTAAATACATTATCGAGCGGTATGTGATCCAGACTGTGCGTGCGGCAAACGCGGGTGCGTCCGGCACTAACGCACCTCTTTCTACCGCACCTTACTGTATATGACTGGTAGCTAGTTAGGTTTAAAGTTAGCCAGCTAAAGGTAACTGAATAACCTTATTTATTGATATTCAGCAGGACATTTCTACCACTGAATGTCCTGGATAATTTAGCCAGCTAACTTCAGCTACATAAGTTAACCATTTTTTAAATTTTTGAAAATTGGCCTGAGAAATTTGGGGTGTTTGTAGCCTTGCAGAGAGGCTGCCCTCTAATGACATCCACTATCCAAATCATTGCTTTCTCTTCTCTTCACATTCAGTTTGGTAACACTGTTTCCCCATTGCTACCATCTCTCATTCCCAAATGATCACAATTCACAGCCACTCATCCTAATATTGCTCCTCCACAGAGAGCCCCAACTAGGCTCACCCATGCTATCACCATGCTGTTCCTATCTGCTTTCAACCAGCAGCATTTAGACTGCTAGTTAGGTTCTTCTATGGAACCCATCGTCACAGTTCTGTACCCCATTGTGTCATTCATATCCCTTTGCCACAAGCCCGCCACAATAGATATCCTACTGCCCCCTCACATACATCATGTTACCACCCTCAGCTCTCAGAGCATTTCATTGTCCTCTTTTTACAGGAGACACCAGCAAAGAGGAGGAGGAAGTGTATGAGCTGGAGGAACAGGAGAAGGAGGAGGAGGAGTAGGAGGAACAATAGCTGGTCCTCCAGGCTGTTCCAGCTGAACCAGCAGCAATAGCAACCTCTTTCTGGCCTTCACCCAACCAGCCCAGGGCCCATGGAGGAGTGATATCCTCCCCCCTCACACACACACACACACACACACACACACACACACACAGGCAGTGCCTTCTCGCACGGATGTGCTGCCCAGATATGTTACTCCCCTCCCCCCCATGGCCACCCACCCATTCTCCCTCGGACCGTGAGGAAGAAGGTCCTGCACCTGCCCTCCCATTAGGAGTGAAGGAATACCAGAATGGCAGCCAACATTCTCTCATAAGCAGACCAGAAATCCCTACAACCCCTTCCAGTTTGGAATGAAACAAACAGGAAATGACCTTTTCTGCTTCAACGGCAGGGGAGAAAGTCTGATACTTCACTTTCAATGCATATCCAGCATAACTCTCTGCTTCAACGGCAGGGGGAATGAAGAAAAGTGGATTTATATACAGACAACAATCAACAAGGACTGAATTACATAGTCTGGGTAAACAAATAAGCATGGGTGTAGCTTGCTTATTGCGGTGGTTACTACCCCTAACTAATTGAGCTAGATATTTCACTTAGATGCAGTTCCAACACTGCTCTCTACATTAATGGTGGGGGTGGAAGGGAAATTGAACCAAAAGGTTACTAAGAGCCAAGAGTAACAGATAAGTATGAGGAAAAAAAAAGTGCAAAACTTGCTGGGCAGACTGGATGGGCCGTTTGGTCTTCTTCTGCCGTCATTTCTATGTTTCTATGTTTCTTGGTTCAAGTTACATATTTGTTCCAAGCAAATGCTCATTCTTAACACCCTTTTCTGCATTCCCTTCTTTCTTTTGGATTTTATTACTTAAGTTATTAAGCAATACTTCCCTGGATCTCTAACCCCATATTGTTCGAGTTAATTATCATGGGTTGGACATACTCGTTCTCATACTCTGGAATGTTATCAAAGGCTTGATGACCTTTTCGTCTGTTGCTGTGCTTCAAAGTGGTTATCAGTTTCTCCATTGGTGATCCTGCACTTGCATTTTGCTTTTGGTCTGGCTATTCTGATCTAGACAGCACTTTGTGTAACTGCTAGATGTGCAGCCCAGTGGATGACTGATGTACAGAATCATGTGGTATGGATTCTCGCTGTGAATGCCACCTCTGCTGAGACGGAAAATATCCCAGTGGTTCAGCTAAGGTATACATTTGGTAACTAATTGCTGAAAAGTGTGATTTGGAAGCAGGAGTGGGATATGGATAGTGCTTTAAGCCTCTGAAATTTTGCATCCCCAAGAAAGTGATCTGTTACAGGTTTCTGGAAAAATATACTTTGGTCCACCTGAAATGGCAGCTAAATTGTTTGGATGTGATCATATAAGCTTAAAGCTAACTGGATCTATTCAGACATAGCTAGTTAGGTTTAAAGTTAGACAGTTAAAGGTAACCGAATAACTGTATTTATTATAACCAGAGGAACCCTGCCATGCCTTGTTCTCTTTTTCCCATTTTGATCCTTGCCATCCTTGTTTTCCCTCAATGACAAGGTCATCACGGTTCCTCCCATACCCCCTGAACAGGTCAGAAAAGGCTGGGGGGAAAACTGCATTACTAGTCTATTAAATGGTTTTTAAGGGCTCCACTTGTATCCAAGATCAGGTGCCCAGAGATCTCCTAGCGTACTGATTGTGGTCCCATATGCAAAAGGAGTGGTTTTCCAAAAATTATTTGCCTTCTGGCCACTGTGGCTTATCAATCCTCTCCCCAGTCACCCATGCTGGGCTGCTCATCATCCCTGGTGCCCTTCAAAATCTCCAGTTCCGTCCTGGCAGGACATGGCCTTATAGTTTCCCAGCTTCTTCCTCTGTCTCTTCCTGGAGAAGAAAATGCTCTCTTACTTGTATCACACAATTAAACCCTAGTCCTGAATAGCCCCTGCTCAGAGATGCTCTACTTCATCTGGGGAACTAGAGTTTATGTGACTATAGCAGTGCTGAAGGGCGCTGGCTGTGATGTGATCACTGACATGGAGGTTTCATCCTTTATGAGCTGCTGGAGCAGATAAGACATGCTGTTGTCAGCAGTGTGAATGAAAATGCGCAGCGATTCCAGGATATGTCAGGACTGATCAATAGGATGGTGGTGAAATAGGCAGCAGGAGGATAAGAAAAGGGGCTAACAAGGAGCACAACAAAGGGAGGTGAGCGAAGCCTGTGGATTGCTGCAGTCAGGGTCTTCACAATTCACCAGTCCTGCCCCAGATTGCCTTGGTGGGCTCAAGCTGCTACAGAGCTGGGATGGAAAAGGGACAAAGCGGAGGGGGTCACCCCGTCCAAAGGGTTTTTTTTTTTCATATTTACTAGATAAAGATGTGCCAAAGGAAAAGAGGAACGTTTCATGTGTAGTGTCACAAAGATGCAGTAAAATGTGCATTCATGTTTATAAAATCATTCGCCATATACTTTAATAAGATAATATCAGTACGAAAGGATGAAAATGGCAAACATCTGCAGATTTTCACAGTTTATTTGTTTTTTCTATATTTCTTTCTAAAGGTTGAGTATTTTAAAGTGAGTATTGTAAAGTGAGTGAACAAGAATGAAGTTAGCCTTGTTTGCCATTTACTTTTAAAATAATGTTCCTTTTAATTCTGTAGCAATAACATTTTCCAAAGCAGACTTTTTTTTTGTGAATTTGTCTGCAAGGGCAAAAATCCTAGGTTTCCTTGTTTTTGCTTTCATCTCTAATTTCTCTTCATATTTCTCCAGTGACGGAGTCACTTTCACTTACCTACAGGTGTCAGCTATATATAGGGAGATAGTGTTACAATGGCATTGAGTGGATAAGGTTTACTAACCATTTCCATACATACCATCCCCCAAAGTCAACCCACAGCTCTGATTGACTTGAGTAATCATGATATCATTACACACGAGTATGGCAGTGTAATATATCAATAGATGCTGCTCAGAGGAGATGCTATTTAATATATCATTATCAAAAATGTTGATCTTAATACTTTAGTTTCACATTGACAATGGATGTTATGAATGATAAATAATTTATTCCATTATAGTACATTTTATCTGATATTTATCAAGTGCATAAATCATAGTTACACTTAGGAATTGTAATCTAAAATTGTGGCTAAATATAATTATAAATTGAAAGCCTAACCTTTGCCCCTCCAGACATGTGATCATAAATAAATAATGTCAATATCATAAGCAAATGAATATGAAAAGGCACACTAAGTTGAAGGAGAATGCATACTTGGAATTTCAGTGTCCACATAGAAATGGTTTGCATTGCTCAGGGGTATCATTATCATGCACATTAACATGATTCAACTGGCTTCTGTCACCACTGCTGCAGGCACCACGTATAGGACAACTAAGGAATGGAATCAGATTCCCCATATATATGCATATTAATGATGTCCTTGCAGCTGTAGGTGAAAATAAATGTCCATCCTGTTGGAAGAGGTGTGCTGTGCCCTGAATTTAAAATTTATTAAGTAGTTCTATCAAAGGGATTCAATAAGAAAAAAGGAAATCACAGCATACATTGAGATGCTTTAGTTAAAGCAGGGAATAAGCAAACATAGAAATAAAAATCATTCTTATGTTTAAACCACATTGGAAACTTTCAGTTTCTGCTTTCTTCCAAAGGAGTCAATATATTAAAACAGTGCTAAAATATGCATGTAAAACATTAGCATGCATTTTTTAGTGCAATGTAAATCATTAGTTTTACTTTCAATATAGTAAAATAATTAATTATATGAACAGCACAATAGTGCTATGATAAATGCTTTATTAAAAGTATATCAAACAAAGGGATTGTGTGATATGCATAAGGTTAAAAAATGACTATGCAGACCCACCTCCTAATCTCTTCTATCTCTCACTGGAAGCCATCTTGTGCTCCTACCATGTGACAGGAGCTGACCAATGGCACCGGTAGCCCCAGTGACATAGTAAGGGCAAAGGCTATCGGCACCATTTTGAAAACTGGCAGCCAACGGCGTGAGTGCAGGAGATCGCTCCCAGACCCCCACTGGACCACATGGGACTTTTGGCAAGTCTTGTGGGGGCAGGAGGGGCCCTCAAACTTGCCAAAAGTACCTGGTGGTCCAGCGGGGGTCAGAAGGGTCCCCCAAGACTTGCCAAAAGTCCCTGGTGGTCCCTGGTGGTCCAGGAGCCATCTCTTGCACTCTGGCCATTGGCTGCCAGTAATCAAAATGGCGCCGATAGCCTTTGCCCTTACTATGTCACAGGGGCTACTGGTGCCATTGGTCAGCCCCTGTCACATGGTAGGAGCACAAGATGGTGCCGGCCATCCATTGCTCCTACCATGTGACAGGGGCCGACCAATGGCACCGGTAGCCCCTGTGACATAGTAAGGTCAAAGGCTATCGGTACCATTTTGAATACTGGCAGCCGAGGGTGTGAGTGCAGGAGATGGATCCCGGACCCCCCGCTGGACCACCAGGGAGATTTGGTAAGTCTTGGGGGGGTCAGGAGGGTGAGGGGTTGTAGTTAATGCAGTTTTAGCCGGGAAACGAATAAGAATTAACGCATGAAAGTATCGGGGGCCCCCCTTGCCGAATGCAACATATCTGCCCCCCCGACAAATATGAATACCGAATGCAATGTATGGCGTCCCTCTGCACATCCCTAGTCCTTAGAGGTTAAGTAATCTGTGCTTTTAAATAAATATGATCTATTCACTTAGGGGTAGATCTTTAAAAAATACGCGATCGCATACTTTTGTTCGCTCACCAGGCGCGAACAAAAGTATGCTGGATTTTATAAGATACGCGCGTATCTTATAAAATCCGGGGTCGGCGCGTGCAAGGAGGTGCACATTTGTGCAACCTGCGCGCGCCGAGCCCAGCGTGGCCTGCCTGTTCCCTCCGAGGCCGCTCCGATTTTGGAGCGGCCTCAGAGGGAACTTTTCTTCGCCCTATCTAAATCCCCCCCTACCTTTGTCGGCAAAGTTACGCCTGCTGAAAGCAGGTGTAACTTTGCGCACGCTGACCGGCAGCCCCGTTCCGTCCTCTGGTCCCGGGGGCTGGTCCAGAGGCCTCGACCATGCCCCCGGGCTGGCGCCACGCCCCCGGGCCCGCCTCCGAAACGCCGCATTGTTTCGGGAACGCCCCCGGACATGCCCCCTCCCGCCCCTTTTCGAAAGCCCTGGGACTTACGCGCTCCGGTGGCCTATGCAAAATAGGCGCACCGGCGTGTGAGGGCCCTGCGCACATAAATCCGGAAGGATTTACACGCACGTGCCTTTTAAAATCCGCCCCTTAGAGGGTTACTTCAATAAGGCTAACAATTGACCTCATTCACTTTTCACAATGTTGATTACCTCATTAACCCCTAATGTTTCTAGGGGGTCAAATTAGGACATCTATGTAGTGACCCATGTCATCTTTAGCTCACAGAAATATCTTGGTGATTAGAGGAAAGCTCATTATTCTGATTCACAGGACTTAAAAATGCATTTTATTGTTTTGAATGATGCTTTTCTTTTTTTTTGCATGAATATGAAAACAGGACAGAGAGCAAGTTTAGTGTGAATTTGTTACCAACCTCTTCAGGTTTGTCCTGGTCAATTAACATTAAGACTGAGCATTTTCAGATATCAGATCTAATGCTTTTGCTTTCCTTCTTTTGGTAGGGAAGGTTAGCCTGCTGAGACAGGTTTATAATGAAAGCTACCTGTAATTTCAGTTTCTGCAATTGGTTGCCTGGGAATGAAGCAGTGCATTATAGGACAGAGTGCCAATATTTTCAGAAGGCTTGATTAAAGTGACTATCCATAATGTTAGGGCAGAATCGCAGTGAAGAGGTCTTTGAAAGAGTAGAGAGAGAGGTTAGAATTTTGACTGTGAAATTATCGTACTGGAAATGTTGAACATGGTTAATTTTTTCATCTATTATCATGTGCATATGACCCATAGTTACTTCTACACATTAACCATGGCCACACAATATACATTGTATCTCTTCATAGAGCAATGTACTATATATATATATGTGTGTGTGTGTGTGGGTGTTTCATTAACCCTTCAAAACTTAATTCCAGGTACTAAAGAGTTATTTTCATTTTTTATTTTTCTCCGTTCTTTAGTTTTCTACCTAGAGTTTTTTTTCTTTTGAAATTTTAAAATATAAGCCCAGAACTAGCCCAGGTGCACTGTGTGGAAAATCTAGGATTGTATCATGGACACTTCGTAGGCTGCCTGGATCAGACAGGGCTGATGATGCAGTAGATGCTGCATTCACAGTCCCTAGGGGAAGTGTTGACACCTACTGACCGGAATGAGGGTGTGTGGGTACTGGGGTTCTAGAGGCAATTTTGGTCTGTGAATTCAGTTAAGGTGTGTGACAATAATGGCAGGGCTAGGGAAGGTAGTAAACATAAAGGAAATACCTCAGATAATTGCACTTGATAATTTATGGAGCTATTGTCCAACAAAGACAGGTTACACTTGAGTTAGTGGCCCAAACGGCGAGACCAAAAAAATAGAATACAGAAAAGATAAGACTGTATCCATGGCACCTAGAGACAACAAAAGATTAATTATTCTTCCAGTTGCTTATTTATTAGGTACTGGATATAAATTTGTATTTTAATTTAGCACATAGAGAATTCTTGTAAGATATGCACTGTTGTTACAACTATTGTGCTCACTTATACATATTATTATGCAGTGTATCAGCCTTATTTGGTAGCTGCCTTCTAAAATATCAGTGATTTAAAGCAAGGTCATTCCACTGTGCAGTACATTACAAGCATAGCAATTTTTTTTTTTTTTTTTTTTTTTTTTTTACAGGGCTGCTAGTCTTCTCTTTTGCACGCCCTCCTTTTTTTTTTTATCTTAGATGTTAGGGTATTCTGGCCAGTCATTCTGCACACACTAAAGGACTATTCATTCGCTTACTGGACCAGATGCTATCTGTGAGGAACTTGTTAATAATGTCTAATAAACCTGCCACAAAGCTCGTGGACACCAATTCTGTATGACAAATAAAGTGCTTCCAGTTTATATGGAAAGAAATAAACATGCACTGTGGAGAGCTAGGTTTCTTTTATTCTCCTTCTTTGAGTATTAAGACTAGCATTGCTTGCTGCCATGCAATTGGTGTGATATAGATAACATAATGCTGAAATTATATGGTGGGATATTTTTAGTTTCGTTTTGTGTATTCCATCAGCTCTCGTCACTGGAGAGGAATCAGAGAATGAAGGGCTTCCGACTGTATCACAGAAAAAAAATATTTCAGAATAAGAGTTTTTGAAAAGCAGCAAAAAATGTCTTGATGAAGCAAATTCCATGTTCTCTTTAGATGTTCCTAGTTCCAGCCTTTGGGTAGACAGTTGGAGGGGGACCTACCATTCTGATCCGCCCTCCCCCAGAGGTTTTCGGAACTGGAAATCCCTTAGGCACAAATGGAGGGGGTAGCTTATGTGAGATTAGGGCAGATATAATTTGCTTTCAGAAGGGAAGGATGTGTATCATGTGTGCTTTCTGAGTTAGTTCCACTAATCTGATTTAGGGGTAGAGAGGCACATGCCGTGCCAGGTCCTTTAATAGGGCTGGAAGGAAGACAGATATTAAATAGTTTTTACAGTTTTTTTCTGGTTTCCACATTTCTGACCTGTTCATTCCTGGCAGGCTGTATATCCCCTGCTCAGGGTGGTCAGGAAGGACTGTGCATCTTTTCACTCAGTTTAAGAGGAGGTTGCAGCACCCAGTGTTTGAAGAGATCTTGATTCGTGTTTATGCAAGTTTTATATTTCTCCATTTTTGGGGAAAGGGAGAATTTTTCTGCCCCCTTCTTTTTCCCTGAACTGGAGACTATTGGTAACGGTTTCCAGTAACAGGCCTTTCCTCCTGGGAAGCCAGCTTCAATCCTTTAAAGAAGAATCATCAAGGGAGAAACATCTAGAGACACCCCACAGAGCATCCACCCTGGGACACAGGACACTGCAGGTGAAGCTTGGAATTGTGACATGAACCTCAGGTACTGTGGGAAGGGATCCAGTCAAAGTTTGGATACCCCAGTCACTGTGGGACCCATATCATTCCCTGCCATGGAGGATAAGTCATTTCCAAGCCCCTGCCTAGAAGGGACATATCCACAGAGTTAGAAAGCATTCAAATCCTGACTCATGTAAATCTGGGGACACTGGAAGTAACTCAACACTTATTATTTTGCATTTATTGATTTTTTTTAAAGAGATACTACAGTAAACATTAATTTGGACACCCATTCTGTGAGTCCTACCCGGTTTGTAAGTGTACCTGTCCTGAAGAGCTATGGTAACACACACACACACACACACACACACACACTAGGAATATCCTTACTGCCTGGGCCAAGAAGGTTATCCTTCCTGCCATAGAGAAGAATTCCCCTCCTGGGAGGAAGAAGAGATGGAGAAAGGACAGAGGAGCTAGCCATGTCTAATAAATTCTTGTATGGCCGTTTGGTATTGGACACATTCCATGGGACAGGGTTACATATTTAAACTGAGCAAGAATACATTCATTAGACGTGTTTTCCTAGGTGTAATTTGGGAATGTGGTGGCTCAAAGTGTGACAAGGTATACATATTGCACTGAAGAATACAAACTGATAAACAATTAGGGCTAGATTTTAAAAGCCTTGTGCACGTAAATCCTCCTGGATTTACACGCGCAGGGCACTCGCGCGCCGGCACGTCTATGTTGCATAGGCCGCGGGCGCGCACAAAGCCCCGGGACGCACGTAAGTCCCAGGGCTTCGTAAAAGGGGCAGAAAGGGCGTGTCCGGGGCGTGTCCGGGGTCAGTGGTGGTCCGGGGCGGGTCCTGGGCATGGCGACGGTTTGGCGGCAGGCCGGGAGGGCGGTCCCGAGTCCCCCGGCACTGCGGCCTGTGCCGGGGGATGCGAGGCGGCACGTGCAAGTTACGCCTGCTTCAAGCATGCGCAACTTGCCCAACAAAGGTAGAGGGGGATTTAGGTAGGGCCAGGGGGTGGGTTAGGTAGGGGAAGGGAGGGGAAGGTGGGGGACGCGGAAGGAAAGTTCCCTCCGAGGCAGGCTGTGCGGCTCGGCGCGCACAGGCTGCTGATTTTGCACAGCCTTGCATGCGCCAACCCCAGATTTTATAAGATACGCGTGGCTACGCGAGTATCTTATAAAATCCGGCATACTTTTGTTCGCGCCGGTTGCACGTACAAAAGTACGCATGCGCGTACTTTTTAAAGATCTACCTCTTACTGAATTGCAAAATGTACTGTGTAATATGTCTTATGGACTGATTCAAATCAGTCACTTTGGTGCCTTCCTTTGGCACCATTTTTAAAGTTCTGGGATATGGGCAAGAGCTAGTGGGCATTGTGTGGGGGCTTAGGTGGGAAGCCCCCGGCCCCGAAACATTTAAACTAAGGGAGGGGCCTGGGCCAGATAAGTCTTATGGGATGGAAATGGGGATTGAGTGGCTTGGGTAGGCCTTGGCTTAACCTGGGGATGCCCAGCCAAACAGGTCCGGGTTCAAGTTTTGCAGGGCAGGAGAGGATTTCCAGGACCATGGTAGACCCATTGATTTTAATGCCAGAGATAAGAAAATACCTGAAAAGTTTGGGCATTTTTTTTTTAGGAAGCCATTTTTAGTTGTTTCCATTTGGAATGAGCTGAAAATGGCCTCATTCATTGCACTTTTTGTATTTGTTTCAAACGAATACACATCCCTATTAGGTATCTCTATAGAAAGGATAAGCCTTAGTAGTGGTAATCTAAGGTCCAGGCCCCCAGTTTTCCACTCTGCTGCAGAAACTGCCACATAATCTAATCCTTGCTGTATAAACATGGGAATTAGGCAACAGCCTCCCTAGTGCTACTATCATACCAGCTTGCCTGCTGATACCCTGGCTACCAGAGCTACCACTAGGAGCTGTGGTGACAGCTGGTTCTGACTTCATTGGTGCAGGAACTGACAACATGGACAGCTGGTGCTGGACTCACTGGAGTTGGCTCAACCTGGACATCTGCTTCTTCGAGAGAAGCAGCCTGGAGCAAAGTCTTTGGGATTGCCCTGGGCACAACCTGGAATATTGGTTTTACTGTGGGCACAGTCTGGAGTAAAGTTGTTCATTCTGCTGTAGACACAGCCTGGAGTAAAGTGGGTGCAGCCTGGAATGATGGCTCGGGAGCTGTTATGCAGCCATGATCTCAGTCATTATCGCTGTGGCTTGCACAACCTGATGCCAAGCTTTTGACAGTGCTGTGGATGCAGTCTGGGGCTGAATCTTGGACATTGTAGGAGCAGCCTGAATTGAAGTCTTGGATACTGCAGGTGCAGCTTTGGGCGGAGTCTGTTGCTGTGGCCCAAGAACCCACTTGGTAAATTAAAGTGCCAGCATGGACTCATGCGTGACCTGGGCTAGGTGATCCTCATTTTTCCATAGGTGATGGCATAGGGGTTTTGTGGACCATGCATTTCTGTATCAATCCATGTCTTGACAAGAGTCATGGACAGAGGAAAATAATCCTCAATAAGTCTTTTCAGAATGGTACTTCATAAAAGAGGACGTGAGTCACATGAGGGGAAAAAACATTCACTGGGCCACCCTTACCTCAGGTTTGGAATGGTTCAATCTGTCACAGGCATCTGGGCTTGTTAATCAGGGCTGCTCTGGATGGAAGGTGCTTACTTGGAGAGGCAAGGTGAAGACATGGTGGCAGAGGCATACCTATATTTTTTGGCACCCGGGGCAGATACTTCTTTGACATCCCCCTAATATATAATTATACAATTTCCTAAACATCAACGAAATGTTTCAAAACAGCAGACATCACACCCAATAATTGAAACTAATAAGGATTTTAAATATCTCCCATTCTCCATATCTGTCATCCTAAGATTGTTGTAGACTGGGGGCACGCTTGCACATACAGACACACACACTTTCTCTGTACCTCTCTCACACATGCTTCCTCTGTGTGTCTTTCACACATACATGCAGACAAAATCTGAACTGGGAACCACAAGCCAGATTCTATATGCAATGCAACGATGGAAAAGTAGAAAATCACTATTCCTCAAAAGAATAAAATCACCAATATAAATCAATCAGAACAGTAAAACCAAACTGAAAAAATATAAATTTCAAACAGCTGATAAATAGAATAATATTCAATAATTAGAAGCTCCTGTACAAATGTGTAAAAATGTCCTAAATATCGATAAAATATTTCAAAACAGCAGGCATCAAATAACACCCAGTAATTAAAACTAATAAGGATTATAAAAATCCCCCACTCTCCATACCTGTTACCCTGAGATTGTCATGAACTGGGGACACACACACACAGAGACAAAGACACAAACAAAATTTTTTCCCTCTGTCTCACAAACGCACTTGGTGAGAGACAGAGGGAGCTTGAATATGTGTGTGTGTGTGTGTGTATGAAAGAGACAGACACACATTTTCTCCGTCTCTCTCTCTCACACATACATGCTTCTCCTGTATCTCTCACACATGATTTCTTTCATGCATACACACACGTGCTTCCTCTGTCACCCCACCCTACCCCCGTACCCAAGCACCCACTCATGCACACACACGGGCACCCTCTCTCACATACACACCCTTATGTCTCATATACACACATACACATATAAACATACACACACATACAAACACATACAAACACATACACACACATACCATCATACACACATACACATAAACACACACATAGTGAGCCCCAAGCTGTGGAACTCTCTTCCAGTGTCATTAACAGAAGAAAATGTGGCTCTTTAGAAATGGATACGATGTAATGTAAAATACCAATACAATGATATTTCCAACATCAGTACCAGAGTCAAAAGCAGTAGAGAGAACAAGTAATAATGTATTTATTTATTTATTTATTTATTTATTTATTTATTTATTGGTTTTTATATACCGCCGTTCATCCTAGGATATCGTGTCGGTTTACAGTAAACAAAACGGCAGGCGTTGTACATAGAACAAGGTAGTAATAATTATGAACTAGTAAATAAATAACTAAGGGAAGAGGTAACATTGTACATATAACAACTTAATAATTAAGAACTAATACATAAATAACTAACAGTAAGAGTAACTAAGTAATATAAATGGTAGAAACTGAGAATGGGGGCAAGGGGGGGGGGAGAGATGGAGGGAGAAAGAGGGAGGGGAGAGGGGGGGAGGAAGTGAGGATTGGCCGTGCAGGGACATTTAGAGATATTGCAAAAGGAGGAGGTAGAACGTGAAGGATAATGTCTATTGTGCTTGCAGGATGCGTGGAATGAAGAGGGAAGGAGCAGGGGGGATCAAGTATAGGCTTGATGTAAAGGGTAATGTTAGCAGAATTAGTACTGGGATTTTGTGTCAACCAAAAATGTTTAAATATAGACAAATTATATAGTTATTAATGCAATGTCCTAGAATTTGTATGAATACGAACTAAAATATGTATTTGTTATGAAGTTAGCCTAGAAAGTGAATGCTGCCATACAGTATGTGATTGTTCATCAAGAATATGAAATCTGATAATGTAAACCGCTGTGATCTTTTGGAACAACAGTATCTAAAACACTAACTAAATAAATACACACCCACACCCACATATACGCATACCATCATAAACACACCCACATACCCACACATCCCTCTCATATATTGGCACTCTCACAGGGCTATTCTCTCGCTTCTTCGGCCGCTGGCTGCTCAGCTTGGCCTGTTCTTCTGCTGATGGCTCTGGGAGATGCCGGGGGCACCGCTGGGCCTTTTCCACAGGTCCTTGCTTTTGCTGGTAGGGAGTGGAAACCCTGCTAGCACACCATTGCTCTGCACCACCGCAGGGTCTTCCTGCTGGCAACAATAGCACCTCTCCCCTTGTTATTACCAAGGGCAGACCTCCCCCCTCGCCTCCCCCCCCCTTAGTACACCTCTGCAAGATGGCAAGGTTAGGACCTGGAGAATCACCAGGAGAAACACATGGAACAGGAACTCTGGAACTGAACAGAAGCAGGACACTGAAAGCTGAACTGTGAAGCATGAAGCTTTTTGTGCAGAAGTGCTGTACACAAACACAAGTGTAGGAATCTTCAAATACAAGTACTTAGATAAGGCTTGGAAATCAGGAAAGAAACAGATAACACTTCCAAAGAGCAGATGCCAAGATGGCTGTTGAACCATCACTGTGAGTCTTCTGAGCATGTCTTATATACTGCTAGTAATAAGGGACACACCCAGTGCTAGTCCAATTGGATGGCTGCAGGGGCATGGCTGACTTCCAGGAAACCGTACAAATATACTAGAAATCCTAGGAAAGGCAGCAATCTTCGCAGCTCTATAGCAGGTTCACAGTCTAGATATCTCAGGGTTGTGGGTTCTTCAAACCCCATCGATCCTGACACTCTCTCCATAACTGCTCCATACACAGAATGTTCTTTCCTTCCTGCTCCCCAGTCCTCTCTCTCCCTATATCTCATCTCATCTTCCCCCACTCCAAAACCATCTCTCCCTCTCTACTGACATCCAAGATCACCCAACCACAAAACCCTAAAAGAACAAAATACATGATGCAAGCATATATGAAAATGGAAAAACAACTTTATTTTTATTATGCAAATTAAATTTATGCAAGTGCATCACAGAATTGCTACAGATTTTAAGAAACTTTGCCACAGAATCTACCCCTGATCTGCCACAGGAAACCAAGAGCTGTGGTTATAATTGTAAAGTGTATAAAAAAATAATGTAAATTCAAATGTGCAGAGCAACTAAAATTGTTTGGGGTTGAGTGTCTTCCAGTATGGTAACCTTGAAGCCAAGGAACTAAAATTACATTTTATTGCGTCAATTTCTGAATTGAATAACTGATCCAACTTCTGCTGTAAGGCTTTGGTTATGCTGCCTTACACATGCTTATACCACTTTCCCATTTTCCCTGAATGCTGATCTTCAGCCTTTTTTTCTTTTTTTTTCTTTTTTTTTGTGAGAATGTGCTTGCACCACCGTTACAATCAGTCTGTTCCAGTGCACAAAGCCGTCACGATGACAGATCCAGCTACAATAAAAACAAAATCATCCAAACATGGGAGGAAGCTTAGAGTAAGTTAATTATTCCTGTGTGGTACTTGGGAAAATATTTTGTTGCAGTTCACTAGGATTACACTCGGCTTGTTTTTTCAGTCACAAGCAGGTTTTTCAAGATTCTTTTTCCTGTGTTTTTATATTCGTAAAACAGGACTACAGACTTGAAGATTTGATGATAAGGATTCAAAACTGGCCCTGTTCACCTTTAGCGACTTGCAGCATATAATCATTACTTCAAGTGAGATATTGTTTATCTATATACCTAGGGTTCCTAGAGGATAGGTCAGGTTTTTTTTTTTTAAGATAAGCAATCTACGCAAATTTAGCTGCTTCCTTAGAATGAAGGTTTTACAGCTGATTAATATTCATTATGGATATCCTGAAAACTAGACCTGATTTCGCAACTTCATTCTTTAATTGGGAACCCTGATGTGCACTGTTGGTATCTATAATTATTTAGCAGTTACCATTATATAGATGCATGGCACAATATTACCATATAAAATGCAAGTCTCGTGTCATGTACTGAGCTCATTAATACATATATATATATTTATCATTGGGCTATACCAAATTGTAGAGGGCAAATTGGAAATCAGTAACTATGTCAATCCTTAGATCCCATGCTGTAACATGAATTCTATAATCAAGGTCATTATTGCCTCATTAACTTAATGGATATGTAAAGGAGAATAGCCTTTTGATTATTTGACAGGTGGCCATAAAACCTGATATATGCCCTATCAGCAAAGCAACATGTGAGCTCCTGGAAAAATCTAGAGATCTTTATTGTGTGGAAGGGTTGATTGATGCTTGCTAAGACAGTCTAATTACAGGAATAAATGAGGAAATAGGAATGTGCTGCATCCCCATTCATTATTTCTTAATTAGGACTACAAATAATAAGAACTACTGATCGGTCACAGGAATGTTGGACACAGATTCTAGTCATGTGTTTTGCATTTACCAATACACCAGTTTCATACATGGTCATTCTGTACAGGCCAGAAATTATAGGGGTGACAATGTTAAAAAAAAGGGAAAAGCAACACAGATGATAAAAGATACAAATGAAGTCATTTTTAATATCTTTTCATGGAACATATGCATCATAATACATGACTGTCTTTGTTTGTGGTAAAATACAGATCCAAAACATGCAGTATTTATTTATATTTAATTTCTGACTCCTGGATCAATACTGTACAATAAAAAACTGAATTTATCTTATTCTTGGCTACTATAAAAGATGTTCAACGTGTGTCCCTTACAACCAACCTACATCAGAGATATCCGATTAAGATTCACCATCTTAATAGTTGTCTTAATGCTTATGTATTGACTTAGAATTGATTTAGCAATGGTAGTCAATCTTAACAGTTATAAAGTATTATCGTCCTTGTAAAAAATATCATGCTTTTATGTACTAAAGTTAAAATAACATATGCATTCTTGTATCTCCTAAACTGACTTAAAGGACAATGATCACAGTTTTCCTTTACAGATCTTTTTTCTGTTATTGAACACTAAAATTGCTTATCATTGATCTCAGATTTTGGCAGCTTTTCCACAGTGACATCAGGGCAGCTCCATATATGGAAATGTATACCTACTCTGACATCAGTAGCCTAGCTACTATTGAGGTAGCAAGTAACACAGTAAAGTAATGACATCAGACAAAAAGACCCAAGTGGTCCATCGAGTCTATCCAGCAATTGTTTTTTAAAGCATTATTTATTTATGTTATTAGGGTGGTTGTTAGTTACTCTGTGCAGTTAGCCCAGTCAACATGGGTTACCTTTTTCTTAATCTCCATCATTTAGCCACCAGGAATCCTCTAGGGTACATTTTAAGAAACAGCGCGCGTGCGTACTTTTGTTCGCGCTCCAGGCGCGAACAAAAGTAGGCTGGATTTTATAAGATACGCGCATAGCCACGCATATCTTATAAAATCCGGGGTCGGCGCGTGCAAGGGGGTGCACATTTGTGCACCTTGCACGCGCCGAGCCCTGCGCGCGCTGCCCGTTCCCTCCGAGGCCGCTCCGAAATCAGAGCGGCCTCGGAGGGAACTTTCCTTCCACCCACCCGCACCTTCCCCTCCCTTTCCCTCCCTAATCCACCCCTTCCCTATCTAAACCCCCCCACACCTTTATTTTAAAAGTTACACCTGCCTCCGACAAGTGTAACTCGCGCATGCCAGCGGGCTGCTGGCGAGCCATCTCCCGACCCGGGGGCTGTTCCGGAGGCCTCATCCGTGCCCCCAGAACACCCCCGGGCCGGCACCTCACCCCTGACATGCCCCGGGAACACCCCGATTGTCGTGCCGCCCAACCGACATGCCCCCGACACGCCCCCCTAGCGAAGCCCCGGGACTTACGCGCGTCCTGAAGCTTGCACGCACCGCCGAGCCTATGCAAAATAGGCTCGGCGAGTGCTGGGTTTTTTTTAAAGGGTTACGCACGTACCTTATGCACGTAACCCTTTTAAAATCCGGCCCTCTATGTTTATCCCATACCCTTTTGAATTCCATTACCATCTTTGTCCTCATTACTTCTTCTGTATCCATGAAGAAATTCTTCCTGATTCGATCCCCTTGGAGCTTCATATTATCTCCCCTTGTTCTACAATTTTCTTTCCATCAAAAAAGGTTTGATTCCTGTGTATTATTAATACCTTTCAAGTATTTTAAAGTTTTCATCATATTTCCCCTATCTCTTTGCTAGTCCAATTTATACATATTTAGGTATTTTATCTCATCTCATGACTCTTCTGCTGCAGGCGCCACACCATTTTGGTTACCTTTCTCTGTACCGCCTCCATCCTGGCTCTATCCTTTTTGAGATAAGGTCTCCAGAACTGAACATAGTACTCCATGTTGAGGCTTCACTAATAACCTGTCCTTTTTCCTGCTGGTTATGCCTCTTTCTCTGCATCCCAGCATCCCTCTGGCATTAGCCCCCCCGTCACACTGCTTCACCACCTTCAGATCATCTGACACCATCACCCTGAGGCCTCTCTCCCAGTCTGTGCACATCAGATGTTCATTTGTGTGTGTGTGTGTGTGCTCTAAAATTGTTGTATTGAAATACTGAGTATTGACTGTTTTCTGAAAAAAAAACAAAAAAACATATTTATTGCTTTTTGCTAAAAAATATTCAGATTTATAATTTTGGAAATATGTTTTGAATGAAATGTGTATGTTTGAGTACGTACGAGTATGAATGGGTATGGTTTTTACGAGATGTGATCAAATTAAGATATGAATGATTAACTTAGATTTTATGAATGGTTAATGTATTGTGAATATTTTTTTTTTATATTTTTCTATGAATACAATAAAAAAAAGATTTGGAATAAATAAATTGTGCTTTTACTCCACTCTTTAGGGAGTGTTTTTTGTTAGTATATATATTTATTTATTTAACAGCTTTTTTATACCGACATTAAAATACACATCACATCGGTTTACATATTAACAAAAAGGAGGAAATTACATTAAACGGGGGGGGGGGGGGGGGTAACAGGATAACTGATAGAATAATAAGTAGAAAATAGGGAGCAAGCGAACTTAACAGAAAGGAACCAGTAACTAGTGAAAAATTAAATATGGGAGGCAAGATTGCAAGTCTCCAGAATTGTTACAACAATTAGGTGATTCAGTGGGTTACTGTGGAGAGAGGGGGGAGAGGGAAGATTTGATAATAGGTATAAAAAAGGTGGGGGGAAGTTGCAAAGAAGCAACCAGGGATTAATCCGGGAAAGCCTGGTGGAAAAGCCATGTCTTCAGCATTTTTCAGAACTTGTAAGGACATGGCTCAAGGCGTAGATTGAGAGGGAGGGAATTCCAATGAGTGGGACCAGCAATCGACAGGGCACGATCTCTTGTGGCTGTAAGTCAGGCTTTCTTAAGTGGGGGGACTTGTAAGGTACATTTACGGTTCATTCTGGTGGGGCGGGAGGATTGTGTAAATTTCAAAGGTTCACTTAGCCATGAGGAGTTGTCATTATGAATGGCTTTGTGAATGATGGTAAATATTTTAAAAAGTATACGGAATGAGATGGGGAGCCAATGTAGGTCCTTGAGGATGGGAGTTATGTGGTCAGATTTGTGGGCGTTGCTAATGATCCTTGCTGTAGCGTTTTGCAATATCTGTAGAGGTTTGATAGTGGAGAAAGGGAGGCCAAGATAAAGGGAATTGCAATAATCAATCTTGGTGGATAAAGTGGTTTGGACGACAGTTTTGAGGTCGTATGTGTGAAGTAGGGGCTTTAGCTTTTTAATGACCATGAGTTTGTAATAACCTCCTTTAATGACAGAGGAGATATGGTTTTTCAGGTTCAGATGTGCGTCAACTAGGACGCCAAGGTTTCATACCGGGGTTTGAGATGTGAGGGTGGCGATCATGGGGTCTTTGGAGGGAGAGAGCTTGAATGTTTGTTGGTTATGGATAAGGAGGAGCTCAGTTTTTGCTGTGTTGAGGCAAAGCTGAAGGGAAGTCAGGAAGGTGTTGATAGAGGAAAGGCATTTTTCCCAGAAATTTAAGGTGGCAGAATATATATATATATTCTGCCACCTTAAATTATATATATATATATATATATATATATATATATATATATATATATATATATATAATCACTATGTAATATAGCGTCAACCAGACCAGTATGAACTGAGTATCATCTTCCATTTGTATATGCTATACTTACAGTATTAGAGCAGCAGGCAAAGGTTGCCTGCATGCTTATGTTGAGATAGCATCACAAATTGCACAGAAAAACTCATTTTTTCTGGAGGGGGGGAAGCATTTTGTGTGTGTGTTGAAAACTAGAGCTTAAATATTAGTCTGCCAACAGACATAGAAGTAGATATTAACCACAACATTCTGACAATAACATATTTGTAAATTAAAATTGGAAGATGATAGGATGAGTACTGGGAGAAGCAAAAGGAGGAAGAAAATCCATAAGAAAGGCTGTAGGGCTCAAACAAGACAAAGTAAATTAAAACACCTTTCCTCCGATTTTTTCTGAACATGTTAAAGCTTTCAGATACACACAGTGCAACTGTTTCTACACTGTAGTATGACAACAGGTGCCTCACCCTGACTATCTCATTCTCACAGCTACAACCCTCACCATCAATGCTCTCACTTAAGAAGAACAACAATCTCAAAATTAGTTGAGTAGCAAATATACTCTCTCCTCTTTCTACAGAAAAACAAGCCCTGTGCATCAGCAGAAAAGACATTTGCAATGATGCAGGAAGCTGTATTCAAAGAAAATAAGATAAGAAATTCTTTACTGCAACTAGTAGAAAGGAAAATCTCCATCTTTCCAGCCAAGATATCACTCACTTATACCTGCTTCAACATTAAAAAAAAAAGGTTCTTTCTCCCTCCTCTATTCCAATTGCTTCTGCAGTGAAGTCTAGGATCGGTCATCCTTAACAGGACAGTAGCCATAGATCTGAGACCAAGCTGTCACTTGTCAAACTTGAGACTGTGAGAAAGTGAAAGGTCAGACACACACACAGGAATGTTTTCTGACACTGTAGTTGCTGCTACTGATGACGAGTGTGGGATGGTGATGAAAGTTGATTCATTTGGCGATGAACTAGACTCAGCATGCAGAAGGTAGTACTAGCAAAGCACAAATACCCAGTAGCCATGAAGGGAAGAAAAACGTAATGGTTTCTTCTTCTGGAAAATTCTTGGCATTCGCTCTTAAGAATCCATATCTGTATGCATGATAGAACTTGCAGCAGATACTCCAACCAGTAATGACATGATACTACCAAAATACTGCAACATGGAAATAAAATGTATTCCTAGCGGAAAACATTGTCCTTATCATCATAAAAAAATACTTTGCAAGAAAGTGGTGCCCATGCCAATATCATCACAATAAGTAGTAGGGATGTGCATTCGTCCAGGACAAATTAGGCAATTTCAACAAAATTGCCTAATTTGTCCTGGTTCGGGGAGCCCGAAACCCACACTAAAACGAAATTCAGGTGTCCCTGAATTTTGAAGGCCCGAACCGTGGGAAATATGAAATTTCCCGTGGTGGGCCAAAATGAAGCCCAAACCAATAGGTTTGGGCTTCGCATATCCCTAATAAGTAGCAGCAAAAAGAGCAGTTCTCATTCTCACACTTTTTTTTAGCATCAACTTATCACAAATAGGATGCACTTACTCTCTCATGACATCAAATATTTTTTCTCTAGCATGCTTACTGCACCATTTTGTTTTCAAATTACATGGGTCTTTTCTGTGACAGAGCTGTTTATCTTGGTGCATATTGCAATCTTTTTTCTAAGGTGTGAATTTAGTGACCAAATGATCTTCTACTATTTCACATACAGATCTTGCAACTGCTCTGTAAGACGGACACAGTGATTTTGTCCTGTTATGTTATATTTTGTGGCTTCTGCTTAACATGTGTCCCTGTGACCATTATTTCCAGTATTAGAGTGTACATCAAACGAATAAACAATAGCCAAAATACCTATATAAAATGATGGTGTAGGCACTTGTTAGGTACTGGGCTAGATAGGCAGAAAATCAAGTCAATAATACTAACAAATGCCAAGAGTATGAAAGATGCATACTCAAACATAGTCTCACAAAAACTCTTCTAATGGTATATTTCTTTCTACTCAATATTTTTCTATTCAGTAATTTCTTCCCATAAAATCACTTGCTTTGAATGTTCTATAAAACACTCTGAACAAGAATGTGGCTCTGTGTGATTACTGACTAAGAAGCAAACCACCAGCAACAGTGTATGGCAAAGATGGGTCCACTGACTTATTCTAACCCTGAGACCTAGGCTTATCATTCACTGATTGGCAAATATCTTCCCTCTTTTTCTCCTCAGTACACAATGGTATTAGGCAGGCTGAATCATAGATATTTATACTTTCTCAGGGTTGCATTAAGACTGATGCAAGACAAGATGGCCATCACTGTATAGATGCTGCTGAATTATCTTAGTAGTCATAGCTATTTTCTTCTATTTTATCTATATATGTAGAAGTAAAGTTTCAAAGGAGTTACATGTTTAAAAATAGCATATGTTGTGGCAATTTTCAAAAGCCCCATTTACGTGCATAAAGGTGAATTTTAAAAGCCTAACACATGCAAAACCTGGGAGATATGCGATTAAGTCAGTTTAGCATGCACCGAGTGGATTTTAAAAGGCGTCCGCGTACTTGCTGGCACAAAAACCTTTTTCCAAAAAAGTGGCAGGGCATTGGAATTCCTGGAGTTCATAATGAAACCAGCATGTAAATACTGAAGCACACAAGTGTGCATTGGGGTTTCCTGCCATGTAACTTTACTTCTGTTATGGATGGAGTGTAAGTCATAAAACAAACAAAAAACAACCCACAACAGATCAGTGGGGTTTTAAAGGTCAAGGCTAACAGAGGAGAAGGGAGACTATTTAACTAGGAGGTTAGGAAGTCCTAACCCTTACCTGGATGAACTGGGAATGAACTGGTGGAACTGGCAATGTCGTGGATGTTTGCTCCTTTTAAAATTCCCCCATGGAAGCGGGATTTGCATGCACATGCGTGCGCCCACTTAAAATTGCACATGTTCAGCCTATTTTATAATATGTGCACATATACGCGTGTATGTTATAAAATCGCCACTTCCCTGGATGCAAGCCAGAAAATGCATGCACATGTGTGCCCGTTCACCTGTTTAAAAATTACCATCCTAAAGTCCATTTATGCATTTAAATCTTTTGAAAATTCAGCTGAACGGAGTGAATTTCCACAGGAGTTATATGCATTAAAGTAGCACTTTTCAACATCTCTTTTATGTATGCAAAGTTAATGTGCACACAGAAATCCTTTTAAAAATGACCTCCTTATTTAATACATGTAAAGGGAAGAAGCCATCTTACCTAGAGACAACCCTCGCCCAAAGATGGAAAACTAAAGCAGAGGGGAAAGTGAAACTAGATCACAAGACAATAGGCAAAGTCTTCCACCATTCTCGTTTACTGCCTAGATCCTTCTCCTCCTCTGTTCCACAATTGTGGAATAGTCTTCCATCAAATCTGAGGGAGGAGAGGGATCTTCTGAGATCCCTGCAAGCTTTAAAAACCTGGTAGATGAATAGTGCTGTTAAGTAATGGTTACATTTAAGTTGAGTCTTGGAGGATGGTTGAGATTTTAGTTTTTGGTTCTAAATTGTATTGCTTTTGAGTCACGTTGTACATTGCTTGGGAAGACTGTATTAGTTAAGCCATTAACCAAAGCTTCAAATACATAAATAAATAAAGATAACAGCTGGAACCAGATTGCTATAATCACTTGTCCCTAATTTCCCTTGACCTGAAGAACATGTATGCTGCCCTGGAAGTGAAGAGGTAAAAACCATTCCAGGGGGAGGAGGAACCAAAACTTGCAAACCCCAAACCTGTGGGCTCAATAACCACTGCAGCGAGGAAGCAGAGGATAGAGATAGTTGTTAACTCACTTCTGAGGGGCATGGAGGCCATCTGCCAACCAGGCATGTTGATTCAGGAAATGTGCTGTGTTCTGGATGCCAAAATCTGAGACATTGCCTAGGATCATACAAACTTAGTGTTGCACTTTGGGCATTGAGGGGTGGGCCCTTGGTCACTGTAAGATATGGCACCTCCCACAGGGCGGAGCCCTTTGGGGACTTGCAGTGATAGGCCAGCTCCTGAGCAGAGATGGACACAGAGAAGTTAGTTTTTATTATACTGCAACATAGATGGTAGGGATGTGCAGCAGGGACGGATACGTTCGATACGGTATTCATATTTGTCACGACCCAAATCCATTACATCCGTTTTCGGGGGACCCCCGATTCGTCCATTAGTTACGTATGGTATTCGTTTCCCATTAAAGTTAAAAAAAAAAAAAACAACCCATCCCAACCCTTTAAATTTAATTAACTACAACCCTCCTGATCCCCCCAAGACTTGCAAAAAGTCCCTGGTGGTCCAGCGGGGGTCCTGGAGCGATCTCCTGCACTCGGGCCGTCAGCTGTCAGTATTAAAAATGGCACCGATAGTCTTTGCCCTTACTATGTCACAGGGGCTACCACTGCCATTGGTTGGCCCCTGTCACATGGTAGGAGCACAAGATGGTGCCAGCCATCCATTGTTCCTACCATGTGACAGGGGCCAACGAATGGCGGTACTGTACAGAGCATATCAAAAGTGATTTCATGGTTCTGAGAAGGATAAAGCAGATAGATGCATAGATGGTATTCTTCTCAATCCTTTTGGTCAACAATAAAGACCCAGGCAGGGAATGTCATATTCTGGGGATGCATGAATGGCTGTGTAGATGGTGTAAATGAGAGCATGTTGGCTTCCTGGACCATAGGATGATGTTTCAAGGACTGCTGAGTGAAGATGGAGCCTACCTATTGAAGAACGAGCACAGCATCTTCCAGAACATAGTGGCAAACCTACTGAGTGGGACATTAAACTAGGATCATTGGGGAAAGATGAACAAAGCTTTAAGATAAGTAAAAGTACTCAGCCAAGTACATTTAAAATAATTTAAAAAGGTAAGCATCTGGAAAACTATGTGTTCTAATGATCATAGTATGAAACATAAAGTTCCAGATCTAGAGGCAGTAGTGAAGAGGTAGACTTAAATACAGGGTGGCCCATGGAAAAGTAGCCTGCCTTCAATGCACTGGTAATGGAGGCAGGTTACTTTTCCATGGGCCACCCTGTACAATAGCAATCACAGAGATATGATACATGGAGAACTGGGATATAGTGTAGTTATACCAGGCTATAATCTATTTAGGAAGGACAAGGTAGAAAGAAATGTAGGTTGAATGGCATTACATATAAAAAGAATAATATGGAAGTAACAGAATTGCAAGGTTTATGAGGTAAGGAAGAGGCACTGTGAGTTAATTTAGAGAGAAGGGAACAGAGCATCCATTTGTATTGGTGTGATATACAGACCTACTCCGCAGGCATGGATAGAGATTTTATTGAGACATTTACAAAATTGCTATGAAAGGAAAGGTGCTATTGCTGGGTTATTATAATCTGCCAGATGTTGATTGGAGCATCTCGGCTGTAGTATTGTCTAGAAGAAAGGAGATCCTGGATTCTCTGCAGGAAGGACTATTCCATCATTCAGAAATGACACATGAAGAGGTGAAACTAGACCTGGTGCTTTCAAATGAGGAGAGTGCTGAAAATGTAAGGAAAAAAAGGTTAGCATTCATAAAGTATAAGAGATCCCAAAAAGTGAAAAACAGGCAACAGTATCTTGAGAAGCTAAAAGGTACAAATGGAAGAAAATATTGCTAATATTTTAAAAGAGCGTAACAAGATTTGTTTTAGATATATTAGTGACTGGAGGAAGTACAGAATGGGTTTGTAGGATACAAAGGTGAAGGGGAGGTATATATATAAAGAGGCAGAAGAGAAAAACTGGAATTGTTTTAACAAATATTTTTGTTTGCTGTTCACTGAGGAAAGGAGTAGGACCAGAGAAAACTGCAACAAATAAAAATGGGAGTGAGTTAGACCTCAAACAATTTTCAGAAGACTGTGTTCACGAGGAAACTAAAAGTAGAAAAGTAATGCAACCAGACACACTATATCCAATGGTATTAAGGGAACTTAGGAAAGTTCTGGCAGCTACAAAAGTGGAAGTAAGGAAAAATATTAAAATAACAGACTGGTTAGACTGATCTCATTGGTGAGTGAATGAATGGAATTACTGTTAAAATGAGAAGGAGTTTCTGCATTCCAATTACAGGATTTGAGGCAGCATGTTTACTAGAGGTAGGTCTTGTCAGATAAATCTACTCAATATTTTTGACTGGTGATCATAGAGTTAGATCAGGGAAGGATGATAGATGAGGTGTAATTGGTTTTCAAACATGCCGTTGACATAGTTCTGCCTAGGCAACTTTTAAACAAACTGTGTGCCCATGGTATTGGCCCTAAATGACTGACTGGGTCAGAAATTAGTAGTTGAGAGTTCACTGAGAGGAAAGGGGGATAGCAGTGGTGTGCCACAGGGATCAGTCCTTTATCCAGTTCTATTTAACATTCTTGTGAGTGATATTACAGAAGGACTTTTGGGAAAGGCTTGCCTTTTTGAGGATGATACAAAAATCTGAAATAGGGTAGATACCCTAGAAGGTGTGAAAGACATGAGGAGGGATCTTGTGAAGCTTAAAGGATGGTCTAGAGCAAGATTAGTAAATTCCTGTCTTGGAGTCCCTCACACAGGATTGTTTTTTAGGATATATACAATGAATATGAATGAAATATATCTGCATTCACTGCTTCCATTGGGACCAATGCAAACAGTGTGCTGAGCCGAACTGTTGTGCACTCCGTCTGCATACGGCCCACGCAAGGACCTGCTCACCTCTCTGGTTCCACGGCGGATCCCAGGTCGGCCTCCCTAGCGGCAGCTGCGAGCTCTTCCAGGCCTCGGCGTTCCGCGACGGCGGTCGCCGGGCCTTCCACTGCTCACCAGGCCTCACGTCGGAGTTTGGCGCCTTCTATGGCATTGGCCATGTCCTACACGCACGCGCGTGACCGCCCAGCCTCTTGTAGGGCCAGGGGTGGGTCTTAGCTCCGCAGCTTGCCCTGATTGATTGCCTGATATAAGGAAGTCCCTGCCTGTACTTCCTTGCCTTGGCAATCGGGTTTGTACTATGCTAGATTGTCACTGCGTTTGAGCCTTGTTCCAGTCTTGTTCCAGTCTCGTTCCAAGATCCTTCTGTTCCAGCCTTGTTCCTGCTTCCTTCTGTTCCAGTGTCCTCTTGTTCCTGTGTTCGTCTGTCATCTCCCCAGGTAGTACCTCCAGACTGTCTTACTGGTACTGACCTAGGCTTGCTCCTTGACCCTCCTTCCTGCTGCCTGCCTTCTGACCTCAGCTTGCTCCTTGATTACTCTGTCTGCTACCTGCCTCTTGACCTTGGTCTGCCTGTGACCTCTTCTGACCTCCAGAACCTGACCTCTGCTTTGTTGACCACTCCTCAGACTGACTCTCGGATTCTGACCTCTGCCTGATTGACTATGTCTACTGATTCTGGCTCTGTCCCTTGCCTTGTCATCACCTACGCTGTTCTGGTCCTCCTTGATCCTTCTTACCTCCAGTCTCGAACCTGATTGTGCTCCTCTCCTGTCCGTGGGCATGCTCGTCTATCATATCTCTCCAGGAGACCCTGCGAGGCCCACCTAAGTCCAAGCAGCCCGGGTCCCTACGGGCTCCTCCTGAGGGGACTTTGGGCTTCCAGTGGTGAAGCTCATCCTAGCCTCTGCCTCCTCCAGTGCTCCGCCCCCTGGGGGCAGGTGCTTCCTGATCCCTACCAGGGAACCATTCTCCATTGCTCCAGGACAAGGGTCTACCCCCCGAGCGCAACACAATCACACTGTTTAACCCGTGATTGGATGCACAATTTGGACACTCATTCACTGCCCCTTATGCTATAAGGGGATTAGCGAATCCAAAATGCACGTCCAACCTTGGGCAAAACTAATAGTGCTCATCACAAGCAAATGCATGTTGATGAGGCTATTAGTCATCCTCCCTAGATCTAAAAAAAAAAAAAGTGTGTTGGACCCGCACATTTTTATGCTCAGAAATTAACGCCTGCCCAGAGAAGGTGTTAATTTCTGAGCAGCACAAAAAAAGTGTACAGAAAAGCAAAAAAATGCTGATTGTACATCATGGCAATATTAAGTTAGAGGAACCAAGAGGTTAAAAAAAAATGTGTTTAAAGTGACAGCAGGAAGGTTAGGGAAATGGTCGCTCAATTAATGAGCATCCATTTTCTAACCCATGGCTGAGCATAGGTTAGGAATACAGATTAGGGATGTGAATCGTTTTCCATATCGTCTTAACGATAGAAATCGTGTGGCAGGGCAAGAAAATCGTCTTAGGCACGATTTTTTAGTTAAAAAATCGTTAAAAATCGTTTTTTCCGATTAGTGCGCACTAACTCGAGTTAGTGCGCACTAACGGGAGTTAGTGCGCACTAACTGGGAGTTAGTGCGCACTAACTGAAAATGATACAATTTGACACTTTTCAGGTCAGTTAAGGTCAGTTTAGGAATGAATATGTATTCCTATTGGCTGCCCTCTTATTTATTCATGTTACCAAGTTTCCTACTGACAGTATATGGGGGATGGGAAATGGAAACAGTTGGTAGCTTGACAAAACAAGTAATGTGATCAGTCAATGTGACTAGAACTTGTGCCCTAACCCTGATACCAGGGGTATTGTGATCTTCCTGCACACAGTGCCCTATCCCTATTAATACCAGGAGTGTTGTGATCTTCCTGCACACAGTGCCCTATCCCTAATACCAGGGGTGTTGTGATCTTCCTGCACACAGTGCCCTATTCCTGATATTGGGGGTGTTGTGATCTTCCTGCACACAGTGCCCTATTCCTGATACTGGGGGTGTTGTGATCTTCCTGCACGCAGTGCCCTATTCCTGATACCGGGGGTGTTGTGATCTTCTTGCACACATCCCGATATCAGGGATAGGGCACTGCATGCAGGAAGATCACAACACTCCTGGTATTAATAGGGATAGGGCACTGCATGCAGGAAGATCACAACACTCCTGGTATTAATAGGGATAGGGCACTGCATGCAGGAAGATCACAACACCCCTGGTATCAGGGATAGGGCACTGTGTGCAGGAAGATCACAATACCCCGGAGGAGTGAGGGTCAGGCAGCTCCCCCCTGTCTGTGAAGCCAGCCTCTCACTAGTAATGCAGGGAGGGAGCTGTCTCAGACTTCACCATCCTCCCCCCCCCCCCTTACCCACACACCATTCACTAGCTGGGACATGGGGGAAGTCAGGAGTGAGGGTCAGGCAGCTCCCCCCTGTCTGTGAAGCCAGCCTCTCACTAGTAATGCAGGGAGGGAGCTGTCTCAGACTTCCCCATCCACCCCCCCCCCCCCTCACCCACACACCATTCACTAGCTGGGACATGGGGGAAGTCAGGAGTGAGGGACAGGCAGCTCCCCCCTGTCTGTGAAGCCAGCCTCTCACTAGTAATGCAGGGAGGGAGCTGTCTCAGACTTCACCATCCTCCCCCCCCCCTCACCCACACACCATTCACTAGCTGGGACATGGGGGAAGTCAGGAGTGAGGGTCAGGCAGCTCCCCCCTGTCTGTGAAGCCAGCCTCTCACTAGTAATGCAGGGAGGGAGCTGTCTCAGACTTCACCATCCTCCCCCCCCCCCCTCACCCACACACCATTCACTAGCTGGGACATGGGGGAAGTCAGGAGTGAGGGTCAGGCAGCTCCCCCCTGTCTGTGAAGCCAGCCTCTCACTAGTAATGCAGGGAGGGAGCTGTCTCAGACTTCACCATCCTCCCCCCCTCCCTCACCCACACACCATTCACTAGCTGGGACATGGGGGAAGTCAGGAGTGAGGGTCAGGCAGCTCCCCCCTGTCTGCGAAGCCAGCCTCTCACTAGTAATGCAGGGAGGGAGCTGTCTCAGACTTCACCATCCTCCCCCCCCCCCCTCACCCACACACCATTCACTAGCTGGGACATGGGGGAAGTCAGGAGTGAGGGTCAGGCAGCTCCCCCCTGTCTGTGAAGCCAGCCTCTCACTAGTAATGCAGGGAGGGAGCTGTCTCAGACTGGTATCGGGGTTAGGGCACTGTGTGCAGGAAGATCACAACACTCCTGGTATTAATAGGGATAGGGCACTGTAAGAGATGACTGTAGTAGATTGAATAAAGATCTGATGTTTCTGCTCTCCTCACACCAAACAAAAACAACACACAAGCAGAGAAGCCCTTCTTACAAAGCTGAGCTAGTGAGTTAAGTAGGAGGAAAAGTAAACATACTGGTGCCAGTGTGGCTACTTAAAAAATACACTTACCAACAATCAATTACATATATTTGAACTGTGTACAGTTCCAGCCAGGACCACCTTTCTAAAATGCACAGTGATTGGCAAATTCAACATGCACTAGCATTTCAGGTGCCTGCTAACAAAAATAATAAACAAACAAGTTCTAGTCACGTGAGTGCTGATCATTACATTACTTTTTTTGTCAAGCTTCCAACTGTTTCCATTTCACATTCCCCCAACCATATTGGTAACATCAATAGATAAGAGCACAGCCAGCCAATAGGAATACATACATACATATTCATTCCTAAGTGACCTTTACTGACCTGGGAAGTGTGAACACTTTGTTTCATTTTCTGTTGGTGTTCGTTAGTTTCCAGTTCCATTTCCCATCCCCCCAACCATCACCTCAGTGGTAACCTTGGTAATATCAATAGATAAGAGGGCAGCCAGCCAATAGGAACACATATTCATTCCTAACTGACCTTCAGTGACCTGGAAAGTGTTTATTTGTATCATTTTCAGTTAGTGCGCACTAAATCGAGTTAGTGCGCACTAACGGGGAGTTAGTGCGCACTAACTCGAGTTAGTGCGCACTAACACGATTTAACGATTTTTAACGATAAATCGTTAGAATTTCTATTGTATCGTGTTCTATAACGATTTAAGACGATATAAACATTATCGGACGATAATTTTATTCGTTGAAAAACGATTCACATCCCTAATACAGATGCTCGTAAAATTGAGCGTCCGTTTTCATAACCCACTGACAGCCACCTCTCCTGGGTGCCCACTGCCAAGGAGGCACTAGGGGTGCACATTTGTCCCTAGCAGTGTGGCAGTGTGATCCCTCATTTAAATTTTGAATCAGAAACCCAGGAGAAGTGGCTGGGCATGTTTTAAAAAAGCAGGCACTCAACACTGAATGCCCATTTTCTGTGCTCTTTTATTGCATTGGCCCCTTTATGAGCAGATATATCTTATGCATGTCCATTGTAGTTATCTTGTAAAGCAGACTCATTTGTGGCACTTCAGGACCAGAGGTTTTTACCCTTGCTCTAGAGACTGCTAAAAATGAAGAGTCATGCATTTGGGTTGAAAAATCCCAAGGTAACTGTACAGTATAGGAGATGAAGTTCCTCTACACAAAACAGCAGCAGAAACTGGGAGTGATTGCATCTGATGATCTTAAGGTGTGCAAACAAGTAGATAAGGCAATGATGAGAGCCAGAAGGATGCTTGGGTGCATATAGGAAGAAAAATCATCAGCATGAAAAAGGACATGAGACTGTAGAAGTCTCTGGTGAGATCTCATTTGAAATATTATGCACAGTTCTGGAGATTACATGTTTAAAAGAATGTCAACCTAAGAGTCAGACAGAAAGAAAGAATCAAAGCTTGCTGATCAAGATTAGATGTCTGCTGTTGGATGTCCAGTTACCTGATGACTTCTGAGGTAAAGCCATCAATATTGCCACCTATTTAAAGAATTGCCTACCATACAAGAGTGACGATAAAACACCTTATGAACTGCGGAATGAGCGTAAGCCTAATTTCTCTCATATAAGAGTGCCTGCAAAATGTATGTATATATTCCCAAAGAAAAGAGAAACAACTTGCAGTGCAAGAGTGAAGTGAGAATCATGATGGGATACGCTGTAAAAACTAAAGGTTATAGAATTCTGCAGCTCAAAATAAAAGAAGTTAGAATATGTAGGGTGCAAAATGTAATGAAAGAGAAAGAATGAACCAGGATTAATCACTAAAGTCTTGGCTCTGACATAACAAAACTAGGATCCACTAGCAGCAGCACACGGCTCTACCCAGTAAGAAGGCAAGAAGGGGGCTACTGAGCAAGAGGTGGATGATGTTGTCATGCAAGCAGAGGCATACAAAGCTACCGGTGATAAAGACTTACAAGAAGTAGAATATGCATAATGTTTTTTTCCTCAGAGAAATTTACAGTCTCAGACCTTAAGAGGCATGACCATGATAATGAAACAGAAAGAGATGTAGCACCTAGCCAAAGCTAAAGAGATATAAAGGATAAAAAAAAAAAAGGAAATCCACCAGAACATATGTGCTGCACAATTCAAGAAAAAGATATATTTGACACGACACCATGCAGAGACATTGAGAACATGCCTCCTGCTAAGGCAGAAAAATGGAAAAATGCAGGAAAAGAAGAAATAGAGGCTCTTTATAAAAATAAGACATGCACACTGACAAAATTGCCAAATAGGGATATTTATCAAGCTGTGATATTTTATTGCGGGAGGGGTGAAATACCATGGGGAGAGGTGGTTCAGCAATATTTTGCCTCTCCTTGACAAAGTGTTGTGGTGATATCACCGTGATATATTTTACTATGGAAAAACTTGTTGATAAATGGGAATGCAGCAGAGGCCACTTTGTAGGGGGCTGCCATCGTTATAAAGAGCTACACCGCTTGAAACCTCCCCCTCCCCAAAAGTGTCTAAATCGCCATAGGGGGTCAAGCGAGACCCCTACCACGTATCAAGTTGGTGCAGAGTCAAAAAGTGCCTACCCCCTTCCAAACTCCCCCCTCTTGTCAAAAACTCCACCATTCCAACCAAATCGCCCCCTTCCCCCATATGAGTTGCAACTGTCTGGCCTTACCCATTCCTCTTTCCTTATAATAGGTAAGAATCTTTGTTGCCAGTGGGCCTCTCCTCTTCCTCCCCTTATATTAAAAAGGACCTGGTGGTCTAGGGGGGTCCCTGGACCCTCAACCCCATCCCTTGGAAACCCTCTTTACCTCAAAAAATTATTGTTGGTAGGGTAGTAGAGTCCTTGAGTTCCCCCTAACTCTAGGTCTGGCTGCCATTTTCCAAAATGGTGCCAACCGATTGTTGCTCCATCACATGCACTTAATTGGGTAAAAACAATTCATAATTCAATTCTATTTATTGTAGCAATTTCCAAAAACCTTTGAAGATTGATACAAGATACTTTGAAAATTGTACAATATATGCTATAGAATTGTGAATAGGTTTTAACCCTTGTAAAATAAACTTAATGTGGATAAATAGGCTTTTGAAAATTGCTACAATAGTATGTTACATTTACATTTACATTCCCTTTGAAAATTACCTGCATAGTTTTGAAAATCCCAAACTATGCACTAGGGATGTGCAATCGTTGTTGTCGATATGGAAAATTTCAAAGAAATAGTCCAATTCGGCATGGGTTGGAGGACCCAAATCCCAAGATGGATTTTCCCCGAATTACGGGGAAAATTCATTGTTCGGGTTAGCATGAGGGGGAGGGGCACATTTATTTAAAAAAAAAACAAAATAAAACAAACCCACCCCAACCCTTAAAATTTAATTAATTACAACCTCCCCCCACCCTCCCGTCCCCCCCAAACTTGCCTAAAGTCCCTGGTGGTCCAGCGGGGGTCCCGGGAGCAATCTCCTGCTCTCGGGCCGTCGGCTGCCAAACAAAATGGCACCTGAGCCCTTTGCCCTTACCATGTGACAGGGGCTACCGGTGCCATTGGTCGGCCCCGTCACATGGTAGGAGCAATGGACGGTCGGCACCCAACCCATCAGAAAAAATGAAGCACATCTCTACTATGCACATACTGGTTGATTTTAAACGCCTTGCGTGCATCAAAACTGAGAGATATGTCCGGGTTTTCGGCCAGCACGTACCGCATGGATTTGAAAAAGCAGCTGTGGCTGCGTGTATCTCCCAGTATGTGCACAAATGCAAAGACAAAAAAGTGGGCAGGGCATGGGCGTAACCCCCGAAAACCTACCCCTGCACGTGCTGAGCCTATTTTGCATAGGCTCAGAGGCACGTGCAAGCCCCCGGGATGTGCATATGTCCCGGGGCTTTCAAAAATGGGTGGCCTGGGGGTGGGGCCGGGGTCATGGTGGTGGCCCATGGCGGGGCCGGGGCAGGCGTCTCGGGCAGGCATCTCGGGCAGGTGTAACTTTTGAAACAAAGGTGGGGGGAGATTTAGTTAGGGCTGGGGGTGGGTTAGATAGGGGAAGGGAGGGGAAGGTGGGAGAAGGTGGGGGGGCTGAAAAAAAGTTCCCTCCAAGGCCGCTCCAAAATCGGAGTGGCCTTGGAGGGAACGGGGAAAGCCATCGGGGCTCCTCTCTGGCTCGGCGTGCGAAAGGTGCACATGTGTGCAACCCCTTGCGCGCGCCGACTCCAGATTTTATAACATGCGCGCAGCAGCGCACGCATGTTATAAAATCGGGTGTACATTTGTGCTCACCGGGTAGCACACACAAATGTACCCCGCGCGCGTAATATTTAAAATCGGCCCCAAAGAGCAAACAAATTATTTATTTATTTACTTATTTGTTTGTTTATTTGGAGTTCATCCAGCTAAATAACTGAGCCATACCTACCTCTAGGTCTCTTAAGGATTGGATTTGTAAACTCAGTATTCTGAAGTTATAGGAAACTAATTTTGTTTCCCAATGCAGAATACCGAAACAGTCGGTACATAGTCAATAATGCATCACAGAGCAAACATTTCATTAATAAAGGCAATCATGTAGGAAAGGAATTTTCTAGATATTTAGCCTCCGAAGTATAAACAGTGAGTCTGTCCAATTCCAGAATATCTAGCATTTTTGCTTATAGCTCTGCTTGGAGTTTCTGGGCTAAAGAATGTTAATAAAATTAATTTTATCACCACAAAAATTGGAGCGCAACAAATCTTCATACAGTTTCTCATAAGGAATGAACCTAATATGTTATCCAGAGAAAAATATGGTGAATCAGGATTATCATGTTACATTATTTCTTTAAAAGGCTAGTTATTTGGCTCCATAAAAGCATTAATTTCGTCGTAGAGTACATTTATCAGATCTTGCAAGACCACCATTAAAGGCTGTGACAGGACTAATGCATGCTCTGCGGAGGAACATACAATGCTTTTCTCTGATTTGAAAGACTGGTGAAGCTTTGTTGAATGATAAAGGATTTTTTTTTCAGTGATTCCTAAGACACCTCAGTTCCCAGAGCAAAGGCACACTGGGAGGAAAACTTGTCTTAAATAGTGCCTGCGTTTTCATTATTCAACAGCTTGTAAAAGGATGAGATTTTAATGCCTGTTCTTTTTGATCTGGTAATCAATATGTCCAATGTGTTTTTCTTGATTTACTTTCCAAAAGTAGTATAAAGGGAAGAACTGTAATAGCATATTTGTAAGCAAGAAATGTTTCCATGGAGTGATGATCAAATGAAAATGAAGATTGAAAGTTTGTATTAAAGAGGTTACCTAATGAAACAGCTGATCTTCTTTAAACATGAATTTTTCCCATTTTGTGTGCATGGAAAAGAAATATTGAAGAAGATCCAATATGTTTACCCTTTCAAATTTCAAATCCCTATTACTTTCTATGCTAGAGCAGAGCCCATGTAACACATAGGGAGTAAAAAAAAAAGCAATCTTCCGAAGGGGGAGAGTGTGGGAGGAGTGCATATTAGAGATGTGAATCGGAATCGGAATCTGATCGGTTCCGGTTCCGATCCAAATCTTAAAATTTTTATCGCCCGGCCCGATTGGATTTTTGATTATCGGCTGCGCCCGATCCGATAATCAAAAAACCCTCCCCCACCCTCCCGAACCCCCCAAAATAGTTTTAAAATTACCTGGTGGTCTAGTGGGGGCGCGGGGAGCGATCTCCCACTCTCGGGCCCTCGGCTGCGTTAATAAAAATGGCTCCGATGGCCCTTTGCCCTTACCATGTGACAGGGTATCTGTGCCATTGGCCGGCCCCTGTCACATGGTAGGAGCACTGGATGGCCGGTGCCATGTTTAAAGATGGCGCCGACCATCCAGTGCTCCTTAGAGAATAGCCACTGCCATTAGCCACTCCTTAGGGGGTAGATTTTCAAACAAGGCGCGTTGGCGTACTTTTGTTGGCGCTCCAGGCGCAAACAAAAGTATGCGGGATTTTAGTAGATACGCGCGGAGCCGCGTGTATCCACTAAAATCCTGGATTGGCGCGCGCAAGGCTATGAATTCTGTATAGCCGGCGCGCGCCGAGCCGCGCTGCCTACCCCCGTTCCCTCCAAGGCCGCTCCGAAATCGGAGCGGCCTTGGAGGGAATCCTCTAACGCCCTCCCCTCATCTTCCCCTCCCTTCCTCTATCTAACCCACCCACCCGGCCCTGTCTACACCCCCCCCTTACCTTTCTCCGGGGATTTACGCCTCCCGGAGGGAGAAGTAAATCCCCGCGCGCCAGCGGGCCTCCTGCGCGCCGGGCCACGATCTGGGGGCGGGTACGGAGGGTGCGGCCACGCCCCCGGACCGCCCCGGGCCGTAGCCACGCCCCCAGGCCCGCCCCGGAACGCTCCCGACACGCCCCAAAAACACTGTGCGGTTCCGGCCCGCCCCCGACACGCCCCCCTCCGAAAACCCCGGGACTTACGCGAGTCCCGGGGCTCTGCACGCGCCGGTAGGCCTATGTAAAATAGGCTCACCGGCGAGCAGGGCTCTTAAAATCCGCCCCTTAGAGAATAGCTACTGCCATTAGCAATGGTTACATGGAATAGACTTAGTTTTTGGGTACTTGCCAGGTTCTTATGGCCTGGATTGGCCACTGTTGGAAACAGGATGCTGGGCTTGATGGACCCTTGGTCTGACCCAGTATGGCATTTTCTTATGTTCTTATGTTTCTTATACCCTCTCACATGGTAAGGGAAAAGGGCCATCGGCGCCATTTTTATTAGTGGCAGCCAAAATGGCACCGATGGCCCAAGAGCGGGAGATCGCGCCGGGACCCCCCCCCCCCCCCCACTGGACCACCAGGTAATTTAAAACATTTGGGGGGGGGGGGGTTGGGAGGGTGGAGGAGGGTCAGGGTGGGTTTAGGGGTTGTTTTGGTGTGCCAGTTTTCCCGCCCTCCCCCGATTTAAGACTTTTCACGATAAATCGGGGGAATTTCTATTGTATCGCGACACCCGATTTTTTTAAATCGTCAAAAAATGATTCACATTCCTAGTGCATATGTATATTCACTGGGGATCTAGAAGGGTCACTTTCTTGCGGGGATTCCTGGTATTGTCTGTAATGACCATGGACTCTCAATTCCGATAAGTTATGAAAACTAATAAATGGCTTTTGCTATATTTGTCATAAATATGCATGTACATCTATCTAGCCTTCTATTTAACTAGATAGCTATCATTTATATATATTTTCTATACACTCATACACCAGATGATAGCCTTCTTTCTTCCAACATGTTTGTGTATGCATATGTGCATGTGTGTGTATAGAAATCTAATTTGTTACAAGCAAGGCATTATAAAAGTCTAACTTTGTAATGACTAGTGCCTGAATTCTTAATTAACTGGTGTGCCAACAATCTTCCATAGACAACTGATGTGATCTGAGACTCCAAAGCCAAATTTATGTATTTACTTTTATTTATAAAATTAGCATCCTGTAAAATCAGTAAAAAAAAAAAAACTATAGAAGCAGTTTACACTTTTATATTCACAATTTTCTATGTACACATTTTAATTTAAAAAATATGTAGAGACCTCTGATTTAGTTAAAAATTTGTAAAATATGTGACTATTTCACAAATTATGTTTAACCTTTATGTTGTTTATTATTACTATTGCATCTTTATTGTAAGTCAATATATTCTTTACTCCTGCTCTTTCAATGCCCCTGTTTCTCCCATTGTTTCTTAGGGATCAGGAATATAAGTATTTTAAAGCATACTTAAATCAAACATACTGGTGATTGAAATTTGGGCAAGCATTGTTTATGTTTTTTTCCTTGGTTCACATTGTCATTACACTATGAGCATCCTCTGTGCTGTTCTTCCACCCTGTTCCAGAAAGTTGGTAACATTAAGGGACAGATTTTCAAAGCCCTACGTACGTAAATCCAGGAAGATTTACGTGCTTAGGGGGGTTGCACACGCCGGGCCTATTTTCAAAAGGCCCAGCGGCGTGCATAAAATTCCGGGATGCGCGTATGACCCGGGGCTTTTCTGAATGGGTCGGCAGGGGGGCGGGATGGGGGCGGAGCAGATGGCCTGGGGGCGTGGCTGAGTTGTCCGGGGCGGTCCAGGAAGCGTGGCTGAGGACTCCAGCACAGCGGCCGGGGGATCGCGTGCCAGCACAGCACTTGGCCGGCGCTTGTAACTTCTAAAACAAAGGTACTGGGGTTTTTTTTTCAGGCTGGGGGTGGGACAGGGAGGGGAAGGGAGGAGAAGGTGTGGGGGGGAGGGAATGGAGAAAGTTAGCTGGTCTCCCCAAGGGCTCGGCGCGCGCAAGGTGCATTAGTGTGCACCCCCTTGTGCGCGCCGACCCCTGATTTTATAACATGTGTGCTGCTGCGTGCGCATGTTATAAAATCGGGCGTACATTTGTGTGCACCGGGTAGCGCGCACAAATGTACCCCGCACGCATACCTTTTAAAATCTGCCCCTATGAAAGCAACTTTGCATGCCTGAAAAGGAACAATGAGGCTCATACACACATAAAGAGGGTTTATTTGGCTTCACTAAGATGTTTGGTGTCTTTCTGCCGCCTTCATCATCAAGCATAGGCCCTAAATATTTTTATTATTTAAATTCTGAAAATAAGCATCAACTTGTACTCCAAGTAAGAGAACATTTTCCTCCACTGGAAGCACAGTATCTCACGCAGAGTGAAAGACAGAGATGTCCAAGAAAATGAAGGCCTTTTAATCCATCATTGATTTGTCAGGGTTAATATTAAGTTTGTTGGTTTGAAGCCAGCTAACTATAACCCTCAGTCCCTGATTCAAATTCACAAGCTGATTCATGTTGATGGCCCAAGAGAATACAAATCTGAATACTATCAGCATTGAAAATTGCCTTGCAACGAGGAGATCTTATCTGTATGCTTAATGGCAATAAATAGATATTAAATAAAACTGATGATAAAAGTGAGCCTTCCTCTATTTCATTGCAGAAAGAAGAGAAAGAAGAACCTACAACAATTTATTTTCTGTTATTCTAAAAAGAGATAAACTAGTCCAGTCATGATTCAGTAATTCTTATACATTGGAATCTCAGATTCAAAATCACATTATGAATATGAACTGTACTGAATGCAGTGGAAAAGTTTAATAAGATCAATGCAGCATCCAAACTCTTTATTTAAATAATGGCATGGAAGATCGAATGAGTTTCAATGTCATAATTTTGATGAAATCCTGTTTTCATTTTATCTAACACATTTACCTAATGAAGAAACTGGTGCAATTAACTAACATTTGGGAGAAGTGAAGTAAAGTTCCTTAGATAATTTTGAAACATAAACCATTTATACCTTTATAACCTTTATACCACCTCCCTGTCCTCCCACTCTCCTTCCCATCACCCCTATATAACCCCTATATAACCTATATAACCCCTATATAACACCTATATAACCTTTATAGCCTTTATACCACCTCCCTGTCCTCCCACTCTCCTTCCCATCACCCCTCCTGCTTCCTTCCCTTGCACTCTTAGCCCCCTAATACCCCTAATACCTAATACCTCCTAATACACTCCTAATATACTCCTAGCCCCCTAATACCCCCAATACCCCTAATACCCCTATTACCCCTCCCTCTCACCCCCTAGTAACCCCTCCCTCAAAGTACCCGTGCCTTACTGTACCCCTTTTTCACTTTACCCCACCCGCCCCTCTCCCCCTGCTCCCTCCCTACTTTCTCCCCCCCCCTCTAGCTTTTAACTATACATATGTGCACTTGCCTCCCCTTACTGTAAATAAGCCCACACATGTCAATTTCTCAAGTGTACATGCCTCGTTTAATTTGTATATAAGTTCCTTTGCATACTTAACCCTAACTTGAATGCAAAAGTTGTAATTCTGCTGTTAACTCTCTCTTCCTTGGTATTTTGTATTACCCAGTTAGCCCCTCCCTTGTTCTTTGTAATTTCCTTTCTCAGTTGACTGTAAACCGACATGATGTGTCCTACGAATGCCGGTATAAAAAAGTGTTAAAATAAAATAAATAAATTTTAATGTGAGTAATCTCAGTATTTATCACCTTTCAAAAATGTTTGACTTTTGTCCCTATCATATCTAGATCAAAAATTAAAAAGAAAAGAAAAAATATAAGCAAAGATTGCAATGTCAAAAACTCCCATACCAAGTCCCCAATGAGAGGAAGGAAAGGCAAGGGACATTAATTACATTGTTGTGGGAGTCTCAGTTTAGTGGACCCTTGGGCCGACCTGCTGGAGACTAGGAAGAGATGGACAATGTCTCTGATGGACAGCGGGCCGGGAGGCAGATGTTCAGGCGGGATGTAGATGCTCTTCACCCTGGAAGCTGGTACTCCCCCGGGAGGAGCCCGTAGGAGCCCAACCGCTGGGACTTAGGTGGCTTCACCCTTGGAAGCTGAAGCTCTCCCAGGAGGAGCCTGTAGGGGCCCGGCCGCTGGGACTTAGGCGGGTTGTGGATCAGGACAGTAGCGATACTGTAACTGGGTACAGGTTCTGGAACCAGGCAGGAACTGTAGCGAGACTCGGGTACTGGAACCAGGCAGGAACTGTAGCAAGGCTTGGGTACTGGAATCAGGCAAGAACTGTAGCAAGGCTTGGGTACTGGAATCAGGCAAGAACTGTAGCAGGTAAACGGGAACCTAGCAGGTACTGTAGCAGGAACGGAGTGACGAAGCCAAGCGAGTCACTCCGGGGCACAGCGCAACAGGAAACCAGGAAGCTAACCCATTGCAAGGCCAAGACTGGATGGACGCGGCCGGCTTATGAAGGCCACGGCGTCTGACGTCAGGAACTGGGCAGAGTCACCACTGGTGGGAAACGAGCTAGAAAGGCACCAAAGTGGAGCGCGCGCACGCCTAGGAACAGGACGTCCTCAGGCACCTTCGCGGCGCCGCAGCCCCAGCGGGGACGCCGCCAAACAGGCCGCAATCCAGGGCTCCGGAGGCGGGAGCAGGTCCGGAAACAAGGAGGTAAGGGCCTGGCCGCGGTGCTCGCGGCCAGGGCCGCAACATACATAATAAGGAAAAATATATATAATACCAGTTACACGCTGATTGAAGAGTACATGAAAACAAACGTCGCCTAGTCATAAACTTCTGGAGTTGATGAGGAAGGTTTTCACAATCTTATTATCCAGAAAAACGTACAACTGATTAGGTTCAAACAAAATGTAATTTAATTATTATCTGACAATTTAGCTATACATTTTCTTGGCTACCTTAAGAGAAAGGTCCCCCCTATAACAACTACAGTTTCCCTAAGCTGGAGGAAAGCGTTCTTCCTAGCCTGGGTTTGTTTACAAGCATCTGGGAACACCCAGACCTTCTGGCACATGAAAGAAACATTTTTGTTACAGAAGGAAAGCCTCATAATAAGATTTTCTTCAGTTTCAGATGAACAGGTATATAATAAAATAGCACAATCTTGGATCACTTAAGAAGAATGTTCCAGGAAACTAATAAGATTGAGAGTAGCAGATGTAGCAGAAGAAACTTCCATCCCAGCATCATCTTTTTTTTTTTTTAAAGATAAATAAAAAACTTTAACTGAGGAAGGACGAGAATAATCTGCAATACAAAACCTTTCTTTCGTGTACTTCTTAATAAGGTCTAAAGGGGGAATAAAAGGAATTATAGGAAAATTAAGTATCTTTAAATTAAATACTCTGGACCTATTTTCAAAGATTTCAAGTATTCTATGAGTCATGAAACTCTAAATTCCTAAAACAGAGAATTCTGAGATTCCAAAGACTTAGCTCTTCTGTTAAAATCAATCGGCTTTGTACTACAGCCAACTATCTTTTAACAAGTTCCAAAGAGGAAGCAAGATCATCAAGTCCCTTACTCACTGTTCTAAGAATGTGATAGCCTTCCATACATCTTCCAGAGTTATGGTGACTGGTTTCTCCAGGCTAGACTTCCAAAAAGCACCAAATTCATGGAGGAGAAAACCTCTCAGCAGTTGTTAAGGGTGAAGAACTGTCCTCTGCTTCAGTAACCAGCTCTGACCCAAAGCTGCTCCAACTGTCCTTCAACTTTGGAGGAGGAGATTGATTGTCAGGGCTCAGAGTGATTTCAGGCTCTGGCAGATTAGCTGCTATCTCCCTATCAGAATCTGCAATGAGAGATACGCCCAACAAAGACGGTTCCATAGATCCAAAAACTTGAAGAATAGTCAACTGAGAAGAGGTAGAAGCTGGGCAGGAATAACACAGCTGACCTCTGCTCTTCACCATATCTAAAATAGAAGAAAAAGAGGACAGAATAGCCACTCAATGAGCAATGAAAGATTCCAGCACCAGAGAATCAAAACTCTCCCAGTGGCGCTCCCATTAGGCACACCAGCAGCAGCAGCACACTACAGAGCACCTCCTTTTACTGTGGAGCTCAGCAGCTCCCACTGATGTCAGATGCAGAGCATAGGACCTTCAGCTAAACCACAATGTCCAAAGGTGATTACTTCAGGAGTCAGGTGGTAAGCCCTCCTTTCTCCTTTCCCTACCTATTAGACTGCCTGATTTTTTCCCATTTGCATTTATCTTTGCCATTTTAAATTCACAAATGATCAGTAAATGAAGGTGCTTATTTGCCACCATAGCTTTTAGAGAGGCTACAAATCCTTTGATAATTCCGAGTTCCAGACACCAATCATCTCATCCAGAGATGAACCATCAAATCAGGTTGACAAATTCCCTAATGTAGAAAATGAATGTCTCTCTTACACTGAATGCTTAGGTGCCACTGTAATGGGAAACAAATGCACCCAACAGATAGATGAGACCTGAAACTTGTCCAGAGAGGAATCACATTCAGCTTTGCACCCATCCATGTTTGCACTCATGCCAGATTAGCAGTGCCTTCTTACTTTCTGTTGGGCACCTGGCAAGAATTCAACCTTCCTCTTGCATTGTTTCTTTATAAGAGGTTGGCTGTGAGATCAGGACAGGCATGGCTGCTGTGGGAGGCTAATATCCCTGCTATATTAAACAATCTAATTACGAATATTAATAACAACAATTTTGTGGTGCTGTTGTTGCCTTGTCACTTTTAAGAATACAGTGTGGGATTTGGTTGGGAATCAGGTCACAGAGAGAACAGTGCAATTAGCATGATGGAGAACAGGCTTTTTACCACCTGTGGTAGCATGCCACATAAAAATCATATACTCTGTTGCCGTTTTTGAATGTCGCATCCTGAAAGTACCGAAAATATATCAATGAACCTCTGAGAAAGGCATGTCTTGCCGAAATATGAGCCATGTTGAGTCGCCTGAATGAGGCACTTGAATTGTGGTCTTGAAATACGGTTATCTGGTGTTCAATGAAGCTAAGTACTTTTCAGAGCCATTTTATTTATTTATTTATTTATTTATTTATTTAAAGTCTCTTCTATACCGATGTTCGTTTGCACATCGCATCGGTTCACAATAAACAAGAACTTTTAGGCGGAGCCCTTACATAAAACAGAAAATATACAGTTAACTATAGGGTGGAGCCCTTACATATAACCAGAGAAAACAAAAACCAGGGGAAGGGTCAAGGGTAGGGGAAGGGTCATGGGTAGAGAAAGCAATAATAATGATTTAAAAACTATAAGTTAAATAAGATAACTAAAAACATAACTTCAAAAAAGTACAATGTACAAAATGAGGGACATAACGTATTCCGTATTCCGTATTCAAACCATTTCCATAGTCGTAGATCGCAAATATACAATACAAATGATATTTATGTAATGGGGGGTGTCATGGGGTAGGCTTGCTGAAAGAGCCAGGTTTTCAGTTTTTTCTTGAAAATGGGTGTGTATGTCTCCAGGCGAATATCATGCGGTAAGGAGTTCCAAATGGTGGGGCCGGCTAGAGAGAAAGCTCTGCTTGTGGTGGAGGAAAGTTTGAATGATTTGATGGATTAGGCACGTAGTGTTCCTTGTAGAACTGGGCGTGTGGGTCTATTGGAAGTACGAGGAAGGAGTGGGGGGTTGATCCAGTTGAGGTTGGAGTTTGTTTGTGAGATATATTTAATAAAAGAAGGTTTAAGATTTGTTCTTACAATTTTAGGGAATTTGACATTTAGGGTTTGGTAAAAACAAAAATGTGTTGAGTGATAAAAATAAAGGATTTTTTTTTTTATAATAATATAGAGAGCTTGAGGCAAATGATTTGATTTGTCGGTTCCTTCAGTACTGATATTGCCTGAAGCCCATTGTGGGCAAGAGACAGTGGATTAAATCAGTATAATATATAAAATAATTAAAATGAAATTTTAATGAGAAACCTAGATTATAATAAAAAACTAAAAATTGTATTTGATTTTGATTATTGACTTTGAAGTTCCTACACCTCTGTTTTTGTGATATTTGGGTCAGAAGATAATGCCAGGGATGTTACCACCTTTCTGTTCAGACTGGTATTGGTCACACTACATCTTTCGCCAATTCTAAAATTTAAACAATCTTTAACCAGATGTGATAACAACATATGAAATGCTGTACTGGATCAGGCAAAGGTCTTGAACCCAGCATCCTCTCTCTATCAGTGCACAATCCAGGTTACAAGCACCCAGCTGGATCTCTGAGTTTATGTTCAATCCTTCTAGCTATAATCAGAGATAAGCAGTGTCTTTTCTGTCTATATGGCTAATAATTGTAATCATAAATAAATAAATAATGAGTTATGAACTTTCCCCAGGAACTTGTCCAAATCCCTTAAACCCAGCTTTGTTGACTGCTTTCACCACATCCTAAGGAGGCTTCTGGTGAAACCCTATAATGGTCCACATGATGTCCTACAGGCTGAATCCTTTCTTCTCATGTTGCACTTTTCCATCTTCCATTCCCCTGTTCCACATTAATGTTCATTCAGTTGAAGCTTCAGTTCCAATAGGACTTGAGCTTCCATATATATACTCATGTTCTTCTTTATGCTCCATCCCATTAGCGTCACTTGGACTTTCTGATGACTCGGTGACTGTTCACTCCTCAGTCACATCTGGGTTTGATACTGGTTGTGCAACAGCTTCACCTTGGTTTGAGTCATTGGCAATATTGACTACTTGTTTCACCTTGACTCACTTTGTTGTGATGCTCATGAATCATTGCACTGGGTTCCATGTGTCCCCCTTTGTTGTACTCCCTATGTCATGCCCTTGATGGCTCTATTGGCTGTCTACAGCACTTTCCTTCGAGACATGTATTTAGGCCTCCATTCCCACCAGTGTGTGGTTCTTCCTTCAATTACATCATTCATTGACAAAAGCTACAAGTATCTATGTACCTTTGTCTGTTGTCAAACAATTTATCTCTTGAGGTACCCATGAAATACAGCCTTAATGACTTTAATCAATTTGCGGCCAATTAAATAAATAATAATAATGCTATTTACTCCACAGCTAAGGATTTTATAGTACAAAGTTACCTTTATCTGGGGCAGTTCCAGTTACAGTTGTGTCAACTCCTATGGAGAGCCACAAAGATCTTCACAGTATTGGACCTATGATGTATGGCATATGGTTGGACAGTCAGCCTTCCACTTGATTCTGCTTCATGATACTGTTTGCTCCCTTCCACAGTGCCCTGTTTGAACTCATCAATCAAATAACCTTCTGGATGACTCTGTCCCACTCTCTTATCCCACCCTTGTGAGTCTCCCAATTGGAGGAGTATTTATGGATGGTATTGATCCATTGGGAATACAGGGTCACCCAATATATGTGATTGAGAGCCCAGCTCCTTGCCCTATTGACCAATCAAAACTTGCTGGGGCCTATAAAAGCCTCGTCTCAGCATCATCCTAGACTAATAGTATCACCTGTATGGGCCATAGTGTATTTAAAAGTCTTGCCATTAATTTGTAGGACTACTAGATACCTTTCCCTGTTAGCATGTGAGCTGTTTGTCTACAAGCCCATAATATATTTTTTTCAGATCTCACCTATTTGACACCTCCGTGTACATGTGATGGAATGCTTATGGGATGCTGCTGTGAATTATGCAAGGAGCTGTTCTTTGAATAAAGTACTGTAAATTACTAGAGTTTTGTAAAGACCTTTATTGTACCCACACTCTGCTGTTCTTTTGATTCACAGAAAGTATTGACATATTTAGGCCCTTGCTGCCATGGTTTTGGGCCTAGTGCTGTAGCCACTAGGCTACATTCATGCGTCTACCTCAGTTAGTCCTTCTTTCTCCTTTTCTAATCTTGCTCTGCCTGCATTCTTGTCTTGCAACTGCTTCAGGGATCTTGGCTCGGGCCCTGGCAGTGGTTGCTTTCCTCCCTTGATACAGCTTTTCTCGTATAGCATCTCATTCATCCCTTTTGAATGTAGCAATCATGGCAGCAGTGGTGGCTTTCGCTCTTCGTCCTCTTACTCTGTGTTTATAAGTCATGGGTTCAACAGCCTTCTGCGCCTCTTCCTCCAATTCTTCTTTTATGAACAGTGATTTCAGCAGAAGTAGTGGTTGCTATCTGCTACTTTTCTTCAATTCTTGCTCTAGCTAGTTTTATGGTGGCCTCTTATTTATTTAAGGAGACATGCGTTTGTGCATGTTCTGCTTTCTCACTTGAGATAGACAAGTTCAAAAGATTATTAACTGACCTTGAAGAACTTGATGCATGTCTGGGAAGGCAGCAGCATACATCTCAATTTAATTCTGCTACTGCTAGAGTGTTTTCACTTAATTGGTAGATTTTGATAACTGTTATATGAAGTATCCTTCTTGCAGCCATTCCTCTGTTTTGGTACTTGTCAGGAATGTGATATATCTTTTTGACTGAAGTTGATGACATTTCTAACAGCATATGAGTTGATTTATGCCTTGCCAAATCCTTTCCATATCTGTAGTGCTACTGTTATGTCCTATGCTTCCTATTTCCTATTTGGTAACCAGTTTTGTCAGCTTCATATTTCTATAAAGATTTTTAGAATAGATATGATTTCCTTTCGGCCTACTGCTCTCCTGGATTGCCCTGCTAGAACCAGTATTTCAGTATCTGCATTTCAGAGGGTAGAGTGTTGTATGTCAGGCTGGCTGCTTGACAATAGTGGTTATTAACACTTTCAGCTGGATTGCCAACTGAATGCAGTTTTCAGGACAGGTTGATCCAGCCCTGGTTTTACTCCATTGCATGCTGGGACTTATTCTGATTTCCCTATTGCATTCCCTAAGAAAATCAAGACTATAAGTATCTGCATTCAGGGGACTAAAACCAGGACTGGATTTACCTGTCCTGAAAATCTGGAGCCATTTGGCAACTCTAGCTGTGGTTAGTTTGTGTGTGTTGTGTGTACCTATGCAAGTGGAGGTCAGCCTAGGAGAAGTGTCATGCCTGCCAAGTTATAAAGCCATCTACATTTAATTGAGATTCAGTCCTACATTACCTAATCCTCAAATGAGGTTTAAATTTGCAAAAGTGACCAGCCAATGTACCAGAAAACATAATGGTCTTTTGAGATAAACATTGTTAATGTGAGATAGACTGTGACCTAGTCTGAGTAACTTTGTTTATATTTTTTACCCAAAAAGATTATTTCATAAGTGCTGCAGCTACTGTACCTGTTTAAAATATCTCAAAGCAATTAAATAAATGAATAAATAAATAAATAAAGATATATATATATATATATATAGAGAGAGAGAGTCAAGCACACACACATACATATGTATCTATATCAGGTGGTGGTATCAATGTGTCCATTCTAAGTGCATAATAAATCACAGATTACAAACTTTTCCTGATTTTTTTTATCTCTCATCATTTATGATGAAGAGGGACAGGGACTGTAAGATGAGGCAGAAGAAGATACTCATATTCCAACATGAACACCACTTACAGCAAAAGTACTAATATGCCAGGAGAAGAAAAAATGAGTAGAAGCAACAACAAAATCTAAAATAAATAATAGGGAAAGGGGCAATTGATTAAATAATAAGAAAGCTGTATCCACAGCTATTTCTATGTTAGGCTTTGTAGGTTTTGTGGAGGTTGACGCTACCTGAGGGGTTGGGCACCACAGGTCCCCACCATCGGGAGGCGAGGCTGACTGGAAACAGAAGGCAGCAGGGCCACAGCTGTGGTCCCGATGAGAAGAGGTGGAGAAGGATGACCTCTGTTACTGCCATGTGATCGCAGGTGCCTGTACTGTAGCAAAACTGCGAGGTGATCCGAGGACCAGGGACAGAGAGATTCAGTTCGATGACGTCGCAGTGCTTGGCAGGTCTGGAGAGGTGATATACCAGAGGAAGGATCTCTGATGTAGAAGCGCGCTGGGCAGGCCCCGAGGGACGGGGAGTGCGGAGACAGGACCTCTGGTGTAGAACTGCTGAGACTGCCCTGAGGAGCGGGGAAGCATGAAGACAGAGTCTCTGGAGTAGTAATGCTGAGGCTGCCCAGAGGAGTGGGGAGGCGTAGAGAAAGGATCTCTGGTGTGGTAATACTGAGGCTACCCTGAGGAGCGGGGAAGCATGGAGACAGGATCTCTGGTGAAGTAGCGCCGAGGCTACCCTGAGGAACGGGGAAGCACGGAGACAGAGTCTATGGGAAGGAAGCGCAGAGCAGGCCCCCGAGGAGCGGGTACCCGAGCCAGAGTCCAGAATCAGAGAGTAGAGATCCAAGGCAGGAACCGTGGGTCCGGAGAATAGGAACATGCACCAAAGAATCTCAGGGAACTTGTTGCCAAATCGGTTAGCATAGGCCTAAAGAGGTGCTTAAATATCTCAGGCTAGTGATGTCATCAGTTGGGGACGGCCCTGGAGCTCCCACCATTGGCCCTTTAAAGAGAAAACAGATGGCACGCGCGCGTGTCTAGGGAGGCCTGGAGTCGGAGTGTGGGTCGGCGGCGTCCCAGCCACCATGTGGAGCCAGGAGGAGTGTGACGGCAGTGGCTGGCCAGAGCCGCAAGTTCACAATGTGAGTTGTCAGCCGCGGGCGGCCACGGCCGACGGTCATAACATTCTGCAAGCATTGTTTGTGGTATTTTATTTACAAAACTAATTATTGAAAGGGTCTAGTAACTACATTAATCCTGGACAAAGCTGGATTTGCTATAGATTGTTTTATATTTATTTAACCAATAAACGGATTCTTTATAGATGTTCTTTATATGTTTCAAAATTTCATACACAGATTAAGAAAATCTTGTGTTGCTCCAATTTAAATCTATTGCTTACAGGCAAAAATCTACAGCACAGAAACAACCATCTGACTGACTTAGGTAGAAATCTTGTCCTTTCTTCCAAGAAAAAGAATGTAAAACAAATAAATAAATATAAAGAACATGCTGACACTGGTATAAATTCCCTGGAGGCCCCTATGAATTGCCCTCCCACTCTGAACACCAGTACAGCCCACTCAGCCTCTTCACTGCCTGCACCCCCCCCCCCCGCCCCCTACAACCCCAGGAGTAGCACAGTCTGATGCCTGCCCCCCCCCCCCCCCCAGCCCCAGACACCCCTCCAAGCCCAGCACAGCCATGCACAAAAATTCCCTGGAGGATCCTATTATCTCTGATACTACTCCAGACTTTGGGGCCGATGCAATACAGTGCGCTCAGCTAAGTGCACTGTATAACCCGCAGTTGGATGAGGGTTGTAGAGGCGCTACCTAATCCCCTTATGGGGATTAGCACCTCTGCAATGTGCTTCCAACGCGAAGTGAAACTAATAGCACTCATCACATGCAAATGCATGTGAATGAGGCTATTAGCTATTCACTCTCGGGCGGATTTTAAAAGCCCTGCTCACGTAAATCTGCCCGGATTTACGCGAGCAGGGCCCTCGTGCGCCGGCGCGCCTATTTTGCATAGGCCGCCAGCGCGCACAGAGCCCCGGGATGCGCGTAAGTCCCGGGGTTTTTTAGGGGGCGTGTCGGGGGCGGGCCGAACAACGCGGCATTTTCTCACTTTCTAATAAACATAAAACTCTCTTCCCTACACCTTAGTCTCTTCCGCGTATTGAAACTCTGGAACTCAACTTGCCTCTGGGGTCCTGAGCATGGAACATGAAGCATTTCTGAGAATACAATCCTGAAAGTTTTGGATTTCAATTTCTACTTAAGAGGAAAATTTAGCCTCCATAACCTCTCTTCTATACCTTCCTATGTCATTGGTACTCACATGTACCACAACAGCTAGTTCATCCCCAGCACTCTCTAAAATCTTATCTAAGTGGTAGAACAAGGTCCACTACGCTAGACATAATATACTTGGATTTCAGCAAGGCCTTTGACACAGTTCTGCACAGAAGACTTATAAATACATTGTGTGCTCTTAGTATGGATCCTAGAGTGAGTGACTAGCTTAGAAACTGGCAGAGTGGGAAGCGACAAAGGGTAGTGGTAAATGGAGTTTTTTCTGAAGAGGTGATTGTTACTAGCAGTTTGCATCAGGAATTGATCCTTTGACTGGTTCTTTTCAACATTTTTGTGAGCAACATATCGGAAGGGTTGTCAGGAAAAATTTGTCTTTTTGCCCTGATGATACCAAAAGCTATAACAGGATGGATAGCCAGGAAGGAGTGGAAAACATGAGGAAGGATCTAGCAAAGCTTGAGGAATGGTCTAAGGTCTGGCAGTTAAGATTTAATGCTAAACAATGAATAGTAATGCATTTGTATTACAATTCTGGAGACCGCTCCTTCAAAAGAATATAAATAGGATGAAGTTGGTCCAGAGGGTGGCTATTAAAATGGTCAGTGGTCTTTATTCTAAAGCATATAGGGATAATCTTAAAGATCTAAATATGTATACCCTAGAGGAAAGGCAGGATAGGTGAGATATGATAGAGACATTTAAATATCTCAAAGGTTTCTATGTACAGGAGGTGAGACTTTTTCAATAGAAAGGAGGGTCTAGAATGAGGGGTCATGAGATGAGGTTGAAAAGGGGTAGACTCAGGGGTAATCTTAGGAAATATTTCTTTATAGTGAGGGTGGTGGATATGTAGAACAGCCACCCAGTGGACGTAGTGAAGACAAAAACAGTATGGGCCGGATTTTAAGAGGTACGCGGGGCGTAGATTTGTGCGCACAACCTGACACACACAAATCTACGCCCGATTTTATAACAATCGTGCACAGCTGTGCACATATTATAAAATCCGGAGTCGGCGCGCCCTAGGGGAGCCCCGATGGTTTCCCCGTTACATCCGAGGCCACTCCGAAATCGGAGCGACCTCGGAAGGAACTTTCCTTCCGCCCCCCCACCTTCCCCTCCCTTCCCCTACCTAACCCACCCCCAAGCCCTATCTTATCCCCCCCGACCTTTGTTAAATAAGTTGCGCCTGCCTCCAGGCAGGTGTAGGTTGCGCGCGCCGGCTGTGTGACGGCGCGCAATCCCCCAGCATGGCCGCTGTGCTGGAGGGTTTGGTCCTGCCCCGCCCCTGGACCGCCCCGCCCACTCCCCACCCCTTTTTTCAAACCCCGGGACATACGCGCATCCCGGGGTTTGCGCACATCACCGGGCCTATGTAAAATAGGCTCGGCGCACGCAGGAGCGGGTTTTCACGGTTACGCACATAATATATGCGCGTAACCCTTTTAAAATCTGCCCCTATCTGAATTCAATAAAGTATGGGACAAATACAAGGAATCACTAAGGAAGTGATGAGAATTATAATGCTAAATTAATTGGACAGATGGGCAGACTGGATGCTCCATATAGTCTTTTTCTGCATTCATATTTCCATGTTTCTATTTTTATACCTTTGCTCCAGGCAGGCAAGTTAGCAATTGATCCTCACGCCTATTGCCTCTCATCTATCTACATTCTTATTTATCAAATCATCCACTACAACGGTCATCCCAACCCTTCTCTCCTGGTCACAGATGCCTAGAGATAGGTCCCCAGTGTGAGAGAATAAAGCATTACATCGAGGCAAGATCCTAGCTATAGGTTCATTTCCTGCCACACCAAGGTGATAGTCTCCTTCCACATGACCTTATTTCTCCAAAGCAGCAGAAAGGCTGCTTGACTAGAGTTTAGACCTCTCTTCTGTGTCTCTGATGATCTCTTCTATATACCTCTCTATCTGCCTCAGCTCCTCCAGTTCTGCCACTCTGGCCTCCAGTGATCAGACATGTTCTCTGAGAGCCAGGTGCTGTTTGCACCAGGTACAGAGAAATAACTTCCTAATATGTGGATACTGTAATCATACATGTGGCACTCAGGGCAAAAGACTGGACAGCCCCCACCTCATTGCTGGGCTCCTGTCTGCATCTTATTTGTTGCGCTGATAAAGATTTTAAGGCTGGTAAGGTGTAGGTATGTCTCGATTTAGAGGTTGCTAAATGTGATTAGGGATTTTTTAAAATGTATTTATTATGTGTTTTTTTTTTTTTTAATTAATGGTTTTAAAATTTGATAACTGGGTGATTAATGTTAGTTAGTGAATGACCAGCAACAGACCTAAAATTAGTTAATCATTAAAAATCATGGTTAAATGAAAGTTATCTTAAGCAACTAATTGACATATTTTGAAAACTTTCTCCTAATTGGGGTGATAATCTATATATCTATAAGGAAGTCTGTGAACTCTTCATCATAAATTTGACATTCAGCTAGCATAGATACTGGGTCTAGCCATGAGTTAATCATGATAGAATTGGATATTTGAGCCAGAAGACATTTTTGGCCTTTCCCTCGATCTGCTAGCAAGGTTGGATACTTTCAAATAGAAATTTTAAAAAATGAAATTTTAATTTTAAAAAATTCATAAAGAAATTTAAAAAATTCCCAAAGTGGATGTCAACAATTTTCTTTGCATTAAAAACAATGCAAAGCAGATTCACGAGATAAATTTTGCTTCAGATTTTAATACCCACTTTGGATTTCCTAAAAAAGGTAACTATATACCTTTAAAGAGCCCACAGAGTTGGAGCTATATCCAATCAGAACTGCCAGCTCAGACTGATAATGCTTAAAATTCCTTGACTAGTTTCCTTCCTACAGAATGAATGTGGCTGCTACGCTCATTTTGTTCTCAGATAGACACTATCTGATAACAAGATTGTGCTAATTCTTCTGGATTACGCAACTAAATTGGGACAGCAGAAAAAGGAGTTAATACCATTTCATTAATTTTCATTTCATTTTATTTATGAATCACTTTCATAAGTATGCCCAAAGAATCATTTCCATGGTCTTCAGAGAAATTCAAACATAAAATTAATTTTTCTCTAATTTACTCAGCCAAGAATGAAATTTTTCTCCAAGGAACCAGTTATGTGAACTTTATGGCAGTAAGTTAAAGTCAAAACTGATGTGAGTAAATGTCAGGATGCTGCACCAGTCAAATCTCTCTAAGCAGTAAGAGAATCTATATTCCAAGAGGTCCCAGTTAGTCACATTTTGCCTTTAGGGGCAGGAGTGCCTCATTTTCCCCATGGGGGTCAGGTTATTTGAATAAAGTCGATTGCATGAGATTTTTATGTGGATTAGCATGTTTATACTAACAGCACTTGTTTTTATTTGATGTTGTGTATAATTGGGAAGTGTAAATGTTGGAATCGTCCCATCATTTCATATGATATTTTTTGCACATGTGGGATTTTTCTCCAGGAAAAAATCTTTTACAGAATCAGTTCCACCCACTAGAAGTTACTTCTATGTGAAATCAGATTGGCTACTGCTTTGATCACATTCAGGAAATCCCTGAAAACCTGGAACTTTGACAAAGCCTATAGCTTGCAGTCACCCCCTCAAGATCACAGTTCCCTTACTCCACATTCAGAATCCATTTACTCCCGCAAACCAACAGAAGCCTTCCCACTCTATGTTGCTAGTGGATTTCAAATCTGTACACTATAAAACTGCTTCCTGATGTTTGGTTATTGATCTGCATATTGTAACCTACTGTTAATTGTTTATTGTTACTTGTTACCCATTGTAAAACCTGTTCTTGTAGATCAGCTACTGTTCTAGTAGATCAGTTCTTATTCTTTTTACCCACAGGTATGCAAGTGAATTTTCAAAGAGATACTCCTCCACGGAGCTTCCCTTTGAAGATTCAGGGACTGGTAGCACTGCCACAGGTACTTCAGATAATTAGGTAAAGTGCGAGGTCTGTAGTATAAATCATGCACATGAGATTTCAGAATGAGACCCCAGGTATTGTCTGTGGTCCCTTGCCCCTAGCCTCCAGCCTTTTGCAGCATGGATAAAAGTACCTGTACTGTTTTACAGCACAGATACGTTTACCAGCAAATGGGAGAGCAATTTCAGCTCCCTATTTTACTAGGTAACTGATTACTCAGTTAAAATCTTTGGAAACTTCTTATGTTCTTATGTAGTGCTTTTCAACACATGACAAAGAAGTGTTTATGCAATAGTTCAATTCATCCATCCAGAGGCAAAATGAAATTCCCCAAATGGTCTGATCAAATTTGAGGTGAAGTCCTGCTATGGACATGGAAAATGGCCTCAATATAGTAAAACGGAGGTAATCTTCAGTAGGATTAAACTAAAAAGTACTAGAAAATTCATGCATACACATGATTTTCACTTTATTCCTTATTTTCTGATATTGTTAATCTTCTTTCACAGTCTGCCAAATATGAGATTGTGCTGGTTGATGATATAAATGTGATAGTTTATTCAGTAGTAGATAAATGCCAGGTTTAAAAAAACAAAACAAAACCCTTTCAATGAATGCATCATATGAGTTGTTTATTTATTTTTTTAAGTAAGGCACATTATATAGGCAATGCTTGAGACTGTTTAAGCCACTTGGCACAAACATTTCTTCCTAATACCAAGTCCACACTGGCTGGTCAAGATAAGCCTACTTTCTCATTTCTAAAAATCCGTTTGATCTACTTGGTGCACTAGACATTGGTATCCCACTCATCCCTGACCATGTAATTGTCAGAATACAATTGAATATTTACCAGCCAAGTTCCCAGTCATAATAAAAGGCTTAATACCTCTCGTTGTCAAAACAAGCTGTTCCAAGCATTTTTAAAAGGCTGCCGGACAAGTTTTCTGGAAAATATTGCTCAGCACTTTGATAATCCAATATTTCTTTGAAAACCATCCAAGATGGTAATTTGAATTATATCCGCTTAACCAGAAAGTACATGAATTATCCATAAATCCAAGGATTTATGAAAGCACAATTTGCATTCCCTTCCAGCCCCATAGATTCTTTTCCTTTCCAACTCTCCTAAAAGGTATCCACTAGTTTAATCAGCAATACACATCTATTTCATACAGACACATAGATGCAAACGTTAGACTAACTGTGCTTTTCAAATGTGTTAACTAAAAAGATCTTACATTCACCATAGATTTAGGTTGTGAACTAGAAAAGTAAGATGCAATTTAATTTGCTGCCTTCCCCTCTTCCTCCCTAAAAGGGTAATAGGTTAAAATAAAGGGCACTTCATGAGTCATATAGTAATTTATTACCTAGCTTGCTTTTCAAAATCATAATTTATATGTCCATATATTCAAACGTGGGACGCTGTCAATGTGCATGGAGTCTGGTATAAGAAATTCCATCTATAGTTTAGTTATTATGAGTAAGGATGGTAAAAGAGAATTCACAGCTAGCAAGTTTAATAGAGTCCAAAATTATATTAGATTTTTTTTTATTTTCTCTTTATTGAAATGTTTCAATTACAAGCACTGAAATTAACACAAAGAATCTTGTGGGAAACATAAATACTTGAATAATAAATATCAAATATCTACCTTCACACAATATATTAGATTCTATATACCATGGAACAAGTAGACCCCGGTAGTTTATTTACCCCAGGATTGATCATTTCGCTATAAAAAAGAGAACGAATCTAAAATTGCCAAGCTCCAGTTGTCCAATATTGCTTTGGAACTAATGTTAAAATCTGAGCAAAAATGTTGGGACAAACTAAATAAAAAGCTTTATAAGGAGTTTTTGTTTGTTTTTTTAAATTATGTCCAAGGAGAAAAATGGTATATCAAAATAAATGTAAACTTTAATCAGTTGGGGAACCAATGTACTGCCAAAAGAAGAGGGCTCCACTATACACCAACTAACCTCTTTCCCTTCACTAATAATTCTCAAACATTACTCTTTATTATTCATGCTTTAATACTTATTTTCTTTATTTTCTTTTCTCCTTTTAATTTTTACTTGTGAAATCCCTTCTCCCTGACTGCTTATCCAACCCACTTGTATATTCTTATGGTCATATACTTATGAAGGCCGCCGCCTCTGTCTCTTCTCATGGGATCGGATCCGCCTGCCCGACATTGGCCATGTTTCGGCACTGTGTGCCTGCTTCAGGGGCTACGGGAGAGAAATCTACTGTGTCCAATCAGGGTTAACAGTGTTGACATATCTTGAAATACATAAAATGAAATTAAAATTTTTTATAACCTACTTTAAGCTTTAATCCATTATCTACCACCCCAAGTTATTTTTATGTTGTGCGCGTGGGTGACGCCTTCCATCTGTGTCTCGGGCGTCTCTATCTATTCTGCCTGCTTTTGTACTCACCGCGGGTTCACACCCCCCTGTCTTTCCGAAACCGAGGCTACCTCCAGTGCACTTAATTAATTGCAGTTGCCTGTACTTCCCGTTGTCCTTTTTCCGTGTTTGGATTCAATTATCATACCTTTTTTTTTTTTAAATTTCTTCTGTCCGTTTTTGTCTTCAGATCACTAATATTTTATTACTATATTGGTTTTTGTTTTATGCTTTAACCGAAACATGTTTTATGCTTTATGCCGAAACATGGCCAATGTCGGGCAGACGGATCCAATCCCATGAGAAGAGACAGAGGCGGCGGCCTTGATAAGTATATGACCATAAGAATATACAAGTGGGTCGGATAAGCAGTCAGGGAGAAGGGATTTCACAAGTAAAAATTAAAAGGAGAAAAGAAAATAAAGAAAATAAGTATTAAAGCATGAATAATAAAGAGTAATTTACGGGGCGAATGAAAAGGATAACTAAAAATTGGTTATCCTTGAACAGAGCCACCGTACACAAAAAATACCACTGAACAAGCAGGCTTCTCTTGAATTAGCGAATGTAAAAGAAGAGGGGTAGCATGATCATAATGACTCTGATGAAGCTCAGTTGCACTGCTGAACTTTGAATAGAATATAGCAGGAAAGGTGATTCACAGGAGACTGGTGAAGAAGAGGTTGCAGTAGGCCGAGCAGGAGTTGATGAGAGAATAGATAAGGATTTTGGCAGTATATTCAGAAAGGAAGAAGGTGGTTTTGGTATTGATATAAAGAAAGAAATGACACATTTCAAATGCGCATAGAGGAGAGAAAGAAGCTGAAAACAACTCCATGGTTGGGGCAGAGGAGAGAGGAAGGATGACTGTGTTATCTATTGAAATAGAAAAATGTGGTTATGGAGAAGTGACTTTGGGAGAAAAGATAAGTTCTGTCTTTGCCATGTTAAGTTTAGACATTCAGGCAATTATGTCAGATAAACTGATATCTGGGACTGGATTTCAACAGAAAGATAAATATGGGCATCTTGGCATAGATATAAAAAGGAATTACTAAAGCGATATGTTTTGGTCATCCTGCTCTCAGTTTTTATTTGGTAGAGTCTGGGTGATCAGTCCTGTATTGAGTCAGTAGGTGGTGTGAATGTGAAAGCAGCTGAACAGAGAATGAGACCAGATTGGACATTTTTTTTGCTAAGTTTCAACAATTTTTAAAGATATTTTGTTCAGTTAAATGCTGCTAATCCTTCTACCTGCACCGGTTCTTAGCTGAGCCTCACTAGCTCCTAAGAAGTAATATGCTGAAGCTTGCAGATATCTTGCTTCATTAGGAGGACCAGTTCAGGAAAAAAAAACAACAAAAAACAGAGTGAGTATTATAACATTTATCATGGCTGCTATGGTAAACGAGAATGCAAGAATTACTGCATGGGAAGATCAGATGCTAAGGGAGTAAGACATAACTGTTGCTTAATTTTGGATCCAAAGATTTTTTTTTTTTTATGGTGACCCCACTGTATATATTAATGCTGATCTGTTCAGAAGAATTGTTCATGTTGAAATTCACCCTATTGCTCCATATCATACGGTCATTTTCATAAATGTTTTGTTGCAGCAATAAAAGAGGATGTGTGGAACTAATTCAAGAACATGCTATTATTGAAAGGAGTTGCATTTTATGATCACAACAAGGCACAACTCAAGGATACACCTCAGGATTTACTTTCATAGCAAGTATAGGAACCCAGTCCATCTGCCATTCAGCTCTTGTTTAGTTGTTTGGCTTGTTTTTGCGGAAGGGGGCTCCCATTATTTTTCTTTTGATTAATGTTTATTTCATTTCTTTAGTTAAAAAAAAAAGGAATAAACATTTATCTATTTATTTTATTTTATTTATTTATTTATTTATTTATTTAAAATCTTCTCTACACCGTCGTTTAGTAATGCGCCATCACAACGGTTTACATAGAGGCACGTATATTTAGTTTGGTTAAAAAATGTAGCTATGAAAGAGCCATTACAGTGTCGGCACATGCTTATTTAATATAAGTTATAAGATAGGTGACATGGATCTAGTCCAGTTATATGATTAATAGGGAAATCATACAAGAATGTGCTTAAACTGAAGTTCTCTAACATTATCATTTGAGTATATAAAAAAAAAAAAAATAAAAGAATGTGAGACCACGCATCTCGGTAACCTTGTTCTGTGTTTTTTAAAAAATGGGGGAAAAAAAAAGAGAAGAATTGAGATCTCCTGAGGCCTCCCATGCCCACCAACTGGAACAATGCCAGGGGCCAGGATTCTCCCCAGCCCACACTTACCAGTTTAGGGGGGAATCCGCAGAGGATGCTGGATTCTGATGCCAGAGCTCAGCCTGGAGGCCAGATCCTGAGGCCTGGGCCCGGAGTCCCGTTTCCAATGCTTGGGCCTTGGCACAGAATCAGGCCCAGCATTGGAAACAGGATTCTCAAACAGCCTTGACTTCAGGACCAGACTTTGACCTAGACTATGTCCTGTTCACTGCCAAAATCCAAAGGCTGAAATCAAGGTGGAGGTGGCAGCTAGACATAAGATTTTGACTGGGTTGACACAGCTGCCACCTGCCAAGGTCTATTCTGTGCTTTCATACAAAATAGGCAGTGCTATTGACACCACCACCTGCCCCATGCTATTTGTATTCCCTTGTTTCTTTGTTTTACTGGGGTGTTTGCTTTTCCCCAGAAAAAGAGGTGAAAAACATAGGAAAAATATTTCTCTTCACTTCTACCTATTTCACAGTTTTATGTTTTATTCTATTCCCTCAGCAATGATCCTACATGGTTTTCACACTGTGCTATTTTCTCCAAAAATTAAACATGTGAAAAAGTCTAAAAACACATTTTTCCTTTCATGGATAGTCTCCATCCTTGGATTAGGCCTTCTGGAGGGCCTTGCTTTGTTCATACCATATGTAAAGGGGTGCCTCTTTTAGACTTAACAAGAGACGAGAAAAAATGTAAGGCAGACTTAAAAACCTGGTTATTTAAATGCGTGTACATGGAAAATGGACAATAGGTTGCAAATATATATTTATAGACTCCAAATTGTTATGCTCAGGCTTGTGGACCCTTGGCCGATGAGAGAATGGTATACCTTTTGGAGGGTCCGTAGGCTCTCTCGTCGGGTGGCGAGGCAGAACAGGAGGCAGGACCAGCTGACCCTTGGCACTGGAAGCTAAGGCGAACACGGAGGCGATGAAGAGACAAGATGAGGCGCTGTGTCTTCACCACTGGTGGTCTGCGGTCCCCTCGGGAGGAGCCCGTAGGGACCCAACCACTGGGACTTAGGTGGACCTAGGGAGGTCAGGGAAACGGTGCAAGGGCCAACTGGAGCTTCACCCTGGAAGCCCGCGGTCCCCCCAGGAGGAGCCCGTAGGGACCCGGGCCGCTGGGACTTAGGCGGGCCCTTAGAGATGGTAGTCTTGAAGAAGTCCTAGGTTGAGTGCCAGAGGGTCGTTGCTCACCAGTCCGAAGTTGCATGCCAGAGGATCACCACTTGCCAATCCGAAGTCAGGAACCAGAGAATCACCATAAGCCAATCTGAAGTCAGGAACTAGGAAGACGAAGCAGGAACCAGAAGCCAAGCTCAAGGAACTCCCCAAAGCAAGCAGACTAGACAAAGCTCACAGGAGACGTTGCCAAGTTGAGGAATGAGCAGAGGAAGCCTCCTTAAATACTTCCTCTGTTCTGGATCATTGGAAGCAGGTGAGTATCATTAAAGGGATCAGGGCCCTTTAAATCCAGCAGGGGGGGCGGGACCTCGCGTCTAAAGATGGCGGTGGCCATCTTGGATTTCCTCCTCCGAGGAAAGCCAGCATAGCACCGCGAGGGAGGAGCAGGGACGGCTCCCCAGCAGGCGGCCAGACTGCGGACCATCCCCGGGGTGATGGGCACCAGCCCCGGGGAGCATTTCAGTGGTTGCCGCGGCGGGTCGCCACCGTGGTGGAGGTAGGGGGCCGTGGCCGTCCACGGGCGCGAGACACAACACAAATGGCCAGATACAGGTTCAAATGAATGCTTCAGATTTTAGCCACAGGCAGAACTGATTTTACGTTATGTTTTTGTGATATTATATTTATGTTGTTCTTTTATTTTGTCTTGACTTTTTAGCCCTGAATAATACACCGAGGAAAAGCTCTATTATTTTAGTAATTTTAATCTCTGCTCTTAACAGCTAAATACCTTATTAATGTGCTTTTTAAAATTTTAGCTGTTATCTTTTATTGGATGTATTTATTGTATTTCTTATTATTATTGTTTAAATTGTAAACCGCTGTGAAGGCTAACGCCAAGGCGGCAGCATAGAAAAACCAATAAACCATAAACATATGAAAGTGTCCCTGCCCTTTAGAAGCATTCAGAATGTGGCTTCAGCTAGTCTGAGTGTCCTCAGTGTAAGAGAGGTCTCATCAGACCCAGCCTGTTGGTAACATTAGATTAGTGTGGGTGTGATGAAGAGGAACAGCACACCCCTTTGGGAGGAGCAAAGCAATGCTATATAAATCCCTGCTCTGATGTAAGAGGATAGGATTAAGAATTTTAGAGGATTCTAAATTGTGGTATCCTAAGGGTACTAGAGTCATCTTCCACAGAGGAGAGGGGCTCCATAGGGCCTGTCTCACCAGAGAGGTCTTAGAAGACTAATTGGAAGAGCCTGAAGTCCAGAAAAGAGAGAGAGAGAGAGAGAGAGAGAGAGAAGAGTCTTTAGAAGGGTAGACCAGTATACTGGGATATACCAGGAAAGTTATACATGTGATTCAGCTAAAATTCTACCCAAGACTCACATGAGGATGAAAGGAAGAGAAAAGGACACTGGGTAAACAGATTACATCTGCCAAACAGGTACTGAGAAGTCTCAGGGTGGATAAGGGTATCTTTCCTGATGAGCTGACCTGTTTGAAAAAGAGAGTGTAAGAGACTGTGATATTGGTTGCTTTTGTGCTGTGGAATTTTGTTACAGTATTGATGGACTACCCTAAATGTGCAGATTTTTGAACTTCTGTTTGCCACCAGTTTCTTTTGAGTAAATTATTTTTAGGGATGGGCATTTGGGAGAAATAAAATAGGACAAAATTTACAATTTCTTTTTGAGTCATTAAAAAAAAAATCAAACTGACAAAATTAAATGGGAATCTCATTTTGTTTGGAAAATATATTTTTTAAAAATATATCCATTGGGTTGCTGTCATTTCAAGAGCAAAGAAAGATGTCAGAAGAGGATCTTAGAAGCTTGGCTCCAGCAGCGAGACATCAGGCAGCAGTTCTCCTATGCTCGTGCTCAGGTTCAGATAGAGAGACATCAGGCAGCAGGTCCCTTATGCTGATACTCGGTGTCTGGCAGAGAGACATCATGCAGTATGTCCCCTATACTCATACTCGAGGGCTGGCAGAGAGACATCTGGCAGCAGGTCCCCTATGATAGTACTCAAGTTATGGCAGAGAGACAGCGGACAACAGATCCACTATGCTAGTTCTAGGAGTCTAGCAGAGAGACATCAGACAGAAGATCCCCTATGCTTGTACCAGGGGTATGGCAGAGAGATATCAGGCAGCAGGTCCCATATGCTGGTACAGGGGGTCTAGCAGAGAAACATCAGGCAGCATGTCTCCTATGCTCATTCCAGGGGTATGGCAGAGAGACAGTCAGCAGGTCCCCTAGGTTGGTACTCAGGTTCTGATAGATATACTTTGGGCAGTAGGTCCACTAAACTGGTACTCAAGGTCTGGTAGAGAGACATCAGGCAGCAGGTACCCTATGCTGGTAATTGGAGTCTGGAAGAAAGAGACTTCAGGCACTAGGTCCGCTATACTTCTACTCAGGATCTGGCAGAGAGACATCTGGCAGCAGGTCCCCTATGCTTGTACTCTGGATCTGGCAGAGAGATATCAGGCAGTAGGCCCCCCTCTGCTGGTACCATGGATATTCACTTATCAACAACAAAACCTCCGTTCCCTTGTACTGAAAATCACTAACAACCAACCATCAAGGGAACTCCTTGATGTGTGGTGATGTGTGGCAGCTATATGTGGGGCAATCACTCTGTGATTGTCATATTAAATAGCTGTCGTCTTTATTCTTCAAATTATTTATTCTGTATCTTTTATACTTTTTTTGTTTTTTATCTTAATGTGCTTTGTATCTTATATGTGAGGTATCCTCTCCCCAGCAATCAACCCGACCCTAGGCGTTTTCGCTACTATTTCTATGCACTTATCAGTTTCCGTTGATGCTTGGTGAGCTTCTACCACTGCTAAGGGGTCGGGGCTACCGACATCAGGCCGTGTTTCGACAACGGTCTGCTTCAGGGACCTCGGAGGGATCTTCTTTTTGTCATTCTCCTCGTGATTTCAAACATTCTAAAACACATATAATTTTATTCTTTAGCAGTCATTCTCGTGAGCGGTGGTAGAAGATCACCAAGCATCAACGGAAACTGATAAGTACATAGAAATAGTAACAAAAAAGCCTAGGGTTGGGTTGATCGCCGGGGAGAGGATACCTCACATATAAGATACAAAGCACATTAATATAAAAAATTAAAAAAAAATATAAAATATACAGAATAAAGAATTTGAAGACTAAAGACGGCAGCTATTTAATGTGACAATCACAGAGTGGTTGCCCCGCATATAGCTCCCGCACATCACCACACATCAGGGAGTTTCCTTCATGGTTGGTTGTTGGTACCATGAATATAGCATAAACACATCAGGCAGCAGATCCCCCATACTGGTACTACATATCCAGTAGAGAGACATCAGGTAGTAGGTCCCCTATGATAGTTCCAGGGGTATGGCATAGAGACAGTCAGCAGGTCCCCTATACTGGTACTCAAGGTATGGCAGAGAGACATCAGGCAACAGATCCACTATGCTGGAACTAGGAGTCTTCAACATAAAACATCAAGGGAACCCCTTGATACGCAGTTTGTGTGCAGTCACTATTTTAAGAACAACCACTCTGTGGCTATCCTATTCAATAGCTCCCATGTTTTATTCTTTTAATTCTTTATTTGAAAACTTTTTTTCACAATAAAGCAGTTTTCAAATAAAGAATTAAAATAATAAAGCACGGGAGCTATTGAATAGGACAGCCACAGAGTGGTTGTTCGTAAAATAGCGACTGCACACAAATCACATATCAAGGGGTTCCCTTGATGTTTGGTGTTGAAGATCTCTTGAGTAAAGGGAACGAGGTTGGTTGTTGATTAGTAGGAACTAGGAGTCTGGCAGAGAGACATTAGATAGAAGATTCTCTATGCTGATACTAGGGGTATGGCAGAGAGACATCAGGCAGCATATCCCAAATGCTGGTACACAGGGTCTAGTAGAGGGACATTAGGCAGCATGTCCCCTATGCTGTTTTCAGAGGCATGGCAGAGAGATATCAGTCAGGAGGTCCCCTAGGTTGGTACTCTGGGTCTGGAAGACAGACATTGTGCAGCAGTTTTTTAAATATGTTAGCTGTTATCACTATTTATTGAATGTATGAATGTATTTTCCTTATTGTATTTTGATTGTAAACCGTTGTGAAGGCTATGCCGATGTGACGGTATAGAAAACAATAAAAACCATAAACCATATGCTGGTACTTGAGCTCTAGCAGAGAAACATTAGGCAGCTGATCCTCTATGCTGGTAAGGTAACTGGAGTCTGGAAGAGAGTCATCAGGCAGCAGGTCCCCTATGCTTGTACTCTGGGTATGGCAGAGAAACATCAGGCAGCAGGTCCCCTATGCTGGTATTTGGGATCTGGCACAGAGAAATCAGATAGCTGGTCCCCTATGCTGGTACCAGAAATATGGCAGAAAGACATCAGTCAGCAAGTCCTTTAAGTTGGTACTCAGCATTTAGCAGAGAGACATCAGGCAGCAGGTCCCCTATGCTGGTACTTGGAGTCTTGCAGAGAGACATCAGACAGAAGATCCCCTATGTTGGTACCAGGGGTACAGCATAAAGACATCAGGCAGCAGGTCCCCATGCTGGTAACAGGGTTATACTAATCAACAACCAACCTCGTTTCCTTGTACAACAACTCTACAACCAACAAACAATCAAGGAAACCTCTTGATATGTGGCTTTTTTGTACGGTTGCTAGCTTAGAGTCAGCCTCTTGTTTTGGCTGACCCTTTCAGATAACTCCCATGTTTTTTATTCTTTAATTTTCTTTGTCAAACTTCTTTTCCTTTTCTTTTTATATTTTTTGTATGTCAATACTTCTTTAAAACAGTGCCTTATTGTGCTCCCGTTGTGCGGTCAGACTCGTTTTCTAATGTGAACTCTTGAAAAGCAATTAACTTAACTTTGCGTCTACTTAATTATTGCCACTGCTGTTTGGGTCCGCTTCCGCTTGCCCGACATGGGCCATGTTTCGACAGAAAACTGCCTGCTTCAGGGGCCACGGGAAACCTTTTTGGTATCCAAATTACGGATTTGCCATCAACAAGCACTTGGCACTATCGCTGCGTTTGAACTCGTTACCGTGAGCGGTGCCTTCACTTTGAAATCCGGCAATAATTAAGTAGACGCAAAGTTAAGTTAATTGCTTTTCAAGAGTTCAAATATGTGTCTTACCATTTTTGGAGTGTAAGATGTCATTTCCTGCTTGCACATTCAACCATCGGAGGAGTTTCCTTTAAATACGGTGTTTCAGCCGCACTCTTATTGTCAGTCGCCAAATAGTCTGCTGAAAGGCTACACTTTGTCTGTATATGTAAGTACTCCGATCTATCAGATAATATTGTTTTGTATGCTTCGAATTTAAGATTTACTTAATTTATTTTGAACTCTTGCCACAATGTATCTTTACTTACCATTGTTCTAGCATTTTAGCAGGCACTGCCATCAGCATGTGGACTGATCACATACAGCTACATAGTAAGTGTTTTCCTTTCTAGTCAGCAGCCTAATGTGATTCATTCACCGTATGGCATTTTCTCAGAACTCTTCTATTATTTCCACACAGAATTATTTCGTTGTATGTAAGCACCTGGAACTCCCTGAAGGAGTTATACACTCCGAAACACTGCTGTGTTGGAGGATGCATTCCAGGATCTCGCATACTATTTTCTCGAGTTGTGGATCAAGATAAGTGCATGCATTAGTTATACTTGAGGATCCCCCTCACCACTATGAAGACTCCACTACTCTGATCATCTATACATGGGGAGCCTTTACCACTTGCTGTTACCCGTTGTACCGAACCAGTATCTCTTTGCACCGGTGCTCTCACAACACAAAGAAGATTTCCTTCTTTGTGTTGGAGAAGGCCATGCAACCTATCATTCTGGGGTTACCCTGGTTGCAGCTGCATATGCCGCAATTCAATTGGGCCACATTGGAACTCTCCCGTTTGGGCCCAGAATGTCATGGCAAATGCCTAAAGTAGGTTACTCCTATTCTCTGTATGCCTACTACTCCAGTGATGCCAGGACTGCCGCCTCAGTATACATCATTTCATGATGTGTTCTCCAAAGAAGCTGCTGACATCCTGCCACATAGAAATTATGACTGCGCCATAAGACTGAAATCTAATGCTGAACCTCCTAAAGGATGTGTCTACCCCCTGTCGGTGGTGGAGAATAAAGCCATGCCAGAGTATATTGTGGAGAATTTGCAAAAGGGGTTCATTAGACCATCTAAGTCTCCTGCGGGCGCAGGCTTCTTCTTCGTGGGGAAGAAGGACAGTACACTGCGTCCTAGTATCGATTATCGAGGTCTGAACGAGATCACAATTAAAGACTGATATCCCTTACCTCTGATCTCGGAGCTGTTTGATTGACTGCCAGGGGGCAAGATATTCTCAAAACTAGACCTGAAGTGAGCCTATAACTTGGTTCACATTCATGATGGCGACGAGTGGAAAACATCTTTCAACACTCGAGATGGCCATTTCGAATATTTGGTGATGCCTTTCGGCCTGTGCAATGCCCCCGCCGTGTTTCAGAACATGATGAACGACATCTTGCGGGACCTTCTGTACAAATGTGTCGTTGTCTACCTAGATGATATCTTGATCTTTTCACAAGATATGCCTACTCATCTAGCAGATGTCAAACAAGTATTACTGAGACTTCGAGAACACCATCTCTACGCCAAATTGTCGAAATGTGAGTTTCACAAGGAATCTGTGCCTTTTCTTGGCTACATCATATCAAAACAAGGCTTCCAGATAGATCCCCAAAAATTAGAGAGTATCAAGAATTGGTCTCCACCTACCAGTCTGAAGGCCCTGAGATGATTTTTGGGGTTTCCAAACTACTATAGAAGCTTTATAAAGAACTATTCTTCTTTAACAGTACCCTTAACTGCGATGACACGGAAAGGAGCCAATGCTTCAAAGTGGTCTGCGGAGGCCATTTCTGCGTTTGAGAAATTAAAGAATGCCTTTTCCACCAAGCCATGTGTGCATCACCCGGATCCCAAAAGACCCTTCATCATGGAGGTTGACGCTTCAGATGTTTGAGTAGGGGCCATGTTGAGCCAAACTGGAGATTCTAAAGCCTTAAATCCCTGCTCCTTTTTCTCACGGCACTTTTCTCCTGCAGAGAAGAACTATGGGATCAGAGATAAAGAGCTCCTGGCTATTAAGATGGCATTCGAGGAATGGCAGCATTGGCTCGAAGGCGCCCAACATCAAATTACTGTATTCTCGGACCATAAGAATCTAAAATATCTCCATCAAGCGCAACGTCTTAACCACAGACAAGCCAGATGGTCCTTGTTTTTTAATCGCTTTGACTTTATACTCAAATACTGTCCCAGAGACAAGAATACCAGAGCAGATGCCCTGTCTCGCTCTTTCCTCTCTGAAGATGTTCCTGAAGAACCACAGCATATCATCGACCTGAAGAAAGTCATCTTGGCGGCTACCTATTCCGTGCCTGCCGGTAAAATGATTGTACCGAAGAATCTCAGAAGGAAACTATTACACTGGGCTCATGATTCCAAGCTGGCTGGCCATCCTGGTCAATGCCGTACCCTGCTGAAATTACAGAAGTATTATTGGTGGCTACTATCAAGGAGGACACGTACTCCTATGTAGCGTCATGCTCCAACTGTGCCAAACATAAGCCTACTTCTGGTCAGCCTTGGGTATTGCTACAACCACTGCCAGTTCTGGAGGAGCCATGGACTCACATTGCTACTGACTTTGTAGTTGATCTGCCTCCTTCTGGAGGAATGAATACTATCTGGGTGACGGTTGACCGTTTCAGTAAGATGGCTCATTTCTTGGCGCTGCCTGGCTTACCCTCAGCCTTGGAGCTTGCTAAGCTCTTCATTGTCCACATCTTTCGCCTACATGGCCTACCGAAGCATATTGTCTCGGATAGAGGATCACAATTCATGGTAAAATTCTGGAAGGCTTTGTGCAAACTATTTGACATCTCTCTGGATTATACATCTGCCTATCATCCCCAAACAAATGGCCAAACTGAGAGGATAAATAGGACCCTAAAACAGATCATTCATGCCTATGTGAGTAGCCATCAGAATAACTGGGCCGAACTGTTGCCATGGGCAGAATTCACCATTAACTGACATCCAGTGTCATCCACTGGTTCAACCCCATTCGAAGTGGTTTATGGACGACTACCTTCACTACCACTTCCACTGACTCTATCAGTGTCGTCCCCAGCAGCTCAATCCACTGCTGATGATATCCATCAATTATGGATTCAGACTAAAGACATGCTAACCAAAAGCGGGTGAATGAGCAAAGAAATCATATAACGCTCATAATTCTAAAGTGCCTATATTTCTACGTGGTGACAAAGTCTGGCTTTCAACTAAGTACTTGAGATTAAAGTTACCTTCACGACACAGACTGTTATGTTTCAATCTCTGCCCTGCCCAATACCCATACTGCTCACTGATGCCCACTGTCTAGTGTCCACTGCCCACAATAAATGACTAATCTCAAGTTTATCTAAGGCTTCAATCACCAAAAAGGAAAAACTGAACAACAAATGCAAGTGAAGCAGCACAAATTTGCAAAGAGACACAGATATTGTGATGCAGCGCTGCCTCACTGCTTTCCTTTCCTCTCTTGTGTGACAGGCTGTTGATGATGGCCTGGCACAGTGAGACTATAAAATATGGCACAGCAAAATCTTTAGCAAGTACTCAGAAAGAGCTCAGAACTATGTTTTCACACAGATAATGTCTTGAGAAGCAATGCAGAGCAAATCTCTGACATCCTCAATTTTCAAGGTCAGCATCACTGTAACCGATCCACACTGATAGGTCGGACTGGTAAAATGCTTCACTTTGATACGTCATTCCTCTCATCTCCTTGACAACATGCCCATCCTCCCCTTCTCTGCTGACTGCTTGCTGTACACTCAATCAATTTCTAACTGTACACGTGCACATGTTGCTTTTCTAATATTTCTGAGTCCAGTGACTGACTATAATGGCTTACAGAAATCATTCTGTTTCAAATGAATGAAACAAATAGGATTTGTTTATTTTGTGAGACCCTCTTAATTTGTTTTTGGTTCCCAAGAAAGAAACAAATTAGTCCCTATTTGTTTCATTTTTCATTTTTGTTTGAAACTCATGCACATTGTTGTGGGAGTCTCAGTTTAGTGGACCCTTGGGCCGACCTGCTGGAGACTGGGAATAGATGGTCAATGTCTCTAATGAATAGCAGGCCGGGAGGCAGATGTTCAGGCGGGACGTAGATGCTCTTCACCCTGGAAGCTGGTACTCCCCCGGGAGGAGCCCTTAGGAGCCCAACCACTGGGACTTAGGTGGCTTCACCCTTGAAAGCCGAAGCCCCCAGGGAGGAGCCCATAGGGGCCCGGCTGCTGGGACTTAGGCGGGTCGTGGATCAGGACAGGTAACTGGAACCAGACTAGGACAGTAGCAATACTGTAACTAGGTTCGGGTTCTGGAACCAGGCAGGAACTGTAGCAAGACTCGAGTACTGGAACCAGGCAAGAACTGTAGCAGGTAAACAGGAACCAAGCAGGTACTGTAGCAGGCAGGCAGGAACCAAGCAGGTACTGTAGCAGGCAGGCAGGAACCAAGCAGGTACTGTAGCAGGAACAGAGCGACGAAGCCAAGCGAGTCACTCCGTGGCACAGCACAACAGGAAACCAGGAAGCTAACCCGTTGCAAGGCGAGGACTGGATGGCCGCGGCTGGCTTATCAAGGCCACGGCGTCTGACGTCAGAAACTGGGCGGAGTCACCACTGGCGGGAAACGGGCTAGAAAGGTGCCCAAGTGGCGTGCGCGCACGCGCGCCTAGGAGCAGGGCGTCCTCAGGCACCTTCGCGGCGGCGCAGCCCCAGCGGGGCTGCGCCGCCAAACAGGCCGCAAGCCAGGGCTCCGGAGTCAGAAGCAGGTCCGGGAACAAGGAGGTAAGGGCCTGGTCACGGTGCTCGCGGCCAGGACCGCAACGCACATGCCTAATAATATAGTTCAATTCCCCTACTTTAATGTTCCCCACTCAGATATCTGACATTCCCAATTGCCCCCCCATACACACATAAACCCTTACACCCACACACCCAAGAACATAGAAACATAGAAATGACGGCTGAAAAAGACCTATCGGCTCATCTAGTCTACCCAGCAAGCTTCCACACTTATTTTCCCATACTTATCTGTTTCACCAACCACCAACTTCAGGAATTATGTTGATAACAGTTTGATTCAAATTTCTTGCCATCCTCTGTCACTGATGCAGAGAGTAATGTTGGAGTTGCATCAAAGGTGAGCATAAGGCTTATGGTTAAGGGTTGTAACCGCTGCATCAAGCAATTTACCCCAATGCTTGTTTACCCAGATTGCACAGATCGATGCCTTGTTGGAAGATGTCTGAATGTAAATCCTGTTTTCCACTTTTCCCCCTGCCATAGAAGCAGAGAGCAGCACTGTATATGTATTCAAAGTGATATATCAGGTTTAATTGGTTTAGAGTACTAACCGTCGTAATAAACAAGCTACCCCCACGCTTATTTGTTTACCCAGATTATGAAGTTCAGTCCTTGTTGGTTGTTATCTGAATGCTAATCCTCTTTTCCACATTTCCCCCTGCCGTGGAAGCAGATAGCAATGCTGTATATGCATTCAAAGTGATGTATCAGGCTTAATTGGTATAGGGTAGTAACTGCCATAATAAGCAAGCTACCCCCACACTTATTAGTTTACCCAGATTGTGAAGTTCAGTCCTTTTTCGTTGTTATCTGAATGCAAATCCTCTTTTCCACATTTCCCTTTGCCGTTGAAGCAGAGAGCAATGTTGGGGTTGCATTAACCATGCAAGAGATTTTTTAAGTAAGGGTAGTAATCCCCAGGTAGTAGTTAACATTCCAGCAAGCCACCCCCATGGCTCTACTCTTCATTCTCATCCTCTAGCCTTTATGGATCCACAGTGTTTATCCTATGCCACTTTGAAATCTTTCACAGTTTTAGTCTTCACCACTTCCTCCGTAAGGACATTCCAGGCATCCACCACCCTCTCCGATAAGGAATACTTCCTGACATTGGTTCTGAGTCTTCCTCCCTGGAGCTTCAAATTGTGACCCCTAGTTCTACTGATTTTTTTCCATTATAAAAGGTTTGTTGTTGACCATGAATCATTAAAACCTTTCAAGTATCTGAAAGTCTGTATCATATCGCCTACTCCTCCTCTCCTCCAGAGTGTACATATTTAGGTTATTTAATCTCTCCTCGTAAGTCATTTTATGAAGACCATCCACCTTTTTGGTCGCCCTTCTCTGGACCGCTTCCATCCTGTCTCTGTCCCTTTGGAGATACGGTCTCCAGAACTGAACATAGTACTCCAGGTGGGGCCTCACCAAGGCCCTGTACAAGGGGATCATCACTTCCTTTCTCTTACAAGATATTCCTCTCTCTATGCAGCTCAGCATTCTTCTGGCTTTAGCTATCGCCTTGTCACATTGTTTTGCCGACTTCAGATTGTTAGACACTATCACCCCAAGGTCTCTCTCCTGCTCCGTGCACATCAGTCCTTCATCTCCCATCAAATACAGTTCTTTCAGATTTCCACTCCCCATATGCATGACTCTGCATTTCTTGGCATTGAATCTCATCTGCCATATCTTCGACCCCTCACATACAGTCACACACACTCATACTCTATTTATACACACTCACACCTCTTACTTGCAACTCCCAACAACCTGACATCAACCAAACCCATGGAACCCATACACATACAACACTGAACATGCTTCACATACCCACATATACCACTGTATACCACCACTTTCCGCTATATGCTTTTCACACACATCCCCATGCACATACACACACTCCCACACATTGACTATACCCACATATCCCACCCCTCCATACACAAATACATACACACACACACCCACATGCATATCACACATATACCCCTCTACATCCCAAAAGTATACACCTTTCCATATACTATCACACCATTCCACACACCGTAGATCTACACAATATAACCTCACATTCCCACATCTCTACCCTCCCACACAAATACCTTACAAGAAAGTTATAACACACATCTATTCTTTTACCTATTCAAACATACATACACACATACATATACACACTCTATATATCCCCACATACATACACAACCTACACACACACACCTTACTGCCATATTCACAGCCACACCTACATACCATATTCCACACTTCATACCCACATCTCCAACACACCTCACAAACACACACTGCACCCATCAGAATGATCTGATAATAGTTAAGTTCATAAATAACAGTTATAGGTATCTATGAACTTACCTGTTATCAAATCATACTCTTTTCACACTTACCTCAGTTTTAAGTAGGCTGTACTATAATGCTATTAATACTCTCTCCACACTATGCCCTGACTAATCAAATGTCTTCTCTTTGTTCCGTATATATTTTACCCATCTCTTCTACATCATCACTTCATGCATCTGACAAAGTAGACACTGTCCTCGAAAGCTCATGCTTCAATAAATTGTTTAGTCTGTAAGGTGCCACCTGACTCCTGTTATTAATGCAATAAGGTTTGTTCAGAAATACCCTGATCTTTTGAATAATGACCTTGGTAGGCTAACTTTGGGGGTCATTGTTCAAATCGCAATGGGCTGTTTTTCCATGTGTTAATGCCCTAACACACGCGATAACTACTGCATCACAAGCTGAAAATTCAAATTAAGGGAAAGGGGAGGGGTTTGGGCAGGGTTTAGGTGGGGTTAAGGAAAGTTAGGATCTTGCGGCACTGCGGGCGATAATGTGTTACACATTATCACCCACATTAGCGCCGGAAATAGCTACAACTGTTGCACTGGCACTATGGGGGCGATAGTGTGCAGTGCGGCCACAACCAAGGCGAGCGAAAATGCATCACTGTGATGTGGCCCCATGGGCAATCATTTTGCTATTATTTTAGTGAACTGATAAATCCTTCAGTTTATTTGTATTTCAAGCTACTATAAGTGTTCATAAAACAAAAAAAAACATTATCTTGAAACTGGAAAATTTGTAAAATTGACAACAATTTTGTTTATTTGATCCTCTATGCTGCATACTTTCTAGCTGCATAAAAATGCAAACATATTTAGCATATGATACATTGTTGAAGGTTAGCAAAAAGCTATTTGGGCCACGTTGGGGCATATTCTGTGTTCTTCTGCACAGTCTTATTGCAATACATAATTTGTTGCACATCTTAAATTATTCAGAATAGAAGCCAAAGTGCTAGAAATGGATTTGATTTTTTAAAGAGTTATTCTAGGCCTACATTAGTAAATGGGTTAATGTGTGAAGTGCCAAATGCAATTACTTTGGTCCAAATGTGGTCCCTGGTGAACAAGCAATACAAAAAATCAATATATACTACTTAACACATGTGGAGGTCTGAACCAGGGCTGAAAGATCAGACTAGAATAAGTGACTATGCATGCTTATCTCCTGATCTTTCCTGATTTGTGAGAGACTGTAATACATGTTATTGAATTGACATAATCAAAGCACATGTGATATTTACAGTTTTGGAGGTCAGAAATGTCTCATTATGATATTTGACTTTGATATTTTGTACATCGCTGTTTTGGTATATATAGTTCTAGTATATTTTATGGCCAAAAGTATGCAGAGTAGTTAAATTTCAAGAAGATTGTGATACAATGCAAGAGAATCTTGAGACTGGAAGACTGGGCTTCCAAATGGCAGATGAAATTTAATGTGGACAAGTGCAAGGGAGAAATAACCTTTCTTGTAGTTGCACGTTGTCAGCTTCCATTTTAGGATTTACCACCCAGGAAAGAGATTTAGGCATCATAGTGGATAATACATTGAAATCATTGGCTCAATGTGCTGTGTTGGTCAAAAAAAAGCAAACAGAATATTAGAAATTATTTGGAAGGGAATGACAAATAAAACGGTGAATGTCATAATGCCTCTGTATTGCTTCATGGTGAGATCGCACCATGAATACTGTGTGCAATTCTGGTCACCGCATCTCAAGACAGATATAGTTGCACTGGAGTGACCAAAATGATAAGTGGCATGGAATGGCTGCCGTATGAGAGAAGGCTAAGGAAGTTAGGGCTTTTTAGCTTGGAGAAGAGATGGCTAAGGGGTGATATGAAAGAAGTCTACAAAAACATGAAAGGATTTAAACAGGTTACTGTAAATTGGTTATTTACTAGGGGGAACTCCATGAAGTTAGAAAGTAGCTCATTTAAAACAAATTGGAGAAAATGATTTTATGCAACTCATAGTTAAGCTCTGTAATTCATTGCCAGAGTATATAGTTACTGCAGTTAATGTAACTGGGTTTTAGAAAGGTCTGGATAAGTTCCTGGAGGAGAAGTCCCTAAACCTTTAGTCAATAAGGAATAGTAGCTTGGGTTCTATTTAATGTTTGGGTACTTGCCACCAAGTACTTGTGACTTGGATTGGCCACTGTTGGAAATAGGATACTGGGCTTGAAGGACCCTTGGTCTGACCCAGTATGGCATGTTCTTATGAATATGCAACTCTTTTGAGGGACGAGTTATCAAATGAAGATTTAATCTTAAATTCATCCAGTAGGACTCATTATGAAGCTATATAAGGGCAAACTGCTCATATCAGTAAAGATAATAACATAAACCCAAATGATGGAAGGACATATGAGGGGTGTTTTTCTATTTTTTTTTCCTACAGGAATTTAATGTAAATACATCAATAGAAAAGTTCTCAAAATAAGATTATTATTTGAAATAAGCTGTTTTTTTCTTTTTTTTTTCTCTTATTGCTGTATCTGAATTCCCTCAGATTACAGAGGTATAGAATAGTAAAAATTGTTCCCATGTCTACTACATTCACATTTATTGCTTTCCATAAATAATATCATACACTGATAAAATGGATAAATAGGGAATAGATCTCCCACTGCACGTGAAAAAGTTGCAGAATCCAACGTAGTTATCCTTGCCCAGAAGGGACTTTTCATATTTCCCAGTCAGCTTCAAACATTTGTGAACATTAGAGAAAAAAAGTACATGAAGTCAGCAAGTCAATTTGCCTGCAGAGCTTCCAAATTGTCTGTCTTTTGTCAGCGGCTTTAATTTCATGTACGTTTTGAAATAAAACAAAAAAGTTGTCAAAATCTCATGCAGAAAACTCTGTGGGACTTTTGCCCCTAGGATCAAAGATTAGACAAAATATATACAATTTTTGGCACGAGTTCTTGCTTACAAGATTTATGTGAGAGGTTTTTCCTTCCAAAATGTATAGAAAATTAAAACCCCTGGAATAAGATATTCTATTTCAGAGGCAATATGGTGGTGGGCAGCTAGTGTCAGGTAGATCCTTCTATCCTGTTACATTATTTTTTCTCCATTTAAGCTTTATTTGTTTTCTGCTAGTTTAATTCACTATGCCTTAACATGAGAGGGGTCTGCATATTTTCACATCTGATGATCAAGAGTCTGATGGACAGATTTGCATTGGTTGGTGAGACTAGTGGTTACATAATCACACAATACCCATATGCAACAAAACACTAGTTTCCTGCACCTCCATGTCTTTACCTGCTCCTTCCCCTTCACTAATGCCCTCCATATCAGTCCCAAGCATGCATAGAATTTGTTAATGTACTGGCTTCCAGGAAGTCTATTGTTTAAAACAGGGGTAGGCAAATGTGTTCCTCGAGGGCCACAAACAAGTCTGGTTTGCAGGATAATGAATACGCTTGGGATTGATTTGCATGCGCTGCCTCCATTGTATGAATATATATTTCATGCATATTCATTAGAGATATCCTTAAAAGCTGACCTGTTTGTGGTCTGAATCATCCAGCCTCCACATGCTCATAGAAGTATGGCTTTTAGTAATATTTTTGGTTGGGGTTTGACATGGAGGCTGTTTAGGAAAGTGGTAAGGTGATGAGAACAACATGGGAAACAAGGCCACCATAGCATTGCAGAACCCAGAGTCAGAAGCATCTTCTCCTCACCTCTTCCCACTCCTGCCCGGGTGGTTTGTGTGAGTGTTCACTCTTTGCCCGTGGCTCGGAGTGGTGTGGAAGTCTCTTCTCAAGATGCAGCCCAGTGGAGCATCTAGGCCTTTTTGAGAAAAAAAGTGTGCTGCCATTGAATATTACTTCAGTAATTTTGTGACAAACTATCTATGAATTAAGGAAGGACTTGCTCCCCGATACTTTACAGGTGAATTTTAAAAGCTCAATGTGTGCATCAATTGGGGGATGCCTGAAGAAGTCGGGGCTTGCACGGGCCAAGTTGACTTTGAAAGTCGGCGAGATAACAAGTGTATCTTTCATAGCACAGACATCTGAAAAGTTTCCGAAGGGGGTGGGGTGTGGGCGGGGTTTGGGCAGAGCTTTGGCGTTTTGGGACAAGAACCTGAGATGTGCACGTAAATACTGTATGACTCGGCGCGTGCTGGGGCCCCCTGCCACGTAACTATACTTCTGCTATGGTATAATTTAAAGAAGGCCAGGCAGATCTGTGGGGTTTTAAGGGTTGGGGCTAACTCGGGGGAGTGAAGGCTATCCAACCAGGGAGGGGTTGGAGGACCTATCTATTAGCTGGGTGAACTGTGGACAAATTGGCCAACCTAGGAATGGTGTTGGCACGTGCCTCTTTTAAAATTCCCACATTTACATGGTGGAAGCAGGATTTGCATGCCTATTCACAGGCCCACTGAAAATTTGGCATACAGAGTGCGGCCTGGCTATTTTGTAACATACGCACATATATGCGTGCAAGTTACAAAATAGCTGTGTCCCAGGCATGGGCTGACGTTGGCGCGCACATGTGCACCCACTTGCCAGTCTGAAAATTACTTTCTTATGCTCTTAGAGCCAAAATTGAGATTTTAGAAGGATGCACATCAGAATAATGTTCAATTTCCTACTCTTACCCTTACTTATTTGGATCAAAACATGAGAGACATAGAGTCTTTCAAGGTTTGTTAAAGATATTTTAATTGATGTTATTTAGATTTACACTCAGATGAATATTTGTTCATGTTTCAATAATATATTTATTATTTATTTATTTTGGATTTTTATATACCGACATTCTCAACACAAGTATCGAATCAGGTCGGTTTAGAATGGAGTTATTAGAATGGAGTTATTTAAAAACTATCTGGTTTAGTGTATACAGTTTTAAAGATGTTGCACAGGTGTGATAATTCTTACGATTAACTTTTTTTTTTCTTTATGAGGGATTGCGTCTATTTATTGATCTAGCACAAGGGTTGGCAACTCCAGTCCTTGAGTGCCACATACCAGTTGGATTGTCATGATATTCGCACTGAATATTCATGCACTGCTTCCACTTCATGCAAATGCTTCTCATACATAGTGCAGCTATCCTGGAAACCCGTCTGACTTGCCAACCCTTGATCTAGCATATCAGATTTATTTTCTCCCATCTGGGGAAAATCTATATATGAATAAGAAATCTTTTCCATTTTTAAATGAGTCTATTTCTTTCTCACATATTCTATGCTGCTGATTGACTTTAGTGAATGAAGAAGTGATGCGTAAGCTTTTTTTTGTACAGTTTCAAACAGTTGGCAAAGAGATAATAAGTAGCTGGTAAATTGAACAAACTGGTGAATTTATTAGGTAATGTCTATAATATGGAATGTGATAAAAAGAATATTACTATGGAGCCAATACTTCACTTACAGTAAATGCCAAATTTATTTTGCAGCTTTATTTTGCATGCTTCTCACAAACATTTTGAAAAATAACTTTTTAAAAGATACATTTAACTTTTTTTTTTATTCTAGGGCTAGAGGAGGAATGAGATTGAAAAAACCATTTATTGGATAATGGGAGCATTCATCTTCGTTTCAATGCATATAACTATAAATTTGCTGGAAGTAGACAACTGTACAATGAAAGGAGTTTGCAGACTCCCATGATCAAACTGATAATGCTGCTCGCTTTAAGAATGATATTTACTCATCCCCCAAAATGAATTTCAGATACAAACTCATTTTTTTTTCAAGATGAAACTGAGCATGAATCAATGGAAATATATACTTATTTTTAAATTAAATTCAGTAGTAAATATGAATTCAGAATTGATCAATATTCCTTGACTTATATTTGAAAGATGGTAGGCAATGATCATATATTTCTTTTTTTCCATAAAAAATAACCCTCAAATCTAGTGTGATAACAGTTCTTTAGTTTGTACTGGAGTAGTTGTATTATAAAAGAATGACCAGCTTAGTATTCAGCCACTTTTTATATGAGCATCAAGATGATTTGCAGTGAAGCTGAAATGAGTAGTTTTTGACTATAAACTGTACTGGAAAATTGTAGATGATGGTAAGCCCAGTGGATAATAGAAAGACTAGGGGGCACTCCATGAAGTTAGCATGTGGCACATTTAAAACTAATCGGAGAAAGTTCTTTTTCACTCAGCACACAATTAAACTCTGGAATTCGTTGCCAGAACATGTAGTTAGTGCAGTTAGTATAGCTGTGTTTAAAAAAGGAGTGGATAAGTTCTTAGAGGAGAAGTCCATTACCTGTTATTAATTAAGTTGACTTAGATAATAACCACTGCTATTACTAGCAACGGTAACATGGAATAGTCTTAGTTTTTGGGTACTTGCCAGGTTCTTATGGCCTGGATTGGCCACTGTTGGAAACAGGATGCTGGTCTTGATAGACCCTTGGTCTGACCCAGCATGGCATGTTCTTATGTTCTTAAGTTTTTATGATTCAGCGAATTGATCCTAATGCAGGACCCTTCATAATAGTTACATATTCACTTTTCCTGATATGCTAAGTCTCAAAGGTACTTTACAAACAGTCTTACAACCATTTTATTGTTGATACCAGTATTAAAAGTCAATATTGAACTGGAGATCATGTTCTATTAAACACTAGTTGTATTTTTCTATTGTTTGTCATATGAATGTCTTACAAAGTAGTTTTCTTAGAGTGCAACTCATCAGACTTCCCATTTATAGAGTCTGAAGATTTTTGTTGTGTCTTCATAATAATGTCACCAATGCAAAGCAAATTTGCCTATGTAAAGACTAGAGATTAGAGATGTGTATCGTACCGGCAATCTTTTCCGGTATCGTTTTCCTAGAACCGCGGGAAATTTTGTTTCCCGCGGTTCTGACTGTTTTTTTTTTTTGGCTGTCCCAATCCGAAAAAAAAAACAACCCACCCCAATCCTTCAGATTTAATTATTTACAATTCCCCACCTTCCCAACCCCCCCAAAACTTGCCTAAAGTCCCTGGTGGTCCAGCGGGGGTCCTGGGAGCAAAAAATGGCACGGGCCATCCATTGTTCCTACCATGTGACAGGGGCCGGCCAATGGCACCGATAGCCCCTGTCACATGGTAAGGGCAAAGGGCCATCGGCACCTTTTTGATTTGTGGCAGCCGACGGCCCGAGAGGGGGACATCACTCCCGGGACCCCCGCTGGACCACCAGGGACTTTAGGCAAGTTGTTGGGGGGTCGGGAGGGTGGGGGATTGTAAATAATTAGATCTGAAGGGTTGGGGTGGGTTTGGGATTTTTTTTCTGTGTTCCCTTTCTCCCCCCCCAAAAAAAAAAAAAATAAGAAAACCACACAGAATTTCGTGGGGTTTTCCTATAATTTTCGGGGACCCCCGATGCATGACAAATTACAAAATATTGTACGATATTTTAATTCGTCATAAAAATAATGTACATCCTTACTAGAGATGTCCATGGAAAAGAATTGGTTGGGTTTGTTCGTCTATGTGATTTGTTTTGTTCAGTTTGGGCTTAAAAATTGTATTTGTTTGTTTATGTCATTCATTTTCTAATAAAGTCAATGGAGGATGTAATGCATCATATTTTGGACTCTAATATTGGGGTTTTCTAGCCAGTTTTAATGAAACTTGCAGATAGGCATCAGTAGGGATGTGAATCGTTTTTTGATGATTTAAAATATCGTCCGATATATTTTAAATCGTCAAAAATTGTTAGAGGCGATATACAATAGGAATTCCCCTGATTTATAGTCAAAAATCATAAATCGGGGGGAGGGGAAGGGGGAGGGCGGGAAAACCGGCACACTAAAACAACCCTAAAACCCACCCCGACCCTTTAAAATAAATCCCCCACCCTCCCGAACCCCCCCAAAGTGTCTTAAATTACCTGGGGTCCAGTGGGGGGGTCCCGGTGTGATCTTCCACTCTCGGGCCATGGGTGCATTAATTTATGGCGCCGGCCATATGGCCATTTTGCAATACGGCAATACGATTCGAGTGCAGGAGGTCGCTCCCGGACCCCCACTGGACTTTTGGCAAGTCTTGTGGGGGTCAGGAGGCCCCCCAAGCTGGCCAAAAGTCCCTGGGGGTCCAGTGGGGGTCCGGGAGCGATCTCCTGTGCTCGTGACATCGGGGGACAGGAACCAAAATGGCGCCGGCACCATTTCTATTAACGCACTCGTGGCCCGAGAGTGGAAGATCACACCAGGACCCCCCCACTGGACCCCAGGTAATTTAAGACACTTTGGGGGGGTTCGGGAGGGTGGGGGATTTATTTTAAAGGGTCGGGGTGGGTTTTAGGGTTGTTTTAGTGTGCCGGTTTTCCCGCCCTCCCCCGATTTACGATTTACACGATTTAAAAAAAAACAAAACCGCGACGATCCGATTCCCCCCCCCCCCCCCCAGTCAAAATCGATCGTTAAGACTATCGATCACACGATTCACATCTCTAGGCATCAGCTCTCCAAGACTGGGCTAAAACAGCACCAAAAGTGGCATGAATAGCCTAAATGATTGTGACAGAGGCAGAGTAGAATGATAAGTGTCATGAGCAGCCCAAGGTACCGTGAGAGGAGAAGAGCATCACAAACAGAGACATAGCTTGATAACATCCAGGTGGAGGGTGCATCAAGCTAGGGCGAGAATACATTGTGGAAATTTCATCTTTGTGCACCTTTCCTCATTCCAAATCTTATCAAATCTTCACTGATGTGCACTGTGCTGTTCGTATGTCTGACTGTGCATGTAAAACTGCCCCCCAAACCCTAAAACACTACCAAGACCTCACCTCGAGTTACTAGTTGACCCTCCTACAGTGGTATAAATAGATGACTAATATGTGTGCCACCCAGAGTTCTCTCTCTCTCTCTCTCTCCCTCAAAACAGGATTTGCATTCACATTGCATGATGTGAAAAATAACACACATTATCGTGGGCATTAGGGCCCTTCACATTTTGATGAATGACTAGTTGGATTAGCTGGATAACTGCAAACCTGCCTCATGACAGGTCTAAATTTATCTGGCCTTCTATGGCTGGATGATCTATATCTTGAAAAGATATCTGATTAAATGGCATTCATATGTTAAAAAAAGAAAAACTTAATCATGGGCCTTCTGACAGAATTCCCACCTCCCCATCATAAGGGTCTAAAACTTCTCCTGGACAAATCCCTATGCCCATCCCTCTGAATGAAAACAATAATGAAGTTATCAATGCCAGCCCTCCTTAGTAAATAGTTAAAAAAATATTGCATGCTTTCCATCTCCCTCCAAGCCCTCCCATCCACCCAGTACCTCAATGCAGCCCCTTTTTGTGGCCCAAGATCACAGTCCACTTCTATTCCAGGTGCTTCTACCAAATTCAAATACTTTATTCTGTACTGTACCATCAAATTCCAGGATTCCATTTCAGGCTGCTCTAGCAGTTTCAAATACTCCATCTCGAATGGCCATGGTCATGCATGACTCCATGCCGGTGACTGATGCACAGCATCAGACTGTACCGACAGTAGTTTTGAAGATACAGCTGCAGATTGTGCCTGCAGCAGTTTCCAAGACTTCATGCTACCAAGCTGTGCTTACAGCTGTTTGCAATACTCTGCTCCAGGTTGAGGCCACAGCAGTTTTCAAGACTTTGCTCCAGGCTGTGTCCTCAGACGTTTCCAAGGCTCTGCTCCAGACTGAGCCTGCAGCAGTTTACAAGGATTTGCTCAAGCCTATTCACTCAGCAGATTCAAAGACTAATTCTGGTCTGTGCCAACAAAGCCAAAGACTTTATTTCAAACTGCACCTGCAGCAGTTGCCAAGACTCCTTTCTAGCTTGCCTCCTGCCTCAACACCAAATACTCTACTCCAGGTGTTACACTTCTGCTCGGGTCTCACCGCGAGCAGGTGCTCACCTTTGCAGCACGAAGCCACCAACTTTCTTTGTGGCAGGAGCCGCAGTCAACGCTGCTTTTCATCGCGGCAGGAAGCCACGGACTTTGGGGCCTTAATGCGGCCGGAACCGCCGCTGCTGTCAGCTTTGCTTCATGGCCCAGAGGCCGCAGTCCCCAGCCTCGCCTCTGCAGCGGGGGCCGCCCACAGCTGACTCAGCGGCCTGGACATCGCCGCTATCATTGGGGCCTGCGCAGAGGCTCAGCTTCTTCCTGCACTGCTCAGCGGCAGGACGCCGCTGGCCAGGGTTCTGCACTGCTTCCTGTTCCTGCTCCTAGGGCGCTGGCTGCACCTCCTTCAGTGATTTAAAGGGCCTGCGGCCGGAAATGCCCTGGGCCCCACCAGGATTCTGCCTTGGGCGTTTTTTGATCTTCAGCCCTATAAAAGGGCTCTGCAGTCAGTCTGTCCTTGCCTTCACAAGGGGTTAATCCTCCCTAGGACTTCTCATCTTCACTCCTGCTGGCATTCCTTGTTCTTCGTGGGATCCCTCATTGTTTGTTCCTGTTCTCCGTGATGAAGTCCTGATGTCCGTGTTTCAGTGTTGTTGTTCTATGATCTAGTTCTGATGTTCCGTGTTTTGTGATCCAGTCCTGATGTTCCGGATGTTTCATCATCCAGCTTTGATGTTCTGAACACCTGGTTCCTCATCCACCTTTTCTGGCATGCCACCGTCATGCTTTATCACCTCGTGGCACAGGCCTGCCTCCTCGTCCACAGCACAAGCCTCCGCAGGGTCATCCTTCCCTGTAGCCAAGTCTCATCTTGGTTCTGTTCCCTGAGGCTCGTTCTGGCCCTCGGATTCCCTTGTGGCTGCTCCATCCATGACCAAGACTCTGCCAGAACCTGCACTGCTCCAGGGTGGTCCGTGACCAGCCATGGGCGGCTATGTAGGGCACGCACCGGTGCAGGCCTCTACTGAATCTTCGACATGTTCCTGGAGTCTGCTTCACGTTCAAGCATGGTCCGTGACCAGTCCCATGGATCCGCCTGTGGTGGGTTGTGTAGGGCGTGCTGCATTGTAGCCTCAACCTAATCCTTGATCCTGAACCTTGATCCTGAACTTCCTTGTTTCAAGTCCTCATCTGAGTCTCCACATTCCAAGTTCCTCGTCTGAGTCTCCACATTCCAAGTTCCTCGTCTGATTCTCCATGTTCTAGAGTCTTCGTCCGCCTTTGCCTCCTGTCCAGCCTGCCACGTTTGCCGTTCCCAGCGGCAGATCCGAAAGGGCTTGGAGTAGTCGGAGGACCACCCAGAGACCAACCTTGCGTGGTTGGCCTCACTCAGGCTGTGCAGGTCGGCAGGGGCCTGGCTTCCTGGTCTCATCCCAGGCTCGAACATGTCTCTCCTGCCTCGGTACCGCCTTGGAGTTCTCTGTGGTCATGCCATGGCCCAAGGGCACACAATCCACTTGGAAATGGGACTTCTCTCTTAGCGCTCCCTAACACCAGGCTGCTCCTGCTTCAGCGAACTTTACTCCAGGTCATGCTGCTCCAGGCCAAGCCAGCTCCTTTGAGAACTCCAGCCTTTCTGGCTGAGCCAGCTGCTCCAAGGACTTCAGCTTTTCTGACCAAGGCAGCTACTTTAAGGATTCCCATCTTCCTGGCTGAGTCAGCTCTGATGATTCTTACATTCAAAGCAGCCCCTGGTGCTCCAATAATGACTCTATTCCTGTCAGTGCCATAATCTTTCAGCAAATTGTTGGCAGATCTTGAACTTGTGAAATCAGTGCCAGCTATCAACACAACTCTAGTGCCTGCTTTGGCACCAGTCACATTGCATGTTTTGTCATTTTGGTTCTAGTCCTTGTTTGTGCACTGGTGAAGTCAGTGTCCGCTATTGCCACAGTTCCTGTGCCTGGTCATGCACTGGTGAACTCTGTGGCCACTATTCTGTCAACCCAAGTTCTTGTCCTTGCTCTTGTAAAGTCAGCACCTGCTTCCCTTCCATCTGTGGTGCCTACATTAGCACCAGTGAACTGTTCATCAACTCAGATAGACTGCCTTGTCTATCTGAGTTTTTACTGATGTACCTGTGAATATAGCGCTGGCTGTCCTTTCAGTTCAAGCATCAGACTCCAGGCTAGGCTCTATTCCTACTTCCAGCCTGGCAGGGCCTGCCCCAGGCCTGCTCCAGACTGTGTTCCTCGGAGTTGGATTGGGGACCATCAAAGGCCACTCATTGGAGGAGGGGAGACAATGTGTCAGGGGCAAAAGAGATTGAACCCATGGTCATGGGCATTCAAGGACAGGGGTCTTGCAGTAGAGCCACAAGGACTGTGAATCCCTAGTAATCCTAGAGTAAATACCAAGTGTTTCTTGGTTCTTGCTCCAGTCTTGGTCCTTAGCTACCCTCTTGGTTCCTGCTTCGGTTTTGATCTTTGGCTATTCTCTGGTTTCTGATTCTGCCTCAGTCCTGATCCACAGCTGCTCTTCTGCTTCTTGTTCTTGTTCCGGCCCTGGTTGTTGTTTCCAATCTTGTTGTTCAACCCAAATTCCCAGATCCTGCTGTGCTTCAGGAAAGTAGAATGGCCTGAAATATACCCCTGCCACAGACACCCTACCTTCTTTTAATACACAGTGGAGCAGGATGTGACACACTGGAATCATAAGCAGTCAGTGTAAATGTCCAGTGACTGAGATGGAGAGTAATGCTGATAGCTTACCCTTCCAGGCTGCTAGCCAGATCAATGCTGGAAGCAACTGGGACCACAGCGCCCTCAATTCTGGCCAAAAAAAAAAAAAGGACCAAATTGAGGAAAGGAGTGAGTGAGAAATTTTGGGGTAGTTATGACATGAGGGGGTGGAGGGTGGTGAGGATGCAATGTTTTTTTAACTATTTACCAGAGAGAGAGGGGGAGAGCTAGAGGGCCATTGACAATAATTTCATTATTGTTTTCATTTGGAAGGGTTTTGGAGGGAGGCTCTCAGCTAGCAAGAGTTTTAGACATTTGTGGTGGTGGTAGGGGAATCAGACTGGGAGGCTCACTGTGCATGTATATGTTTATTTGTTACATTGCTACCCTCTGTCATCTTATGATCATATTGCTTAGCTTAAAGTCTCTACTACCAATCCACAAAAAATGGGGGTAATCAAAATCACAATTACACTAGAGAACCCACATCCAATGATTCTTTTAAATATGTTATCCTTTACATTTTATTACATCTTAGCCTCTTTCAAAAAATTCACCAAACTGGTCTATGATTTAAAAATAAACTTAACTTGCTTTTCACACCCAAAATTTTTTTTTAAAGAGTGTAAGGTGATGTTTCATAAAATTTCAGGGGACCATCCTGGTGTACCTTAATTGTTTTTTTAATCATGAACACCTCCGTCCACCCTATAGTCCTTTTATTATTTTTCTCAAAAAAGATTTTTTTGTTTTTATATATTCCAAAACATTTTTCTGTAAAAATGTGAAAGGTTCAGAGCAAAGATAGGAACAGTTCACCAGTTAAACATTCGAAACTCCAAAAAAAGTTACTTAGCTTGAGCTTAGATCCTGAGAGTTCTGAACCTTTCATAGTTTTACAGAAACATTTTTTTGGAATATATAAAAACAAAAGCATCTTTTTTAAGAAAAATAATAAAAGGAATATAGGGTGGATGGTGGTGTTCATGATTAAAAAAAAACAATTAAGGTACACCAGGATGGTGCCCTGAAATTTTATGAAACATCACTTTACACTCTAAAAAATTTTTTGGGTGTGAAAAGCAAGTTTGAAGTTTATTTTTAAATCATAGACCAGTTTGGTGAATTTTTTGAAAGAGGCTAAGATGTAATAAAATTTAAAGGATAACATATTTAAAAGAATCATTTGATGTGAGTTGTGTAGTGTAATTGTGATTTTGATTACCCTCATTTTTTGTGGATTGGCAGTGGTTACGTGTTATATAGTGTTCCACAGTTTGTGATACATATCCATCATGGACACATGGCGTAATGTTTTCAGCTTTTCTTCTGATCAAATTGCTGATATTAAGAAACAAACATCATTGTTCTCAGAACCAACTATCTCTAATGAGAATCAACAGTGGGATGAATATCTGCGGCTAAACAAAAAAATGATCAGGTCGGAATTACACGGAGTATCATTGGTGAAGTACATTAAACAGGAAATTATTCCTTGATGTTTAAGAATGCACAAAATCCTGATGCTCTTTTCAGATGTTGAAGAGTTTGTGGGAACATGGACAGCTATTTTAAATAAGTGTTCTTTAGATCTAATGCTGCTCATAGTTAACAGAGTCAGTAATTAAGCCACCAAATTGAGGAGATTGAGAAAGATCTGAAGGAGTCAGCAGAGACAGATAATAACATTTCTGAGTTTGAACAGAAGTTAAGTGAGTTTAAGAACAATTTGGAAGAATTTCATAGTGGAATCAAGGAAGTAAAGATAAAAAAATGTAAAAGGGATCAGGCTGATTATTCTTGCAATAAAGTGTATAACTGGACTGAAAAAAAGAATGATAAAACCCAGAAAAAGGTTTGTTTTCCATTTTTGTCTGGGGACAGCTCAAGTGGACCTGACGAGCAAGAGGAGAACGTGGATTCCTGTGGCCCCAAGTCTTTTTTACCCGAAGGAGTGGGAAATAAAAAAGACAAAAGAAACCAGCGTCAGATAACATCAAAAAAGGAAAGGGTCAAAGAACAGGCAGAACCACAGTATACGAGGGGGACACGACAGAACTCCAAAAACCAAAATCTGTAGTAAATTTGTCCAGTATGACACTGAGTCCTGCTCAAGAAAAGGTCCTGGATAATGGACTATCCTTTATGCCTACAAATTTCCATAATGCCTTTGATTGTAGGATATCTTTATACCTTTTATACCTGTGACTATTTTTTCAAGGAAGCATTGACATTCAAGATCACTCAATAGTTAAGTGTAAATCCAGCTGGAACCCCCTGGGTCCCATTGATGCACATGTAGCTACATTTAGAGATTTGGTATTGCGTGACATCGAGAAATTTGAGAATTCTACTAACAAGGTTTTTTGTAATCTTCCTGTCATTCAACGTGAAGCGTTACAGTCTCTAGTTAGTTGTGACAATTTGGTCATCAAACACTGATATGGGGATGTGCGATCATCATACAAGACAGATTGACATATGAATCAAGAATGCTTGATCATCTTAATAACACTGCTATATACAGTATTTTACATGAGGATCCAACAATGGGTTTGAGAGATCAAATTAAGGATATTGTTACATCTACTAGATGTTTAACAGAGAAAGAAAAACATTTTCTTGTTGCTGACTACCCTAGGATACCAGTAATATACGGTCTCCCCAAAATACATAAGGATATGATGAATCCACCGATCTGTCCAATTGTGTCCTTGAGGGGTTTGGTTCTTGAACCGTCAGCAATTTTTGTGGATAAGTTCCTGCAGCCTTTAGTCCAAGTGAAACCTTCATATTTGAAGGACATGATTCAATTTCTGAATAAACTGACAGAGATTCAGATAAGGAGAATCCCCAATATTATTGGTGACGTTGGATATAGTTTCATTATATACATGTATACCACAACAAGCAGCAGTGGATATTGTTAAGGAATCAGTTGCATTGCATCAAGGTCCTACTAGGATTAAGTCTGATTTGTTGAATACACTCACTGAATTGGTTATATTTAACAGCTATTTTAGTTTTGATGGAAAATACTATCATCAGAACCATGGGATTCCTATGGGCTCATCATTAGCCCTGGCTGTTGCATATTTATTTGTGGCATATTTCGAGGAGAAATTAATTTATGAATCCCAATGATGGTCTCTGATTGTGACTTGGTATCGCTATATTGACAATATCTTCATCATTTGGAAAGATTCAAAAGAAACTTTGGAGGAATTTATGACATGGATCAATACTGTGGATCAAAATTTAAAGTTCACTTACCATTACAGTGCTTCGAAGATTGTGTATTTGGATGTGGTGGTTGAGATCAGGGATGGTCAAATAATTACAACAGTAAATAGAAAACCAACTGAAAAAAACAACTTGTTGAGGTACCACAGTCATCATTCAGCAGCTTTCAAGAAGGGGTTACCTGTATCTCAGTTTTTCCGGATTAAACAAATATGTTCTTCTAAGAACAAATTTGAAGTGCAGGCAGCACTATTGACGAAGAGGTTTAGAGATTGATGGTACCCTGCCAAGGTTATCCGGCAGGCTTATAAGAGATCAAAATACAGTGATTGAATGCAATTGTTGACGTATCAGGAATGAAGAGCACAGGAACATTTGGTTTTTGTATTGCAACAGAGCACTTCAACTCCAGCTGTGATCAAGGCGGTCAAAAGACATTGGCATGTTTTGGAACTTCATAATGTATTTCAGGACTTGCCATTGTTTGCAACAAGTCGCGGCTCTAATATCCGGGACAAGGTTGTCCGGGCTAATTTGAAAATTAGAAATAAGCAGCCTGGAAATATGGGAGGACACAAGAAATGTGGAGCTTGTTCAGTGTGTGTAAACACTATTGAAGGGAATTTCTGGATTGATATAAACACTGGATATATAGTGAAATGAAGATTTTTGACTAATTGTGCAACAAACAATGTGGTGTATGCAATCATATGTGACTGTCCTAAGGTCTATGTGGGGCAAACGAGTAGAGCTATTAAGATTCGCCTGATGGAACACAGATCTAGAATTAACAAAGGAGTGTTGACGGCCCCATTGGTGAGCCATTGTGTGGAACATGGCCATACATTTGAGGACTTAAAATGGACAGTGATTGAGAAAGTAACAAGTAATATAATGTTTGGGAACGTGGGATCGTTACTAAATTATAGGGAGCAGTTTTGGATCCACAAGTTAAAAACTGAAGCACCTGTCGGACTAAACGATCAGATTGACTGATTTTCAATTTGATTTAAAGGGTAGGCTGAATTCCATTTACGTCATGTTTAAAGTCATGTGATGGAGTCCCTTTAAAGAAGGACGCAGAGCAGGGGAACTTAGGTTCGCCATGTTTTTGAGTGTACCGGGCAGAGCGCTGCGAGCATTTTTAGAGTAATTAATGGATTTAAACAAAGAATGAAAGACAGCTGAGAAGTGCAGCGGTCAAGTGGCTTCCCCTGATGAAGCAATTCGAAACTGGGCCTTGTTGGGGTAAACTTGCCAACAGTTGTATGGAACTCTCAGGATCTAAGCTCAAGCTAAGTAACATTTAGAGCAACACCTAACTTTTTTTGGAGTTTTGAATGTTTAATTGGTGAACTGTTCCTATCTTTGCTCTGAACTTTTCACATTTTTACAGAAAACGTTTTTGGAATATATAAAAACAAAAAAAATATTTTTTGAGAAAAATAATAAAAGGACTATAGGGTGGACGGTGGTGTTCATGATTAAATTTTATGAAACATCACCTTATACTCTTTAAAACATTTTTGGGTGTGAAAAGCAAGTTTGAAGTTTATTTTTAAATCATAGACCAGTTTGGTGAATTTTTTGAAAGAGGCTAAGATGTAATAAAATTTAAAGGATAACATATTTAAAAGAATCATTTGATGTGGGTTGTATAGTGTAATAGCTTAAAGTCTCAGCAGGGTGAGGAGCTACTTTTGCTGATTGGTTATTGTTTAAATGTTTTTGATCTGTCTATTAGATTTATTCCTATTTTTCTCTTTCTCTCAATCTGTGATATCTTGCCTCTTCCTATTAGTTCATTGACCAAAAGCAATCTGGGGCTGACTCACTTCCTGTGGGGTTTTCAGTTGGTTCTTGGCAAGCTAACAGCTCATTTTTATCCTCTTACAAGCTCTCATAAGCATATTCTTTTTACCTCTCATTTATTATTAACCCACAGCTACTGTCAGCTTTCAGAGAACATTTATTACAGCTATATCAGTCTGCCCTATCTGTGTGTCTACTCTTGGGACCTTGCTTGTTTTTCATTCAAATATTTGTGGTAACCAAGAATTTAGTTTATCTGATATCTGCAACTAGGGAAGTGATTTAACTGACTGTGTAGGAGTTCAAGCTAGACATCAAGTGCCAAGGGCAGTACAGTGAAAAGTAGTTGGAAATTTAAAGGAGCTATTAAGCAGAGGATTTAACAAAAGTGTTGTCTTTTTAAGAAAGCAAATTTAGAAGACTACTTTTGCCTATTTGAGCATGGACTATGTTTTACTGCTTGCATCTCTCCTGGTTCATTCAGTTGTGCAAAATCAGTTAGGAATCAAAGTTTTGAAGCTGTACCTAGCTCCTCCCCCCTAATAACAATTCCATCCCTAGCTTGAAAGCAGTGCTGGGCTTCTGAGTGCTCTAATCTGATCCTGTTAGTATTATTATTGTCAGATTGGTAGAAGGCACTTCTTCTGTAAACATTCTACTCAGTGAAAATGTAAATGAGGCTGCTCTTTCAGCCAGGGCTGTTCTTACTAAAAAACATATTTTGACAGACCAAGCTTTAAGAATTATGTATCTGAAAAGATTGTTTACCAGGAAAAGGTTAATAGATTGTGGGAAGAATTGCAGTCTGATAGAAAGCAGATTGTTAACACTGCAGGTATAGAAGAAAATCAACAAGCCATAGGCCAACTAAAGTGTAGTTTTAAATGTTATCAACTCCAGTCATACATATACCTCACATTCTTAACTAGAATCAATATAGATGAGACAGACCTGCACAAGGACAGTAATCTAGAATGTGACAATCTAGTTCAAGCACTCTTGCACAAGCACAGCAAATAATTGAGAATTTAAAAGAAACTTCATTCCAGCACTGTAGCCTTTTCAGACCTCCTCAAGGTCTTCAAAGTCACTGTGATCAGTCCATTTAAACATGTCCTCAGAAAGTGTGGATGCCGCCAGGACACATGCAAAAGCAAGATGCTAAACAAGCACATGCTTCTTTTAGTAAACAAGAAGCTACTATTAAGATAGCTAGAGCTAGAATTTAACATAAGATATGTCATACTTGGTCAGACTAAGAATCCATCAAACCCAGTATTCTGTTTCCAACAGTGGCCAATCAAACATGCAACTAATGCCAGCAGCTACTGTCAGCACCAACACAGCCAAACACAAGACATCTGAGTTGGAGGCAGAGGAACAGAAAACTGCCAACACAACTGCATGCCAGAAAGTTGAACTGGAGGCAGAAGAGAAGAAAACTGCCATTGTCTCTGCAGCAGCAGCTGAATATAGAAAAGCAGAGCTATATACTAAACTAGAAATGCTGCACCAAGAGAGGGAAGCCGGGGCTGCAGAAGCCCAAGATAGGAGCCTCAAAGCTGCTATAGGACAGGGAATTAGAGAGATTCAGCATGATCAGGTTCTCTCCGAGGAACCTGTTCAGCATACCACAAACTGTCCTATCAGTTGCCTCTGAGCATGGTGGCCCACTCTCACACCCATGGCCAGGAATATATCAGATGCTGAGGCAACACAGCTTGTCATGAAGTAGACTGTACACATAACAGAGGTCAACTTAAATCACACTTTACCATGGATGTTAAGCACTACCACAGTAATCCACATGCTTGTATACTTATGGATGCACTGTAATTGGCTCACGATCCATGTATGCATGTACAAAGTGACCCTTATGCTTCAGTCCATCAGCTCAGCACCCTATATGGACTGAGTTAAATTCATAACTGAATGTATCATCAGCAAGAACATATTTCACATGTCCACCACAGGAACCAAATGCATGTGATCAAACTTGCATAACCTCAATGCCTAAAACTGATGCAATGAGAGAGAAATCTAACAACATGTCACACAACAGCTCCCCACAAACACTTCATCACCTGAAAACTAAATTGTCAGACATATCAGATCTGGACAAATTTATGGCCCATATGAGCTTGTTAACTCAAGGCTCACTAAGTTTGATGATCATCCTGAGAACTACAAAGTATGGAGATCTACATTCAAAATCATTAAAAATGTGCTTTGGGTAAAAATTTCATGTCGGGCTTCGTTTCAGGGCCCCCCTGCAGGAATTCCATTTTTTCCGCGGTTTGGGTTTTTTTTTTTCGGGGGCCCCGATTTTCGGGTTAGAGCGCACTATCGGGAATTAGTGCACACTATCGGGAGTTAACACGTGCTAACTGCTGTTAGCACGCACCAACTAAAAAATGAATTTTTTCCGAAATTTTGGAAAAACTTCAATCGTTTTTCGGTTCTCCCGAACCATTCCAAATTAGGCAATTTCTTTGACATTACCTAATTCATGAAAAATGATTGTACATCTCTAAAAATCATCATCAAAGATCTGAATGTTACCACAAGCGATGACCGACTTGTTAGTGACATGCCTGGGAAGCGAGTCCTCAGAATATGTGAAGAGGTTAGAGTAAGTGCACATAGACAATCACTCAGTAGGCCTGGGGATTTTGAGGAAAAGAATTGAGCAGTACTATGACAGTCCTGAAGTCAATGAAGATACTTTTCTTTGAGTCAATCATAAGCTACCTACCAGGATTAAGCCTTCTACACACACTGCTTGTGGAGTGAATCCAATTGTGAAGAAACTGCCACACAGCCTGCAGTAAAAATGGGTTTCTTTAGACTCAAGATATAAAGAAGAGAATAAAATTGCTTTTCTTCCATTCACAGTTTTCTCTAGGTTCATCCAGACCAAGAAATGATCAGAGTTTTAAGCATGGTGCATCAGATGGCATTTCAAATGTGACCAATGCAAGCCACCCTTGAGATGGAAGATCAACTAAAAGGTATGATAACATGAAAAAAACCAAACATCTGTACACAATATAGAGGTATCGCCCACTATGCCTGTACTACCTACTGCTCCCCTCTCTACAACAAACAGGAGAGTAGAGGACCCAGAGAGCCTCTAAAGAAATGCCATGGTTTTAGGGAAAAGACTCTGAGCATAAAAAGTTGCTCAAAGAGTATGGGATCTTTTACAGATGCTGCTTTTCAATAAGCAACCTGTCAAAAGAATGTTATACAGTCATCGTGTGCATAATGTAATAGTAACATACATGTTACAGCCCTCCAACCAGATGCTGCAAATCTAAACTCACAAAATGCTGCTACCCTCATGTTGAAGCATAATTGGAAGAACAGTGTATCAGAGACAGTGGTACCTGAGGTCACACCCAAATGCACTGAAGTCTGTGGAGAATATTAGGATATGCATAGCTATGATTGAACCTCAAGGAACAAACTGAGAGGTCAGAATGGATATATGTTATCATGGACTATCAAAGCAAATGGTACCAGGAAAGGTCAGAGTTCTTTGATTTATTTAACATACAAACATGCTCAAAACATATTCAAGAGAGATAGAGACAACAGGTAGAAGAGCGCAGGGATTTGTGCAAGAGCCATAGATGGCAGCATCAGATCACCACTTTCCAGTTTCTTTAGTCTCAGTCAACACATTTGTATTTCAATACCAGCCAGGCTGTGGCAGAACTTAAAGGGAGGCTGCCACCTTGGGATTGGGCCCTGCAGCTGAAGAGTGAAGGCTCCTGCATTGGGCCTGGGCACATGGCTGAAGACAGAAGACTGCTGCATTGGGCCTAGGCTGTGCAGCTGAAGAGTGAAGGCTGCTGATTTGGGCCTGAACCATGCACTGGAAAAAAGGCGGCTGCCTATCCAGTCCACTCAGTGGAAAATAAGAAGCAGCTCCATCAACTATTCCACCCCACAGGGCCAAAAAAAGGAGGCTACTGCTGCCTGCACCCTGCACATTCTGGGGGGGGGGGGAGAGGGAGATAGTATGAAAGTTTGTGTGTGTGTGTGTATGTGTGTTTGTGTGTGTGTGTGAGCAGTACCATGGGTAAGCAATAGCATGTGTGAGAGCTTTTGTATGTGTGAGCAGTTAGTATCTGTGAGATCTTGTGTGTGTGTATGTGTGTGATGGTAATAGCATGTGTGAGAGCTTGTGTTAATGATGCTGCAAAGGTTCAAACAAGAGGCAGCTGCTGCCTGCACATTCCAAGGAGAGAGAGAGAGAATGTATGTACATGCAAAAGAGAGCATATGAGAACATATGGGGGGGAGAGAGAGAGCATGTGAGAGAACTTGTGTATGAGCATGCTTGTGTGTGACAGAGAGAGAGAGAGAACACATTTGTGTGTGAGAGAGATGCTCACACACATACAGAGTCTGCCTTGTTGCAGTTTCCAATTCTTTTTTTTTCTGCACAGTTCTGCTTAAACATTAAAGTATCTTCGTCCTGTATTTGGTGAGGGTTTGTCTCTATTCTGCATGTATAGTGGAGGTGAGGTATTCTGTTAGCGTGTACTTGTAGGGATTTGTACTGATTTTTTTTTGTTTCATTTTTGTTTCTAGTCATTATCTATTTAATTTCATTTTTCTAATGGTTTGGGAGGTATTTATTTCTAGTTTTCTTAATTTTGGAGTTAGTGCGCACTAATGGTGCTTAGAGTGCACTAAGTCCCATTAGTGCACTCTAACCAGTTTTCCTAATTTGGGGCTTAGTGTGCAGTAACGGGACCTTAGTGCACACTAACTAGACTTTAGTGTGCATTAAGTCCCATTAGTACGCACTACCTAGTTTTCTTAATTTCGGAGTTAGTGCACCCTTAGAAGTAGACAGCCAATGGGAATTTCTGGCTAATGAACTGCTCCCCAATTGACACTTTTTAACTTATTGGTAACTTATCCGCAAATTTAATCACCTGCCTCATCATTCCCCTTTCCAGATCATTTAAAAATATATTAAAAAGCAACGGTCCTAGTACAGATCCCTGAGGTACTCCACTGTTTATCTTTTTCCACTGTAAAAACAGACCATTTAATCCTGCTCTCTATTTCCTGTCTTTTCACCAGTTTGCAATGTACAAAAGGACTTCGCCTCCTATCCCATGACTTTTTAGTTTTCTTTGAAGCCTCTCATGAGGGACTTTGTCAAACACCTTCTGAAAATCCAAATACACTACATCTACCGGTTCACCTTTGCCCACATGTTTATTCACCCCTTCATAAAAATGTAGGATATTTGTGAGGCAAGACTTCCCCTGGGTAAATCCATGTTGGCTGTGTCCCATTAAACCATGTCTATATAAATGTTCTATGATTTTATTCTTTAGAACAGTTTCCACAATTTTTCCCAGCATTGAAGTCAGGCTCACTGGTCTATAGTTTCCCGGATCTCCCCTGGAGCTTTTTTTAAATATCAGGGTTACATTGGCCACCCTCCAGTCTTCAGATACAATGGACAGTTTTAATGATAGATTACAAATTTTTACTAATAGGTTTGAAATTTCATTTTCTGAGTTCTTTCAGAACACCGGTGTGTATACCAACTGGTCCAGGTGATTTATTACTCTTCAGTTTGTCAATCTGGCCTACTACATCTGCTAGGTCCACCATAATTTGGTTCAGTTCATCTGAATCACCCTTGAAAACTACCACTTCCTTTACTCTTCAGTAAATACCAAAGCAAAGAAGCATGCATGTAAAAGAAACACTAGTCAAAAAACCAACACATACCTTTTAGAAAAGACTCAGCATTCTCAGGATTTATAACTGAAACACAGCATACTGTGCAAACCAATCATATGATACACGGGTAAAATTCTAGACAAAATGCATCTAAAAGGCTGTATCCAATCAGGCTCTATTCCCGTGACCAGAACTGGCCTATCGAAACCTGGGTAAAGCTAGCAATCCCTTTAAACCCTTGATCATCTATCGGTCCAATCGACTCCCTCAAAGACTTTCTGCTTTAGAGTTTTCCCCTCTGTAGCCAACTTCTTTTCAAATTCTCTCTTTGCCTGCCTTATCAATGTCTTACATTTAACTTGAAAATGCTTATACTTTATCCTATTTTCCTCTGATGGATCCTTCAAATTTTTGAAAGAAGATCCTTTGGCTAAAATAGCCTCTTTCACCTCACTTTTTAACCATAATGGTAATTGTTTGGCTTTCCTTTCACCTTTCTTAATGCATGGAATACATCTGGTCTGTGCGGCAATCAATTAAACTGGACAATAGCACTATAAATGAAGCATAAACAATTTAATAAGTGCACACACCAATAGTGCACAAAATTTAAATACTAAGCGTAAATACGTAGTTATACAAAGCCCCCGACATGGCCGTGTTTCGCGTCAGGCTGCGTCAGGGGGATGAATTCCAAAGTTCTAAGTGTGAAGCTCTGTTTGCAACGAGGATCGCTAAATGTCAGATACTTCATACGTAGAGTCCCAAAATGTTTTATCAGTGACAAGCGTCTGAGAAGTAAATTGAGTCCACCGGGGACATCGCAACAGGTTGTGGAAACTTCAAAGAATGGACCCGAAGGTCTCAAACACACATAATTCTACGAGGTAAAGGTGAGGGTTGGAGACAAACTTCTCACACTGTGCTTGTGCCCGACATAATAGAAAGCAAAATCACTTGAGAAGGTTGTCAATAGTGTAATCTCGATGTCCCACACGATTACACGAAACATGGCCGTGTCCCACGCGATTACGTGAAACACGGCTGTGTCGGGGCTTTGTATAACTACGTATTTACGCTTAGGGGCGGATTTTAAGAGCCCTGCTCGCCTAAATCCGCCCAAATCCGGGCGGATTTAGGCGAGCAGGGCCCTGCGCGCCGGTGAGCCTATTTTACATAGGCTCACCAGCGCGCGCAGACCCCGGGACTCGCGTAAGTCCCGGGGTTCTCCGAGGGGGGCGTGTCGGGGGCATGTCGGGGGCGGGCCCGGTCATCGCGGCGTTTAGGGGGCGTGTCAGCAGCGTTTTGGGGGCGGGTCCGGGGGCATGGTTACGGCCCGGGGTGGTCCGGGGACATGGCCACGGCCTCCGTACCCGCCCCCAGGTCGCGTCCCGCCGCGCAACCGGCCTGCTGGTGCGCGGGGATTTACGCCTCCCTCCAGGAGGCGTAAATCCCCCGACAAAGGTAAGGATGGGGTTTAGACAGGGCCGGGCAGGTGGGTTAGGTAGGGGAAGGGAGGGGAAGGTGAGGGGAGGGCAAAAGAAAGTTCCCTCCGAGGCCGCTCCGATATCGGAGCGGCCTTGGAGGGAACGGGGGTAGGCTGCGCGGCTCGGGGCGTGCCGGCTATACGTAATTGATAGCCTTGCGCGCGCCGATCCAGGATTTTAGCGGATACGCACGGCTCCGCGCGTATCTACTAAAATCCCGCGTACTTTTGTTTGCACCTCTAGCGCCAACAAAAGTACGCCAACGCGCCTTGTTTGAAAATCTACCCCTTAGTATTTAAATTTTGTGCACTATTGGTGTGTGCACTTATTAAATTGTTTATGCTTCATTTATAGTGCTGTGATTTACCTAAATGTGTGTGCCTTTAACTCTGCCCTTTATGTATACATCTGGTCTGCACATCTAAAATGGTATTTTTACTTTCAAATGTTTTTTATTGAGTATAAATGAGAAGAAATAATACCAACAATGATGGTACCAGTACAAAACCAGGTGTAAAACAGGCTACAACAGGCAATTATACCAACAAAGTATCAAAAGAACAATCATTTGTGTCCCCATTGCATAGATCCTTCCCCACCCACCCATCCCTCCTCCCTCCCCGTTCCCCCATCTTTTAGGACCCCCTATTCCCCATGGCTTATATGTCCACAAAAATATCCGACCTAGGTAGATGGCAAACTATGTAGTGTCCTCAGCACGCCACGTCTTTAATTGTTAAGTATCAGGCTCCTGGCAACGCTAAAATATATGATTCCCATGTTTGCAAGAACCGCCGATGGTGCTGACAAGAGGATTTGGCCATCTCTTTGTCCATCTGAAGCATTCCATGCAGGTGGTTCTGCCACATCCAATAGGAAGGTGGATCTGAGGACCGCCATTGAAGATGTATGATCTTTTTCCCCACACACAAGGCCTTCCGCCCCTTCCCTCTTACCAACAAGGCCAGAATAATCCAAAACAATACCAATTGTGGGGTTAGTTTTAGGGAAATATCCACTAGGTGAGAAGTATTTAAGAATATGTTCCCAGTAGCTTGTGACCAAGGAACAACCCCAGAATACATGTAATAAAGTACCAACCTCTTTCTCACATTTCCCACATAGATCTGATGCTGATATAGTGTAATGAACCGCTATAATAGGAGAATCATAAGCGTGCCACAGAAATTTAAATTGTAATTCTCTAAAGTAGACATTGGGGGATATCCTGGAGATTGAGCGAATGCACACTCTTTACCTTTGTAGCTGAACATTTCAGATATATTTTCCTCATTTTGTCATTGTTTTCCTTTTGAAAGTTTAGTGCTGGAGCCATGGATTTACTTACTGTCCCCCTTTCTATCATTAATTAAAGTTTGATCATGTTGTGATCATTATTGCCAAGCGGCCCTAACACCATTACTTCTCTCAGCAGATTCTGGTCTCCTCTGAGAATTAGATCTAAAATTGTTCCCTCTCTCATCGGTTCCTGAACCAATTGCTCCATAAAACTGTCATTTATTCCATCCAGGAATTTTTATCTCTCTAGCATGTCCTGATGTTACATTTACTCAGTCAATATCAGGGCAATTGAAATTTCCCATTATTACTGCACTACCAATTTGGTTAGCTTCCCTAATTTCTCTTCACATTTCACTGTCCATCTCATCATTTTGGCCAGGTGGATGATAGTATACTCCTATCGCTACACTCTTCCCCAATATCCAAGGGATTTCTACCCATAAAGATTGAATTATACATTTAGTCTCTTGCAGGATCTTTATCCTATTGGACTCTGTGCCAGCCTGGACATAAAGCGCCACCCAGCCACCAAGTTGATCCTCTCTATTATTGCAATATAATTTATACCCCTGTCAGACTCAAACAGTAACAACCCTACTTATGAAAAGACAAAACTGGAAATATAACACCGGACCCTAAAACACCAATACACCTCTTACTAAGAAAACAGAACAATCCAGATGTTATAGATTCCTACACAGATACTATGAGCTAGAAGTATACCTCATCTTGGTCCCACATGTAGAACAGAGATAGAACCTCACTAAATATAGAATAAAGAGACCATAAAGTATATATGGAAATGTGCAGATAAAAACTGAATTGGAAAGTACAACAAGCCAGACTATGTATGCAGTATAACAATGGAAAAACAGAAACATCGCCCTTTCTCATAAAACATCAATCAATAAAATCAAGCATATTAAAAATATCAACCACACTAATAAAAAGAATAAATATTTCAAAACAGCTGTTGAATACAATACTATCTAATAATTAAAAACTCATATTACGATTTTTTAAAAGTTACCAAACATAACAGAATATTTCAAAACAGCAGCTATATCAAATAGTTCACAATAATTAAAACTAATAGAGATACAAAATACTCTGCTATTCATATCTGGGAACTTTTGTATTTCCAGTCACCTTGAGATTGGTTATGGATTAGTAGGAGAAGAGGGCAAACAAACATTTTCGTCTTTCTCTCTCATACACAAACACACAAGTTCATTCTTTCTCCTAAACACAATCATACATATTCACTCTCATGCACACTCTCTTTCTCTCACACACGCATACACACCCATACTCACACACAGACACAGGCTCTCATACACACATAGGATCTCGCTTATGTACTTACTAGCTCTCTACACCTCATATAAACATACACCCACACAGCATATCACATACTCATTGGCTCTCTCTTCCACACCCACAGAGGCTCCACTAGGCCTCTTCTTCAGCCATGGGTGGGAGGGTAACTGTCAGCAGCCTTATGGGCCTTTTCTTCTACCAAGGGTGGGAGGGTTGGTGCTGGCGGCCTACTGGGCTTTTTCTTTAGGCATTAGCAGAAGGAGAGATGTTGGAGGCATGCTGGATCTTTGGATGGGAGAAACTTTGGGAAGCTGGCTCATTCACTGTAGGCAGCTATACTGCACTGTGCTCCTTATCAGATTATTGGGGCACTTAGGGGGTAATTTTCAAAGGAGTTACGCGCATAAATGTAACTACTATTGTAGCAATTTTCAAAAGCCATTTACTCACGTAAAGTGCACTTATGCGAATAAATCCTATGGACGATTCAATGGCATATAGTGTAGCAATTTTCAAAAGCCCACTTACTCGAGTAAAGTGCATTTACATGCGTAAAACCCAGATTTACGCATGTAAATGCTTTTTAAAATCCGCCCCTTAGGGAGGAAGGCAAAATGAGCAGGAGCTGAGTAGAGGAAACCCAGTAATGCCAAGGGTGACCTATCCCAATGATTAATATTTACTGCCCCAATGAGTGAGATTGTAGGCCAAAGAATGGGTCTGGAGTATAAATCTAGGCTCTTTTGGACTCTGTGGGCTGCTCCCTGTAACATGGGGTGCAGATGGCATTTTCCTTGTCACAGAACACTAAACCCAGTCAGATTATGTTATGCTTAACAATTTATGGAATATATAACTGTCCTCCCTTCCAGCAACCAATCTCCTGCTGTCTTGGTTTCCTCTCAGTGCCTGTATGTGGCTCTGGGTACTGCTATGGTCTCCTCTTTTTTTCATACATACTGTCTGCATGTGGCTCTGGATCAGGGTCAGGGAAGGGTATTAGAAATCTTAGACAAACCTAATATTCTTGTGCCCTCCCTCCAATGGCACCCTCCACACTCAAATTAAAAATTATGCATTTATAAAAGATTTTACATGAAAAAGAACATTCAAAATACAATCTTATGAGGTAAAAATATAACTTAAAATAACATGTATATTGTATTTATATGCACTACTATTATGCCAACCTGAAAAACCTGCTAAAAAGCAAAAAATGCACTTGAACCCATATGACATTAAGCCTATTGCAATGTGTGTAGAGTAGGAATGTGCATTCGTTCAGGATGAATTAGGCAATTTCAATGAAATTGCCTAATTCATCCTGTTTCGGGGACAATGAATCCCAAACACATTTTTCATGGAATTTTGGGAAAATTAGTTTTCGGGTTAGTGCACACTAACGGGAGTTAGCGCACGCTCTCCCCGTTAATGTGCACTAACTCCTGTTAGTGTGCATTAATGTTAAAATGTTAGTGCGCACTAACCCAAAATTTGGGTCCCCCCAGAATTTCAAAGGCCCGAACCACGGGGAAATATGATATTTCCTGTGGGGGCCAAAAACGAAGCCCGAACCAAAAGGTCCGGGCTTTGCACATCACTAGTGTTGAGTGTGGGCTTGCCCTCAGAAAGCTATGAATAAACAAATTCAATTGCAAAATTGTAAAGCTCCAATAATAACAGCCCTACTTATAAAAAGATAAAACTGCAAATATTAGACCAGCTCTAAACCACCAAGACACCTCCTATTAGGGAATCAGAATCAGCCAAGTCACATGTGCAGAACTTGGACAGATCCTTACCAAATACAGGATAAAGAGACCATAGAAATTAAAGTGCAGTCAAAAATTGAACTGGAAACTGCAACAAGCCAGACTTTATGCAGAGCAACAATGGAAAACTGTAGAAGAGGACCGGAAGGCTCAGCTGCATACTGCTCCCAGCATCCCCCAGGAGAGGAGTCCAGAGATCGCCACAAGTGATCCAGGGATTGAATTCCACAGCCCCAGCTTCCAGAGGCCCCACACCCTTTGCAGAAGAAGAGGATTGGAAGAGCAATTTAATGGTGGTTAAAGGGGATTGGTAAGTATAGCTTTGGGAAATTTTTGGACTTATAAAAGTTTGGAGAAATGTGAAATAGTGGAATATATTCTTTAGAGTTTATGTGTGTCTGAGGTAATAAGCAAGCCACAGATAGTTAAATCTAGTGTCTGTCTTTCCCACCCACACAACCCTTGATTTTTAGGCAAGAGACACTTTCTCATTAAAAATCAATCAGGCTCTTATCTAAATCATACTATTGTACCAACCCTTATTGAAAGTTTAATCATCCCCTTCTAGGACACTAGCTGATTAATTAGTAAATTCATCTGTAAATTTAAAGTACTCTAATTCCAATTCCCTTAGTTTCCTAAACTTAACTAGGAATTCAATAAAATTAAGATGAAGGCAGCAGTCCAGAAGCAAGAGGGGGGCTTTCCAGTCTTTTGCATTGAGTGTCACATCTATGATTTTTACCCGCGGGTGAGAGATTGAATGTGTGAACTCGGTGCAAAGAGCTCCTGGCTCTCAGGGAACAAGTCTGATCTCTGGAGGCAAGAGTAGCAGACCTGGAGGAGCTGAGGCAGGCAGAGAGGTACATTGATGAGACCTTTAGGGCCATAGTAGCCGTCCCGAATCCAGTCTGGCACCTTGGATCAGAAAGGTCTCCAAGTTGGAGAACATCACCCTGGTGTAGCAGGAAGTGATCCTGTAGCAAGGGCCTGCTTTCCAGGTGATATATTGTCCTCTCGCACTGAGGACAAGTCTCCTAGGGCTACTGCCCAGGAGGGAAGGGTTAGGCCGGCCAACATAGTTGGTGATTCGATTATTAGAAATGTAGATAGCAGGGTGCAAAGGTGCAAAGTTGGCAGACTTCACGCGTCACCTACATAAGATTATAGACAGTGCTGGGGAGGAGCCGGCTGTCATGGTTCATGTGGGCACCAATGACATAGGAAAATGTGGGAGAGAGGTTCTGGAAGCCAAATTTAGGATTTTAGGTACAAAGCTGAAATCCAGAACCTCCAGGGTGGCATTCTCTGAAATGCTTCCTGTTCCACGTGCAGGTCCCCAGAGGCAGGCAGAGCTCCAGAGTTTCAATGCGTGGATGAGACGATGGTGCAGGGAAGAGGGATTCAGATTTGTAAGGAACTGGGGAAACATTTGGGGAAGGGGGAGACTTTTCTGAAAGGATGGGCTCCATCTTAACCAGAGTGGAACCAAGCTGCTGGCACTAACGTTTAAAAAGGAGATAGAGCAGCTTTTAAACTAGAACAAAGGGGAAAGCCAACAGTCACTTAGCAGTGCATGGTTTGGAGGAATGTATCCTTGAAGGATACTAATGAAACAGGAAAGTTAGGGCATCCCAACAGAGAGGTTCCAATAAAAGCAAACGAAGTCCATGTGCCTATATGTAAAAAATCACCTGAGCTAAAGATTTCCAAATTATCCCTAACAACTGAAAAGCAGATTGTTAATACAAACAAAAAACATACTTTGAAATGTCTGTTGCCAATGCCAGAAGGCTAAGAAGTAAGATGGGAGAGTTAGAGTGTATAGCAGTAAATGATGAGATTGACATACTTGGCATCACAGAGACATGGAAAAATAGGATAACCAATGGGACAGTGCTATATCAGGGTACAAATTATATTGCAATGACAGGGAGGAACAACTTGGTGGGCTGTGTCCGGGAGTGATAGCGAACACAAAACCAAAAGGGATACACCAATATTTTATTAAACTGTGCAAAAAAACTGGCTGTACAACAAAAAGAAGTTGCTGTTCTGTAGTTTAAAATTAATATTTAATGTCAGAGAGGAAAAGACCTCAGCACTGGTACCAATCGGTTTTATACCGTCGGATTTTATTGTGAGCAGTAGTTGCAGTCATGGGTCATAAACACCTCTCATTTTTTTATTTTTACTTTAGAAAAAAAATTTTAGTTTTCAATTTTTATTAAAAAATTGCTTCTATAGCCTGTTTTTACGTTTTGTTTTTGTGTCTGGCTATGTCTTTTTCTTTTGCCAATCTTAGCTCAAAAACAAATGAACCAGGTTTATACTTTTAAACATCAGCAATGAAATTGCCCGATAGATATTGATTGTCACACTTAGGGGCAGATTTTAAACATATGCATGGGCGTACATTTGTACGTGCAACCCAGCAGAGCCGCACACATGTTATTAAATCATGGGTCGGTGCGTGAAAGGGGGTGCACACTAGTGCAAATTGCATGCGCCGAGCCCTCGGGGAGCCCCGCTGGCTTTCCCTGTTCCCTCCAAGGCCACTCCAAAATCAGAGCGGCCTCGGAGGGAACTTTCCTCCCCCCCCCACCTTCCCCTCCCTTCCCCTCCCTGTCCCACCTCCCATCCCTAAAGAACCCTCCCCTGTACATTTGTTTTGGAAGGTAAGCCTGTCAGACGCAGGCATAACTTATGTGTGCCAGCCGACTGCTGGCGCATGATCCCCCTATGCCAGAGTCCTCGGCCACACCTTCCGGACCACCCCAGACTGCCCAGCCACGCCCCGGACTGCCATGCTCCCGGACATACGCGCATCCCAGGGCTTTACACGCGTCACCGGGCCTTTTGAAAATAGGCCCGGTGCGCGTAACCCCCCTATGTGTGTAAATCCTCTTGGATTTACGCGCTAAGGGCTTTGAAAATCTGCCCCTTATCGTGTTGGAATGATTCTTGTTGAATTGTTTGCCAACATTTCAGAAAGCCTTCTTTTAATGGTACTTAGTCAGCGCTATATGAGCTGCTGTTTAAGACGCCGACGTTGTCAACGTTTTGCCAATGCTGCGTCAGGGCGTTGCGATTCTGAAATGGTAAACTTTAAAATAAATCTCAATGTGACATTGTATTAATTTGCCATTCCAATTATTGTCATGTACTTACTCAAAATCTTTTGGGACACATTTCTTCTCCAAATTCTGTCAGACTATTTCAACTCTGGCAGAGGCTAAGCCATTTAAACTTTGTTCAGCCACTCATATTGTGGCACGTTATCACGTACCACGGTATTCGCCTGATATCAATCATTTTTCCCTAACAAACTATTGATCTCTTCATAACAAACTACTCCACTCTATTTTTCTATTCATGCCCTGTGGTATTTTTTAAGATGGTGCCGGCCATCCATTGCTCCTACTATGTGACAGAGGCTGGCCAATGGCACAGCCACTGTCACATGGTAAAGGCAAAGGGCCACCAGCGCCATTTTGTTTACTGGCAGCTGACTGCCCGAGAGCCGGAGATCGCACCCCGGGACTCCCGCTGGACCACCAGGGACTTTAGGCAAGTTTTGAGGTGGTCGGGAGGGTGGGGGAGTGTAATTAATTAAATCTGAAGGGTTGGGGTGGGTTGTTTTTTTTGGTTCAGGACAACTAAAAAAAAATCGGCCGAACCGTGGAAGACAAAATTTCCCATGGTGGGCTGATAACGAAGGCTGAACCAAAAGGTTTGGCCGAATCACATCTCTACAAAGCATAGGAACAGAGCAAGACAGCAAGAAGAGTGGCATCAACAAACCAATACAAAAATAAGTCCATATTCAAAAGCATTTAGCCTGCTAACTCAGAAGTTAGTCAGGTAAATAAATATTTGGACACATATCTGTCTTAATTCTAGCCAGCTAATAAGTTAGGAAGCTAGATTTTAGACAGATAAGTTAAGGGTTTCTGGCTGCATAACTGGAAGAAGTTGAGTTAGCAAGATAAGTTAACCAACTAACTCATATTCAGTTAACTGAATAACTTAGCTGGCTAAGTCTGGCCAGGCCAAAGAACTATCCTTAATTTAGCATGCTATAGTTGCCCTGAAATTAACCTGCTATAGTTAGCAGGCTAACCTCTAGCTATCTTTAAGGTTAGCTGGCTGTAGTGCAAATGCAGTATTGAATATGCCTCCAAAGTTAGCCGGATAACTTTTTGGCTTATTTTGCTATAAGCACTACATCTGAATATGGACCTCAATGCAAGGAGCAAGGCAGGAAGCACAGTGACATTAGTACCTCCAGGTACAGAGTGAGGTATAAGACTGGAAAAGCCTATTCAAGATGGTGGACGTATTGGCATCTAGGGATGTGCATTCGTCCTGGTTAAGCCACCCCGAAAAACGAAGCGGACTTTCCCGAAATTTCGGGAAAATGTGTTTTTTGAGGTTCGTGCGCGGTAAATGAAATTTCTTGCGGCAGGCCCATAACGAAGGCCAAACCAAAAGTTTCGGCCGAATCACATGTCTATTGGCACCTGCTCCGGGAGCATCACTCCCTTAATTCACTGTTTCCTTACTATGGTGAAATGGAAAGCTAGCCAAAGGGTCCAACCATTGCCATTAATGGCTTCTACTCCTAAGAACCACTTGGACTTAATTTTGGCTTGCGGGGCAGTAATTTTAAAAGAAGTTACACATGTAAATATAAAATACTATTGTATTTTAAAAAGCCATTGACTCACATAAAGTGTATTTACATGTGAATATCCTATGTATAATTCAATGGCCTATATTCTAGCAATTTTCAAAAGCCCATTTACACAGGTAAAGTGCATTTGCACATGTAAACCCCAATTTTAAGCATGTAAATGCTTTTTAAAATCAGGCCCTTAATTGGTAGCTTCAAAGATACCTATGTTATAGAATAATAGTGTATATATAACTTGAGTAATTTCTTATGGAAAGGGAGAAGATAGAGTAATAATTGTTCTAAAGAAAACATTAATGCAAGGTACAGCATTAATTGTGTGCATTCCTTTTCATTCATTTTGGTTGCTTCTGCATATATATGTCTTATAAATAAAAAAATTCAGTTTACCTATGTAAATTCCATTTACATGCATAAACTAAATTAAAGCCCAGAGCACCAAAACTACATGTTCTCACTCCCTCTGTGTTATGATTCTGCCCTCCTGGGCAGCTTCTTCATCTTCTTTTTTTCCCTTTCTAGCAGCCAGGAGGCTGCCACTGCTTCATCTTGCGACTGGAGCCGTGCCGGGAGTCTCGGTGTGGTCTGGAGGCCGCCGACAATCTGCATTCGTGGCAGGAGCCGCGCTTCCGCTTTTTAGCGTCAGGAGCCGCACCTCCCCACTTTGGCAGTAGGAGCCACGCTATTTTTATCTTTAGTGGCTGGGGCTACCAGCGCTGTCCCAGTGTGGCAGGAGCTGCGCTGCATCATTCTTATGTGGCCTGGAGGCCACCATCTTACCTGGGGCCCTCCAGGAAAAGAGAGCCTGAAGCCCTGGACTCTCCTGCGGCAGGGAGCCGCCCTTCCTCTTTCTTCAGTAGCAAGGGAGCCGCTTCTGTAGTCAAGGCCTGCTTGATTCCTAGTTTCTACCCTGGAGTCTCTACAGGGTTGTAGCAGGGTCACTGTCCAAGGTCCTGCACTTCCTGCTTCCTCCTTGGGGGTGAGGCTGGCTCTTCTCTCCACATTGAAAGGAACTGCTAAGGTGTGGTGCACCACTGATGTCATCATGGATCCGCCTTCCTCTTCAATACAAAAGGGGCTCATCATCATCATCCCTCCTCACCTTCGCAAGGAGTCAGTCCTCCTTAGGACTTCTCTACCATCCAGCTTCTCAAGGCTTGTGTTCTTCGTTGGAATTCCATGTTAGTCTTCTTCGTCCATGGTCTCTCAGCTTCGTCTTCTACTTCAAACGTCTTCATCTTCAGATTGTCTGGACGTTTCTCCATTATCTGATGTCTTATGTCTTTGTCCACTTTCATCCTGATCTTCAATCAATTTAGACCTTCTCTGAGGCAACGTAGCCTCAGATGTCCAGGTTTTATTGTCCTCGCTCCAAGTTGACCTCGTCCTCATAGAAGCTTTTATCCTCAGGCTCCAAACTCCAAGTCCACTTGAGCTCTGCACTGAGTGAGGTCTTCGAGTCCCTGGATCCTGAGACCTTCCCAAACCCCTACCGGATTTCATCACTACTACCTTTGAATAAAGATTGGACTCTGTTCTAACCTTTACCTTGGCATTCCCCTTGCCTAGTTTTCGTTGACCGTGGAAGGCTCGCCTTGGCCCAGGCTTCATTGGAGCCATGATATATCCTGTATGGAAAACCACAAGCGTGGTCCGCGACCAGCCATGTCGAGCTTTGTAGGGCGCGCTAGCTGGCATGGTCCACGACCAGCCCTCATCAGTTGTGTAGGGCACATGATGTGGCAGTACCTATCCAGTTGCAGATCTTCTGACTCTTCGTGATGCCTTCACATTCCTCGATTCTGCATCTTTCTTCTTCAAGCAAGTCTGAGTATCCACTCAGTCATCATTAATCCATTTAGGTCTTCGTGATGTCCTCATATTCCCCGTCCTTAAGTCTTGTCTTTGTCTTGATGTCTTCATCCTTCAACTACCATTCGCCCTGTCGCAGTTGCTGCCCCATGCGGCAGGTCCAAAAGGGCTAGGAGTAGTTGGAGGACCACTCATGAGACCAACATTGCGTTGTCTGGATCTCTCTGCTGCGTACAGGTGCAGCAGTGGTCAAGGTCTATCTCATCAGCCTATACTCAGACTTCTCTCACCTGCTGCTGCGCTTGCTGGAGCTCCTCTAGAGCTGCGTCATCGCCAGAGGGCACACGTTCCACCAGAGATGGGTCTGCTAACCACGGTCCCACAACACTCTGTTCCCTGGTACATCACCATTCCATCCCTCCAAGGCAGTCCCACCACAGCTCACAACCCCACCCAATTTTGCAAAAATGTCTCACTCCATGTTGGCATAAGGTGCCCATCCCCAACTTCTTTACCTTCATCAATATATGGGTCTTAATGGGGAAGGATTGCTGGTGCTATAAACCAAAATGGAACTAGCTGACCTTTGGCTTCCCTTTGCCATGGCTCTTGGCTGGAAGCCACTATTGGGGATGCTTTTTTTTTTTTTTTTTTACAGTTGAGGTTGCGTTGTGACCTGGGGAATGAGAGGGGCAGTTGCCATGGTGATGGTCCAAAACATATGTGAGAAAAGGTATTTGTATTTTTGCATTCAGGACTTTATATCAATTGGGTGGGGGCAAGTCTCTCTAGGCTTACTGCCCCTTTAACCTTGTGGCCAGAAGGGGAACCCCTGAGACCACCAGCAGCAATGCTAGCCTACTGATGCTCTCAAGAGGAAATATAACTAATATATTGAGATGTAATTAACTTTCCAAGTAAATTTTTCCACAATTTCCATTACTCAGTTCTAATATTCATGAGCTGCTTTCCATATAGTTCAGCTCATGAATATTTTTCGTGTGTTAGACCTGTGATTTTGTTAATCTGCATCCCTCATGTGAGCATTTTTAATCACACTTAATAACGCTGATTTCACGTGCATTAAATACAAAATTTGATATTTAACACATTTTGCTGCATTATCATAGCTTAATAAGTAACCCCTTAAAAGGATGATTAGTATTAACCTTGGATGAATAGTAGGCTATGAATATGCTTAAGAAGTTTGAATGTTTAAAATATATTTTAGCGATATTCTATTTAGGCTTGTTTTGTTAATAGCATTGCTTGAAGAGAAGAGATAAATATATGGAATATATTTATTTTGAGGTTTTCAATTTTTAAAACTTTTGATTTATTAGTAGTTAAAAGCAATATCAGAGAAGGTGATCAGGTATAGGCACCAAAAAAAATGAGCTCTACCACAATTTACAGTTCTATCTTTCTGAATGTTGTGAACTTTGCGCATCAGTGGGGACTACTCTCATTAACTTATTAATTGTCACCAAGGATATTTCAGTACAGTACTCCTCAGTGATTAATGTCACAGCAATATCTATTTCGCATGCCTCTGTGAAGAAATGCATTAAGAAGTCATTTAAATTAAAAATTTGTTTTGAATACTCACAGTCAAAAACAAAATCTGGTGTATGTGTCTAAACCATCCTGCATTTCGCAACGTTGCTGTTTTTGTCATTGCAGTTGCAATTTTCTACCATCCATACATATGTATGGAAGAAAGACAGTAACTCTTCACTTTCCTCTTGCAGAAAACCAGCAAATCTTGAATGAATCCATTTAGAGAAATAGTAGCATATTAATTACTGCTGGAGTGGCATATTTGTAAAAAAAAAAAAAAAATCTCAATGGATAATAATTATTTAGGGATTTCAAGAAAATTGTCATTTATATGGAATGTCATTTGAGCTATGAGCAGTGTAATTCAGTCAATTTTTAAGTGTTTTCACTCATTCCTTTATAAAGATTTGGAATTCATTCTGGCTATACATGCTACTATCGGCTCGATACTGTAAGGCCGCGGTAGAAACAGTGCGGCAGTGTCAGGCGCACCCTTCCTCCCCGCACGCACAGTTCTCTTGACCTAGTGCCTGATACTCTCTTCTAATTGCATGCAAATGCATGCCGCGGCTGTGAAGCGTTAGCGAAGGGTTATGCCCGCGCAACCCATTTTACTGTATAGGCGCTTAATACAGCGCCTATACAGTAACCTGGGTGCGCTGGTACCTGTCATTTCAAATGTCATTTCAAGTGACAGGCACCAGGAAGTGTAAAAAACACAATTTTTAAATACCTGTCGGAGGGCCGCGTGGGTCCAGGCGGCCGGAGGGCGGCGGGATCCGGGGGGCGGGTGGTCGCGTGTTAAATCTAGGCCGGGTCGCACAGACGCGCATTCATCCAGGCGGAGGAGCCGGCGGCGAAAGCAGCCGGCTCCTCCGCCTGGATGAATGAATGCGCGCCTGTGTGACCCCTGCGATTCGGTGCTCAAGGCAGTCACATGCCGTGACGTCGGGCGTCGTAACGTCACGACTTGAGCGCCGAATCGCAGGGGTCGCACAGGCGCGCATTCATTCATCCAGGCGGAAGAGCCGGCGGCTTCGCCGCCGGCTCCTCCACCTGGATGAATGCGCGTCTGTGCGACCCGGCCTAGATTTAATACACGACCACCCGCCCCCCGGCTCCCGCCGCCGCCCGTCTGAAACTAACGCGCGTCCACCCGCCCCCGCCGCCGCCTGGAACAGGCGCCCACCCGCCCGCGGCTTAGATTTAACATGCGACCACCTGCCCCCCGGCTCCCGCCGGCGCCCGCCGGCCGTCTGAAACTAACGTGCGTCCACCCACCCCCGCCGCCGCTGCCGCCGCCTGGAACAGGCACCCACCCGCCCGCGGCCTAGATTTAACACATGACCACCCGCCCCCCGGCTCCCACCGCCGGCCACCTGGACCCACGCGGCCCTCCGACAGGTATTTAAAAATTTTTATTTTTTTTTCTGACAGGTTTTATGTGTCCCACAGCATTACATTTTCTCGATCATCTCTGTATCGCTTTTTTTTTTTTTATTGTGTTTTATTGTTTTTGAGTATCTTAAGCGGTGTCGATGGATTTGTTACTAGACTCACAGTCCTAACACCTACTAGGGGGAGGCGGTAAACTAACACGTTAAGGCCGCGGCAAAACAGCGGGTTACTAAGGAGATAATATCAGCGCCCGTTACAGTATCGGAGGGGAATAGCTAATTCCTTCATTATACAGCTAATTCGTTCATTTACACATCATATACATGCTGCGTACGGAAAGGGTTATGTGTCTATTTTATGAAGCGCTAAGGACGCGTGAAACTGGAGACTGTATCGCTGGATCGCCTTACTCGTCTGTATTGTGCGCTCCCAGCACGTTACAGACGGGGAATCTTTAACCGCACGTTACTGTATCGACCTTAGGATTTCTGAATATTATTATTTGCTATATACAGACATTTATTATTTTTCATTAATTTCCATCCAATTTTGATAATTGATTTCTGAATAGGATAACTAGCTGCCAAGTTACACAATTTGAATTTGAACAGTAAGCATTATTCGCAGCAAATATAGTGAAACCCCGTGCCTGAATTCAAATTAAGGAGCTTATGAATGAAATGTTATCATGCCCACTAAGTCCTTTTAGCATGCATGCTGAGTAACATGCTATAGAGGAAGAGGTTGATGTTCAAAATATTTACCCAGCTAAAAATGGGTTTTATGAGGCAGGTTTTAACCAAGTAAATCTTATTTAGTCACCTAAATTTGTACTGGTAAAATTGCTACTTGTACAAATTTAGTACCTGATTCACTGAGGGTTTTTCTCATAGACACAAAATGTGAGAAAAGCCTTAATTTATCTGTCCCTTATCAAGGTAAAAAAAAAGGGACCATGTCATGGCATTCTGATTGTGGGCTTTTTAAATGTAATTTATGTAGATGGTTCCAATTGTACAAATATTTGACATAAATCTATACACATGAAACTGTGCTGGTAGATTATGCTTTTCCAGTTTAAGTATCTTGGTGTCAGTACATTGACTATTGCACACACTACAGAGATCTTGGACATTTCCTTCCATTTTTTTCTGTGCTACAGTTATACATTGTGATCACATTATATGTACCTCATCACTGAAAAGTAGAAGATAAAAGTAGAAGAAAGATTCTTGAAACACTGTAATAATGTGTGACAACAGCAAAGCTAGACCCTACTTCTACTTTAATGTCTCCTAGTCCCTCAGTTTTTTCTCAGACTTGTTTCACTCTTTACGCATGTTTTCTTCAGCTCTCAAAGTACCTGATTCTCTAAGGGTTTTTCCCATAAATACAAAATGGAGGAAAAGCATTAGGGGTGGATTTTCAAAGGGTTACACATGTATATTATGCACGTAACCCCGAAAACCCGCTCCTGCGTGCGCCAAGCCTATTTTGCATAGGCCCAGCAAAGTACGCAAGCCCCGGGACACGCGTATGTCCCGGGGCTTGAAAAAATGGGTGGGGAGTGGGCAGGGCGGGCCAGGGGCAGGACCGAGGCCTCCAGCACAGCGGTTGTGCTGGGGGCTCATGCGCCGGCACTTGGCCGGCGCGCGCAACCTACACCTGCCTGGAGGCAGGCCTCAACTTTGCCAACAAAGGTCAGGGGGGTTTTAGATAGAGCTGGGGGGTGGGTTAGGTAGGGGAAGGGAGGGGAAGGTGGGGGGGGTGGAAGGAAAGTTCCCTCCAAGGCCGCTCTGATTTCGGAGTGGCCTCGGAGGGAACAGGGAAAGCCATTGGGGCTCCCCTAGGGCTCGGCATGTGCAAAGTGCACAAGTGTGCACCCCCTTGCACATGCTGGGTTGCGCGTACAAATCTATGTGTGTGTGTAGGTTTAAAAATCTGGGCCAGGCCCAACCTGAATTTGGCCCAAAGCTGGTTTTTTTGTCAGCACATTTAGCTGGACAAATGCTACTGAATGTCTGGATAAAAGTTAGGGATATGCAGAAGCAACATTTTTTATTTGGCTTACTTATTCATTTTATAAGTCATCTTCGTTTGTTTGACCCATTTCAAACAAAAAATGTGTTTATTTGTTCCCTTCATTTTTTTGTTTTCCATTAAAGTTGATGGGGGAAGCAACACAGCATATTCTGAGCTTCAAACCTGAGGTTTTCTAAGCAATTCTAATGAAACATGTTAGTATAAATCATCAGAAAGAGAAAGAGAAGAGAAGATGGTGGCAAAGTGATTAAAAGAATGTCATGAATAACCTAAGGCACCAAATAGGGATAAAAGGGTAGCAGCAGTGGCAGGAGTTCTTTTAAACACTGTGAGAGGAGAAAAGCCGTAAATAGCAAGAACACCCAAAGGATTCAAAAGAGGGCACCAACAAATGAACCCCCAAAGGCAGCATGAGAGGGGCAAAGTGGCACCAAGGGTGACTTGAACATCCTAAGTTACATGAAGGAGGAATGAATGAGGCAGGAAAAACCCCAAGGCATGTATACAGGAAAAAATCAGCATGGACAGTGGCATGAAGACCCCCAAGTCAATATGAGAGATGCAAAACAGTCACCCAAAATAGCAAGAATACTGCAAAGTGTAGAGTCTGGGGTATAGCAGCAAGGAGAGTGGCAGCAAAACCCCCAAGGTGTAGCATATGAAGTATGGCTGCAAGGCTGAGTGGTATCAAGACACCATGGTGATTTTAGTTATCATTCAGCTCACATGGAATTTCTGAGGAAAAAAAAAACAGCAAAAGCAGATTGATTTTCAGAAAGACCAACCTTTCCTTCAATTTTAGCGTCGTCTTGAATGATAAGGGCTCACGATGTCCACTGCCACTAAGAAGACATGTTGATTGGCATGCTGATTGATGGGCAGAAAATATAATGCTGTGCCACACTGGGCAGGCCTGTCCAGGCCACAGACTTCTATGCCCAAAATATCAGCTGATATATGGCCGTGTCCTTAATGGGCTCTCAGTTAGCAAATCATGAAGTGTGCTGTTGATTTTGCTTATTGCAGTTCTGCTGCCCCATTCTTGCTAAAGTCAGTTTCAGATGGCTCTCTTACCTTTAATTAATTAATTTATTCAAAATACTTATATATGGCAGTTACAATAAAAACATGCACAAATTAATGTAAAAAAATATTGGACATAAATTAAATAAAGGGATAAAATAAAAACATGCACAGATTAACATAAAACAAATATTTGACATAATATCTCATAACAACAAATGATATAGAAGAGCTAAACAAATTAAGCCATTCTAAGACCATTATAATTTAAGAAATTGTGACCAGATACATCCACAGATGAAAACAAAATGAAATACATCAAACAATGCAAAAATACACTATTCTGCTATAAGTGGCCTAGATAAGCATAAGAAATTCCATCCAAATATCCAGGCTACTGAAAGAATTCCTAATATTGGAACTGCTGGTTCTCACATTCAAATGCTTGCTTAAAAAGTCATGGTGCATAGCTATTCAGGCATCAAATTCCATAGGAGAGGGCCAGCAGTCTAGAAGGCTCCATCATGTGTTTCAACATGGTGAGCTATACAAAGAAAAGGAATTTTAAGGAGGCCCTTATGTGTAGATCTTAAAGAATGCAATATGTAAGATATTCAAGGTGATGAAATATTATTATTATTAATTAGTGAATCATCATGATAACTTTGAATATCACCATCCATTGGATGGGAAGCCAATAGAGAGAGCAGAGCATTGGAGAAATATGATCTTGCATATAGGAACCAGTCAAAAATGGGGAAACTGAGTTTTGAAGAATTTATCATGCTCTGAATTCACTCTTCACAGGTTGAAGCTGTCTCCCAGAAGTTGGATAACGTTGCCCAGGATTATCAGAAAATCCTGGAGGAACATTCAGAGACTTTTCAGTTCCTGGAAAGAGATGTTGAGAACATCAAGGCTGTGAAAGCAACAATAATTCAGGAGTGCCATTTTCTCTCCAGGAGGATGGAAAATTTGGGAAATCAAGCCAAACAAATTTATGATTTTTAAACTACCCCAAAGTAATGGGTGAATTGCCTCATTTAACTTTTAGATATCATTTCCCTGAAGTCCTGAAGATTCCAGCAAAGAAGATTCTCTCTATTTCTTCCCTTTAAGCCAAGCTTTAACCAAGAAGTTCATTTTTAACCTAATGATTTTATGAATTTATCTACTTATTTTGAGAATTCTAATGTTAGTGTCTGAAAGGTCTATAATATTGGTTTCTTTCTTTCATGAGCAAGATGGTACTTAATAATGAAGTCTTATTTTAAGAATTTCAAAGTCTTCTTTTTGGGGGGTTGGTGCAAATTTATCCTGACTTAGCCAAGATAATGCAAGATCTATGTAAGGGCTTTTTGTTATTGTGTCCAGAGGTATTAGCTTTAGGCACTGTGTTTCTTTTAAGATATCCATCAAAATGTTTTATTAAACAGGGTATAAACACATTTATTTTTTTGACCTTAACCAGTTGAGGGAATTTTAAAGTACTAGAGTGGCAAATGTCACAATATAATTTATTGATACTGTACCACTCATTAGTAGAGATGTGAATCGGAACCGGAATCAGTTCTGATTCCAGTTCCGATTAACAACGTGTTTTTTTTTTTTTTGTCCGGCCCGATCGTGGTTTTGTTTATCAGCTGTGCCTGAGCCGGTAAATAGAAAACCCACCCCGACCATTTAAAACTAATCCCTTAGCTTCCCCCACCCTCCCAACCCCCCAAAAACTTTTTACAGGTACCTGGTGGTCCAGTGGGTGTCCCGGGAGCGATTTCCTGCTCTCGGGCCGTTGGCTGCCACTAATAAAAATTGCGTCAATGGCCTTTGCCCTTACCATGTGACAGGGTATCCATGCCATTGGCTGGCCCCTGTCACATGGTAGGAGCACTGGATGGCCCACGCCATTTTTAAAGATGGAAAGGGCCATCTGCCGGCTGCCCCGCTCCGTGGTCCGGTCCCGGGGGTTGTTCCGGAGGCCGCGGCCATGCCCCCGGAACGCCCCCGGGCCGAAACCACGCCCACGACGCCGCCCCCGAAACGCCACGCCCCACCCCCTAAACGCTGCGTCATCCCGACACACCCCCGACAGGAAGCCCCGGGACTTGCGCACGTCCCGGGGCTTTACATGTGCCGGCGGCCTATGCAAAATAGGCACGCCGGCGTGCGGACCTTTGAAAATCCGCCCCTAAAATTTTACACTGGACAGAAACTCATCTCTTTGATCCCCCCTGAACAATTTTAAACCCACTGATAAAGGGGCTATGATGCTCTGATCCCACTACAGCATGGCCCATTTCATGGCCCCCACTCCATAACACCATAAATTATGGTCAGGTAAGGCCTTATACTCCAGAAGCAATCAAGTGGCCACAATGCTCTAAGTCTCCCCCACCACCCCCATAGACATCATCAAGGGATCTTCAGTCCCTGACTCTATCCCCACACCTTCCTGATACAAGAATAAGAGACCTCTGTAAGATAATTGACTCTCCTCCCCATCCCAAATACCAAGTCATGGGACCGAAATGTCTTAAATGTCCTCCCCCAGCCACCACAACTCATGCCCAGACTTTTCCCCAAACACATATGCACTTCCTGACACCAAGTCAAGTAGTCTCATGTTTACACTATATCTGACAGATAAACAAGGGGTGTCTCTATGCCCTAACAAAAACACCCCCCCCCCCATGATAAAAAAAAAAAAAAGCTGATGTCAAAGGGCTTCTATACCTCAACTGACCTTTTCCTTCTCTCCAAGACCTCCTTCTTGACATTGGAAAGTTCTACTCCTGACTTCCCCTTCCAACAAACATGGTCATTCATCAAAATGTGTTAGGGTATTAGGGCGCTAATGCTCGCAATTACACAATAATGCATGTATTATTTTTCACATCTCACGATGCATATCCAAATTTTGAAAATTTAGTTAAAGGGGAGGAGTGTGGGTGGGGTTTATGAAACTGAGGAGTGTTTAACATTGCATGTGTTAGTGGAGGGGTAACCTAGTGATCAGAGCAGTGGGCTATGCACCAAGAAACCAGGGTTTGAGTCCCACTGTCACTCCTTGTGATCTTGGGCAAGTCACTTTACCCTCCATTGTCTCAGGTACAAAATTACAAGGTCATTTATCATTTTGTGTTATGGTGCTTTTGCATGCGTTAAGGTGTTATTGCATGCGAAAAATGTCTTAATGCATGCAATAAGCACCATAACGCATGGTGTGATGCAAATTATTAAATGGGGAAGAATTGGGGGCAGGATTTCTGCAAAAGTGATCTGACTTTGCAAAGTACAAAGCCATAGTGCATGGTTTTAATGCTGAAAATAACGACACCTTGTTCAATTGCATTAAGCTGCATTATGCCCACCTAGTAGTTCGAGGTGAGGTTTAGGTAGTAGTGTAGGGGATAGGGGCCACTTTTACATGCAGAGTGAGATGTATGAACAGAACAATGCACTCTTGTGAAGATTTGATGTCCTTCGGAGTGAGGAAACTCATACAAAGATGAGATTTGTATAATGTTCTCTCAACCTAGCTTGATGTCACCCAGGTAGCGTCCATCAAGCTAGGTTGAGAGAACATTGTACAAATCTCATTGTGTGAGCTTCCACACTCTGAAAGACATCAAATCTTCACAAGAGTGCATTGTTCTGTTCGTACGTCTCACTCTGCATGTCAAAGTAGCCCCTATCCCCTACACTACTACCTAAACCTCACCTCGAGCTACTAGGTGTGCCTCCTATAGTAGCATAAATAGCTAACTACTACAGATAGGATAGATAGGTTCTCTCTCTCTCTATCTCTCTCTCTCCCTCTCTCCCCCCCCCCTATGTTTACAGGTAGGAAATGCAATAATTGTGGTATTACCACAAAGTACAAAAAAATTAATGCAGTTTGTGGTAATACCTATGCAAAGCACTAAGATAACACACATTGTGATAAATAGGCTATCACTATAATACATACCCCTCTTCCTATCATATGTTTTATTTTGCTCAATCTAGCCCTTAGTGAGAAATGTTGAGACATACAGCGTCAACTGCATGGAATAAATACATTTTGAAGTTCTTTTTGAAATCCTTCAGATTAGTGATTTGAATAAATACATTTTGAAGTTCTTTTTGAAATCCTTCAGATTAGTGATTTCACTCAATGTGTTATGAATCCTCCTGTAGCTGCGCTACGGGAGGCTTCTTACCTCTTTCCTGGAGGCCGCTCCAAAGCCTGGGTCTCGCCTACAAACTATCCAGGATTTGCTCCAGGGCCTGGGAGGCCTCCTATGTCCTTGGGGCCTGCCTGAGGCTTGCTTGGGTCTGCATGGACTTCCTGGTTTGGGCCACGCCCTTCTCCCTAGGGGCCAGCCCGCAGCACTTCTCCTCAGTTATAGGACCAGCTAGGTGTGGCCCATTCAAACTCCTCCCAGGGAGTTGCCTGTCTTCAGCCCTATAAAAGGACTTCAACTTCCAGTCAGCTTTGCCTTCACAATGAGCCAGTCATCTGGGGAGCTTCTCCTTCCCCTTGGACTCCATGTTCCTGCTCTTGCTTGGTGTTCCAGTATTCCAAGGGAGCCCTCTTCATTTCATCTCTGTTGTTCCTGATCCCGGTCTCTGATGTCCTGATGTTCCTGTCGCCTCCGTCTTTGCCCTCCTGATGTTCCAGAAGGCCTGGTGTCCTCGATGGCTAGAGGGCCTTATGTACCTGATCTTCCTGATGTCTGTTCCTGCAATGTTCCAGCTCTCCGAGCCCTCCAGATGGCCACCCTGAGGGTAAATCCATCCCGTCAGTTCCTGTTTCCGGTCACTGGAGTCTCTGCCAGTTGGATTCCTTTCCTGAGCCTGTCCCGCTCCCACGTGGTCCGTGACCAGCCTTCTTAGGCTGTGTAGGGTGCGTAGAGGACAGGGTGGTCCATGACCAGCCCATTGGGTCCGCCCTGAGTAGTGGGCTGTGTAGGGCACCCTGAGGAACAGTGCCCACTTGTCTTCATCCAAGTCTTCCCAGTTCCTTCCGTCTCATCTGGATTTCCTAAGGTAGATGGAGGCTTAGTGCATCGGACGTTCCTGATGCACTGAGCCTCCATCTACTCTATTTCCAGATGCCTTCCATGGGAGAGCTTCCACCCACTCTCCCTTCCGGAGGTCTTTCGTTCCTGTTGTTGATGTCTTGTGTCTTCTCCTGAGTCCTGAAGCCTTCGTCTCAGCCTTCAAGCTTCAGCCCTTGTCCGCCCTCATCTCTTGTCTGACCTGCCACCTGTGCTGCTCCCTGCAGCAGGTCCGAAAGGGCTGGGAGTAGTCAGAGGACCACTCAGAGACCAATCTTGCGTGGTTGGCCTCATTCAGACATGCAGGTCGGCAGGGGCCTGGTCACCTTCAACCCTAGACGAGGTCCGTCTTACAACAAGGGGCACACATCTCACCCCTAGCGCTCCCAGCCAGCGGAGCGCAACACAATGAGTCAGGGATCTCATTCCAAAGTCTCGGTTTAGCAATTCAAAAAGCTCATTTTCTGGTAATATCTTATCTGGCTATTTTTGGGTTTGGAATTTCTAATAAGTACTTGTTTGCGGAATGCAAATGTCTGGTAGGTTTATAGATACGGAGAGATGTGTTACCCAAATAGTTGACACATTATGTAATTGAAAATCAGTGTTAGTATTTTGTATTGAATATGTGATGAGAGAGGTAGCCATTGTAAGAAGTGTAGAACAGGCATAACAGTTAAAATGTGTGCTGTGGTATTTTGAATTAGTTGCAAGCGATGAATGGAGTGTGTGGTAAACCCAGATACAAGGAATTGCAATAATCCAGATTATTTAGTACTAATGCATGAGGAACAGTATGGAAATCATCGCTTTCAAGTAGTGGTTTTAACCATCTTAAGAAAAACAGTTTATAAAATGTAAATTTGAGAACAGTAGAAATTTGATTCTGCATAGAAAGATTTGTATCAAGTATTACTCCAAAATTGAGAGCTTTATGAGTGAGATATTTTGAATCTAAAAGTTTGATGAGGTCTATCATGTCTTCAGTCTTTGATATGTTGAGTTTTAATCTATTATGAGAAAGCAGACATTAGACAGAATTAATGCAAAGGGAGACAAAGGCTAGCGAATCGGACCAGGATGAATTATAGGGGGAAAAGAATTGAATAGCATCAGCATATATTTTGTAATTTATACAAAGAAAGGTCAGGAGTTGGCAGGGGGTGTGAAATAAATATTGAACAATGTTGCTGAAAGTGCAGAACTTTGGGGGACCCCAGAGAATAATAATAACCAATTTAAACATTAGAACCAATTCTCACCTGTTGGGTTCTATTTGATAAATAGAAGTGAAACAATTCAATAACAATCCCAGCATTACCCTACCATCTGTAAATGACTAAGAAAAATATTGTGATTGATGATATTGAAGGCAGCAGTTGTGTCAAGCAAAACCAGGATGTAATTATATTGGAATCAAAGCCGCGGATAATTGGTATCAAATGAGGATAATAATAACATTTCTGTGCTGAAGCCTTGTACTTGTGGATCAAAAAGTGAGTTATCAGTAACATGGTTGGTGAGTTGATGTACAACTACCAATCTGATGATTTTGGCAAGTGATGGTAAGGAAGATATTGGTCTAAAATTAGATACGTCAGTAGGGTCACCATTTGTTTTTTGTGGGATTGGAGTAATTGATGCACATTTAAGCATTCCTGGTAGTTTCCCAAAAGAGAGAGAGAGAAGTTGACAATTTCTTCCCCCTATTTGAACTTTTTCTCCTTGATCATATGAAGAAAGCTCAGAAAATGCTGAAAGAAACAGTATCTTTGTTATTTTTTTCAACATTTCCGCTAAAAAAGTAAATCTTTCCTTTTTACTTATTACCCCTTTCCATAAATTTTGTAGTACTCTGTCATATCCTCCTTAACTTAATTTAAATTAGTAGCAAGCAAAAGGCACTTTGAAACTTAATCAGAACTTTTAATTATCTTAAAGTGTCTTCTCAAGGCAAATTACCTTGTGACAGTAAAAAGTTTGTATTCCAGGTTTGTGTGTGCTCTTTAACTTCTAAGTTAGGTCGATTCATTATGCAAGTAAAATCTTTCAGATTACTTTTTTTTCTGTACAGTGAAAACAGATTGTTCAGCCAAAGTTGTGTTTTGTCTGCTCAGAGCATCATCAGACAACGGGTTGGTAATTATTCTTGCCATAAACAAGAAAAACAGTCTGAGCTGAAGAATTCATTTTCATTGAGCAGTGACTGTGAAGGTAAAAAATTATTCTGTTTATAAAGTTAAAAGGAGATGCCTTGGACATCATATAGCATATGCATGTATGTGTCACCCACACATTTTATATGCTGTATGTTTCTCAGCAGCAGATACATAATTTAAAGTAGTAGAATCTCATAATCAATGCAACCCTCAAATTTACATTAAGATTAGCTGCAATTGTTTTCTCTTGTAGAATCCAGATCATAAAAATTACTATTTTAATTTCACATTAAAAGGATCTTTTCGAATGATGTCATTTTTTTTCTCCCTTTCTCAGTTACTCTGCCTTCTAATAATAATCTTGAAGAACTAAGTCATAGTGATGCCAAGTAGTGAAATTTTGTTTAACTCTGTTATTGTATTTTATGTGTGTTCGGGAGTGTTAGGAGAGCGGTCCCATTTCTGAGGAGATTATGTGCCCTTGGACCACAGCACAACCCCAGAAGGCTCCAAGGTGGTACCGAGGCAGGCGGGACATGTCCAAGCCTGGGCTGAGACCAGGAAGCCAGGCCTCGGCTGGCCTGCACAGCCTGAGTGAGACCATGTAAGGTTGGTCTCTGAGTGGTCCTCTGACTACTCCAAGCCCTTTCGGACCTGCCGCTGGGAATGGTAAAGGCAGCAGGCTGGATAGGAGACAAGGGCAGATGAAGGCTCTGGAACATGGAGACATGAAGACTCAGATGAGAAACTTGAGCACGAAGATTCAGACGAGAAACTTGAGCATGAAGACTCAGATGAGAAGCTTGAGCATGAAGACTCAGGATCAAGGTTCAGGAACAAAGTCTAGTACTGAGTTGAGGCTATGACACAGCACACCCTACACAGCCCACCACAGGGCAGACCCATGGGACTGGTCGCGGACCATGCTTGAGTGCGAGGCAGACTCCAGATGAATACGTGGAAGTTGAGGCCGGAACATGGTGAAGATTCAGTAGATATCAATCACAAACAATACCCCAAAACACACCAAATGTATTCCAGTTACCAAACTGTGTCCAACAAAACAAAAAAATATTGGTTTAACTGGTCTAGATTTATTAGTGTAATAATCAAGCCATCAAGTTTTGTAGGCCCCTTACTCTTAGGGTCTGTGATCCACAACAGACTCAGTTCTGGTATAGGGTCACTTTAATTTATTTAAATTAACTTTTATGCATTTTTTTATTTTTATATTTTTGAATAAAATGCTGACGAACCACAGGTCTTACACCAATTTTGGCCACAAATTCCACTATATTTCAAGGAAGTCTTATGACTGATAATCACAAACAGTTACTCATCTGTTCGCTGTCCTTGTCCCATCCCAACACGATCGTGTTTCGGGCTAAAAAATTCCTGCTTCGGGGGATATCTCCTTTATATCCATTCATCCGTGGTTCTCCATTCGATCCATCATCGTTCCATCAGCTTGCTTTATATCAAATGGCTTTTCCTTAACTTTTGCGCGGTCTCCATTAAAAGCCGCTTAGGGGCTGATGAGTAAAGATGGCTGGCGCCATCTTTAAAGATGGCGCCGGCCATCCAGTGCTCCTACCATGTGACAGGGGCTGGCCAATGGCACGGATACCCTGTCACATGGTAAGGGCAAAGGGGCATCGGCGCCATTTTATTTTAGTGCAGCTGATGCCTGGGAACGGGAAATCATCCCCCGAGGCCCCCCTGGACCACCAGGAAATGTTAAAAGGTTTTGGGGGGGTCGATTTAAATGGTCAGGTGGGGTTTTTTTTAATCGGGCCATCGGCGCCATTTTAATTAGTGGCAGCCAAAATGGCACCGATGGCCCGAGAGCGGGAGATCGCGCCGGGACACCCCCCCCCCATTGGACCACCAGGTAATTTAACATTTTTTTTGGGGGGGGGGGTTTGGGAGGGTGGGGGAGGGTAAGGAATTGGTTTTAAAGGGTCGGGGTGGGTTTAGGGGTTGTTTTGGTGTGCCGGGTTTCCCGCCCTCCCCCAAATAATTCCCATGCCCTATTTAATGATTTAGGATGATTTATGACGATAAATGGGGGGCATTTGTATTGTATCGTGCACTCTGACGATTTAGGACGATTTTAAAATGATCTGACGATAATTTTAATCGTTCAAAAACGATTCACATCCCTACTATTGAACAGGACTTTCAGTGGACCCACCAGCAGATCTCTGAGCTCCCTCAGTATCCTGGGATGTAACTATCTGGCCACATGGCCTTGTCCACTTTCAGTTTACCTAGCTCTTCCCATATATTCTCTTATATAAATGTAGTTTTATCTACCCCATCCCCATGTGCGGTCCTGTCATCCCGCAATGTTCCTTCTGTGAACACCAGATTGTTTAATATTTCTGCCATTTCTTCATCCCTCTCCACACATTCGGGCGGATTTTCAAAACCCTGCTCGCCGGCGCGCCTATTTTCCATAGGCCGCCGGTGCGCGCAGAACCCCGGACGCGCGTAGGTCCCGGGGTTTTCGGAAGGCGGCGTGTCGGGGGGCGGGGCCGAACGACGTGGTGTTTTGGGGGCGGGCTGCACCCTCCGGAACCACCCCCGGGTCCGGTCTTGGTGCGCCAGCAGCCCGCTGGCGCACGTGGATTTACGTCTCCCTCCGGGAGGCGTAAATCCATGGATAAAGGTAGGGGGGGGGGGTTTAGATAGGGCCGGGGGGGTGGGTTAGGTAGAGGAAGGGAGGGGAAGGTGAGGGGAGGGCGAAAGAGAGTTCCCTCCGAGGCCACTCCGATTTCGGAGCGGCCTCGGAGGGAACGGAGGCAGGCTGCGCAGCTTGGTGCGCGCCGGCTGCCCAAAATCGGCGCGCCTGCTGCGCCTGCTGCGCGCCTGCTGCGCCTGCTGCGCAAACAAAAGTACGCGATCGCGCAGTTTTTCAAAATCTACCCCATTACCCCTTGTCTCCTTTCAATTTCACTATAATCACTTCAGGCCTCCAGTCTTTGATATATCAGAAAAATGTTTTGCATCTCGCTTTACAGCTCTGACAATCCTTTCTTTTGCTTGACTCTTTGCTTTCCTGAATTCTTTCTTTGTCTCCCTCAATTTTACCAGATATTCCTCCGTGTGTTCTCTTTTTGGGATCCTTTATATTTTTTGAATGCTGTTCTTTTAGCCTTTATTTTAGCCTCCTCTTTTGAAAACTAGATTGTTTTTTTGTAACTCTTATTTCTTTATCTGTCTAAATGGAAAAACCAGCATTTTAGCATTATTTGGCTAACTTTAAGATAGCTGGGAATTTTAGTTGCGCTTCTGTGCCAGTGAAGATCCCAGCTAAATTAGCCAGAAAAGTGTGTGCAGCTAACTTGCCGAGTCACACAGCAGCTAAATATGAACTACATAAAAAAACCTAAAGGATACATGTATAACACATTGTTAGTGTGTGAACATCTAGCTTATGTATGCTGTCACAACTTTTTACGCATATGCTTTGCGAGATTAAGTGCAGTTTAAGTGTAGGAGCTTTGTTGTGAGGATCTGAAAATGAGATGTATGGGCAGAACAAGAGAGAATTAGACAAAAATTCAAGATAAGTTATATACAGAGAAAAGAAAATGAAGCAAATTTAGCATACATACAGCAGTTAGTAGGATGCTTTCCTATACTGTTCTGAAGCAAGATACTGCTTTATTCCATGAAATTAGAATCTCTTTAATCAAGTTCAGACTATAGATAGGAATTTACAATGCAGAGTGGATCTGTGTGAAAAGCAGATTTATATTTATATATATATATATATATATATATATATATATATATATATATATATATATATATATATATATATATTCTTTAGCCCAGAAAGAATAAATAAAGGACAACTAAACTTGGGGTCAGTTGATGGAGCACTATTGTGCCTTCTACCTGCATAGCAGAGATCAATAAAGTTGTCTGTTTGGAACAATAATCACAGACCTCAGAACTCTCTCTTTTCAGAATACCTAACTCAAATGGACTAGAATTGATAAGCAACCATAATTCATTTGGATTAATAGCAGTGGAGTCACTTTCAAGACATGGGGGTAATTATTGCAAAGCATCTGGGATCTGGATAATACTGGAATAAATCTTAAATTAATTGGAGGCAGTTGCCAGAAGTTAACGGTTGAATGTAACAGCACTGGAGCAACCATCCTATGACTGAGGAAGAAAGATAAAAGAAATTGCCACCTGGCTGTTATTGTATATGGAGAAGTTGCTGACAAATGTGCCAGTTGTGGTTTACACAATGATATTTGTAATTATTAAACATTATTAAAGACAGGATTTATGGTACTTGTCCTCAGCATGGTACTTCCCAGTCCAGGTATAAGTATAGGAAAAGCATACACATTCTTCCCTACTAATAATCCTTTGTACCTCTTGCTCTCTATGAAATGAATCAGGACCCTTGCAGTAAATCCTTGTGGCTGACAACATTCATAGTAAAGTTGGCAAATATGCGCATAAATTACACCAGTTTTCAAAGCGGCCTTACAAGTGTAAGTTTGCTTTAAAAATGATTCCTCCATTACCCACATGTTCTACTCTTCTAGGTCGGATACGGTATTCGTGCATAAAACCACATGAACACAGATAAAAAGCAAATATTCACACCAATACAAATGAAAAGCCAACTGCCTCCCCGAATACTCCTTGATTGCCATCCCACCCCATGACATCAGTGTTCCCACATCAAGTTACACCTGCTAATGCAGCTGTACAAAATTTCAAGAAAATTTACATGCATACATTTTCAAGATCAAAAGTATGCACATAAGGCCAAACCCCTCCCAAACTCTGTCCCCAGGAAACCCTCTGGGTTAACTTATGCCCGGACATGATATATACGCACAAATTTACCCGCATTTTAGCAGAGCAAGTTTATAAAAATGTAAAAACATTTCTATGCATAAAATATTGTTTTACCTGTAGAAGTCTCTTGAAAATTACACTCCCTAAGTTTCCCTAAGTTCCAGCTAGCAAAGTGCAATATAATATTCCCTTAGATTAACACACATTCTTCTACCGGGGGGGGGGGGGGGGGAGTGCAAGAGCAATTTTCAAACTGTCTGGTTAAATGCAAAGTTCACTGGTGCTTTGTTTCTGAGGACCTTGTACCTTACTTTAAAAAAAAAAAAAGTATATATGAAAATTTCTATGTGACCTGCAGGCTTTTCCATCAATTTTTTGGTGCAGGTAAAACTTCTATGGAAAATTACACATGAAGAATTGAAAAATCTCTATGCGTTATTTTCCTATCCTTAACCAAAAGCACACCCCCTGGGTTTGGCCCTGATCCGGGGCTTCCATTAGGTAAACGAGGCAATTTCCTAGAGCAGGAAACTTTTTTTTGGAGGGTGGGGGAGAGGCTGTAAAATCACCGGCAAGAAAGGTTACTGTTCTTCCTCAGTTAATTTCTTCCATTGACAGTATACTATTGAAAATAAATGTGCCTTTTTCTTGCATGTCAATGTTTATGTGTTTGTGTATTTATTTATTAGTCACCTGGTGACAAACTCTAGGTGACTTAAAAAAGATATGTACATAATCCAAACAATAAAATCAGAAATAAAATTACCATACATATAATAATCCAAATACATAGGACTAATAATGCCAAGTAAAACAAAACTTGATAAAACAGCAATCACAAAACAATCCCTAAAGAAATTAAGCATCGATTATGCAAAGGCAAGTCAGAACAGGTGTGTTTTCACCTGAGCAAACATCAAGTAAAACCAGGACATATTCAAGGCCATTATCCAGACCTCTCCTAATAGTGGAAAGTAGAAGAAGCTCAATGCTAGGCAATTTCCAAAAATCAAACTGATAATGGTCCAGTACTTGGTGATGTTCAAGAAAATCATTAAGTTGTGATAACATTGAGGCCTGTGATGCTGGCCTGTGTTCTGGGATGCTGGAAAGATTGTTCTTTATTGAAAGTTTTCTTTTGGTGGGAATACAGTATGCCTTATACATAAGTATGAGATTGCTGCTGCAGACAAAATTGTAATAGCACAAATTTGGAATCTTGTACAAGATATATTGCTGACCACTGATTGACACTTCTCCTTTGTTTTCCATGCCATCGTATTATTATGGTTTTGTCACCTAGAGTTTGTCACTTTGTCACTTTGACTTTTTTGACTGGGTAACCAAGGATTTGGATCGAGGAAGAGCGCTCGATATCATATACTTGGATTTCAGCAAAGCTTTTGACACGGTTCCACACAGGAGACTGGTGAATAAAACGAGAAGCTTGGGAGTGAGTGCCGAGGTGGTGACCTGGATTGCAAATTGGTTGACGGACAGAAGACAATGTGTGATGGTAAATGGAACCTTCTCTGAAGAGAGAGCGGTTTTAAGTGGTGTACCGCAAGGATCGGTGTTGGGACCGGTCCTGTTCAATATCTTTGTGAGCGACATTGCGGACGGGATAGAAGGCAAGGTTTGTCTTTTCGCGGATGACACTAAGATCTGCAACAGAGTGGACACGTCGGAAGGAGTGGAGAGAATGAGACGGGATCTAAGGAAAATGGAGGAGTGGTCAAAGATATGGCAGCTGAGATTCAATGCCAAGAAGTGCAAAGTCATGCATATGGGGAGTGGAAACCCGAATGAACTGTATTCGATGGGGGGGGGAAAGGCTGATGTGCACGGAGCAGGAGAGGGACCTTGGGGTGATAGTGTCAAATGATATGAAGTCTGTGAAACAATGCGACAAGGCTATAGCAAAAGCCAGAAGAATGCTGGGCTGCATAGAGAGAGGAATATCGAGTAAGAAAAGGGAAGTGATTATTCCCTTGTACAGGTCCTTGGTGAGGCCTCACCTGGAGTACTGTGTTCAGTTCTGGAGACCGTATCTACAAAAAGACAAAGACAAGATGGAAGCGGTACAGAGAAGGGCGACCAGGAAGGTGGAGGATCTTCATCGGATGACGTACGAGGAGAGATTGAAGAATCTAAATATGTACACCCTGGAGGAAAGGAGGAGCAGAGGCGATATGATACAGACTTTCAGATACTTGAAAGGTTTTAATGATCCAAAGACAACGACAAACCTTTTCCGTAGGAAAAAAATCAGCAGAACCAGGGGTCACGATTTGAAGCTCCAGGGAGGAAGATTCAGAACCAATGTTAGGAAGTATTTCTTCACGGAAAGGGTGGTGGATGCCTGGAATGCCCTTCCGGAGGATGTGGTGAAGACCAGAACTGTGAAGGACTTCAAAGGGGCGTGGGATAAACACTGTGGATCCATAAAGTCAAGAGGCCGCCAATGAAGAGTGGGTGACTCGCCAGAATGATGGCTAATGCCTGGAGACAATACCCTTATTCAATAAACGTACACATGCTTACTGTGACTCCAACATCATTCTAGCTTCAACAGCAAGAGGAAATGTGAAATAAAGGATCTGCACTCACAAAGGGGGGAGTAGCTGGCTTGTTACGGCGGTTACTACCCCAAACCAAATAAGCCTGTTACTTCAATTTCTATGCAAATACAGCATAGTTCTCTGCTTCAACGGCAGGGGAGAAGAAAAAACTGATACTACACACATCCAGCAGAGCTCTCTGCTTCAACGGCAGGGGAGAAGAAAAAAGGGTTCGCACTCACAAAGCGGGGAGTAGCTGGCTTGTTACGGCGGTTACTACCCCAAACCAAATGTGCCTGATACTTCACTTTCGATGCATATCCAGCATGGCTCTCTACTTCAACAGCATGGGAGAAGAATAAACTGATACTTCAAGCATATCCAGCATAGCTCCCTGCTTCAACAGCAGGGGAGAAGAAAAACAACCAATAAGGGCTGTATAACATAGTCTGGGTAAAACAAATAAGCATGGGTGTAGCTTGCTTATTGCGGCGGTTACTACCCCTACTACCCCTAACTTATCAGCTAGATATTCACTTGGATGCAGCTCCATCACTGCTTTCTACATTAATGGTGGGGGTGGAAGGGAAATAGAACCAAGAGCTAAGAGAAACAGATAAGTATGAGAGAAAAAAGTGTGTGAAGCTTGCTGGGCAGACTGGATGGGCCATTTGGTCTTCTTCTGCCGTCATTTCTATGTTTCTATGTTTCTATGTATGACATATTTAATCGTATCCATTTATCTCTTCCTTAGAATGTACCTGTCAGATGGAGGATCCAGCTTGGTTATGCTCCTTGTAATTGTTTTTGTTTTGCTTTACTGATGTACCAATAAAAATGATTGAATAACAATACAAAAAAAACAAACTGCTGAAAGATTTAGGGGGTGGAGGAGGAAATATCTATAGTTCATTTTAGTTCACTTCCCCTGACAATGCATCCACAGTGGAATCTCAGTCTATATTTCTACTGTTGTGCCAGCTTCGTCTCACTTTTTGGTATGAGACCAACAATTCATCAACACAACTTTGGTCCTCTTACCCCTTTTATCATGCTTTTTTTTCAGAACTTAATCCAGTCCTATGAAGCAGTTCATAGTATGACTCTGTCCCACCTGGGCTGTGCTGTCCTACTTCCCATGCAGCTGAATCAATTATTCCTGCAGAACCAATTGCTTCACACAGCAAAACCTCTCCAGCAATTTGTAGTATCTCTCCCCTACATTTTGGACTCACTAGGCTGTCTTTGCTAGTTTACCTTCCCTTCTGTCATCTTGTTTAAGGCCCTATGGGCTCAGCTGTCTCAGTTTTTAATACCATTGAGCAGTGGCACCAGGTCCTTCTTTTTTGTCTTAGAGAAGCAGGGATTTTTGGGTTGGTCCTTGACTGGTTTAGCACTACTTACCTTACGGGAAGGTCTCAGCAAGTCTATTTTTCATCTCAGTGTTCTTGCTGGCATCATCACGGTCTGACTCTAGTGAGGCAGTGTCCATTTTGCATTAATGCCATAAAGGCTTGGATGTCTCACAATAGGCTTGCCCTCAATCTGTCTAAAACAGAACTGATTTTGTTATCTAGAAAGTCAGTCTGTGGCTGGCACTTTACTCCCCAATTGCCCACTGCTTGAAAAACCTGGGTGTGCTGATTAACTCTAAACTCTCCTTTCAGTCCCAATTTAAGGCTATTTTGCACAATGGGTTCTTCAAGTTGAGTGATTTGAGGTCGCAAACCTCTCCTTGAACCATCAGATTTTTGTACAGGGCTTCAGGCTTTCATCTTTTCCCTACTGGACTACTGTAACTCTTTGTTGGCTTGCAATTATGTTGTTTTGTGATTATGTTTAAATCATTGCAGATTTTACAGAATGCTGCTGATAGATTGATTCATAGTAGCAATATTTGGGATCATATTACCCCTGTTTTGATCAGCCTTCATTGGCTACCAGTTGCTTATCATATTAAGTATAAAATTGCTACTCTATTTCTGAAGCTTATTGCCTTTGATTCAGTATCTTGAGTGAATGCCATGCTCCATCTGTATAATCCTATGCCTGCCTTGTGCTCTTTTCAGTGAGGGTTGTTGGATGTTTTATCTGTGCATTGTATGCATCTTGTGGAGACAAGGGAACAAGCCTTTTTGGTTGCTGCCCCAGTCCTCTGGAATTCATTACATGCTGAATTGCATCTTACCACTTGCACCAAAACATGCAAGTCTCAGGTAGACAATTACGCAGGTGTTCAGAAGGTCCCGTAGCACCTCGTTCATTAGGTGCTGGAACACCGCCGGGGCATTACATAAGCTGAAAGGCATCACAAGATATTCGTAATGCTCGTCTCTGGTATTAAAAGCGGTTTTCCACTCGTCTCCGGGACAAATCCTGACTAAGTTGTAAGCACTTTGCAAATCCAACTTTGTAAAAATCTTTGCTCCCTGGAACCTATCGAGGAGCTCCGGAATTAGCGGGAGTGGGTAGCGGCCCCGCTTAGTAATAGAATTAAGCCCTCGATAGTCAATACACGGTCTCAGCGAGCCGTCCTTCTTGCTAACAAAGAAGAAGCCTGCCCCTGCAGGTGACTTGGACGGGCAAATAAACCCCTTGGCCAGGTTTTCAGATATATATTCAGACATGGCCCGGGTTTCAGGTAATGACAGGGGATATACCCTTCCTCTAGGGGGCATAGTTCTGGGTAGCAGGTCTATGGTGCAGTCATATGGGTGGTGCTCTGGAAGGATCTCCACCTTGGTCTTGGAGAAAACGTCCGTGAAGTCCTCATAAGGTGCCGGAGGACTAAGGGCAAAGTGCATCAACGGAAGTCCGGGAGCCTTAGGCACCTTCATACAATTGGCAAGACAGAAGGGGCTCCACTTAACAATCTGTAGAGTATCCCACTGAATCATGGGCGAGTGCTTCTGGAGCCACGGCAACCCTAGTACTACAGGGTGGATGGCCTTCTCCAACACTAAGAAGGCTATCTCCTCCAAATGGATCGCCCCGGTGCGGACAGTAATGGGTGCCGTGGACATCATGATGGGGCCTGGAAGGAGCGTCCCCTGGATGGAGGTAATTCATAACGGGACCTCCCGTCTATGCGTGGGAATCCGCAACTGGGAGACTAAGTCCTGCAAGATGAAATTAACCCCTGCTCCCAAATTCAGAAATGCAATTGTCTCAATAGACCCTCCAGGGTATTCCAGGGTAATAGGCACAGTACATTGAGGAGCTGTAGCACAGCCTAGGAAGAGCTCCTCCCGACCTCCTAGGCTTTGGCGTTTTCCACGCGCTCCTGGCAGAGTGCCAAGAAAATGGCCTTTCTGGCCACAATACAAGCACAGTCTCAACGAATGACGATGTTGTCTTTCTTCAGCAGAGAGCGGGGCACGTCCCAGCTGCATAGGTTCGCAAGTGGGGACGTCTGGGCGAGAAGTCTTAGGAGAAGACATGGGTCTCACAGAAACAGAAGTGGGGATGTGTCGGGACGACTGCTGCTCCTTGGCCCTTTGTTGTAGGTGGCGATCAATGCGAGCAGCCATCTCTATCAAGGCGTTGAGGTTCTCCGGCTGATCTCGGGCAGCAATTTCATCTTTAATACGTCCGGATAGACCCTCCAAGAAGATGGCCTTAAGGCTACCATCCTGCCAACCTACTTCCTGGGCTAAAGTTCGGAACTCCATAGCATAGTCTGCCAAGGAGCAGTTCAGACGTAGCCGTAGCTACTCGGGCTGGCTCATCGAAAGCCTGTCGGAAGTTCGAGATGAACTGTTGTAAATCCACTAGCGAGGAATCATGTTCCCAAAGGGGGGAGGCCCATACCAAGGCCTTCCCATCAAGCAGGGACAGGATATAGGCTACTTTCACTGCATCCGTGGGGAACTGCCGAGGCAGCAGGGAGAACCGTATGAAACATTGGTTTAGGAAGCCGCGGCAGGTCCTTGTATCTCCAGCGTAGCGAGAGGGTGCCGGTAGTTGAGTCATGGAGGAGCCTTGTCCCTCAAGTGCTGATTCTGAGGCGGGCGGAACCTTGGCATCCAAGCGAGCAGTTAACTCCCCTACAGAACCAGTGAGGACATCAAGGTACTGCTGTTGATACTGCAGCTGCTGGGCCAACCCTGGAAGATCCAGGGGACCAGGCGCATCCACCGAGTCCATGGCCTTGCAATCTGTTGTGGAGTCTCAGTTTAGTGGACCCTTGGGCCGACCTGCAAGAGACTGGGAAAGGTGTTCAGCTATCTCTATGTAAACACAGGCAGGGTGGCAGATGTCAGGCAGGATGTGGACGATTCTCTTCACCCTGGAAGCTGGTGCTCCCCCGGGAGGAGCCCAGCCACTGGGACTTAGGTGAGGTTTCACCCCTGGAAGCCAGAGCCCCCCTGGGAGGAGCCTGTAGGAGCCTGGCTGCTGGGACTTGGGCGAGTGGTGGAACCGAGACAGGAGCAGGCAGGCTGGTGAACTGGAACCGGAGAGAACTGTAGCTGGACTCGGGAACTGGAACCAGACTGGAACAGTAGCAAGACTCGGGTACTGGAACCAGGCAGGAACTGTAGCAAGACTTGGGTACTGGAACCAGGCAGGAACTGTAGCAAGACTCGGGAACTGGAACCAGGTAGGAACTGTAACAAGATCAGGTACTGGAACCAGGCAGGAACTGTAGCAAGACTCGGGTACTGGAACCAGGCAGGAACTGTAGCAAGCAGGCAGGAACCAGGCAGGTACGGAGCGAGTTCAGGAAGGCAACCCACTCTGGGGCACGGAGCAACTGGGAACCGTAAGGTAACCCTGTTGCAAGGAGAAGACTGAGTGTCCGCGGCCAGCTTATCAAGGCCGCAGCGTCTGATGTCAGGAATTGAGCAGAGTCACCAATGGCGGGGAATGGGCCTAGAAAGGTGTCCAACTTGTGCATGTGTGCGCCTAGGAGCAGGGCGTCCATCGGAGGTTCCCCAGCGGCGTTGCCCCCACGGGGATGCCGCCGAACAGGCCGCAAACTTTGCCAACAGAAGCGGGAACGGGTCCAGGAACGTGGAGGTAAGGGCCTGGTTGCGGCACTCGTGACCGGGAACGTAACAGCGGCGACCAGAATTGTACACAGTACTTAAGGTGCGGTCTCCCCATGGAGCGATACAGAGGCATTATGACATCCTCTGTTTTATTCACCATTCCCTTCCTAATAATTCCTAGGGATGTGAATCGTTTTAGGACGATTAAAATTATCGTCCGATAATTTTAATATCGTCTTAAACCGTTATGGAACACAATACAATACAGATTCTAACTATTTATCGTTATAAATCGTTAGAATCGTGAGCCGGCACACTAAAACCCCCTAAAACCCACCCCCGACCCTTTAAATTAAATCCCCCACCCTCCCGAACCCCCCCCCCCCCAAATAACTTAAATAACCTGCGGGTCCAGCGGCGGTCCGGAACGGCAGCGGTCCGGAACGGGCTCCTGCTCTGAATCTTGTCGTCTTCAGCCGGCGCCATTTTCCAAAATGGCGCCGAAAATGGCGGCGGCCATAGACGAAAAAGATTGGACGGCAGGAGGTCCTTCCGGACCCCCGCTGGACTTTTGGCAAGTCTCGTGGGGGTCAGGAGGCCCCCCACAAGCTGGCCAAAAGTTCCTGGAGGTCCAGCGGGGGTCAGGGAGCGATTTCCCGCCGCGAATCGTTTTCGTACGGAAAATGGCGCCGGCAGGAGATCGACTGCAGGAGGTCGTTCAGCGAGGGTTTCCGGCGCCTCGCTGAATGACCTCCTGCAGTCGATCTCCTGCCGGCGCCATTTTCCGTACGAAAACGATTCGCGGCGGGAAATCGCTCCCTGACCCCCGCTGGACCTCCAGGAACTTTTGGCCAGCTTGTGGGGGGCCTCCTGACCCCCACGAGACTTGCCAAAAGTCCAGCGGGGGTCCGGAAGGACCTCCTGCCGTCCAATCTTTTTCGTCTATGGCCGCCGCCATTTTCGGCGCCATTTTGGAAAATGGCGCCGGCTGAAGACGACAAGATTCAGAGCAGGAGCCCGTTCCGGACCGCTGCCGTTCCGGACCGCCGCTGGACCCGCAGGTTATTTAAGTTATTTGGTGGGGGATTTAATTTAAAGGGTCGGGGGTGGGTTTTAGGGGGTTTTAATGTGCCGGTTTTTCGATTTTTCGATATTTTTCGATTTTTAACGATTTTTCACGATATTTTACCCCCCCAAACGGCAACAATACGATTCCCTCCCCCTCCCAGCCGAAATCGATCGTTAAGACGATCGAGGACACGATTCACATCCCTAATAATTCCTAACATTCTGTTTGCTTTTCTGACTGACACAGCACACTGAGCCGACGATTTCAAAGTTTTATCCACTATGACGTCTAGATCTCTTTCCTGGGTGATAGCTCTTAATATCCATAACTATATAAGAGATGGAAGTCAGAAAAAGATAGCCCTTAGGACCAGCCACAGAAAATATTCCAAATACCCTCTTGAAACATTAAGAAGAAAAAGAATAAAAAATTAATGTGCTACGTAATGACATTGCAATCAGGAGAGAAAAACAGTTGATTGAGTTTGCAGATGGTAAAGCACAAACGTCCATATAAAAAGAAAAATAGTAAGGAATTCCAGCAGTATACAAATTCTAGTCAATATTCAGATTAAACCACTGAGGAAAAAATAAAAATGGTTCCCATGTCCAATGCACTAATAAAAGACCAGTTTGTCAAGAAAAGTAATATTTGTCCCAATTAGTGGTACATGGCATTGTCTGACCCAGAAAGCCAAGCAAATTGAAGAAAGAAATCTAGTACTGAAGAACTGGTTTCAGTGCAATTAGTTGAGAAGGTAGGGAGAAAAAGTGGTGCCAAAATTCAATGCAGCAATGTGATCAATGGACAGACATCTTGACAGAGACACATGCAGCAAGAAATTTGGGCAATTTCGCCAGATCAGTATAGTTTTGGGTGACATTACTTTAGGTCATTTTCATTCCTGCCTGGTAATAGATTTCATATTGTACCCCTAATCATTTCAACTGTGGTTGCATAGCAAGGAATTGTTTCCGGCATACTATGGTAGACTTTGCTAAATCTACAACTATCAACAGCTGAAGCCTAAGCCAAGTTAGCGGTGCATTGGTTTTTGCAGTTTGTAAAATGGTAAGGGCCTGTGGGTATCACAATCTAAGTGCGATACTCTATTTTCAACCTCGTCTTCTCTATGATGAAAGGATATAAGCTGGGTGGTAATGGTAGTTACTTTCTGTTTGAAACCCTGGACTGCTTCATTATACATTTTTAACGTTTAAGATAAGAAGTTCAGCCATTACAGGAGCTAGAAGCTCTTGAATTTCCTTAGCAGGCATCATCTTAGAAGGGATCCAATTTTGATCTCTTTACACTACTTGAGAGCATAAAAACAGAATCTATTTTGTGTTGCTTACCTCTGGACATATTCAGCTCTGTGAAGAAAAAAAGAGAGTCAATAGTACAGTAATGATGCCGTATTTCAAAAGTTGTGCTTGAGCAGAGTCTCTATGCAGCCATCTTGGTCAGTACCTCAGCCATGCCACCTTTCAGCAGTTTTGAGAGAATACTTCAGAGTCAAAAAGGAAGGCTAAGTTCTGACAGTGTTCTGAAGAATTTGTCACAGCTGGAAAGTACAAACTTCACAATAGATTTTGATTATTTTCATTTTCCAAAGTCAATGAACATAGTGAATGTGATGTTAGGGGTACAGGAACCTGTCAGCTACTGTGTACCTTGTGTCTCCCTCCAGAATTCCTGCTGGGACTGGCAGGGCTACAGACAGTTCTCCCTATTGCTTCCTATACCCACACACAAGCTGAATAGTTCAGGAATGAAAACATATTTTATCTAAAGAATTAGACTTTTATTTGTCAGAATTTGCAGGCTTAGCATTAGAAAAAGATAATAGTAGATATCTCTAGCATCCTTGCTTCTGAGCACCATTTTATACTAAAGAAAGATCTGTATCTTTACTGGCTTTAAACATGCCATAAACCTTAGCCTATATAAGTATTAATACAGGTACTAACTGACTAGCCCCACCCACCTCAGGAGATTCCCCTCTGTTTACTGGTAAAGCAGTTACTGGCTGGAGATATCAGGGATCATCTCAAGGGGAAAGTTTATTTCCTTGTTTCTGGTATTGGTTGGCTGAAGAGTATATCTTTCCTACTGGCCATCTTGGACTGCTTCTAGTAACAAGGCAGGGCTTCCCACTCACCCATCTCCCAGTTATGCCCGGTCATCTTTCTTTACCATGAGGGTTCAGGGGTTAGCTTCATGTTATCAGCCTCTTTCATACAGTCAGCTCTTCCTCCTCCTACCCCCTGTTTGCACCTTTAAATACTAGCCATAGTCATTTAGTGGGCAAATAGTGTCATCTCTGCATTGCAAGTCGCTGTCCTCCCCCTTCTCCAGGGGGCCCACTCCTTCTGCCACATCTTGTCATGTCTTGACCCGCGCTGTCTTGCCATCTCAGCAATTTCTTCCTTTCAGGTGCTTCCCCTTCATCTCTGGGGGTCTTTGAACTGGTCCAATGAAGGATCCTTGGACAGCTATGGTTTTCCTTGGGGATTAAGTTGTCTTTCTCCTCGCTGCCCTGATTGCTTAGGGCTGCTTACTTTTTATTTCAGCAAGCTGATCTTGATAATCTGGTTAGCATTGTTTCAGGCTGGTCAAAGTTCTTATCTGGTTTCTTTCTGTTGAGATGGTGTCTTTGCTTCAAAATACATGTCAGTGTCCATCTTTTATAGTCTCTGTCTCTTTGCAGCTGAGATTCATGTTTTATTCCAGTAGTAAAACATTGGATATCTCCCTACAATACTTAGAGCAAATTTAGGTAAAGTCAATAATGCATAGGTTAAGTAACCAATTTATTTACATGATGCCTTGTCTCTGAATAAAGGATTTAAAATATTTAAATGCTTATTGAATAAAGTAATTTATTAAAAATGTCTTAGATAGCATCTGCTTCTTCCAGTGGATATGTTTCAGAAATGTTTTGGTGGTAATGATCAGTATGTGCTCTAATATATGATACATCAGAAAAAAAAAGTTCAGCGGAAATAGCATTAGACACTAATTTTAGTGCAGTGGTTTCTCAGCTCAGTCAAGTTTTCAGGAATTGCACAATGAGTTTGCATGAGACAGGTTTGTATGCATGGCATCCATTTGTATGCAAATCTGTCTCATGAATATTCATTGTAGATATACTGAAAACTTACCTGGCTGGGTGTCTCAAAGATTGGGTTAAAAACCACTGATTTAGTGAAACACCAAGTGGTTTCTTAGGGATTGATATGGAAGAGAAGGATACCCTTTTGTGTTTAAGAATTACAGAATGAATTCTACAATAGGGACATGTTTTTAACTGTTGAATTATACACTAGAAACTATTCAGATCTATATATTATTTTTGTGAGCTCTTAAGTGTCTGTATCCTGTAGGTAAGTTGCTGTAACATTTCTGAACAGTTTCACCATTTGATAGACCAGTAGTATTCTCATAATACTACATTTTTTTTACCTGGTTTATTTCATTAATCCTTGCTGGAAGCAAGCAATTAAATCTAGCTAGGTGTTCTTTGTTAAAAACCATGTATTTTATCAACTGATATAACATCTGACATCTCCTCTACTTTGAGTAGGGCTTCCAAGTTCAGATCTGGCACTCTTGTAATCTGACGTGCTGCCAGATGAATTGGCTGCTAGTGCTAATAGCATCCTACAGTGTTTTTGTTAATTATCTTCCGATATTATTTGATGCAGAGCTCAGCCTTTCCAAAAGAACAGGCAGATTTAAAGAGGCAGAATTAATTAAAACTGTTCATTGCAGAATGTTTTGTTGAGCTACAGTGTACAAGGATTAATCCCTACTTCCCAAATTCATATTATAGTTATACTTGGCAGAAGTGGGCTCACCCTTTGATGTCTCTATTGTCCTCCTCAGAATAACACTGAGTTCTTTCTTGGACATTCATCATCTTCTTGCTTAAGTATGCTTTATTGTCAATAAATGAGGGGGGAGGGAGGAGCAGAGGAAAATTCAAGATTACAGTAGCCTGAACACACTGATTGCACATCCTGCATCTTCCATCTCTTTGTTTTCTTTTATGATCGTCTTGAAATATTTTTCAACATGGGGGAAGCATAAAGGAAAACCTGGAATTATCCTCTGAGTTTGTGAAGTGCTATGGAGTATTTTTTGGAACAGTCAGGTACTGTTGAAGAACTTAGTGGGTCTTTGGAGCCTTGGAGTCTGCGTGAGAACCCCAAGAACTTGGACTTGGGACAAGTTTGAGGACATTGGCTCCCCCTCTTCCAGCTGCATTTTGTGGCAAAGCTCTTCCAGGAACTGCTGCACAGCAATCACTGGCCTTCAAGACAGAAATAAAGTGCACTACTAGTGAAGAGAGCTCCTAAATAACTTGGATATCTGAAGTGAAGATGCCAAGGGAAGAATTATTGATGAAGTGGCTGTTAGGGGAATGCTAACTAGGCAGGAGAACATTGTGCACTGGAGGCTCTAGTTTGTTCCAGCCTTCTGGAGTGCTTAAAGTTCCCAGATGGTACAAGAGGAACCTCTGCATGGATTCTAGGTAGTCCAAGAAATGAATGACTTGGGACAGGTCTAGGTGCAATTATTCACATTGGCTGTGCTATCTCAAGTAGTATCAATGATTTCACACTATTATCTGTCAGATAATGTCCAGTTGGTATGCTATTAGTGTAACAGGGATTCAAAAGGTTTTGACATGTTCCTGAAAGAAAAGTTCATAAACCATTATTAAGGTAGACTTGGGGAAATCCATAGCTTATCCCTGGGATAAGCAGTAAGGATGTGAATTCCTTTAAAACAACATTGCAAAATGTGACAAATAAGGCTAATTCATTTTGGGCGGGCCACAAAACAAATCGAGGGCCCTTGAATGAAACAAATCTTAATTGTTGCTTTGTTTTAAACTAATGATTCAGCCTAGGTCTAGGCCTGAAACCGAGGACTCACCTAGGGCCAAGGCACAAAGCAGGAGCCATGACCTAGGGCAGAGACCCAAATCGGAGGCCGTGGCCTATGCCTGAGCATAAGCACAGTCTGATGCCAGGCCCTCATCTGAGACCCCCAAAAATCAACAACAACAACAAAAAAACATATCCATTGGAGTTAATTTACTCTGGTGCATTCACCCCAGTGGACAGTGCCATTTGGCTTGCAATTGCTGAAGAAAGAAGAGCAGGAAGAAATGGCTCTGAGGCTTGAACTTGACCCTGGGAGAGGGGCTAGGCATTGGACTTGGCCTCCTGGCTGAGGCCCTAGCATTGGGCCTGGGTCCAGGCCTAAGCAACAGCTTCAGAACCTGGCCTCTGGTTCGGGTTGTGGCATCAGGCCTGGATCCAGGCCGAGGCTCTGGCATCAAGACCTGGCCTCTGGGCCAGGTTGATGCATCGGGCCTGTCTACAGGCTGAGGCCCTGGCATCAGGACCCAACATCGGGACCAGATCACGGTGTCGGGAATGAAAACTGGCCCTGGCATAAACCGAGTCCCTGGCATCAGGACCTGGCTCCAGGCCAGGTCGCAGCATTGGCCTGAATATGGCCTGAAGTCCAAGAGTTGGGACATGGCTTCTGGGCTGGATCACAGCATTGAGGCTGGGTCATGGCCGAGGCCCTGGCATTGGTAGCTGGCCTCTGGGCCAAGTCTGGTATTGGTCCTAGGTTCGGGCCGCATCCTAGGCCGAAGCCCCAGCATTGGGACCTGGCCTCTGAGTCATGGCATTGCATCAGGCCTGAGTCCAGGCCGAGGCCCCAGTGTTGGGATCCAGCCACCGGGTCAGGCCGAAGCCTCAGCCTTGAGTAGGCTGAAGTCACAGTGAGCTACTGCACCCTCAGCTTATGCAAGGCTGATGCTTTGGCCTGGGCCTAGGCCAAAGCCGGTAGATCCCCACTGGACCAGGTAAGTGAGGGCCAGAGGGGATCTTGACCCTGGCAGTTTTTCGGGTGGGTGGGCAGGAGGCCCTAGAGGGCCTAGTTTTCATTTTTTGGCTGTTTTTTTGATTTTTTTCTAAATTGTTTGTTTCATTTTTTTCTCATGAACGTTAATCAATCAAAAAATCCACAAAAATTAAATTTGTAGGAAAAAACCCTCCTGAAAATAAGCCAAAAATTAAAAAAAAAAATTTTCCTGGACATCCCTAATAAGCAGGATGTAATCTATCAACCTTTTGGGATCTTGTCAAGTACTTATGACCTGGATTGGCCACTGTTGGAATCGGGATACTGAGCTTGATGGACCTTTGAATGACTAGGTATGACAAGTTTTATGTTCTTATGGTAATTTACAGTTACAGGATACTATGCTGGGGCAACTGAGAAGTTGGTTTCCTTGGTCTATGCTTGCAACATCACATTAATTAAAGACATAATAGTATGGCAAAGACTAAACATTTGTGAAATGTTGCTTAGAGTAAAAATCAGAAATTTATTAACTTCACATGATCCTTCTTAGTGTTTGGGTAATTGCCAGGTTCTTGAGGCCTGGTTTTTGGCCTCTGTTGGAAACAGGATGCTGGGCTTGATGGACCCTTGGTCTGTCCCAGCATGGCAATTTCTTATGTTCTTATGTTCTTAACACTGTTTCATGAGTTGATATACAGAAGAAGTATATGAAGGAGCTTCTGAAAATCCCTGCTGAATATCTCCCGCCGTTTGCTAAGGCTTGTTAAATCCCGGGAATGTTAGGTTAAGGTGGTGATCTTGAAGATCTGATAGAGAGGTAATTGATCAGGAACCTCATATCTCCTGTCAATTTAAAACTGCCTTGATTGAACAATAGTAGGGTGAGGTCATATCTCAACTTACTTTTTGTGTGTACATTTGTTTTGGATCCAGATTGGGACTGTGTATAAAAATTATTCAGTCAATCTAACAATACTTTACTTTTTGCTCAGAAAAACTATGTATACCTTGATATTTCAAAGTTAATTCAGAGAGGATAAAACACTTTCTGTGTATAAGACTGGAATCAGTCTCTTTAGATGCATAATTTATGTTTTCCGTGTAAATGTGTTTAATAATTAAAATGCACGTGTTATGTATTTTTTCTGATCTCTTGAGACTCTGTCATCTCTAAGCTTCAGATGGTATTGGATAATAATTATTTTTTTTGCTTATGTCCCAATTTTTTTCTTTAAAATCAGCAGCTTAATCTCCATATAGCTGAATCTTCCTAATTATTCAGGACTTTTTGGACATTCGCTGTTCTTAATTTATTGCATTACTTATTGTTTTCTAGTCATATTTCTTTTCAAACTTTTTGTTTGATTTAAACTTGTAAATGACCTTCGGGCAGATACAGTACAGTGTACTCCAAAGAAGCGCACTATTAACCCGCCATTGGACACTCGTTTTCGAAGCACTAACATTAACCCTTATTCAGTAAGGGGCCGAAAACGTGCGTCCAATCCGCCAAACCTAATAGCGCCCGCAACATGCAAATGCATGTTGATGGCCCTATTAGGTATTCCTACGCGATTCAGAAAACAAAATGTGCAGCCAAGCTGCATATTTTGCTTTCAGAAATTAGCGCCTACCCAAAGGTAGGCGTTAATTTCTTCGGGCATTGGGAAAGTGCACAGAAAAGCAGTAAAAACTGCTTTTCTGTGCACCCTCCGACTTAATATCATGGCAATATTAAGTCGGAGGTCCTGAAGGGTAAAAAAAAAAAAAAAAAAAAAAAAAATTGAAGTTGGCCCGCGGATGTCGGGTCGAAAACTGGATGCTCAATTTTGCCGGCGTCCAGTTTCCGAGCCCGTGGCTGTCAGCGGGCTCGAGAATTGACGCCGGCGAAATTGAGCGTCGAATGTCAAACCCGCTGACAGCTACCGCTCTGGTCCAAAAGGAGGCGCTAGGGACGCGCTAGTGTCCCTAGCGCCTCCTTTTGCCTGTTTTTACCACCGTACCTCATTTAAATACAGAATCGCACGCACAGGAGAGTGGCCTGTGCGCGCGCTGGGAGAGCGGGCGTTCGCCCGCTCTCCCGCGGACTTTACTGAATTGGCCTGATAAAGAGGATAACTTTCAAACATCTGTGTGCACCCCATATATTCTAGTACATGAGAATGCAAAAAGCTACTCCGATATTTTATAATCAGGTACGGTAACTTTTAAACTTTTTAACATTTTTAACACATGTTCGTCGGCCCAAGCCCAGGGAAGCAGCCATTTTGTAACATTCACACTTATGTGTGCACATGTTATAAAATAGCCTGATCGCACACATATGTGCATGCAATTTTCAGTGGATGGGTGACCATGCTTGCAAATGCCATTTCTACTGTGTGAGTGTGGGGATTTTAAAAGACACACACAATGACATCATTACCAGTTTTAGCAGTTCACTCCCAGTTCATCCAGGTAAGAATAAGACTTCCAAAACTTCCTAGTTTATTAGCCTCCCTTATCCCCTGTTAGGTCTGACCCTTAAAACCCTGCCAATCTGTCTAGCTGTCTTTATTTTATTACCACAACGGTATAGTGCACTAAGGGAAAAATATAGTACAATAGGTTCCCTATATCTGTACAATGTCACAATTAAGGGAGCCCTCTATATCAATATCAACTCACACGATATGTCAGTGAATATATTTTTATTAATGAGACCACACCATAAAAGCCTGTCTAGACAAAGAATACTATCTAACACAATCACACTTCACATTCATACTAACACATCACACATTTAAAAATATCATCACATTTAATATTGAACAATGCTTAATAACATGTGCAAAAAACAACGTTTAAACAGCACTCCGAAACTTATCTTGAACATAAGTTATCTGTATTTAAATCATTCATGTCAAACGGACCATTTTTTGCGATATTGAAAAGACAATGATGATCTATCCTGCTAGAGAATAGTGCTTGAGGCTATTACACTTCTGGACTATATCACTAGAATTCCTTTGAGAAAGTATGATGTGAATACACAAGTTGCACATACTTACACACAAATGCAAGCAACATCGGAGGGTGTGTTTTCCAACATACAGGCTGCAAATGATTGAAAAGACCAGACGGCTCAGTGTGGTTTCACTGAGCACGTCGACAATGGCTTGCTGATGCAGTCCTGTTTTCTCTCAAAAAATGTATCCGTTTGTTGGACTTTGCTAAGATATCAGCTTGAAAAATATAATTGATTTGGCAAACGGTGACAATTATATATGGTTGTGTTTAGCGATACCTTTTGTGTTTATACTACACTTATTTCCCCCTACATGATTATTTATTTAAAAATTGATATTGTCGTGAATTAGTTGGGGAGAAGGAGGGTGGATATTTTATCCTTATATACACACAATCCCTAGTACACTTTTGTGCATTCTTTCTCTCACAGACACACACACACACACCCAAAGGCTCTCTCACACTCACTGGCTGTCTCTCTCTCTCATACAAACACTGGGCTTTTACTTGTTGCATGGTGGGCGGTAAGGGCAGTACTAATATCGCTCCTGGGCCTTTCTTTGTGTGCCATTTGTGAAGGGGCAGATACAAAAGGCCTTGATTAACATTTAATTGGGCTCCATGGTGGGATGTGAGCCCATTTCAGATTCTTACTATTTTGCTGTGAGTGGTAGGGGATCTATTGATGGCTAAAGGGGCACGGAATGTTTGCTGCAGCTGGGAAAATTAGAGCGTGCAAGCAATTTCCTAGTTGTAGTGAAGCACCACCTCAGGCTGTTCATTTAAACCACAACTCCGTCAGGCTAGGTTAGGAGACGAGGGTGTCAAAATGTCTGCTGCACTGGACTGGAGGGTTAAAATCAAGACAATTTCCAGACATTGTAGCCCTCCTTCTGGCTTCCAGACACTGTCTGGAGAAAATCTGAACAGTTGGCAACTCTACCTGTATCAGTGCACATGTAGAACATGGACTGTCTTGGGCCTTACATAGCAGAGTTTATAAATTATTGCATCTGCTGTTCCGTTTCTGGGGAAATGTTTTATGTTGGGTTGTCCCTGCCACATACTGAGCTCTTTGCTGTAATCACCTATTTGAATAAGGACAAGATGACCTCTTGTTGATGACCTATGTACACTTCCCCTTTATGACACTGGTGTTGCTGTTTTATACAAAGACAAAAAATGTTCTGTCACTTTGGCATAACTTCTAAAACATCTTGTCCTTGCATATTGTGACTTTCAAAGATGTTCTCATAGAAACATCTGTGTGACTACATGTTGATGCCAATAAAGTGACCACTTTATTGGCATCATGTTTGATGGACATCCCATGCACTAAGGTATGGGACATTGTTAAAAAATACCACACTAGAAGCACAGTCCAGATGTATTTCACACATTTAAGAAAGGTGGAAGGAAGGCAAAACAATCACCAGCATGGTTAAAAGGTGAGGTAAAAGAGGGCTATTTTAGCCAAAAGTTCTTATTCAAAAACTGTGAGAAGGATCCAATAGAAGAAAATAAGATAAAGCATAAGCATTGGCAAGTTAAATTATAAGATTTTGATAAGACAGGCTAAGAAAGAATTTGAAAAGAAGCTGGCTCTAGAAGCAAAAACTCACAGTAAAAACTTTTAAAAATATATCGAAACATAAAGCCTGCAAAGGAGTCAGTTGGATCGATCAATGATCGAGGGGTTAAAGGGGCACTTAGAGAAGATGAGGCCCACTCGGAAAGAATAAACAATTTCTTTGCTTCGGTGTTTACTGAAGAGGACATGGGGAGATACCCGTTCCAGAGAAGGTTTTCATGGATGATTTAGATAAATTGAACCAAATCACGGTGAACCTACAAGATTGACAAACTGAAGAGTAGTAATTCACTTAGACCATTTTTACACCCCAGGGTTGTGATGGAACTAAAAAATGAAATTTCAGATCTATTAGTTAAAATTTGTAACATATCATTAAAATCATCCATTGTACTTGGAGGGTGGCTAATGTGACCTCAATATTTAAAAAGGGCTCAAGATTGATCCTGGAAACTACAGACCAGTTAGCTTGACTTCAGTGCCAGGAAAAATAGTGGAAAGTGTCCCAAAGATCAAAATCACAGAACATCTAGAAAGACATGATTTAATGGAACAAAGTCAGTATGGCTTTACACAAGGGAAGGTTTGCCTCACAAATCTGCTTCACTTTTTTGAATGGGTTAATAAACATGTAGTTAAAGGTGAACTGGTGGATGCAGTGTATTTGGATTTTCAGAAGGCATTTGACTAATTTCCTCATGAGAGGCTTCTAAGAAAAGTAAAAAATCATAGGATAGGTGGCAATGTACTGTCATGGATTACAAACTGGTTAAGAGACAGGAAACAGAGTAGGATTAAATGGACAATTTTCTTATGGAAAAGGGTATACAGTGGAGTGCCTCAAGATCTGTACTAGGCCAGTGCTTTTCAATCTAACTAGATAAATGAAGCTTGACCGACGTGCCCACAAATGCGCAGTAGAGAGCAGCTCTACTGCGCATGTGCGGGCGAGCACGTCAGTCTTAGGCAGCGTCAAAAAAAACCAAAAAACATGGCGGCAGCGGTGGTAGCAGCGGCAGCGGGCAGCGGTAGCGGCGGCGGTAGCGGGCGGCAGCGGCGGCGGTAGCGGTGGTGGGCGGTGGCGGTAGCGGTAGCGGGGGCGGGCGGCGGCGGAGGCGGTAGCGGGCGGCAGCGGAGGCGGTAGCGGGCGGCAGCGGAGGCGGTAGCGGCGGGCGGCAGTGGCGGCGGTAGCGGGCGGCGGCGGTAGCGGCAGCGGGCGGCGGCAGCGGTAGCGGCAGCGGCCAGTAGCGAGGGAGGGAGGAGAGAGAGAGAGGGAGGGAGGGACGGACCTAAGTGGAGGGACGAAGAGAGAGAGTGGGAGGGAGTGATTGAGTGAGGGGGAGGGAGTGAGGGGGGGAGGGACTGAGTGAGGGGGAGTGAGCGGGACTGAGGGAGAGGGAGGGAGGGAGTGGGACTGAGGGGGAGTGAGTGGGACTGAGGGAGAGGGAGGGAGGGAGTGGGACTGAGGGAGAGTGAGTGGGACTGAGGGAGAGGGAGGGAGGGAGTGGGACTGAGGGAGAGGGAGGGAGGGAGTGGGACTGAGGGAGAGTGAGTGGGACTGAGTGTGAGTGAGAGGGAGAGAGGGGGAGGGAGTGAGTGAGACTGAGTGGGAGGGAGGGACTGAGTGAGAGGAGAGGGAGGCTGGGGAGGAGTGGGTGAGTGGGTGGGAGGGAGGTAGGGGAGAGAGAATGAGGGGGAGGTGAGAGACAGAGGGATGTAGCCCGTTTTAATGGGCTTAACGGCTTGTATATATATAAATGATCTGAAAAGGAATATGATGAGAGAGGTAATCAAATTTGCAGATGATACAAAATTGTTCAGAGTAGTTAAATCACAAGCAAATTGTGATAAATTGCAGGAAGACCTTGTAAGACTGGAAAATTGGGTATCCAAATGGCAGATGAAATGTAATGTGGATAAGTACAAGGTAATGCATATAGGGGAAAATAACCCATGTGCTAGTTACATGATGTTAGGTTCCATATTAGGAGTTACCACCCAGGAAAGAGATCTAGGCTTCCTAGTGGATAATACAATGAAATTGTCGGCTCAGTGTGCTGCGGCAGTCAAAAAAGCAAACAGAATGTTAAGAATTATTAGGAAGGGAATGGTGAATAACACGGAAAATGTCATAATGCCTCTGTATCGCTCCATGGCTGTTGTACTTTGGACATTGAAGCGTGGGCCCTTGGTCGCTGTAAGAGATGACACCTCCCACAGGGCAGGACCCTGTGTGGACTTGCGGTGATAGGCTAGCTCTAGGCAGAGAGATATCTTTATTGTACTGCAGTGTAGATGGTAACCCACGGATGGGGTGAGGATTCCAGCTAGGAGAGGAGCACCAGATGATACTGTTCCATCTGTATGTAGTAGAGTGGAATGGCAGTTACACAGTCTCACCAAGCACGGGGTGCAAGGTGATTTGGAGTCTATGGAGAGAAAAATGAGACAAAGCAAAGACAGAACTGGTGCGGCAGTACTCACTCTGATCCTGGTAGTTGCTGTAGGAGAGAGCCCCGAGGAGCGGAGGTCTCGGACATACAAGCTCCCGAGCAGCGGGTACTTTAGACATCCTTGTTGGTAGCAGATACCCCGAAGGGAGGAGAGGAGCGAGGCAAGGCCCCCGAGGAGCGGGTACCTAAGTCATCCTGGAGCGAGCGTACACAGAGCGGGAGCATCTGGTAGCGAGGAGAAATCAGCAAGGAGGAATTCTTGCTAACTTGTAGCTGGATTTCTGAATTGGGTTTAAATGTTCTGAGCTTGTGACATCATGTGGTGGGTGCGCGCATGTCCTAGGTAATCCCAGGAGAAAGATGGTGAACGCAATTGCCTATGCCAGATGGAGGACACCGGAGGGGTCGGCGTAGAGAGGCAGAGGCAGCCATCTTACCAAAATGAATGGAGTTGGGTAGAAAAAAGGTAAGCAACAGAGGGTGCAGCCGTCTGAGACCGATGGGTGCAACAATGGTGAGACCGCATCTTGAGTACTGTGTACAATTCTGGTAGCCACATCTCAAGAAAGATATAGTTGTGATGGAGAAGGTACCGAGAAGGGCTACCAAAATGATAAAGGAGATAGAACACCTCCCCTATGAGGAAAGAATAAAGAGGTTAGAGATGGCTGAGGGGGGATATGATAAAGGTCTTTAAAATCATGAGAGGTGTAGAATAGGTAAGAACATAAGAACATAAGAAATTGCCATGCTGGGTCAGACCAAGGGTCCATCAAGCCCAGCATCCTGTTTCCAACAGAGGCCAAAACCAGGCCACAAGAACCTGGCAAATACCCAAACACTAAGAAGAACCCATGCTACTGATTCAATTAATAGCAGTGGCTATTCCCTGAGTATAATTGATTAATAGCTATTAATGGCTATGGTTTGTCGTTGTCTTTGGATCATTAGAACCTTTCAAGTATCTGAAAGTCTGTATCATATCACCTCTGCTTCTCCTTTCCTCCAGGGTATACATATTTAGATGCTGGATATGCGTGAAGTATCGGTCTTCCTCCCCTGCCATTGAAGCAGAGAGCTATGTTGGATATGCATTGAAAGTGAAGTATCAGACTTATTTGGTTTGGGGTAGTAACCGCCGTAACAAGCAAGCTACACCCATGCTTATTTGTTTACCCAGACTATGTTATTCAGTCCTTGTTGTTGTTGTCTGTCTATAGATCCACTTTTCTTCATTCCCCCTGCCGTTGAAGCAGAGAGCTATGCTGGATATGCGTGAAGTATCGGTCTTCCTCCCCTGCTTTTGAAGCAGAGAGCTATGCTGGATATGCATTGAAAGTGAATCGGTTATTTACTTTTTGGATAATGGAAGGAATAGGGGACTCCCCATGAAGTTAATTTATTCACTCCTTCACTTATTGCTGATTGGTCACTTTACTGTCACATGTCAGTAAAAGGACCAATCGCCTTTCAGAAGGTTGTCCTGAAAGGGGATTGGTCCTCTCACTCACAAATGTCAGTGAAAAGGATCAATGGGCAACAAGTGAAGGAGTGAATAAATTAATATTAAGTGCCGATACTTTAATATTGATTTATACACTCATTCTGATGCTAGTGGTCAGGTTTGGAGAATGGACGCTGAATTTATCAGCATCCATTTTCCTAAGCCGTGTATGTGCCAGGGGTTCAGGAAATGGATGCTTGTCAACTGAGTGTCCACTTCCTACACCTGACTGCCAGCGCTTTAAACATTTTTTTTTTTTAAAGTTGTTCCTCCTACTTAATATCTCATCGATATTAAGTAGGAGGCAGTACAGAAAAGCAGTTTTTTCTGCTTTTCTGTACTAGTTTTAGTAGCGCTCAGCAATTAATGCCTGCTGCAGGTAGGCTTTAATTTGTGATTATTAAAATGTGCGTCCTAGACGCACACTTTTTTTTTGCATTGGGAGTGAATAACTAATAGCCTCATTCACGTGCATTTGCATGTGATGAGCGCTATTAGTTCACTCTACGTTGGATGCTCATTATAGAGGCGCTAATCCCCTTTTTGCATAAGGGACTAGTTAGTGCCTATACAACCCGCCTCCAACTGTGGGTTATACAGTGTGCTCAGCTGAGTGCACTGTATTGCATCGGTCCCTAAGTTTTTTTTTAACCCCCACCTTTTTTGACTCAGTAACAGTCTAACAGCTGATATAATAAGAGTTGCTTTGGTTATCTGTTCTTTCCTTTGTGGAAATTGAGGAGACAACAGTTCTTTGTTCATTTGAATGTCTTTCTAAAGATAACAAATTAATCTTCATTCATTGTTACTTGCAGCAGGTGAACTGATTGATGTTGATGAACTTAGTGTCAGTCTTGGGAGGAAGCTAAAGCTATTGCTTCTACTTCCCAGTATAGTCAAAGCCAGCAGTATCCCAGTTGCCAGCTAGTGCCTGCTTGTAAGGTAGGGGTCTTTCTCTTTACCTGGCCTGTGGCCTACTTCATTATAGGCCCAGGGTGTGTGCTACAGTGCTAGTGCGTGTTCATGCTTCTTACTTAGCTTAAGCTACAGTACATAGTAATAGCACATAATTTGACTAAAGTCTAAATGGCTGGTTTAGCCTTAGTGTGAGTTTGATTGACAATCACTGTGTGTCTTTTGGCTTGGCCTCTTTTCACTGGCCTACTGGTCCACTGACCTTAGTGACTATAAATTTTAATAATACATCTCTCTAGCTGCACTTCTTGTACAACATTAAACATATAACAATTGCAGATTCCGTGCTAGCAGTCAGTGTGTGCCACTACAAGCAAGCAGTATTGCTCTTAGTGTCTCTGTGCAATGCAGAATGGGCATTGTGGCTTACTGACCTCAGTGAGTTAATGCTAGTGCTATTATACTAATATCTCAGACAGTTTATTTTGTATTGCAGTGCTAGAAATGGATTGGATTCTCAAAGACAGCCATTCACTATAGGTGGATGATTTCTATAATAAGAGTACTAGAGTAGCAGATCTCCCAATTCATATGTATAATTAGAGAGATATATTAGCAAGCTACAATAGCACACAAGCACACAGCCTTAATAGCCTAGCCATTAGCCAGTAACTACAAACTACTAAGTTGCTGTGTGTGTGTGATCATGTGCCATGTGTGTATAGTGTATTGCCCTTAGTGTCAGTGTCACTCATGAGTGTTCTTCTTTACTGCCAATGCCCAGTATGCAAGTTCCTGTTCACTGCAATTAAATTATTTGCTTGTTATCAACAGAGTCTCTTCATATGGGAAATCCGGTGGGTCTCTCTTTCCTTTTAGGTTTTTGTTTGTTTAAATTTTCAGTCACTTTACTGTGTAATTCCTCCCAGTTCTGAGGCATAGACTTAGTACACTGTACACAGTTATACAATACATAGTTTCACACTACACTCAATGAACTTACTGTAGTGCAATGCAGTGCTCATTGGTCATTGCTTTCTCACACTGAAGTAGATTGTAAAAGCGCTGCTCATGCAAAACGGCCACATAAGTGCATTTATGGGCCATACGCAAGCAATGCAAATTTTAAGAAGCCATGAAGTGTGCACATACATAACCACGTGTGCATCAAGAATAAGGGGGCAGAAAAGGGGTAGGGCATGAGTGTTCTGGGGCGGGGCCAAGATTTACGCATGTAACTCCAAATTTTAAAAAAGTTGACTATGGCACGCATCGGCATGTTATCTGTGGACATTTCTGCAGGTCCTAAAGAGAAGCAAGTCTGGAGACCTCTAGTTCTCTGGCTTTCAGCACAGCTTGAAAGTTCGGGATCAAGTGGAGGGCTTCAAGGATGAAGAATCAGAGGGGTCTTGAAGACCTCAATATCAACTGGGCAAACTGGTGGACTACTTGAATTGTTTTTTTCCCTCGCATGAGCATGTTTTAAAATCCACCTGCATATGTGCATAAATGCCTCTAAAGCCCTAGCAGATTACATGCACACATATATGCAGGAGGGGTATTTTAAATGATATGCACATACTTGCCTGCATGATATAAAATTGCAGCGTACCTCCGCTCGTGCACCGATTCATGCTTTTATGGGCGCATGAGCTTTCTTTTACAATTTGCCAGATTATTATTGTAAAACAGGATTTCCTAATAATACTTGTTCTCTGTTTGCCCACTCTTGCAACACTGGCCTTTAAGAATAGAGAGTAGTAACAAACATAAGTAACTAACTACTCAACTATAAAACTATCAGTCAATCATGCCATTGCCATTTGGAAGAAAACGTAGTGCTGTCGGCAGGTTTTAAAACATGGTAGCAGCAAGAGTTTTGTTATTGGTATTGACACTATTAAAGCTGCACCTACCAGCAGTGATGGCACTAACACAGGGGCACAAGGAACTTGAAGATTATCCCCCCTGCCCCTAGCAAGAAACAGCACTTATTTGGGAAGGGGAAAGAGTGATAATCCTAAAACTTCTGAGAATGTAGATGAAGGTTTCTTGCAGCTGTCTCAGGTTAGCAGCAAAAAAGGAAGAAACCTTGAACAACATAAGGGACAGACAAAGGCCAAATCTGTGCAGATGATGATTATTCACATGTAGAAGAAGATGATGATGATGATGATGAAGAAAAAGAATATGAAGAAGAATCTGATGAGGATATTCAAATCTCAGGTGAATGTGCTCCTTGCAAGGATATGGTAACTGAGGAAGGGTGTGAAGGTTTTACTGTTAGTCAGATTTCTGAGATGGAGGGGTTGAGACAAATGGTAATGTTAATAAAAGCAATGTAATTACAGCAGATGTTTGCCAGAATGCAAGAACCAAGTGCATCACTTCTATACCAGCTGATGGATCAGGTATAATTGCACTGGTTTGAGGATATGTGTGCACCTTTTTAGGAACAATGGGCAATCATACATATATGAATATATTACTTCATGTGAAGGGCAGTCACAGTTATAATCAGAGCGCATAGTCCAGATGGTGGCACACAGCCAGGTATCCAAACCAACCTGTGAAGGCCCCTTCAGGATTATTATAAAATAAATAAAATAATACCCCACACCTAGGTCAAGCTCTTTGCAGTTGTGCATTTTGTGGCTAAGGGCAGAGATGTGGGTGAGGCCAGTTAAGAATGGATCAGAAATGGTATGCATTATATCCTAGAGAGTTTGGAATCCAAAAATCTCAGAGGACTTTACTGACAAATGCCAAAGTTCAAAGGCCAGCTATGTCACAACAAGGAAGCTAATCACTGGCCCTGAACAAGATCTAACTAATCTCTTACAAATTATAGCAACATGCCTTGCAGGGCCTGCACATATAGGGATGTTTCATATTCACACATGTGCCTGCTGTATTTTCTCTTGTACAACCATATGATGTACTGCCCTGAAGGGTGTTAAGTGGCTGCTTTAGTGTTAAAGCTGAAACCTGGCCATCCTTCATGATTGGACTTTACAGACAACATGTAATGTCTGTCATAGGGCCAAAACCACAGCAATGCTATTCCATGCTATTCTAACTCTTTTCCCTGCCCTCTGTCTATCTCTGATGTTTACCTTGTTCATAGAAGCATAGATTCCATATATGCAGATAAGGCCTGGGTCTCCTGCAAAACATTAAACTAGTCAAGGACTGGAAGATGGAGGACTTCAATGCGCTATTCTCTTCAGTGATATAAAACGGCAATAACCAGTACTTACGGGCAAAGCAGCACTCAATGATTCAGTAATGAACCTGGCTGCTATTTCATGTGACTTCCTCATGCTAAGTGTGTGTGTGGGGCAGGGGAGGGGGGACACTGGATCCTCCTCTAGATTCAGAATCATGTCAGCTGGGCAGACAGATAGCTATATTGTGAAACACATAGAAGGCCAGCACAATCTCAGCTACAGTGTGAGGGTCACACTGTAATGTTTTTCCTGTTTTATCTAAGCAATGAAAATGACTTTTTAAAACACCTAAGGGACATTTGACGACTGAGCAAATAGATGTTAACGCCTCTATAAAAGCATACAAATAAATAAAAATAAAATAATTGTACCTTCTCTGCTGGTGTGCTAGAAAAAGTGACTGATATGAGAAGCCATGTCTAGCAGCCATATCCAGGATCACCTGTGTGACAGAAATTTATCATGCGTTACATCGACAGCTTTGGTTTTACTGTTGGCAGCCTGCCAACACCATTATGAAACCTGCCTGAGTAAGACCAGTAATTTTGCTTGATCATAGCAATGAAAACTGTTATGACAAAGTCCATCTACATCACCCAAAATCACTGGAAATGAACATAAAAATATAAGAATTGCCATGTTGGTTCAGACCAAGATCCAGCATCCTATTTCTGACAGTGGCTAATCCAGGTTGCAATTATCTGGCAGATCCCATAAAGTAGATCTAATCCCTCCTACTCCCAGGGATAGCTATAGCTTTCTGTAGTCTACATGGCAAAATAATGTGCTATTGACTTTTCATCTAGGAAATTGTCCAAACTTTATATAAACCTCTCAATACTAATTACTTTGACCACGTCATCTGGCAAACAATTCCTCAGCCTGACAGTGTGCTGAGTGAAGAGGTACTTTCCACTTTCCGTTTTGAATCAATTGATTGTTAGTTTCATGATGTGTCAACTTGTTTTATTCTTATTTGCAAGGGTACATATGAGATCTACATACTAGAGCTACATATTACATCTGCACAAAGAATGTTGTAGTGGGTATATAACTAATCAGACAAACATACAGCCATGCTTTAGGATAACTTATGGTATGTGCATGCACATTTCTGTGTTCATCGTAACTAGCCACAATTCTTTGATCATTGAGAAGTCCATATTCAGACACAACCTGGATAGCAAAACTTATCTGGCTAACTTTGGAGATATATTCAATAGCTAATTATAGCCAGCTAACTTTAGGGCAGAGTTTTCGCTCGACTAGACTTAGCCAGCTAAGTCATGTGGTTAACTCTGAATGCTGGAGTTAGCTGATTAACTTAGCTGGCTAACTCAACTTCTCCCAGTTGCATCTCTTTAATGCCCCAACCTTCTCTGGCTAAATTCTAGCCCCAGAGTTAGCTGGCTAAATGCTTTTGAAAATGAACCTCTCAATGTTCACCCTCCTGCTAGCAAATGAAATACAAATTCTGCTACATACAAAGCCATTACATCCTTAGAGATGTAGCCCAATACCAATGTCATAGTCTTCCCCCACAGCCAGTCCAGGAGTAAATGTCACCCACAATGTCTTTAATCTCTTAGCGCGACCTTGACTGAATGTGCATACATGCTATGTGTGTCATGACAAACAGAAGAGGCAAGCACAAACACATATATAATTGTAAGCTACATGTATAGCTAGTAAATTACCAAAGCTTTAATGTTAATGCCAGTAAGTGTAGAAAGTAACACTACCTTACATTATGTTTGCAAGAGCACAAGGTGTGCATACTGGGTACCAGTAAAAACTTGCAATGGCAACATATTTTCAAAATGCTTCAATGTATTATAAATGATCACATCAGCAGATTCTGCTCAGAAAGTTAACATATAACTTGTTGTCTTTGCTCTGTAGAGCTTATTAGTTTCTTCTTTGAAACTGAAAGTGACACTCTAACCTCTCTCTTTTGACACAAGACTTTTTGGGGTTCTGCTATGATTGATTTGCCTTGAATATGTTTTAACATATGCCATTACTGGAACTCCAATCTAGGGCCTCCCTAGACCAGCTCTGCTCAACACCGTATAACCAGTATGACTAGACATGGCATTTTCAGATATGTATAGATAAAGCTTCAGCAGAAAGCATGTTAGAGAGATGCACACTAACAAGGGAGACACATACCTCCCTGGCATATAACTGATCTTATTTAGTAGCCAGCCATGGCCTGTCCTCAAACATATTTCCTGCCCTCAAACTGTTTGCCAAAGGATATAGGCATCATGTATGGTACCCAGGTACCTGGGCATGAAATTAAGAATGCAAATCTGTGCATCACACACCGCTTGCACATTGAGGGAGTGGAAGAGCTTGTACTTGCAGTAGGACTCCTCCTTTTAATGGGGGTGGGATGAGGGGTACATGAGTGCAGTCTATGGCTGCCAGAACATGGGGAAACTGTGCCATGGAATAGAAACTTCTCTTTAAGGCCAGCAATTCCTGCCTTTCAGTAGAGAATCTAATGGTAGTACACATGCGGCTATGTTTGGCTCGCAGCACCAGGTGCAAGGACCTGGAAAAATATGCTTGTGGCATGCCCCATAAAATGCCATCAGTTGTTTGGAAGGAGCCCAAAGCATTGGAATGGATGGAGCTCAGCAGTTTCACAAGACTTGGTATTGCATGGGACCTTCCAGTGACCAGATCAAGAAACTGCTTTGAGGTATTCTTGTAAATCCATTATGGCCTGAGAGCCCACGCAGTACGTCTTAATCACCTGCTCCTCTGGAGTACGCAGTAATGTGATGTGGGGATGAAATATTTGATCTATGCTGGCCCTGTGTGGTCTCCTATGTGACAACGTTGGCCCTGCTGCCCTGCTCCCAGGGCTGGGTCTTCCCTACATGGCATCTCTGCCTCCTTTCTTTCTCGACACTGCTGATTAGCTTCCTGAACTGTCCAGTGTACCAATCACACTATAAAGCTGCCTAACATTGTAGATCCTGGAAGCCTGACCTAATGATTAAGGGTTTTCTAATTGGTGCAGGATTCTGTAGGTGTGTCTGCTGCAGAATGAAAAATAACACACAAAATTGCCTGTTTTTGAGCATTATTTCATCCAGAAACCAAATAGCTACAATTCAAAGCTGTAGTTATTTTCTGTATTATTTAATCCTACAACCATGTTATTTTAATGAGAGAAGTGAGAGTGCCTTCTTTTGCATGGAATTTACTTATTTGCATGCTCATTTGTGACATTTTTGTGCTTATTAGTGATATTTCATTTAATACATGATAATTCCAAACATTTCATGATGAAGACCAAATAACATGTGATAAATGCCATTTATCACGCAATAAAGCCTTATTGCACCATAGTAAATCTCTCTATTAGCCAGTTATAGTTAAAAATTAGATAAGATAATCTGATAGTTTAAAACCTTCCAAAAATACCCCCAGAAAGTCTCTTTTTTTATCTGGCTAGATTTTAGCAGATACTATCTTAGGCTGAAATCTAACCAGATAAGTGGCTCAGTGTTCAAAACCTTATCATTTAGACAGATACGTTGTAAGTTATCTATCTAAATGGCTTTGAATGTCGACCACTAAGAGTTCAGTCATTGTTGCTACTACAGCACCCTACACAACATTAGTGCCCTTCTTTGTGCAATAAATAAATACGTAAAAAAATAAACTTTTTACAACTTTTATTTGTAGCTTTTCCATATGCTCTTTGATAATGAACACGTTAGCTATCCTAGTATTCTAGTTACCCAACTCTCCATAACCATACTGGAATCAGTGCAGCCTGTTCCTCATCTCCAATGCCAATCACCAGAAATAAGATCACTTGAAGTGAGACAGTGTGTCAGCTATTATCTGGCACTTGTCTTGTGCTGAAACTAGTTTTTGAACTCAGACATTTCAGGATTAGCCTGTGCAGTAAGTTTAAAACATTAATTGGCCTTGTGTTCTGTTTTTTTTATGATTTGTATTACTGCTAAATTGTTCAACCCAAAGATCATTTTCTATTTCTTATTTTCTGATTCCCCTGACTGCAATGCTACATGAACTGGAAATAATTCCAGAAATCGTATGCCATTTGTTATCCCTTGTCTCTCTCATTCGAATGGCAATTTCTGCACACATCACTTAGCTTTTCATGTGGGCAAGAAACTCCTCCCTCCTATCATATTCTAAAAATAGTTACAATACTGTAATAATTTGATCTACATTGTTCATTCATTGTATTTATGCAAAAATGTATACAATATTTCCACATCAACATTTATCAACAAACTAATTATTGGGGACCCTTCCTGTTACCTGTGTTAGCTTAATGAAAGCCCTACCTATGGGGAATAATGCAACAGTTGAAATTCAAATGGCCTACTAATGTTTTCCTAAGGTCCTACTGACCAGTTCCCTCAATACTTCTATCTTACCTAGTCTTATATTCTTTTTCACTATATCAATTTCAGTTCTCAAAAATGTCTTGTTTTTGCCCTCCATCTTTATTGGGCCAATAGGATAATAAGTTCCAACGATTCAGCACTTCTTTACATGCTGTGTCAGGCCCTGCAAACAAATGATTACCTAGGTAATGTAAAATGCTTGTTCCCTGAACTTCTTGCTCTGCTAAACATTGTTAAAATAAGCAGATGAGATCAAACACTGCATCGGTAAGCACTTAACATTCTATTATTAAATTGAAAATCTAGGGTGTAAAAATCCCAATACGTACTGAGGAAATGCTGATTCAATATCTGATTTTACCATTCATGAACTCTCTTTCCATCTCCTAACCATATCGCCTCTGACGTCACCATATCGCCTCTGACGTCACCGCCGCGACGTTTTCGTGGGCGTTTCTGTGTATTGTGATGGCGGCTCCGGGCGAGGGCTCGCGGCTCGTGGAGATACAAACCATCCTGAGAAGAATGAAACCTTCGTCTCATCCTGCAGACCACATCCCCACCAAACTACTCCTATCTATTCCAGACTCAATAGCCACATCATTGACAAACATCATCAACTGCTCTCTAGCCCAAGGATCCTTCCCAGATGATCTCAAAATGGCCTCAATCTCACCACTCCTAAAGAAACCAAACCTTGACCCGAAGGACCCCAACAACTTCCGCCCCATAGCTAACCTCCCATTCATCGCTAAGATCATGGAAAAACTAGTCAACTCTCAACTTTCAAACTACATCGAAGACAATAACCTCCTCTTCGCCCCACAACACGGATTCCGAAAAAATCGAGGCACAGAATCTCTCCTTATCTCTTTGACAGACCATCTCCTATTGGGCCTCGACAAAGGAAACTCATTCCTATTGATCTTGCTAGACCTATCTGCAGCGTTCGACACTGTCAACCACGCCATCCTCCTAAACCAGTTGTCATCCATAGGAATCTGCGGCACCGTCCTTTCCTGGTTTAAAACCTTTCTCAACAATAGAGGTTACAAAGTCAAACTCCAAAACAAGGAATCCTCAAGATTTGACTCTGCCATAGGAGTCCCTCAAGGCTCCTCACTATCTCCGACTCTATTCAATATTTACCTTCTCCCTCTATGCCAACTTCTCACCGACCTCAATCTAAAGTTTTTCCTATACGCAGATGATATTCAAATCATCATCCCTATCAAAGACACATACTCTAATACTCTTGTCTACTTGGAATCATGCCACCAAAAAATCAAACAACTACTCAACAGTCTACACCTCATCTTAAATTCCTCCAAGACTGAGATCCTGCTCATCTCGCCTGAAAACAACACCAACAACAGTATACTTCCTACCAATCTTCCTACCACACAAACCAGAGACCTAGGAGTGATAATAGATAACCGGCTAAACTTCAAGGCCCACATCAACAAAACAACCAAAGACTGCTTCTATAAACTCCAGGTCCTGAAAAGGATAAGACCTCTTTTCCACGCTCAAGATTTCAGAACGATCATCCAAGCAGTCATATTTTCGAAACTGGACTACTGCAATTCCCTATTGCTAGGTCTACCTTCATCCTACTCCAAACCACTACAGATGGTTCAAAATTCAGCTGCCCGTATCCTGACAGGTGCAAGGAAAAGAGACCACATTTCACCAGTCCTGAAAGAGCTTCATTGGTTACCCGTATACTTCCGCATCATGTATAAAGCCATAACTATCACCTATAAAACTATTCATCAACTCACCACTCTCGATCTCCAATTCCCGCTCCAAGTACATAACTCTACTAGACCTACCAGAGATGCTTACAGAGGTTCCCTCCTGGTTCCCCCAGTGAAAACGACCAAACACATTACCCTAAGAGATCGTGCCACCTCCACAGCTGGCCCTCTACTGTGGAATTCCATTCCTACAGACCTCAGACAGGAGCCCTGCCTCCCAACTTTTAGGAAAAAACTTAAGACTTGGTTATTCAAGCAAGCTTTTCCGGACACAACCCAATGACTCCCAAAACACCTTACCATTTGTATATAACATTTATTTTGTATACTACATTTAAATTGTACATTGTTTAACCATTTCTATCCTCTCTTCTCTTTTTCCTTCTCCAAGTTTGGCCTCCATTGTTAAATGTAACTGTACCTTCTGTCACCTCAGTTCTGGTTCTATGTTTTTAAGTTCTATGTATTTATTGCACCCCCGTTCTATGTAAACCAGCAAGATATGTTTTCATGATTGCCGGTATATAAAAACTCTAAATATAAATATATATATATATATATATATATATATATATCAACTCCCTGCTCAGCCAATGCACATAAGGCAGAGCATAATGCTGTCCATAAAAATATTAACTAGTTACACTAAAAGTAAAACAATTGGTGTCTCAGCCTAATTTCACTGGGTTCTTTCTTAAGCATGACACACAGTAGAGATATTTTCACATCAGCCAAAGGTAAGTAGCTACACTAGCTTGCCTAGATTCCTCTTCTTTTCCAATTTGTGTTTAACTGTATCCTCTCTCATTCTTGCTGACTTTAAGGGCCTGACTTTCAAAGTGCTTTAAGTATATAAACCCAGTGGTTTGTGAGGGTAGAAGTATATGCAAAACCCGATTTTGCACACTTTTTCATCTGCATTTGCAAGGTGTTCTTGCGGGCAGCGGGTAGATGTTTGGGAGGGGAAAAGATTTATAGACATACTTTTTTTGATTTCCGAATGTATGCATGGAAACGGACATGCAGAAAGTGACCCCTACTACTCTCTGTGCCTATGTCTGCCTGTGTACTGGGAAAGCCGGCAGATTGAAAAAGCAAACTCAAGTGCATGAGTCTGCTTGGAATTTAACCCTACCTTGGCTGTTTGAAAATTACCCTCTAAGGGTGCAAGTTTTCATAATCCGTGTTCACAATGTATGCGGGCACTTTCAGTCCCTGTATATTAGATCCAAATTTCAAAGGCAAATTGCTTCCATTGTGTTCCTTTTTGAAAATAAACAGTGCAAAGTGCACACGCGCTAAACATGCCCTCATGCTTTGCCCCTGTTGTTCGCATGGGTGGCTGAACAGAAGCAAAGTAGCACAGCGGACATTTGGAAAGCAAATGCATGCACACAGTTTTACTCCTCCTGATCTAAACCCATCCTAAGAATATCTCTTTCATGAACCCAGCTGTAAACACTCAGTGCTATGAAAGTCCACAGGTACTTTTAGCCAGAGATAAGAGGCCAATTTTCAGACAGGCCAATGTAGCAGGACAAAAGAAAATATTTGCCCTGGTAAATGGCACTGGAAACTGTCCTCATTGTTCCTTTTACAACCAGTCTGCCTCCTGTTGTGCAGGGCTACTTAGACGTCTGACCAAGATCTGTCACCACTGGTGCTGGCACCACAAGCAGACACAAAAGTCTGCAGCCACCTACGAAGGGAAAGTGTACCTGTACTTTCATTTTCAAATATGATGCAAATTCCGCAGGTCAAAAATACTCGCAGACTTTGTCCTAAAGTGGACAGTCTAATATTTGTCCCCCAAGGGGTTGATTTAAAAAAATATGTGCGTGCGTCCACGTGCTCACGCTACGCAGTGCACATACATGGCCGTGTAATTTTATAACGTGCGCACACCGGTGCGCGCATGTTATAAAATTGGGGGCAGTGCGAGCAAAGGGGGGGGTTGAATTTGTCAACTTTCGCGCAGCGACGCATCACGGCCTTTCCCAGTTCCAGTCCCCTCCAATTAAGGAAGGGACTGGGAAGGAACTTTCTTACCCCCTACCCTAGGCTCCCTTCCCCTTCCCCTCTCCTCCCCACCCCCTAAACCTAATTACCTCACCTTTTTTTTTTTTTTTTTTTGTTCTTTAAGTTGCTGCTCCTCCGGAGGCCACTGATTCTCTGGAGGCTGCTGTACCAGCGCCTCTAGCCCTGCCCCTCCCCACCCACCAGACCACCCCTCACCAACTCCCCTGGTCCACCCACTTTTCATGCCCTGGCCACGCGCATAAATCCAGGGGTTTACGCGCGCCGGGGTTTTAAAATCCAGCCTCTAATGAATATCTAATATGAAGTTTCTTTTAAAATCATTGCTTAGAAATCAATTGCAATTATGTGAGCTATATCTACCTATAATAATGTGTGAAATAAATGGTCTAACACAGCCTCCGCTCTATTTTATGCCTGTACTAAGAAACAGGTAAGCAGTAAATTTCATATTAGGCTTACCTTATAATTATCCTCTCTTGGACGCCTTAGTATAATCATCAGTATCCTCCTTTTCCTCCAAAATAACCACATTTTTTTAAAATTCTGCAATTAAAAATTACTTTGCTGAAAGAAATGCAGTAGCATAGACATATTCTGCGTAGGTTTAGCAGCATTGCGATTGTAAAGTGACCCCTGAAGAAGAAAATAATCTCGAACCACAGCCACACCATGTCCTTCATGTTGCTAAGTAATTTTTATTTGCAGAACTTTAAGAAATTTGAAAAAAAAAAAGAATTTTGGAGGAAAATTGATAATTATACTAAGGCACCCAAGAGATGGTAATTATAAGGTATCCAAATATGAAATGAATCCCTTTTCTCCTTATATATTTTTTGCTGAGCAATAATTGGGCATGATTGGTGTATTATGTGTCAGTGAATGTTCATTCCCATTGTGGGGGAGTATTAGATCAGTCTTGTACTAAGAAACTGACAGTGTATTATCCTTGGCTTTAAATCTCATCCTTAATAACTGCAATGACAGGCCCTGCCATACTTGGTGTAATGCAGCATATCTGATGCACGAAAAGGAAGCTGTTGCAGATGAAAAATATAACAGAAAAGAGCAAGCCAAGACTAAGGACCAAATACATTAAGTAGTTTTCCCATAGACACAAAGTGAGACATCTGCCTTTAGTATATCTGGCCATGAGAGAATGGCAGTTTAGAAGCAGACACTGTAGTAAGCATTATTAACTGAGTGAAGTCTGGGTGTACATTCCCAGTTTAAATAGTACTCCCTTCTGCAACATTCATAACTATGGTTTTCTCTAGGAAGATCTGGGCTTGAAATGAGTTTCAGAGTTTTCTACCACAATTTTTAGTATGTAACAATCTCTTAACTGTTCCAGTGATGATGGCAACCAGAAAAAATCAAAATTGTGCCAAGTCCTTGAAAGCTCATCTTTTTTGTCCTGATGCATGTACGTCTGAATAAAAGTTGGAGTGGTATGTCAACCTGTAGAATTATGTCCCCTTCTACTAGATCTTAGAGAGAATAGTCTATATTACAACTCCAGATTAATTTGTTTCAATAAATATAACTGATAAATTATCTTTCAGTATTTTAATTTAAATGAACATTAGTCCATATTTAAATTATACTGGCTATGTGTTTCAATACAATGGAAGAGTCTACTTTTGAGTCAAAACATTCACTTTAATTTTTATTATGCAAATGACTGCAAAAGTTAAATTCAACACTCTGCAAACGTTGCACTGTGCCTTATGTATACATTTTTTTTGCATTAAAGTTTGTTCTCTTAAGAGTATTTTCCTTTACAGAAGTTTCAAGAAATTAAGGGGGTCATTTACCAAGTGGATCTCACGCGATAAGGGAAGTTTTGCACGCGATATCTAGATGGAGGAGAAGTCGGGGCGGCGTCACTGTTGCACTTCAAACATAAGTTTCAATCCCCAAAACATATGGACCTAACCTGCTATACACATCTGGACAACCTGGGTAGCCCCCACTGTGACAACAGCACATTTGCTATTTACATACAGGGAGGTAGGGTGGGAAAACATCACTGAGATAGCAACCAGGGACAGCAAAAGGGATTAGCCATGCTCCAGCTCCTTAAGAAGGGGCATAAAATCTCACTAAGATCCAATAACTCCCATGCTGCTTGATGAACCAGAGATTACTCAAACCCCTGCCAGGTTACAAACGCCACAGTCAGCATGAGGACAAAAGAGGAGGGGGCTGAAGAAGAAAGCACACTAAAGCAGCAAACTCCCCCAACCGCTCCACGCCTACCCCTACCATCGAGCCACCTGAGGGAAGAATCGTCTCTGACTCAGGGACCTACATGGAAGGGTGAGCTGGTGTAGCTCCGACGGGCCCAGATAGAGAAAAGACAGAGTTGCTTGGTACAGGCTAATGTGTTTATACTTTAATTGCATTCAAGGCAATGAGAAGAGGCTAAAGGTAAAGCTGCTCCTGACCTTGTCTGGGTCAGAGGCCAAATTTTGATTTTCTTGTTGATAGAACAGTTAGATGCTAGTCATGAGATTCCATCTCATTTGCAAACATGAGAAATTGACAGAGTTGAAAGTACCAGGAATAGTACCCAAAGAAAAAAATAACAGAGCCAATAAACAAACAAATGAACATTTTTTTTTGGGAATCCTCTTGCTTCACTTGTTACTTTCCATTCAATCACACATTTATGAAAAGAAGTGAAACTTGCTTTAATAATATGACCATATTATACAGACTGATTTCTTTTTCAAATGCATAATTCATAAAGTACAATATTTACAGTAAATAATACACAAACAACTGTCACTCATCTCCTTCATACAAGCTGGTTGGCACATGCCAATTTATGTTTGTATTATTCTATTTAAAAATGTTCTCCTCTTTCGGATGGGATTGTTTCATATTTTATCACTATAAATGTGTGACTGCAGAGGAACATGGCCCATGTTGGGGAACATTCCACGTCATGTGGACTGCTGTCTGTGAACTGCAGACAAACTCGCTACGGGGAATTAAAACAGGCTAAAAAGATGTACTTGCCAGCACAAGAGGAACAAAAGGGAAGGTGAAATCTGAATGGCGGCCCCTGAGAGAAGGAAAATGGTGAAAGAAAAATGAGAGAAAAGAATGAGAGAAAAAAAGAAAGTGAAAGAAAAGAATGAGCAGAAAGACTGAGAGAGGTAAGTAGGTAGCCATCCTGACCATTAGGAGAATTTGGGTCAGAACTTGATCATTCTGAGTGTGTTTCTGTTGATATAGTAGCCAATAAATGTAGAAAAGCTAATATTGTAAATGCAATAAAACTTCAAAATATATTTTTAAACTTTTCTCACAGGAGTGTTGTATTGTAGGCTCTTCTCACTGTTTCCCCAATTGACAAGTGAGAAGCTGTGAGGGAAGAGGCATTTCATGTGGTCAGTTCTAAACAAACTCTTATTCTATTCTCCCATGCTGGTCACATGCTGGAAAGAATGGGAGAGGTATAAAGTATCTTTCTCAACATTATATACACTGAAGCAGACAGAATGTTGTTTTCGGTGATCGATGGCAACTTCCTTGCATAACTATTTGTTACCCTGGATTCCTCTTCATCTGCAGCATTGTCATGGAATTTGCTCTACAACAATACATTAGCTCAACAATAGATAACCAGACCTTTATGTGAGAAAATTGTATTGCTGATTCCCAACAGCATTATTCACTTTCAGAGAATATAACTGTTGCCAGGGTACCCTATTGCGCAGACACTGGTTTATTGTAAGAGGAACCAGCCATAGGTCTTAGCTAGTCATAAAGCACTTTGGAACCCACTATCTCATTTCCTCTGAAAATAACTCCTCAATCAAAGCAATCTTGCCACAAATCCACTTTCTGAAATTAGATAAAATGACATGGGGAAGCGATGAGACAACTTTCTTGCGCAAAGTTTTATTACTCTTAACTTTCTTGAACCAGATCATACTAAATTAAAACATATCTGCTTCTGTTTAGGAGAACATCTTACATTTTTGGCTGTTATTACCTCTAGATTTAAAAACATAACTTGCACTATGATTGCTTATTTTTCAAATCCTATTTTCCAAGAAGAAAGAGAGGGCACCAGAGCATCCTGTCACAAGTGGCTTTATTTTAACCAACATTACACATACAAGAATGCATTCCACATCTTCATGGCTCAAATACTTCTTACTCGGTGCTTCCTTGAACTGAAGCAAAAGTTCTCTAATACATTCCCATAATTTTGCTTGAGATCAGTGGTGGTTATGAGTGACACATCTCAATAGGAAAGAATTGTGTTGTGCATTCATTGCCTTGTTAAAACACCATTTTTCTTAGAAAAAAATACATGGAGGGCCCTTAACCTTAAGATATAATTGTGTTCATTTGTAATGCAGTCTGTGAATCCTTTGCCATCCATATATGTACACTACACACACACATTCCCCCATGAATATATCACCTGAAGACTAAGAATATTAGCAAATACCAAATGGTGATTTTTTTTTCTCCTGTTCCTTTGGTGTTCCAGCATAGTCAGAACAGGCCATGAGACCTCACTGTCAAACACCTGGGGAGTTTCCCCCCTCTGTTATTTCCCCCTTCCCAACTCATATAGCTCAGTCATATCAGTGGTAATCCTCAACCAGGGGCCACAAACCATTCTCCATTCAAAAACTCATATAAATAAGACTGGTACACCTTTCCTTGGGCACTGAGGGTGTTGCAGTAGCACCTAGTCCAGTGAATGGAAGATCTGACCTGATCTGACTTGAGGTTCAGGCCCAGGTCCTCACATGGCTGCATCCATCACTGCTAATGTACCACCAGGTCAACGTCTAGACACTATCTTTTTTGAAGCTAGCTAAGTTATGTATTCAAGAAAGTGAGTAGAATAAATTCACCAATCAAAGCTGTTTTTTTTTTAAAACTTGTTTTAAAGGTACAATAAAAAATCAACAGGCAATGCAAATCAACATGTAGAAGACTAGAGTACAAATCTAAGAGAAAAATAATTACTTTAAAGAGGTCCCCTCCTACACTTAAACGCAAGACTACAGTTTAGGTCATGTCCAATAGGATCCTCAAACCATTTCATACTTATCTGGCTGTTTTCGAAGCAGGTAGGTGATTTTCTCTATGAACGCAGATTCTAGCACAACACTTTACCAGTGATCCAACCTGGGAGCTGATTCCCAACAGTATACTATGGTCAACCAGGTCTCATTCAAGAGATAAGAGATTAAAATCTTTTCAGGAGCCACACAGACTTCCCGCTCCCATCTTCCCAACAAGCCCAACTGTACTATAAGCACCAAAGTACACCCAGTAATATTTTACAGTATATTGTGCACAACAGCCTGAAAGGACAACAGATCATACTCCTATCACATGTAAATATGAACCTTTCTTCTCACACCCAATCAGACAAAGTGGATGTTGTGCTTAGCAGCTCGCAGCCTCCCATGAGCTGCCACACTTACCTCGGCATTCCCAGATGCTGGGGAAGTCCGCCCGTGGAGCGGGAGCTCTGAACACAGCCCTCCTCCTACTTGGGCATCACTTCAGTTGTCCCACTGGGGCTCAAACTGCCATGCTACCTGCCTGAAGAGGGTAGCGATCCAGCAATGTCTTTCCACCTCCTTTGCTCCAGCAGGCCCTCCTCCGTGGTATGCGCAATTTGCCGATGTCTTTTCCAAAAAGAGAGCAGATATCTTGCCCCCTCACGGAGAGTTCGATTGAGCCATAGACTTGCTCCCTGTGCCAAGCCTCCTCAGGGAAAGGTGTATCCCTTGTCCCTACCTGAGATGAAGATCATGTCTGAATATATACAACAGAACCTGGACAAGGGTTTCATCCACTGGACTACTTTTGCAGCTAGCGCAGATGTTTTCTTCATGGCAAAGAAGGATGGGACCCTCCATCTCCATATAAACTATCAAGGCTTGAACATGATTATTCAGAAGGACCATTATCCCTTACCTTTAATCTCAGAGTTATTTGACCATCTGCAAAGAGCAAGGGTTTTTACTAAACTGGATCTCCATAGGGCGTACAATTTAATTAGGATTCAACACGGTGACAAATGGAAGTCAGCTGGCAACACCAGAGGTGGCCACTGCAAGTTCTTGGTGTTGCCATTTGGCCTATGCAATGCCCCAGCCATGTTCCAAAACATGATGAATGAGATCTGCTGGGATCTTCTTTATCAATGTGTGGTCATCCACCTGGGCAACATCTTAGTCTTCTCCAAGGATCTGGTTTCCCCATCACTGGAATGTTTCCCAGATACTTCAACGTCTCCGAGACAATCAGCTTTACGCCAAGCTCGAGAAGTGCTTGTTTGAAGAGAGAGTCTCCTTTTTCTGGGCTAAATTGTCTCCTGCCAAGGTTTTAACATTGATCCCGACAAACTCAAGTGTATCCAGGAGTGGCCTCAGACTTATGGTTATGAGCCCTGCAGAGATTCCTAAGCTTTGCTAATTATTATCGTCACTTCATAAACAACTACTCCAAGATAGCTGCTCTGCTCACAGCTCTTACCTGGAAGGGGGCTAACGCCAAACTCTGGCCACCAGAGGCCATGATAACCTTTGAAGAATTAAAGGCTGCTTTCCTTCAGGAGCACTACTTCTACCACTCAGACCCAATGCTTCCCTTCGTTGTCAAAGTAGATGCCTTCTCCGAGGGAATAGGGACCATCCTGAGCCAGCACTCATCCACCAAACCCTGCACACCTGTTCCTTTTTCTCTAAGAAATTTTCCCCAGCCAAATGCAATTATGGGATCGGTGGCAGGAAGCTACTGGCAATCAAATTAGTGCTGGAAGAATGGCACTACTGGTTGGTGGGAGCGCAGCATTGCATAACCATCTACACTAGGGATGTGAATCGTTTTTTGACGATTTAAAATATCGTCCGATATATTTTAAATCGTCAAAAATCGTTAGGGCCACGATAGAATACCAATTCCCCCGATTTATCGTCAAAAAATTGTAAATCGGGGGAAGGGGGAGGGCAGGAAAACCGGCACACTAAAACACCCTAAAACCGACCCCGACCCTTTAAATTAAATCCCCCACCCTCCCGAACCCCCCCCAAATGCCTTAAATTACTTGGGGGTCCAGCGGCGGTCCAGAACGGCCTCCTGAAATTGAATCGTGTTGTCTTCAGCCGGCGCCATTCTGCGCCGCCATTTTGCAAAATGGCGGCGCAAAATGGCGGCGGCCATAGACCAACACGATTCGACTGCAGGAGGTCGTTCTGGACCCCCGCTGGACTTTTGGCAAGTCTTGTGGGGGTCAGGAGGCCCCCCCAAGCTGGCCAAAAGTCCCTGGGGGTCCAGTGGGGGTCCGGGAGCGATCTCCTGCCGCGAATCGTTTTCCGTACGGAAAATGGCGCCGGCAGGAGATCGACTGCAGGAGGTCGTTCAGACCCCCGCTGAACGATCTCCTGCAGTCGATCTCCTGCCGGCGCCATTTTCCGTACGGAAAACGATTCGCGGCAGGAGATCGCTCCCGGACCCCCACTGGACCCCCAGGGACTTTTGGCCAGCTTGGGGGGGCCTCCTGACCCCCACAAGACTTGCCAAAAGTCCAGCGGGGGTCCAGAACGACCTCCTGCAGTCGAATCGTGTTGGTCTATGGCCGCCGCCATTTTGCGCCGCCATTTTGCAAAATGGCGGCGCAGAATGGCGCCGGCTGAAGACAACACGATTCAATTGCAGGAGGCCGTTCCGGACCGCCGCTGGACCCCCAGGTAATTTAAGGCATTTGGGGGGGGTTCGGGAGGGTGGGGGATTTAACTTAAAGGGTCGGGGTGGGTTTTAGGGTGTTTTAGTGTGCCGGTTTTCCTGCCCTCCCCCTTCCCCCAATTTAGCTATGGACCGCCGCTGGACCCCCAGGTAATTTAAGGCATTTGGGGGGGGTTCGGGAGGGTGGGGGATTTAATTTAAAGGGTCGGGGGTGGGTTTTAGGGTGTTTTAGTGTGCCGGTTTTCCTGCCCTCCCCCTTCCCCCGATTTAGCTACGGACCGCTGCTGGACCCCCAGGTAATTTAAGGCATTTGGGGGGGGGGGGGGTTCGGGAGGGTGGGGGATTTAATTTAAAGGGTCGGGGGTGGGTTTTAGGGGGTTTTAGTGTGCCGGTTCACGATTTTAACGATTTTCACGATACTCTAAACACCCAAACGGCGACAATACGATTCCCTCCCCCTCCCAGCCAAAATCGATCGTTAAGACGATCGAGGACACGATTCACATCTCTAATCTACACTGATCATAAGAACTTGGAGCACCTCCACCAAACCCGACAACTGAATCCCCGACAGGCCCGCTGGTCCCTATTCTTTATTCGCTTTGACTTTGAACTCAGATAATTGCCCACAGCCAATAATGTTTGGACAGATGCTCTTTCCCACTCATTCCTGACTCAGGATGCCTCAGAGTCACTCCAACACATCATCAACTCTGCTTGGGTCTTCCTCACATCCACTATGTCCATCCGTCAAGAGAAGATGGTTGTTCCCCGCAAATGAGAAAGTTTTAAGATGGTCCCACAATTCCTGCATCTCGGGTCACCCTGGATGAGCCCAGATTCTTGGATTACTCCAACATTTTTACTGGTGGCCCATTATGCAGAAGGACATCCGGGCCTATGTGGACTCTTGTCCCACTTGTGCACAGCAGAAACCATTGATTCTGGGGGCTCTTACAGCCATTGCTAGCCTCCAGGGAACCTTGGACCTATTTGTCCATTGACTTTGTCATGGATATTCCTCTCTCTAAAGGCAATTTGGTCGTCTGAATGGTAGTTGACCATTTCTCTAAAATGGCCCATTTCACGCCAAAGCCCTGGAGCTGGCTCAACGTTTCATCCAGCATGTGTTCCAACTCCATGGGATCCAGAAACACATTTCAGATCATGGTAGTCAGTTCACTGCATGCTACTGGTGGTTCCTGTACAAGAAATTCAACATTATATTGGACTTCACTACAGCCTATCACCCGCAAGTGAATGGTCACTCTGAACAAACCAATTGGACAATGAAGAACTTTCAATGGGCTTATATGAATGCCCACCAAGATGACTGGGTAGCTCTGCTTCCATGGGCAGAGTTCACCCACAATTCTCTGTTGCAGTTGGGTGCTGCAGGCAGGATAGTGGACCCTTGGGCCGGTCTACCCAGGGTGACCGGGTAGGCCGGGAGGCGGAGCCAGAGGCTGGCGGTGTTCACCCGGGAACCAGGAGCCCCCCAGGAGGAGCCCATAGGGACCTAGAACCTTGGGACTTGGGATATCAGCTCAGAGTCAGATAGTAGATAAAGCCTGGGCAGGGAGTATAGTAAGAAAAGTCCAAAGAGTGAAAGATAGTCTGCAGGCCAGCAGTGCAGGTCGAGGGCCAGCTTATGACAGGACAGTGGGCGGCAGCGATACCTGTAGAAAGCCGGACCGTGAGGCAGGGTTTGTAGAATACTGGACCGGGAACAGGCTGAAGGCTGAGGTAGAATCGATAGCAGACTGTGGACTGGAACAGGCTGTAGACTGGAAGGGAGTCTGCAGCTGGCTGGGGATTGGAGCAGGCTGTAGCCTGGAATGGAGTCAGTAGCTGGCTGTGGATTAGAGCAGGCTGTAGACTGGAACGGAGTCTGTAGCTGGCTGTGAACTGAAGCAGGCTGTAGCGGAGTCGGGAACGGACTAAGGTCGGAGGCAGGCGGCAGGCTGAAGCGAAGTCAGGAACGGGCCAAGGTCGGAGGCAGGCGGCAGGCTGAAGCGAAGTCAGGAACGGACCAAGGTCGGAGAAAGGCAGCAGGCTGAAGCGAAGTCAAAGGCAATCCAAAGGTCGTCAGGAACGAGGAACAGACGAAGCACAACTCAGAACTACTAGGCAGTAGTGAACCTCGTTGGAAGGCAAAGAGAAAGCGTCCGGACGCCGGTTATATCAGGCTTAGGGCGTGGTGTCATTAGCACAGGCGGGGCCAGACTTCCGGGAACTATGCGTTCTCACGCGTGCGTGAGGCAGCGGGGAGACGGGCAAGCAATGGCGGCCGCCACGAGGAACCGGCAGAGCCGTAGGCGTCCCGGGCATGCGGAACGCGGTGTTTCCAGCAGTGGAGGTGAGCACTGTTCATAGCTAAAGAAGGGGAAGCGGTGGAGACCGCAACATTCTCATCCATGCACCGCCATGGGTTCCTCACTCTTTCAAATTATTTATAGGAGACAGCCGCTGCCTCCTCTGTCTCTTCCCCTAAAAGTTCCTTCACCAGCAGCTCAACTGTCAGCACAAGAATTCCAAAATCTCTGGTGTCATACTCAGCAGATGCTACAGAAAGTGATCCTAAAAATCAAAAGGTTCACTGACCTTTACAAAAGGCATGTGCCTTTCATTTAAACCTGTGGAAAAGCTATGGCTCAGTGCATCACATCAGACTTCAAGTTCCATCCATGTGGCTCGCGCCCCAGTACATCGGGCCATTTACAGTGCTGCGACAGCTTGGGCTAGTAATCCATCAACTTTGGTTACCCACATCCTTCAGGATATCCAACTCTTTTCATATCTCACTCCTGAAACCCCAAATACTCTCTTGGCCCTCTCAGAAGATGCCACAGTCTCAGGAGATTGCTTTAGAAAATGACTCTATGACCCAATTAAGAGATGTCTTGGACATAAGGAAGCGTGGCAAAAGATGGGACTACCTCCTTTCCTGAGAAGGATATGGGCCAGAAGAGAATACCTGGGAACCTGCCTCCAATATATTAGACAACAACCTTCTCAGAGAATCCATGCCTCTCATCCCAAGAAGCCTAATCCTCCAAGAGGGGTTTATAGGAGGAGTACTGTTGCATGAGACACCACACTCACCTCGGTGTTCCCGAACACCGGGAAAGTTTGCCCACAGAGCAGGAGCTCCAAGCACAGACATCCTCCTGCTTATGCATCTGTCTCAGCGATCTCTCTGATCCTGACACACCACTTCCTGAGGTGCGCACACTCCTGATCCTACACTTCTCAAAGGGCTAGCGGCGGGAAATGTGACCCAGCGCCCATTGATGACCTCACCACCCCAGGACCATTTAAGACTGGCTCCTGCTTCTAGTCTTTGCCTTAACAATAGGTTGACTCCTTTTGGAGTAGTGAATTGCCTGCATTCCTGGTTCCTGAACCCTAATCCTCGCTTCCTAGCGCCTTCTGCTGTACGTAGATCCTGAGTTCCTGTTTCTGGATCTTTGGCTGTTCGGTTTGCTTCCTGAGTTCTTTTCTTCCTGGCCCTTCTCTCCTTTGTCTGGCTACAGTGTCCCTTTCTTCATCTGTGGTCCTCGTCATCCTCCACATCTCCCCTTTAGATTGATCTTCTGGTTTTAACTCTAGACTAGACTCCAACTTGCATCTCTCCACCTTCCTTGACCACTACTTGGACTTCAACCTTTTGCTTCACTGCCTGCCTCTGACCATGTCCTGTATACCTACTTTGCTTAATCTTCTCCTGACCCCTGGCTGTTCCTCTGCTAACCCTTCAGCCTGCTAGCCACAGAGCTCCCGACTGCCTGAACTTCCACCACCGCAGAGGCCCCCACCTTGTACCAGCTGGCCCTGGAACCTGAGAGCTCAACCTAAGAGGAATGTGGGCTGATATTGGTAAAGCTCTAGCTGGGCCTCTGCTTCCACCAGCTCTGTCTGCCAATGGTATGGATCTGTGGGGGCTCCTCCCCACAGGTAGCACCAACTCCCTCTTCGCCCAAAGGTCCACCTGCACAACAGTGGACTAGCTAAACTAAATTTAACAAAATACCTTGGGTAATAATATGCATGATGCAACAATTTATACATTAACAAGTGAATTTTCAAAAACGTACGTGCATAAAAAATGCCAATAATGTATGTATACAGCCAGTGCGTGCATAATACATGTTTTAAAAAGGGGCCACATATGTACTATATGCGCATATGCGAGCAAAAGTACACATACAAAAAAGGGGCATGTTGGAGTGAGGTTAGCATGTATGCACATACGAGCCGATACAGTATAGTGTGCTCCGATGGAGCGCACTGTTAACCCTCTATTGGATGCACGTTTTTGACGCACTAGCATTACCCCTTATTCAGTAAGGGGCTGAAAATGCGCGTCCAACCCCCCCGAACCTAATAGCGCCTGCAACATGCAAATGCATGTTGATGGCCCTATTAGGTATTCCCGCGTGATTCAGAAAACAAAATGTTCAGCCAAGACACACATTTTGCTTTCAGAAATTAGCGCCTACCCAAAGGTAGGCGCTAATTTCTTTGGGCACCGGGAAAGTGCACAGAAAAGCAGTAAAAACTGCTTTTCTGTGCTCCCTCCGACTTAATATCATGGCGATATTAAGTCGGAGGTCCCAAAGTTACCAAAAGTAAAAAAAAAAAAATAAATTTGAAGTCGGCCTGCGGCTCGCAGGTCGAAAACTGGAACCTCAATTTTGCCGGCGTCCAGTTTCCGAACCTGTGGCTGTCAGCAGGCTCGAGAACTGACGCCGGCAAAATTGAGCGTCGGCTGTCAAACCCGCTGACAGCCGCCGCTCCGGTCCAAAAGGAGGCGGTAGGGACGTGCTAGTGTCCCTAGCGCCTCCTTTTGCCTGTTTTTACTGCTGGGCCTAATTTGCATAGTGAATCGCGTGCACAGGAGAGTGGCCTGTGCACGCACCGGGAGAGCGGGCGTTCGTTGTCAAGTTCAACAAGGAAACCATAGTGTACCTATACCAGCAGTAGAGTGGGACCTGCAAGCAATCACCTGCAGGGACCACACCTTGCCAATATATGTCAAGGTTACTACTATCCTGGCACTTTTTGCCTTTGGTACCTTCCAGGCACCTCTTGGGGAAACAATTGGAATCAGCTAGTCTGCCACCTCTGTGTATAGATCAAGTCCTAGCTGCATTGCTGAGGAAAACACATCAGTATATATCATTCCCTTGGAGAAGACAGCAATAGCATCAAATAATGTTTGATTTCTATCAAATATCACATATCACCTCTGTCTTGGGACTACCAATTGCACTCGTCTGGATAAGGGCACCAAGGGCAGACAAGGTCACCTACTGCAATCACAAGTCTATCCACGTCCTCAATATGCAGGTGGTCTGCAGTGTTAAGTATATCATCCTGGACATCATGCCCAAGTTTATGTGATCCAGTCATGGTGCCTATATCCTCTCACAGTCAGGAATTCATGATTGCTTCCAGGAAGGACAGATCACTGGGGGCTATCTTCTAGGTAGGAATGCACTTATCACAATCACCACATAGCAACTAACTTCCTATTAATTCTCCCTCATATTTAGGTGGGCTGACAGCATTGAGACAGGAGGACTGTTCTACATCCTGTGAACTGCCCTGCTGCCCAACCTTAATGCATATCTAACTCTGCTCTTTTCTGCATTCTCCCACATAGGTGACAGAGGACATCCACTCAAAACCTGGTTCCTCAACCCACTGACTAACCTACAGAATGTTGCAGAGGCTCACTACACCAGGGCCCAGCGGTTGACCAGGGCAGTCATAAAGAGAACCTTTAGCCTACTTAAAACATGTTTCTGCTGTCTGGACAGATTTGGGAGATGCCTTCTCTGCAACCATCCTAAAGTCTGTGAGATCTCTCTAGCCTTCTGTTTGCTACAAAACCTGGCCAAAAGCAGACACATGATTCCTCCAGAGGGAATGTAAGAAAATACATATTGAAGAGGAGGAGAAGGAGAAAGAGGAGGAGGAGGAGGAAAAGGAGCTGAGTTAGGAGCAATAGCATGAGATAAATCGCATGAGTCAATGGCAGGCTCTAGAGGAAAGGAACACTGTGATACAAAGACATTTTAGAAGGTGAATGTGCATTTACATGCTGTGCTCTATGTGATATTTAATATAAAAGATAACGTTAGTGCTTCCTTGGGCGCCTTCTTTTGCGGGGTGGGGGGAAGCTCTGCTGCCTTCACTTGCCCAATTCTGGTGTTCCTCCTCAGCGGTGTCCTGTCACAGTTTATATTACCCTTGGAGAACACAAGATCTGGGGGCAGTAGTGTATCATCATAGCTGCTGGAGGGTCATGCATGACTTTGAGTGAGCCAAGAAGATAGGCTGGCAGCTGTGGTAGGCCTTGTTTCCTCAGCCACCTGGTCTCTTGGAGAGGAAAAACATCTCTTTCTGGAGGGGGCAATGGTGAAGCTGCAGGTTGCAAAGGTGGTGTTGGTTGTGGTGGTAGCATTAGAGGAGGTGGTAGCATGATGGGCGATGGTGGAGGAATATGTGGAGTAGGCACTGGCGCAGGTTGAGCTCTGGTCTGGGGAAGGCCATTCAGCCTGGTGTGTAGCAAAGGCTGATGGTGGTTGCATTCAGTGGGGCATCACAAGGAAGGGAATTGGTGGGGGTTGTGGCTGCCAAGGGGGCATCTTCTGCAGCATCTCCCTCCACAATGTAGTCGGGCATCCTTTGCCTGATGAATGGCTTGAAGTTCATGCTGCATGCCTTGGCATTTCCTTCCTCACAACATCCTGGAGAGCATACACTTCTATTCTGTGTCTCACTATCTTCTCCACAACTCTGGATTTTATATGGAGGAGCTGCCTCTCTGCAGGAAAGACCTGTGCCTCCTCTTCTGGAGGAGAGATGAAATCCTCCTCTGTCAAACTGTCCTCCAGCTGGCCACCTGCAAGCTACCCAAGATCGAGTGACTGTGAAAGAGAATCATCTGGCTGGATCACCTCTTCCTGCTTCTCCTCTGCTGCTCCCTCTTCTGCCTTAGGGTCTTTTCAGGGCTAGCAGGCAGTAGCCATGAGTGCCACTGTGCCCTTCGGATGCCAGTTGGTCCCAGACCATCAGTCATCACCAGGTGTCTCCCCTGCAAATTGGCAATGTGTACATAATTTAAATATATATTACATGCTATCTGATCCCAAATATAACACCTCCTGCTGCACTACACACTGTATAGAAAGCATTCCTGTGGTGCAGATATAACTTTCCCATTTTAGAAGGTTTTCAAAAGTCTTGCCTCTTTTACGAATGCCCAGAACTTCTTCGACTTTGTATTCTAAGTCGTCTTCTGCATTGATGACAGGTGGATCTTGAATCTTGGAAGAAAATTCACTGAGTATGAGTTGTTAGCAGCGATGGATGAGCTGCTGGGGACGTCACTGAGATCTTCAGTGTAAGTGCGAAGTTGGGGAACGTCCAAAGCCCACTTCAAAAGATGACACTGTAGTGGATCTTTCAGCTTGTTGAGAGGACTCCTCAGGTCTTCCACTAGATGTCTGAGAATGAAGTTGCCTCCTGCTCCTGAGTCCACTAGGGCAGGAGTCTGAACTGTGATCGGTCCATAAGTCAAAGAGACTGGGAGAGAGAGCGGAGGAGATGTCGCGGTATAGCCTAAGAACAGTCCTCCTGCAGGACTTTATGCACGTCCATTTTCTGGATGAATGGAGCATGTGGAGACATTGTGGCTGGGCTGACCATAGTACATGCAAAGGCCGCGCCTCTTCCGAAGTCTTCTCTCTTTGGAGGTCAAGCAACCGTGACCCAGTTGCATAGGTTCATCTGTATCAGCAGCAGGGGTTACTGGAACCATCCGAGGTGTAGAGGCAGCACTGGCCTGTTTCAACCCGGGTACCACCCTAGGCCAGAGTTCCTTCACCTTGTCCTGGAGTCGTAGATCAATCCAAGTAGCTAAGGCTATTAATTCGTCCAGCGAGTCAGGTGTTTGGCGAGCGGCCAGCTTGTCCTTCAAAAGGTTATCCAGGCCTCTCCAGAAGAGAGTTTTGAGACATCTGGGGTCCCAGCAAAGTTCTGCTGCAAGAGTTTTGAACTCTATGGCAAATTCAGCCAATGATCTGCTGCCTTGCTTCAAATCCACTAAAGCAGAACCGACTACAGAAATTCGAGCAGGGTCATCAAAAACGGATTTAAACAAGTCCATAAATCCTTCTATGTCCTGCAAAATTGAGTCCTTGTGTTCCCACAAGGTGGATGCCCAAGACAGAGCCTTACCATCCAGGTATGAAAGGATGTAGGTAGTCTTGGAGAGCGCTGAAGGAAATAGAGACGGCTGTAAGGCAAAGTGCATGCAGCACTGGTTCAGAAAGCCCCGGGTCTTCTGGATTTCTCTGGAAAAGCGGATTGGAGCTGCCAGTGGTACAGCAGTCTTCAAAGTTACCTCCGGTGATGACCTTCTTGGTTGGAGGCTGTGCCTTGAACCTTCTGTGTGTGTAGTTGAAGTAAGTTTCTCCAGAGTGTCTTGCTGCTCCACAATGCATTGGGCCAGGCCCGGTATGGCCTGCAAAGCACTGAGTTGTGCCGGATCCATAGAGTTAGCAGTCTGTTCAGAATCTGCTAGGGAGTTAGCAGTCTCTGTTATAGTTGTGGGTGAATCCTTGGGCCGGTGGCAGATGACCATGCTCCCGGGGGAAGATCCCAAGAGGGACCACCGGTCAGGCTCAGAGTTTGGAGACAGACACACACTAGTTCCTTTATTGAACAGTATATATTTTGAACTACCAGAGATGGCAGTAGTGAGCTGGAAAGCCCGGCTGGGCTGTAGTCCCTCATATACTGGAACAGCGATCCTTGGAGGCTGAGCTGTAGAGAAACTGAGATATATTGAGTAGACAGGGTATGCAGATAGTAACACTTACACAATGTCCCAATAGAAGCCCAGGAGCTGGAATGTATAGGCCCTCGAGGAGCGAGTACCTGGTTCTAGGGAAAGCTCAGAGAGAACGATGGTAACTCACTGATGTAGCTGATATAGTTGGTAGAGATGACTTCCAGGCAGAAGAATATCTGAAGCAAGTCTGGGATCAGGGCCCTGAAGGAGCGAGTACCGGTTCCAGACTGTCACCTGAAAAACAAAGGAGAGAGCGAGGCCCCCGAGGAGCGGGTACCTCTGGTAAGTCCAAGGAGGCAGAGTTGCTTAGAAAGACAAAGCGAGTCCGTTGTCAATCCTTGCTAACTCGATGTGTTAGCAAATACTGAGACCTTAAATATCTATCGCGGGTGACTTCATCTTCGGTGGACGCCCCCGAAGTTCACACCATTGCCGGTATTTCAGTCGGGGCTGCGCCACGCACACGCCCCTAGGCCTCCAGGAACATGGAGGATAGCAGCGTTGAGCCAGTCCGGGAATGCCCGAAGACTTGCGGCAGAAGAACGCCACGGCAGCCAATCTTCCCGCGATTGGAGAGGGAGGCGCCAGAGAGGTAAGGAGGGCAGAGAGAGGGCGTCGGGCACCGACGGACACAACAAGAAGAGAAATATGGAGACAAGTAGCAAGAAACAGTATTAGAAGCAGAGAACAGATGGAGGAGAGAAAGAGATGACAAAAAATAAGAGACAGAAAAGAATTTTAAAAAGGAATCAAAAGCAAGATGAATCTGAACAGTATAAAAAAATTAATATATTAAATCATTAATCATTTAATATATTTTACTTTACAGTTTAATTCTGAATTATTTTTATAATTATTTATTGCATTTAACTATGTACATAAAGTATAGATTTTCCATTTAAAGGCTGAAAATATACATATGACTGCACATAAAAATTGGTATGTGTTACTGAACTCTATCTGCTAGACTATTTGGCAATTTTTATTTTGTGGGAGGCAGACACTGTGTGCTTTAACTTTTGATCTCTGTCCTCTTGCCATTGTCCCTGAATTCTGTAGTCAGTCCAAATTTGGGACCTCATTTCTAAGCATTTTTTCCCATAGACACAGAGGGGCAGATTTTCAAAGGGGTGCGCGCATAAGATATGCACATACCCCCCGAAAACCTGCCCCAAGCTCCCCCTACGTGTGCCGAGCCTACGTTGCATAGGCTGCCGGCGCGTGCAAAGCCCCGGGAGGTGCATAAGTCCTGGGGGTGGGGGTGGGACAGTGGCCGTGGTTCTGGCCCAGGGGCGTTCTGGGGGTGTGGCCACGGCCTCCGGACCAGAACATGGTGCGCCGGCAGCCAGCCCGGTGTGCGCAAGTTACGCCTGCCTCGGGAAGGCGTAAATTTGGAAATAAAGGTAGGGGGGGGAATTAGTTAGGGCCGGGGGGGGGGGCGGGTTAGTTAGGGGAAGGAAAGGGAAGGTGGGGGGCGCCGGAAATAAAGTTCCCGGAGGGAATGGAGACAGACTATGCGGCTCGGTGCGCGCAGGCTGCCGATTTTGCACAGCCTTGCGTGCGCCGACACCGGATTTTAAAAGATATGCGCGGCTACGCGCGTATCTATTAAAATCTGGCGTACTCTTGTTTGCGCCGGGTGCGCGAACAAAAGTACGCGCTTGCGTACTTTTTAAAAATCTGCCCCAGAGTGTGAGAAAAGCCTTAGTCATCAGGCACTTAGTTTGTCTGCAAAAATAGTTTTCCCAACCATCTAGGTATACAGAATCATTCAGTTTACATATTTAATTTACATTCCATGAATACATTAGAAATTCAGTTAAAAAGAATAAAAGGAGAAACTAACAAAGAAATGTCTAGATTGCCCTCTAGTGGGCCTGTATTTTCATGTGACCCTGCAGGACTCTTAGGGAATAGATACCTCCATGCAGTTCTTGACTACAGTTTCAGAAAGCTGCAATGTTGCTGCTTATTTTAGCACAATGAAAAAAGACAGAGAGAGAGTGTGTGTGTGTGTGTGTGTGTGTGTGTGTGTGTGTGTGTGTATGTTCAGCAGGGCTGGAAGGTATGGAAGAGATGAAGGTTTGGTACAGGGGAAGGGAGATTGTACTGAGACTTTAATGCCTCAGTAGGCAGGCATCACATAATCTTTAAAGATGGCGCCGGCCATCTTTACTCATCAGCCCCTATTATACTATACTCTATAATAGGGGCTGATGAGTAAAGATGGCCGGCGCCATCTTTAAAGATGGCGCCGGCCATCCAGTGCTCCTACCATGTGACAGGGGCCGGCCAATGGCACGGATACCCTGTCACATGGTAAGGGCAAAGGGGCATCGGCGCCATTTTTTTTTAGAACAGCTGATGCCTGGGAATGGGAAATCTCTCCCCGAGGCCCCCCTGGACTACCAGGTAATTTTAAAAGGTTTGGGGGGGGGATTTTTTTTTTAGCGGCGCGGGTCTCCCTTAAAAAAAAAACGGTCCGGAGGGTGGGGGAGGCTAAGGGGGGTCGATTTAAAGGGCCGGGTGGGTTTGTTTTTTTATCGGGCCATCGGCGCCATTTTAATTAGTGGCAGCCAAAATGGCGCCGATGGCCCGAGAGCGGGAGATCGCGCCGGGACCCCCCCCCCCCCCACTGGACTACCAGGTAATTTAACATTTTGGGGGGGTTCGGGAGGGTGGGGGAGGGTAAGGAATTGGTTTTAAAGGGTCGGGGTGGGTTTTGGATTTGTTTTGGTGTGCCGGTTTTCCCGCCCTCCCCCAAATAATTCTCGTGCCCTATTTAACGATACAATACAAATGCCCCTGACGATAAATCAGGGGCATTTGTATTGTATCGTGCACTCTAACGATTTAGGACGATTTTAAAATTATCTGACGATAATTTTAATGGTTCAAATACGATTCACATCCCTACTAAATATAACAAACAGTAAAAAGGTCATTACCAGAAGCAGAAACATAATAATAACTCACAATTCTCCATGGCAAGTGCTCATGGGTGGCGGAACTTAGATAATCTAACAAAGCAAACCGAAAAAAGCAATACCTTTGAACTGACACAGAGAATTCTATCAGAATCAGAGACTAGAGTAATGGCTCTTTTTTTCCCTTCCTGGTAATTGCTCAAAGGAGGTCAGACATGGTCAATTAACGGAGAGAATTTGATGCGGCCCCTTGTTCCAGAGATTGGGGGCAAAGCTGCTGAAGGTCTTCTTTCTTGTACAGGTTAGTTTAGCAGATGGCAGAGCAGGGGAGGAAAGAAAGGCCTCTGTGAGGTCCGGAGTTCTCTTGCCGGGATGTTCGCAGTAAGAAGAAGCGAGAGATAATCTGGGCCTCATTGATAGAGCTTTGGATTCTGCTTTATATCAGAAAATTGTAGAGAATCTCAAGCAATCCATCCATGAGCTGAAGCTATGATAAAAGTGGGCCATGGGCCACCCTAAGCTGTTGCGATTCTGCTTGTGGATAGGCCCATAACAGCCTCTCACCTTCTGCCAGCGAGTTTGCTTGTTCCCCGATGCCGTCTGCCGCTGTCTTCAGCTTTGTGGCCAGGAGGCCGCCAGCGATGTTTCCCTGCAGTCCGGAGATCGCCCACGCTCTGCTCCTGCATGCCGGTGTAGTTAGGATAGGGATGGGGGAGGGCAGGATAGGGGAAGGGAGGTTAGGGTAGGGGGCTGGGAAGTTCCCTCCCAGTCCGCTCCTTAATTGGAGCGGACTGGGAGGGAACTGGAGAAGGCCTCTATGCGTCGCCGCATGTATTTTCAAGTTTATACCCCCCTTGTGTGCACCGACCCAAAATTTTATATAATGCACGCGCATGTTATAAAATTGTGCGTCCGTTTTAAAAATCTTTTAGTGCGCACTAACCAGTTTTCCTAATTTTGAGTTAGTGCTCACTAACAGGACTTAGTGCATGCTAACTGGATATTAGCATGCATGAACTATAGTTTGGTGCATTAATTAGAAATGTTATCAATAAATTTAAAAGTGTCAATTGGGAAGCAGTTCATTAGCTAGCGGTATGGTTCTGCATCCCCATTGGCTGACTTCTTAGTAACTTGTTTGTGTTGCCAAGGTTGCAAGGTGGTATTTGTGGGGGGATGACCAGTGCCTTGTAACAAATGTAAGCAAACAAGTGATATAATATTACTATCAAGTTCTAGTCAGAATAAGCAAAAGCATGTAATGCAAATGCATATTTAAAATTTGTCAATCCCTTTGTATTTTAGGAAAGGGGACATGGCATTTTAGGATATGCATACTTTTAATTAGCCTGGTGTCTATTTGTTTGGGTGAAAGGGCAGTAATTGGTGAGAGGGGAAGTGACTGAGGTGAATGTAAGAGGTGACAGGTGGGAGAGAGTCTGGTTGGGGTGATGACTGGTGAAAGAGAGGCAGCCTGGTGTGTGTGGGGGGTGACTAGTGAGAGGGTAATGACTGGGGTGACTGTATGAGGTGACAGGTGGGAGAGAGATTGATTGCTGAGTGGTGAGAAAGGCATCCTGGTGTGTGGGGGTGACTGGTGATGGGGGAGTGACTGAGGTGACTATATGGGATGATAGGGCAGAGAAACTGGTGAGAGAGAAGCAGCATGTTTTGTGTGGGATGGGACTGGTGAGAGGGGAAGTGACCAGGGTGACTGTATGGGGTGACATTATGGAGAGAGAAAGGCAGCCTGGTGTGTGTATGTGTGTGTGTGAGGGGGGGGTGACTGGGTTAATTGTATGGGTGACAAGTCACCCCACACACACACACACACACACCAGGTTGAATCTCTCTCTCTCTAGTCACCATCCACTTAGTCTCTCTCCCAGTTGTCACCCCATACATTCACACAAGTCACTTCTCCTCTCACCAGTCTTCCCCCTACCCAAACACTCAGACTGACACCAAGCAAATTCAAAATATGCATATCCCAAAATACCATGCCCCCTTTCCTAAAATACAAAGGGACTGGCAAATCATAAATATGCATTTGCATTACATGCTTTTGCTGACTAGAACTTGATGCTATTATTACATTACTTGTTACTTACACTTGTTACCAGGCACTGGCCATCCTCCCAGAACCACCACCTTACAACCTTATACAAACAAGTAACTAAGAGATAGCCAATGGGAATACAAACAATATCTTTAACTAATGAAATGCTCCACAATTGACACTTTTTACTTATTGGTATCATTTCTAGTTAGTGCGCACTAACTATAGTCCCATTAATGCACACTAATTCCAAAATTAGGGAAACCCAAAATAAATACCTCCTGAATCATTTTAAAAATTAAATCTAACAGATAATGACCCAAAATGTAAATGATACACAAAAATAATCAGTGCACATCCCTAGAGATCATTCAACAGAATAAATGTACAGTAGAATCTACATGGTTTGAACTTCCATGTGTGTTGGGTAAGAGTATAATGACAGGAGTATTCTACCGTCCACCTGGCCAAAATGTCGAGACAGATGATGAAATGCTAAGAGAAATCAGGGAAGCTAACCAATTTGGCAGTGCAATAATAATGGGAGATTTCAATTACCACAATATTGACTGGGTAAATATAACATCAGGACATACTAGAGACGTAAAGATCCTAGATGTATATATTTATTTATTTATGCTTTTTATATACTGTCGTTCCAACAAATGATCACAACTGTTTAAATAAATTGCATATAAGTACAATGTATGTATCATAAACTTAACAATTTCATAAAAGAAGTGAAGAAGTAGTAATTGTTATGCAAAAGTTATAAAATTAATACATTCAATATCATCTGTTTAGAAATTACAAATGCAATTGAACTGGGAGTTGTTTTTATGAAACATGTTCTAATATGGAGGAAAAGGAAATACTGACTTTTGAATATTTTTATCCGTAACTTTAATATAGGAGATTTATATTATATCAATTCATAGGCTTTAAATAAATTCATAGGCTTTAAATAAAATAAATAAATAAATAAATAAATATAGGAGATTTATATTATATCAATTCATAGGCTTTTTAGAAAAACCATGTTTTCAGTTCTTGTGTGAATGTCTTTTTTTCTATTAAAAGTCAGTGGACTAGGTAGTGTATTCTATAGTTTTGGTCCTGCATTAGAAAACTTATGTTCTCTTATTTGTGTTAGGTGATTATTCTGATTGGAAGGAATTTTTTGGATGCCTTTATTTTGCAATCTTAGATCTCTTATAGGGTTGTATAATTGAATAGTTGTTCCTGGTGGAGATTGGTTGATATTGTTGATGATGTTGAAGATGAGTGATAATACTTTGTATTGTATTCTGAAATAGAAGCCAGTGAAGGTCTATCAATGAAGGAGTTATATGATCAAATTTTCTTGTTCTTAGAAGGAGTCTGGAAGACACATTTTGGAATAGTTGTAGAGGTTTGATTATATTTGCAGGAAGGCCCAGTAATAGGGAGTTGAAATAGTCTAAGGGGTGGATTTATCAAAATGTGGTAAGTACCGCATGCGATAGCAAAAGGGGTGTGTTTTATGCTAATATAGCATTTATTGCAATTTGCACTAATTACCTGTGTGAAGAGCTAAGTTAGCACGAATTGTGATACCATTTTCAGATTCTGTGATAAGTGGCAGACTTGTTGCATTTCCTTCATTCAACCACTAGGGGACCATTGTTAATGGTCTGAGAGAGAGAGAGAGAGAAAGAAAGACTGGCCATAATGTCATGGCCCATAGGTAGGTATTTGTATCCCTATGGTAGGCCCACCTAGTAACTCGAGGTGGGGATTAGGTAAGAGTGTAGGGGGTTAGGGGCCACTTTGACATTCTACGTGACACCTACGAACAGAACAGTGGTCTCTTGTGAAGACTTGATGGCCTTTGGAGTGAGGAAACTCACTCCAAGATGAGATTTGGGCAAGGTTCTCTCAACCTAGCTTGATGTTACCCAGGTAGAGAGTCCATCAAGCTAGGTTGAGAGAACATTGCCCAAATCTCATCTTGGAGTGAGTTTCCTCACTCCAAAGGTCATGGAATGTTCATGAGACCACTCTTCTGTTTGTAGGTGTCACGTAGAATGTCAAAGTGGCCCCTAACCCCCTACACTCTTACCTAATCCCCACCTCGAGTTACTAGGTGGGCCTACCATAGGGATACAAATACCTACCTATAGGCCATGACATTATGGCCAGGTGCACTCTCTCTCTCTCTCTCCCCCCCCCCCCCCCCCCAAGGCACTGGACCCATTAATTCACCTGAAATAGGACTTACAGGAGACATCACAAATGGCAATGAAACCTTATCACACAGCCTAACACAATTCAAAGAGGTGTAGTTAAAATTGGTATTAGGCTGTGCAATAGCTCTTCGCAGACAGGCTAACCCAGCCCACTCTCCACCCCTAACTCCTCCTATTTTCTGAATTTGCATCACACCATACGATATGGTGCGATCGCATGTGTTAAACACATTTTCGCATGCTGCAAGGGCCTATCACATGCGTTAACGGGGCTTTTCGCATGCGATAAGCCCTTAACGCATGCGAAAACGCCTTATCGCATTTTGATAAATGACCCCCTAAGTTTGAAAAAATTTGTGTTTTTAATAAATAACAATAATAGCTAGAATAAATGACTGCTTCATGGAGCAGTTGGTTCAGGAACCAATGAGAGAGGGAGCTACTTTAGATCTAAATCTTAGTGGAACACAGGATTTGGTGATAGAGGTAACAATGGTGGGACCACTTGGCAATAGTAATCATAACATGATCAAATTTGAATTAATGATGGGTAGGGGGACAAAATATGTAAATCTACAGCTTCAACACTAAATTTTCAAAAGGCAAACTATGATAAAATGAGGAAAATAGTTAGAAAAAAAACCTGAAAGGTACTGCTGCTATGGTTAAAAGTGTACAACGGGAATGGACAATGTTTAAAAATACTAACTTAGAACTGCAATCCAGATGGACTTCATGCTTTTAGAAAGATGGAAGGAAGGCCAAATGACTACCAGCATGGTTAAATGGTGAGGCGAAAGAGGCTATTTTAGACAAAAAATGTCCTTCAAAGATTGGAAGAAGGATCCATATGAAGAAAACAGGAAAAAGCATAGGCATTGTCAACTTAAGTGTAAAACATTGATAAGACAGGCTAGGAAGAATTTGAAATGAAGTTGGCCATAGAGTCAAAAACTCATAATAAATCTTTTAAAAATATATCCAAAGCAGGAAAGCTGTGAGGGTGTCAATTAGAGCTTTAGATTAATGAGGGATAAAGGGGCTCTTAGGGAAGATAAAGTCATTGCCGAAAGAATAAATTAATTCTTTGGTTCTTTGTTTACTAATTTGGATGTTGGAAGATGGTTTTCAAGAGTAATGATTCAGATATACTGAACCAAATCACAGTGAACCTGGAAGATGTAGTAGGACAGATTGACAAACTAAAGAGTAGCAAATCATCTAGAACAGATGGTATGCACCCCAGGGTTCTGAAAGAACTAAAAAATGAAATTTCAGATCTACTGTATTAGTAAAAATTTATAAACTATTATTAAAACCATCCATTGTACCTGAAGACTGGAGAGTGGCCAATTTAACCCTAATATTTAAAAAGGGCTTCAAGGATGCTCCAGGAAACTATAGACTGGTGAGCCTGACTTCAGTTCCAGAAAAAAAGAGTGGAAAATATTCTAAAGATCAAAATCACAGAATATATAGAAAGACATTTTTTTAATGGAACACAGCTAGCATGGATTTACCCAAGGGAAGTCTTGCCTCACAAATCTACTACATTTTTTTGAAGGGGTTAATAGACATGTTGATAAAGGTGAAAAAGTAGATGTAGAGTATTTGGAGTTTCAGAAGGTGTTTGACAAAGTCCCTCATGAAAGGCTTCTAAGAAAACTAAAATGTTATGGGATAGGAGATGATGTCCTTTCGTGGATTGCAAACCAGTTAAAAGATAAGAAACAGAGAGTAGGATTAAATGGTCAGTTTTCTCAGTGGAAAAAGGTAAACAGTGGAGTGCCTCAGGGATCTAAATTTGGATGGGTGCTATTCAATATATTTATAAATATATGGAAAGGGATATAACAAGTGAAGGATCAAATTTACAGATCACACAAAATTATTCAGACTAGTTAAATCTCATATGGATTGTGATAAATTACAGGAGGATTTTGTGAGACTGTAAGATTGGGTGTCCAATAGGGATGTGCACTCGTTTTGAACGAATGCACAATCTGCAATGTATAGAAACATAGAAACATAGAAATGACGGCAGAAGAAGAGTAAACGGCCCATCCAGTCTGCCCAACAAGCTTCACACTTTTTTTTTTCATACTTATCTGTTTCTCTTGGCTCTTAGTAACCTTTTGGTTCTATTACCCCTCCACCCCCACCATTAATGCAGAGAGCAGTGCTGGAGCTGCATCTAAGTGAAATATCTAGCTCAATTAGCTAGGGGCAGCAACCGCCGCAACAAGCAAGCCACGCCTATGCTCATTTGTTTACCCAGACTATGTAATTCAATCCTTGTTGGTTGTCTGTATATAGATCCACTTTTCCTCATTCCCCCCGCCGTTGAAGCAGAGAGCTATGCTGGATATGCTTGAAGACTTTCTCCCCTGCCGTTGAAGCAGAGAGCTATGCTGGATGTGCTTGAAGACTTCCTCCCCTGCCGTTGAAGCAGAGAGCTATGCTGGATATGCTTGAAGACTTCCTGCCCTGCCATTGAAGCAGAGAGCTATGCTGGATATGCTTGAAGACTTCCTCCCCTGCTGTTGAAGCAGAGAGCTATGCTGGATATGCTTGAAGACTTCCTGCCCTGCCGTTGAAGCAGAGAGCTATGCTGGATATGCTTGAAGACTTCCTCCCCTGCCGTTGAAGCAGAGAGCTATGCTGGATATGCTTGAAGTATCAGACTTCCTCCCCTGCCATTGAAGCAGAGAGCTATGCTGGATATGCTTGTAGTATCAGACTTCCTCCCCTGCCGTTGAAGCAGAGCGCTATGCTGGATATGCTTGAAGTGTCCAACATTCTCCCCTGCCATTGAAGCAGAGAGCTATGCTGGATATGCTTGAAGTGTCCGACATTCTCCCCTGCCGTTGAAGCAGAGAGCTATGCTGGATATGCTTGAAGACTTCTTCCCCTGCCGTTGAAGCAGAGAGCTATGCTGGATATGCTTGAAGACTTCCTGCCCTGCCGTTGAAGCAGAGAGCTATGCTGGATATGCTTGAAGACTTCCTGCCCTGCCGTTGAAGCAGAGAGCTATGCTGGATATGCTTGAAGACTTCCTCCCCTGCCGTTGAAGCAGAGAGTTATGCTGGATATGCTTGAAGTATCAGACTTCCTCCCCTGCCATTGAAGCAGAGAGCTATGCTGGATATGCTTGTAGTATCAGACTTCCTCCCCTGCCGTTGAAGCAGAGCACTATGCTGGATATGCTTGAAGTGTCCAACATTCTCCCCTGCTGTTGAAGCAGAGAGCTATGCTGGATATGCTTGAAGTGTCCGACATTCTCCCCTGCCGTTGAAGCAGAGAGCTATGCTGGATATGCTTGAAGTATCAGGCATTCTCCCCTGCCGTTGAAGCAGAGAGCTATGCTGGATATGTTTGAAGTATCAGACTTTCTCCCCTGCCGTTGAAGCAGAGAGCTATGCTGGATATGCTTGAAGTGCCCGACATTCTCCCCTGCCGTTGAAGCAGAGAGCTATGCTTGATATGCTTGAAGTGTCCGACATTCTCCCCTGTCGTTGAGGCAGAGAGCTATGCTGGATATGCTTGAAGTATCAGACATTCTCCCCAGCTGTTGAAGCAGAGAGCTATGCTGGATATGCTTGAAGTATCAGACTTTCTCCCCTGCCATTGAAGGTCCCTATTCGTTGCATTCATGGGTTCCCAAAACATATGGCGAACTCCCAAGAATGCAACGTATCATTAATGAATAAACCCCCCACCCTCCTGACCCCCACAAGACTTGCCAAAAGTCCCTGGTGGTCCAGTGGGTGTCCTGGAGCGATCTCCTACACTCGGGTTGTCAGCTGCCAGTATTCAAAATGGCGCCAATACCCTTTGCCCTTACTATGTCACAGGAGCCGGCTGTCCATTGCTCCTACCATGTGACAGGGGCTGACCAATGGCACCGGTAGCCCCTGTGATATAGTAAGTGCAAAGGCTATCAGCGCCATTTTGAATATTGCAGCCAATGGCCCGAGTGCAGGAGATCACTCCAGGACTCCCGCTGAACCACCAGGGACTTTTGGCAAGTCTTGGGGCGTCAGGAGGGTGGGGAGATGTAGTTAATTAAATTTAAAGGGTTGGGAAGGGTTTTTCTTTTTGTTTTTGTTTTTCCAACTTTAATGGAAAACGAATACCGAATTCAACTAATGGATGAATCAGTTTTCCCCTATGAAAACAAATGCAACGTATTTGGGTCCCAACAAATACGAATACCGAATCAGATGAATCCATCCCTTCTGCACATCCCTAGTGTCCAAATGGCAGATACAATTTAATGTGGGCAAGTGCAAGGTAATGCATATAGGGCAAAGTGTAACCCTTGTTGTAGTTACACAATGATATTAGGAGCTACCATCCAGGAAAATGATGATTGGCATTATAGTGAATAATACATTGAAATCATCAGCTCAGTGTGCTGTGGCAGTCAAAAAAGCAAACAGAATGTTAGGAATTATTAGGAAGGGTCTGGTGAATAAAACAGAAAATGTCATAATACTTCTGTTGAGACCATACCTTGAGTACTATGTGGAACTCTGGTTGCCACATCTCAGCAAAGATATAGTTGCACTGGAGAAGCTACAGAGAAGGGAGACCAAAAGATAAAGGGGATGTTACTGCTCCCCTATGAGGAAAGACTAAAGAGGTTAGGGCTGCTTAGCTTGGAGAAGTGATGGCTGAGGGGGGATATGATAGAGATCTATAAAATCATGAGAGGACTAGAACGCGTAAATATGAATCTGTTATTTATTCTTTCAGATAATAGAATGACTAGGGGGCATGCCATGAAGTTAGTAAGTAGCACATTTAAAACAATATTTAGAACATTTTTTCATTCAATGAATAATTAAGCTCTGGAATTCATTGCCAGAGGATATAGTTAGGGCAGTTAGTGTAGCTGGGTTTAAAAAAGGTTTGGATAAGTTCCTGGAGGAGAAGTCCATTAACTGCTATTAATCAAACTGACTTGGGGAATAGCCACAGCTATAACTGGCATTAGTAGCATGGGATCTACTTAATGTTTTAGTACTTGCTAGGTACTTATTGCAGTCTGGATTGGCCACTATTGGAAACAGGATGCTGGGCTTGATGGACCCTCGGTCTGACCCAATATGGCAAATTCTTATGTTCTTATCTGGAATATTAAGTATTTCTTTCGGTATGATAAAAATTTCATTATGAAACTAAAAAGTTGGTTTAACTTTTTAAAAATAAATATGCATTATTAATTTTTAATGTATTATATCTATACCGGGTACTGTGAGTTTGGATGGGATTCCCAAACTCTGGCACTCTAACTAGTTGCTTGATTTATTTAAGAGGATATAATAACATAATCTGACAGCTAGGACAAGTACATGAAGGGATAAGGGAAAGAAGAGTAGTGAGAATAAAGTAGAGGCCATGGGAAGATAAATGTACAGAGCTTGCAGTGAAAAAGAAGGATATAGCATAGGACAACAATGACAAATATCTTAAAATAAAGCAAAGCTTAGAAGATGTTTAACTTTGGTTTCCAGGGCATAAATAATATAGCTGTATGAATACTAAACTTCTTAATTTTACTGGACCCTAGAGGCATACTTGATGAAAAATATTGAAATGCAGAACTCCTACAGCATAATATACAAATGGAATGTGCTCAGAATGACCCAACTGATTCAAATTTTGCAAAGTTTCCTCTAAACCCTATTAATTTACACTTGCACATTGCCATTTTTACATCTTGAAAATTATTCTTTCAAGCCCTTTCCTAGCCAGATTAATTTAACCCCTCTCAATAACTGTCATCTTTCTTTTGTATGTGTTTGTGGGAAACAGAGATTGTACATGGGCTGAATTATTAAATGTATGCTTTTCTGCCCTGTCTCGAATGTGCCATTTTAGTACATAAAGAGGAAAAACAGGTCTTGGCCATGTCACTGCATCCGCCCAATAGTATTTAAAAGATGGACTAGCCAATAAATTATTATCAAAGGACCTTAACCACCGAGAAGGAACATGATGAGCTAACAATTCATTTATTTAAAACATTTCTAAACTATCTATCAACACAACTAAGCAGTTTACAGGGAAACATCCACAGTTGGAAGAGCTGGAAGAGGAAGGTACATGCGGCCAGGCAGAGGGAGAGTTCTTTTTCCAATTATGCTCAAAACCAATTTTCTTTTCTTAAGCAGAAATAAGCAATTGCAATAAAACTCAGCCCTGGAGGCCTGACCCATCTCTGATGCTGACTGTATCGAAGAGAAAGGGAAAGTCTAAATCTTGCTTGTCTCTTACTGATGTTCTTGTTGGACTGATGGATGGTTTTGTTGGTTCTGGGACTTCAGTGCTGGGGTCAAGACCTGCTGTGGTGGAGAGTTCAGAGTCTGTAGACGCCTCTCTGTGAGCCACCCAGGAAGGTTATGAAGATAGCATTGGAGGTTCTTTCTACTCCAGAGCCAGATCCCTCTTTAGTGAAACTCTGACTGAGCCCATGAGATCAGAAGAGGGTGCAGGTGTGGCTGGGTCCCCTGTCCCAGATCAATTGCAGTCCAAAGCTTTAGGCTCTTTGTGGATGGTTCTGATGCGGCTGGACGGGATAATTACCAGCAAGTTGGAAAGAATTCAAGGTGAAATCTTCTCACTGGGACTCCAGTTAGTAATATAGGAGATGAAAATCTCTGGTAATGCTAAACGGCTGGAGATGCTGGAGAACAAGGTACCAGTGACATTTAAATATATTTGCAGCCTCTTTCTCCCAGGAAGAGTGAGAATATTTAGATGAAGGACAGAAGGACTTTTACAGGGAGGTGATGAAGGAGAATTAAGAGACCCTGAACTCTCTAGAAAACCATGGGATTATCTTTAGACCTTCTGGGCCCTGTTATCTGACCCCAATGGGGGTGTAGGAATGACCGCTCCAAGTGTGGCAAGGGGTAGCAAAACACTAAATCCATCACTGATTTCCATGATAATCAGGACCTGTCCCAGCCCTATGAACCATCTTAAGATGGGAGCAGGATTATCAAGTCCATTGGGCCATCATTGCTTGATGCTTTTTTTCCATAAATTAAACACCTGGTTGATGATACATGAGTTTTGAATTATAACTGGTTGATGTTGTCAGTGTCTTAATCTATGATTTGCTTTTTGGATCAACAGTAACATTGTTAATATTGTTAATAATGTTTGTTGTTTTAAATTATTTTATTGTATTGTGATTTTTGTAATGATTTTATGACTTTTATTCTGTTGTACATTATTTTCGAAGAACATATTGTAAGCTCTGGAAGATGATTCACAAATTTTGTAAATAAATAAATACGATTGAACAATAAAAAAAACCCAATAAAAATAAAATCATATAAAAATCCCTGAAAAACATAAATAAATCTGTACTTCAAAAGACCTACAAAAAACATAAAAACAAATTGCATTTCCCCTTTCTAGATAAAACCATCAAATGGTTATACAAAAGCAACATTCAAGGGCGCCCAAATAAGTCCATCAGATGCCAAAGGCTTTTTGGAATAGATGTGCTTTTACCATCTTTCAAAATTTCAGAAGCTGCATTTCATCCCTAATTACTCTTGGCAATGTATTCCATAGGAGCAGACTTTGAACACAAAAAAAGACATTCTTAGAATGAATCAAGCCTTATTTGCTTGAAGGACTGAACACACAATAAACTCTGAGACACTGATCTCAGACTTTGCGTAGGCTGGTAAATTTTCATGGGTGAATTACAAATATGTGATGCCGGTCCATTAATAACCTTAACAATAGAATTTTAAATTTAACTTGTCATATTATTGGTAACCAGTGAAGCTTCATCAACACGGATGTTATATGCTCTCAAAGGGAAGTCCCAGAAATTATTTGTACCGTACTGTTTTGAACAAGCTGCAGCGCATGTAAAGTTGTTTGAGGCAAACCAATATATAAAGCAGTACAATAACTGACTGATAATATTACAAGGCTAAGCATGACAATTTTAAGATTAGTCTTAGTTAAGAATGGGCGCATCTTGCATAATATTCTGAGCTTATAAAAAGCACTCTTAAGTACCTTGCTCACTTGCAAAGTGATAACGTTATGTCCATAATTATACCCAAGTTAGAAATGCAGCTCCAGCCTCCTGCATAGCCTTATAAACAATAAAATGAATCTACATTTTGCTCTGGCTGCACTAGCCAACCAGTATAACATAATCAAACTTGGAGATACATGGCCAAAATTCCTCAGTCCTATAATAAGGTGGGTGCTACATTCTAAACAATCAGCAATCCTGTCAAATGTTTTTTAGGCAATTTCACATAAATAGATTTGCAATAATCTAATGATGAAAGCACCAATGCCTATGCAACAGAACAAAAATCCTTCATCCAAAATATATGTCAGCTTCTAACTATTCTTAATTTTAAAAAGCCACTGATTAACAGACTGAGGACCTTACTTACTAAGTGTTTTTCCCATAGACACAGAATGGGAGAAAAGCCTTAGTAAATCAGTCACTTTAGAAAGCAATGTTTGAGTCTACAATCACTCCTAAATCTCATACTTCTGTCAAAGAGGGAATAATAATACCTCTTAATTGAAACACAGATTTTAGTAGGCCTAGAGTTCATTCCCACTCATACCAATTTCATCTTATTCAAATTTAATATTAAACTATTACTAGACAGAAAGTTTAAGGTTTCCTAAATATTGCAAACAACTTGCATTATCAGCTGAATATCCTCTGTGTACAATTCATGTACGACTATACAATTAGAAAGATGTATAACAATTTAAAATGACATAAAAATCACATTGCATTGTTGCAATAAAAAGGTATTGTGAGGCAGTGCCCCTACTATTCTATTTATCTGTCCAGTACCAGACTAGATGCCTGGTCCACCTTAAATTCCTTAAGGATAGTATGCTCTATGGGTAGGATCCTGCAGGGCAGGTGGAGCTCAGAGGGCATAACCAGAGACTGGGGAATAAGAACTGGGATCCAGGTGGGGATGTCCAGACCAGGCCTGGGTCTCCAGGACGAAGGCAGCTGCTGTTCAAACACTGAGCTAAGACGAACTGAACTGTGAGTAATTAAGTACACTGTCCTGAAGGGAAATCAGTCTACTGTTGTGTGATTGTGAAGCTATAATAAAGAAAAGTATTATAAGAAAGGCTGGAGTCAGACTAGTTTATGCCTCCATGCCTGTGGGATAGGGATGTGCAAAGGGATGCCATACATTGCATTCAGGATTCGTATTTGTCGGGGGGCAGATACGTTGCATTCGGCAAGAGGGCCCCCGATACGTTTATCCATTAATTCCTATTCGTTTCCCCGCTAAAATTAAATTAACTACAACCCGCCACACTCCTGACCCCCCCAAGACTTACCAAAACTCCCTGGTGGTCCAGCGGGGGGTCCAGGAGCCATCCCCTGCACTCACACCCTCAGCTGCTGGTTTCAAAATGGCGCCGATAGCCTTTGACCTACTATGTCACAGGGGCTACCGGTGCCATTGGTCAGCACCTGTCACATGGCCATTAGCGCCATCTTGTGCTCATACCATGTGACAGGGCTGACCCCCCAAAAAAAAACATTTTACACATACCTGGTGGTCCAGGGGGAGCAATCTCCCATTCCCAGGCCATCAGCTGCACAAAAAAAAAATGGCGCCAATGGCCCTTTGCCCTTACCATGTGACAGGGTATCCGTGCCATTGGCCATCCGTGCCATTGGCCATCCAGTGCTCCTACCATGTGACAGGGACTGGCCAATGGCACGGATACCCTGTCACATGGTAAGGGCAAAGGGCCATCGGCACCATCTTTATGAGTGGCAGCCGATGGTCTGAGAGTGGGAAATCACTCCCCGCGCCCCCCCCAGACCACCAGGTAATTTTAAAAGGTTTTGGGGGGGGTCGGGAGGGTGGGGGAGCTAAGGGGGTCAGTTTAAAGGGTCGGGTGGGTTTTTTTTTTATCGGGCCATCGGCGCCATTTATATTAGTGGCATCCAAAATGGCGCCAATGGCCTGAGAGCGGGAAATCGCGCCGGGACCCCCCCCCCCCACTGGACCACCAGGTAATTTAACATTTTGGGGGGGTTCGGGAGGGTGGGGGAGGGTAAGGGATTGGTTTTAAAGGGTCGAGGTGGGTTTAGGGGTTGTTTTGGTGTGCCGGTTTTCCCGCCCTCCCCAAAATAATTCCCGTGCCCGATTTAACGATTTTTGACTATAAATCGAGGAAATTTGTATTGTATCGCGCACTCTAACGATTTTTGACGATTTAAAAAATATCGACGATTTGTTTTAAATCGTCAAAAAACGATTCACATCCCTACTGGCTAATGGGAGAAGCCCAGCTGGAGTTAGATTGGATTAAAAGTGATTTAATTAATCCTGGTTATGCAGGCTTTTATGTTTTACTTTTTATTTTGCCGTGAAAAAAGAAAAGAGGAATGAACACTGGTTCAACAGTGGTTGTACTGAACAGGGAAAGCTGCCAGAATGAGTTGTGAGTGTGATGAATAGAAACAGGGCACAGTTGTCTTCCAGAAAGCAAGACACTTTGGAGTGGAGCAGCCAGTACTGCAGGACCAGAATGCAGAAGTCTGAGAGCATGACTGAAGTAATTTGACAAGCACTGATCCAAAATCTCCAAAAGATTGCAAGGCTCTCCAAGAGAGCCTTGCAAGAAGTCAGTAAGCCTGGGCTGAGCAAAAATAGAACCTGGAAGCATACTGGGCCATGGTCAATTTCTATTTGGATTGGAGCCTCGTGACCTTGTCAAGAAGTGGTGACACAGAGTACCCAGGAGGAAATACTACAGAGTGGCCAGTGGGCTACAACACTGATTGGCCAGAGAATGGCGCTACAGATAGTCATGAGGAAGACCCTGAAAGGTGACAAAACACTACTGGGAGTTTAGAGACTGCTCCTGTGAGAAGTCACAAGAAGGGAGAAATGAAGAACCCTGATAGAGGGGTCATAGAGAGCCCTGGAGAGAGCAACACAGACTGCCCAGGAGGGGTCACTACTGAGAAGTTGGAAGTCGGTGGTACAGGAGATCTCAATGAAGTCTCTGGGGCGGATTTTAAGAGCCCTGCTCGCCTAAATCCGCCCAAATCCGGGCGGATTTAGACGAGCAGGGCCCTGTGCGCCGGTGCGCCTATTTTACATAGGCTCACCGGCGTGCGCAGACCCCGGGACTCGCGTAAGTCCCGGGGTTCTCCGAGGGGGGCATGTCGGGGGCGTGTCAGGGGGCGGGCCCGAACCGCGCGGCGTTTAGGGGGCGTGCCGGGAGCGTTTCGGGGGCGGGCCCGGAGGCGTGGTTATGGCCCGGGGTGGCCCGGGGGCGAGGCCGCGCCCTACGGACCCGCCCCCAGGTCACATCCCGGTGCACAGGAGGCCCGCTGATGCGCGGGGATTTACGCCTCCCTCTGGGAGGCGTAAATCCCCCGACAAAGGTAAGGGGGGGGCTTAGACAGGGCCAGGTGGGTGGGTTAGGTAGGGGAAGGGAGGGGAAGGTGAGGGGAGGGCAAAAGGAAGTTCCCTCCGAGGCCGCTCCGAAATCGGAGGGAACGGGGGGTAGGCTGCGCGGGGGGTAGGCTGCGCGGCTCGGCGCACGCCGGCTATACAGAATTGATAGCCTTGCGCGCGCCGATCCAGGATTTTAGTGGATACGCGCGGCTCCGCGCGTATCTACTAAAATCCAGCGTACTTTTGCTTGCGCCTGATGCGCCAGCAAAAGTAGGCCTATTCGCATAGTTTGAAAATCTACCCCTCTGTAGGGTGCTCATACACTACTCGGAGTCCAGAGACAACTCCTGTGAGAAGCCCAGAGAGAGAGGGGTATGGAAATGCAAGAAAGAGATGCCAGGGAGAGCCCAGAATTTGGTGCTGTGGAGACTCCAGAGAGTGAGGCTGTGGAGGATCCAGGGATTAGTGTAGGTGAGTGGCCAGAGGGTACAGAGTTGAAAACTATGGAGAGCAAAGCTCTGCAGAGTTTATAAAAGAGGAAACAGAGGAGAGCCAAGGGGGAGATGCTGCAGAGTTTATGGAGGAGGAAACAACAGAGATCCCAGAGGGAAGCACTGTGGAGAACCTGGAGGAAGATTCCATGAAGAGACCAGAGGATGGCACTCTGGAGATCCCAGCAACTGATGATACAGAAGAGCCAAGGAGGGGCTCTAAATCAGAGATACCAGATGCTAGGAAGCAGATGCTGCTGGTTATAGAGGAACCAGCACTGGTGGTTCACAGTTGGTCTATAAAGCTCCATTAAGTAGAATTTGAACCCAGAACCAGCAAAGGACTTAGTTAAAGGATTGGGGATGTGCGCTGCATGAATGGCACACTGGGTGGTGGTTGTAACACTGTTGAGGGTAACCCTAAGAGATGGGGGTGACTATGTCACTAAATCCCCATTCAAATGTTTAATTGGTGGAATGCCAGGGAAGGGGAATGGGAGGTTTTGGGCTCTCCTGGATGGGATCCAGGAGGCAGTAGAGATGCTTGGCCTGACAGGTCCAAGCTGAGGGGAGGGGTATGTGAGACATTGCCCCCAATATTCCCCTATTTACCTGTGCATGCCCAGGCTAGATGCCTGATATACCTTAAAATCCTAAGGAGAGTATGCTCTATGGTCAGGATCCTATGGGGAATGTTGAGCTAAGATGACATAACAAGAAACTGGGGAATAAGAGCTGGGTTCCAGGTTGGAATGACCAGACCAGGCCCAGATCTCCAGGAGGAAGGAAGCTCCTGTAGAATATTGCTGTCCAAACACTGAGCTGAGATGAAGCTGAACTGTGAGTAATTAAGTACACTATTCTGAAGGGAAGAAGGTCTACTGTTGTGTGACTGTGAAGCTATAATAAAGATAAATGTTTTAAGAAAGGCTTAAGTCAGACTAGTTTATGTCTCCAAGCCTGTGAGAATCACAGCTTTTTTCTACAGGTATATCTTAGGACTTACTTTCAATAGATTCAACAAACACTGATTAAGCTATTCCACATGCTCCATTGTCAGCTCTTACTCATCTCAACAAGTCTGACTACAATTCAGGAAATGTGACTGAAAGAAAGTCCTTATCACTACACGAGTTAACTTTGCTACTTTTTAGTAGCACTCACTACTAGAGAAGAAGATGTCAAATCATTTTGCAAGGGCCTAATTTACTAAGGCTTTATTCTCATTCTGTGTCTATGGGGAAAAATGCTTAGTAAACTGGGCCCTTAGACTGGATATAATTGTCATTTTCCTTAGTCTCCAAAGACCAATTAGCAAAAGGAAAGTCAAATACAGAGTCATTCTATGTTGCAATTAAATGTCAGTTCCAGCTGGAACTGAGCTGTGACATAGTTTTCATGTACTATTTATACTAATTCTACATCTGGATCAACTGTGCAAAATCAAACAACTGCGCTTCATGGCATATATACCAATCATTCTTATAATAATTATACTTTATGAGTGCTAATATTCTCTACCTTTGGTTGATCATTAAAACAGTATCTTTCATACTTATAATGGCAAATTAAATGCTACATTAAAATTTGTCTTGATTTATACTTACAGTAAAATAATTTCATGTAAACGTTTGCTTAAAGAAAATCATACTAGGGAACCCAGGAGACATTCCCCCTTTTTTTTTGATAGGTCAGTCAGGGAAATCTTCTAACTTTTATATTCTCTATCTCTCATGTCTTCTGCAGGGGGAATTCAAATGTGTGGAATCAGGTTAAAACTTGCTCACACTTCTGAGTTTTACTTTTATTGTTTTCAGTTTCTTCTGCTCCAGAAAACTAAAACCACACACAGGATTTATGGTAATGTGTGAACAAGCAATTTTTCACATTAGCTTTTCTAACATTGTTTTTAAGCCCAGGCATCTTTTATAATCTTAATACTAGGATAAAATATATAACAAGACATTTAAGTTAGAAATCACAATTAAATATTACAAAGTTGAACAAGATGGAGTAATTGGTTCCCATATTTCCCATATATATTCTACTCTAAATTATCTCAGCTGTGGTAATTTCAAGCCTAAAAGTCATAGATGGTTAGTAATCAGATTCCTTTGATTTCAGTTACTTAGAATAATTGGAATTGCTAAAGACAGCTGTATATCCAAAAGCTATTTAATATGCACTGTGTAAACAATTGCTATACAAACAAATGATAGAAACTAATATAGCCTCCTGTTGCACTGGAGGTGGACCCTTGGCCTGGTGCAGGATTGGTACAGCTCTCTGGTCGGACCCAGAGAGCACCTGCCACCAGGAGGCAGAACACACAAGGAGACAGAGGCTAGCTGGAGCTTCACCAATAACAGTCCGGGGTTTCCGTAGATTGAGCCCTTGGGTACCTGGACCGCCTGGACTGTGCGGCCTGATGATGGATGTCAGTAAAACGTTTGGCTCGCTCAGCTGCTTGACTCAATCTTTCTTTTACTTGATTCCAGAGTCTGCATATAGTTTGTGCTGTAGACTGAGCTGCAGGTGAAGGTACACTGAGTGGAACCGGTAGAGGTAGGCATGGTTGGCGGTTAAAGACTACCGCAAAAGGTGAGACATCAGTGACATGAGGTAATGTGAGTGTTGTGGGATAGTTCCGCCCATGGCAGGAGGTCAGTCCAGTTATCTTGCTGGTCGTTGACTTATGATCGTAGGAATGTTTTTAAGGAATGGTTAGTCCTTTCAGCATGGCCATTTGCTTGCGGATGGTAGGCTGAGGTTAAGTTTAATGTAATATTGAACTTTTTACAAAGGGATCTCCAATATTTGACAGCAAATTGAGGGCCGAGACAATTTCTTGTGGTAGTCCATGCAGATGAAATACGTTGGTTAAGAAGAGTTTAGCTAATTCTGGAGCTGAGGGGAGACCAGGTAATGGGACAAAGTGGGCCATTTTTGAGAAGTGGTCAATAATGACCCAGATTACAGTATTTCCTTTTGAAGGAGGCATGTCCATGATAAAATCAGTGGAGAGACTTGACCAGGGTTCGGTGTGCACAGGAAGAGGTTGAAGGAGGCCCTATGGGCGGCCAGTTGGGGTTTTTGCTGCGCGCAAACTGGACAGGAGTCCATGTACTCCCGGGAGTCCTTTATCATACTAGGCCACCAATAATGCCTTCAAAGCATCATCAGAGTCCAGGCTCGGCCAGGGTGACCAGCCAGCTTAGAGTCGTGAGCCCAACAGAGCACATGCTCACGGAGATGGCGGGGAACCACCGTCTTCCTGGCTGGTACCATGGTGGTGACTGCAATAGATATGCAAGCTGGATTGATGATGTGCCAAGGAGTCTCGGGTGTATCTTCTGGCTTGATGGAGTGAGATAGTGCATCTGCCTGGAGGTTCTTATCTGCCAGGCGATAGCGGAGCTCGAAGTTGAAGTATTCAAAAAACAGGGCCCAGCGGGCTTGTCTGGGATTAAGTAATTGGGTCTCCTTTAGGTGTTCTAGGTTCTTGTGGTCAGTAAATATTGTGAATTTATGTTGTGCCCCCTCCAGCCAGGGACACCATTCCTGGAGGGCCAGCTTCACCACTAGGAGTTCACAGTCCCCTATAGTATAATTTTGTTCAGCGGAGGAGAATTTGTGTGAGTAGAACGAGCATGGTACTAAAGTTACTTTAGTGGAGTATTGACTTAGGACTGCTCCTGCTCCAATGGCTGATGTGTCAACTTTGTCGATGAAGGCACGGTTAGGATCCGGATGACGTAGACATGGACCTGTATAGAAGGTTTCCTTCAAAGAGTGGAATGCTGACTGGGCTTTGGGACTCCAAACTCAGAGGTCTCATCCCTTCCTAGTCATGGCGGTTAGTGGAGCAGCTAGAGAGGAATAATTAGCGATAAAGTTTCGATAGTAGTTTGTAAATGAAAGGAATCTTTGTAGGGTGTGGAGGCCCACTGGTTGCAGCCAATCTTGAATACCCTGGTGTTTATCAGGGTCCATGGTGAAGCCACGGTTGGAAATGATATAGCCTAAAAATGGAAGACTGGGTTCTTCAAAAATACATTTCTCTAATTTTGCATAGAGATGATGGCCTCTGAGACGTTGGAGGACTGTTTGGACATGGGAATGATGGGACTTTAGGTCTTTGGAGAATATTAGTATGTCATCCAGATATATCACGACAAACGAGTATAAAAGGTCCCGAAAGATCTCATTCATTAAGCGCTGAAATACTGCAGGGGCTTTGCAAAGCCTGAAGGGCATTACTACATACTCATAGTGGCTATATCTAGTGTTGATGGTGGTCTTCCATATGTCTTCTGGTTGGATTCGTACAAGGTTGTATGCCCCTTGGAGATCCAATTTCGTAAAGATTTGTGCGTCCTGCAGACGATCAAATAGTTCACTAATAAGTGGCAGTGGATATTGGTCCTTACAAGTTCCAGCATTCAACCTTCTGTAATATATGCAGGGTCTCAAGCTGCCATCCTTCTTCTTCATGAAGAAGATCCCTGCTCCTGCCGGGGAATTAGAGGGTCTGATGAAATCTTTATCTAAATTCTCCTTGATGTACGCAGACATGGTTGTGTTTCAGGAAGTGAAAGAGAATAGGTTCTGCCCTTGGGAGGCATGGTTCCAGGTAATAGTTCTATGGGGCAGTTTAATTCTCAAAGTGGAGGCAGGATATCAGTGTTTATTTTGGAGAACACATCCTTGATGTACGAGTATGGAGTAGGTAACCCTGGAAGGGTTGTAGCATTGAGAATGGTCATGGATAGAGACACTTGCTGTAAACAGCGGTTTTGATATTGGGAGCCCCACTGAGTTAGTTGCAGAGATTGCCAGTCGAAGTGCATGTAACTGGAGCCAGGGAAGTCCAAGGACCACAGGGTGCATGGACCTATTCAGAATAAGGAGAGAGATTTCTTCATCATGGAGGGTTCCAATGGTGAGGCGAATGGTCATGGTACGGTGACTGATATGACCGGGAAGATGCTCCCCCTGGATCTAGGAGATACAGAGTGGTACTTCTAGTGGTTGGGTCTGTATCTGAAGAAGTTTGACGATATCATCCATGATAAAATTTCCACTCACCCCAGTGTCCACGAGGGCGGTGGAAAATAGGTAGCAATAGTTGAGGGCCAGAAACAGTAGCGCCGAAACTTGGGACCCCTGCCAGGCTCAGGCTTTGGAGTTTCCTGGACACACAGGGCAACTTTGAAGAAGGTGTCCAGAACCGCCGCAATATAAGCAGAGGCCTGCTTTTCTGCACGGAGACATTCCTCTGGGGTCAAGCGACCGTGATTGATTTGCATGGGCTCCTCGGGTAGCTGAGGAGCCGGTAAGGCCTTCAATGGAGGATTCGCTGCTCATGATGGTCATGGGGCAGGAGCTCGAAGGACCCTCACCTCCTGATGATGTTGTCGGAGATGGTAGTCAATTCTTCCAACCAGGGAAATCAGGTCTTCCAGAGATACAGGGATCTCGTGGTGGCCAGTTTGTCCTTAAGAGCCGGAGAGAGTCCCTTGAGGTAGAGTGTCCTTAAGCAGTCTTCTTGCCAGCCTAGCTCAGTAGCTAGTGTTCTGAACTCTACTGTATATTCAGCGAGCAAGTGCGAGCCTTGACAGAGGTAGAGTAGGTGGTGGCCGGCAACCGCTTGTCAGCCGGGATCCTCAAAGGAATGTCAGAAGACGGAGATGAACTTAGGAAGCTGGTGAAGGATGGCATCAGAACGTTCCCAAAGTGGGGAAATCCATGCCAGGGCCTTCCCCTCAAGGCGCAAAAGGTTAAATGTGATCTTAGTAGCTTAATTAGGAAACAGCAAGGGTTGCAGTGAAAACTGCATATAACATTGGTTTATGAAGCCTCGACAAGGGCGCGGATCCCCATTAAAATGGGGTGGAGCTGGGAGGATAAGCTTTGGGCAAGACCCCCTGAGTTGGCCATGACAGATTCTTCCAATTGTGAACATAACTTCTCCACAGAAGAAACCAATGCTTTCAAGATCCGTTGTTGCTCTCGGACACGATTAGCCAGGCCAGGGTTGGCCTCAAGGCAGAGACTCTGCCGAGTCCATGGCAACCTGTTGCGCTGGAAGTGGACCCTTGGCCTGGTGCAGGATTGGTACGGCTTTCTGGTCGGACTCAGAGAGCGCCTGCCACCAGGAGGCGGAGCACACAAGGAGATAGAGGCTAGCTGAAGCTTCACCAATAACAGTCCGGGGGTTCCATAGGTTGAGCCCTTGGGTACCCAGGCCACCTGGACTTAGGTGGGCCTCTGGTGGTCTCCCGGAGAGGTAGCAGAGAGGTGTGCTCATCACGAGCAAGGGTGCATGGCTGATGCAGAATGGATGAGCTAGACCTGAACTGGAAGCTCCGGAGACCTCAGGGAAGTGACAGTTCAGGGAGGTCTTCCGGGCAAGACAGGCAGCACCTGTAGGTCTAGCCAAGTGGAAGCCGTGGTTGTTTTCCAAGCAGGTTGGCCCAATGGTCACAGGAGGCCAGAAGAGAGTGTCTGAGTGCAGCCCAAGGGTCAGAGCCAGAGTATCAGTCCAGCAGAGGTCAGCCAAAGCAGGGGTCAATACCAGAATCAGTCAGGGCATAGTCAAGCAAGGCTCGGTACCAGGAGGCAGACAAGAGAATGGTCAGGCAGGCAGAGGTCGGTTCCAGGTGGCAGGCAAGAGAATGGTCAGGCAGGCAGAGGTCAGTACCAAAGGTCAGTCTGGAGAAGTACTACCTGGGGATGATACAAGAACATGGAGATGCTGGAACAGGAGACACTTGGAACATGAAGGCAAACTAGTACACCAATGTTGTCGACCCAATTGCCAAGGCGAGGTCCTGGGGACAGGGTCTCCCATAAGTAGAGAGACTAGGTGACATCATCGGGAGGCGCCCCCATGGGTTTTCCCGCCTTGGGTCTTTAAAGGGCTATACATCGGCTGCATGTGCGCTGAGGGGTGTGGTTTAGGACGCAGATGACACAGAGCCCCGACGGGAGCTCCGCCATGAGGCCTGTGAGGAAGATGGTGAGCAGAGAGCCTGAGGACGTCGTGAACTGGCTGTTGCCATGAGGGAAGGGTGCCCGGAGCTGGTCGAAGGAAGCGCGAGATAAACAGGCCCGGCCGCAGTACTCCTTAGAGTACAGAAATTTATAGCAGAGAACATGTCCTGGGTCTTGCTCAGTCAACTGGGTTTTCAGGATACTCATTATCCACAATTAATTTGCATGTGATAAATTTGCATGAATTGAGAACTCAACATATGCAAACTTCCCTTATGCATATTCATTGTGTATATACTGGAAATCTGACTCGCTATGGGTCCTCAGGACAGGTACGGGAAGCCCTGAATTAGAAGCTGAAGTCCCCAAATGCAGCCCTCAAGGGCCGTAACACATTTGGGTTTTTAGGACACAATGAATATGCAAGGAACTATTTGCATACAATGGAGGCAGTGAATACAAATAGATTTCATACATATTCATTGTGGCAATCTTAAAAATAAATTGAATTATGGCCCTCAAGGAGTTTGGGGACGCCTGACCCAGAGAAACTATTTGGCATAAAATGAATCTCGTAGGAAAGTTTTCAATAATAACCATTTTTGGGTCACATGGTTTGCATATTGAGGTTCATGCTCTGGTTTTCTATAGAATTGACCATGGGAATGTGCTAGTTCAGGGTCTGTTTGCCTCTTAATATACTAGCGTGTCTACAATTAGTATAAAATACAGCAGCTAAACTAATTTTAGAACTTAAAATGTTTGATAATGTCTCTCCGTTACAGATAAAATTACATTGGCTGCCAGTGTAAGCCAGGATTACATTCTGAATACTGTGTTTGCATTTAAAGCACTAATTAGAGGTAAACCTAGTTATTTGGCCAATGTATTAATTTTTTATGCACCTGAAAGAACCCTGTGGTCTTCTCAACAGGCCCTATTGAGGCTACCAGCTTTGTCTGAGATTAGATTGTTCATGCTTTTCTTACCAGGCCTTGCTGTTATGGGATGGTCTACCATTTGATATATGGATAGGAAAAGATTATATGAAATTTAGGAAAGGAATTAAAACCTGGTTATTTCAACACTCTTTTTATAATGATTTGTCAGTTTTAAAAGTTATATTCTACCTGTTTTAAATTCAGGGGTTTTAGTATTATTTATGAGTTAATTGTATAGATTTTTATATTGTAGAATATGTTCAATGTTTTTTTTTTAATGAAATTTTGATTTCATTTTCTAATGTATGATAGATTCTGTTACATTAATTGTAAATCACTTTAATATTACCTTCAAAGGTAGTATAAGAAGATAAATAAACTAAAGAAAACCAATCAGGAGCACATTACATAATGCAATGCTGTAGACATTGAAACCTTTAAGTAAAATGCAGTTCTTGAAACTTTATGGGCAACTTTTATAAATTACTTCTCCAATAGATTGGATACCTTTTGTATTATATAGGTGCCAAGGAAGAAAGAATTACTAATGTTAAGAAATGGATTGAACCACAAAGAAGCTTTATGAGGGGGAAAAAAGATCAAAGCCATTTCCACAGGTAAAAAGCTTTTTTACCTGCAGAAGTGGGCTGTTTTATTACTGCCCAAGGTATGTTACTCTGTCTTTTACTTGTTCTTTTCTCTAGGTGTTCCCAGGCAGGGTTTGGTCAGGGGGAAGCAGCTATACACATCATTTTAGATATTCTAAAATATGCAGTTCTGCCTTTAAAACGTACCCTCACAAAGCAGGCGTAAATTGGTGTGGGTGCTTATGAAAGTGCAATAATCAAGGTAAAACTACTTGCAGAGTTTTCCCCTGATTATTGCAGCAAACCCCACAGGTAAAAACTTCTTGTAGGATTCGCTAGATTATGAGTAGTTTGATTAACTATCCCACAGTGTCTTTTGAATAAAGTCCGGGATGAGGCTACTTATAATTAATTATAATGTGCTGAATGTTGCTTAATTTCTTCATCCACTCCAGCAAAGGTTCTTCCAATAAATGGATGCACTTTGAAGCAGAAAAAACTGTCTTGGTTATAATCATAGCTCCTTCTGGAGATGTACTGCACACCAGGCTGCTATGTAAAACCACAAGCAAATTGGCCACATCACTACCAAAGCAAAGGCACTTGCATGTGAAGACTTGTGAAAGACTTAACACAGAGCACCTTGCTATGGACTAGGGGTGTGCATTCGGATTGACCGCATTAGAAAAACGCAACTCATATTTTTTTTTTACTTAAAAAATTGATTCGACATAAACGATCGGATTTCCCACATATCGAACATAGATATGTTCGATATGTGGGAAATCGCGATTGTTGAGCCAAAATAAAAATATAAACCCCCTCACCCTCCTTAATCCCCCCCCCCCGACTTACCACAACTCCCTGGTGATGGAGCGAGGAGTGAGGACGCCATTTCTGCAATCCTTGGCGAGAAGCATGTGACGACGGCGGCACGTCGAGTGACGCCGGCGTCACGTGATTCCCGGCTCGTTCGCGCCGGACGGCTCGTTCGGCACAAAAAGAACTTTTGGCCAGCTTGGGGGGGCCTCCTGACCCCAAGCTGGCCAAAAAGAACTTTTGGCCAGCTTGGGGGGGTCAGGAGGCCCCCCCAAGCTGGCCAAAAGTTCTTTTTGGGCCGAACGAGCCGTCCGGCGCGAACGAGCCGGGAATCACGTGACGCCGCGTCACTCGACGTGCCACCGACGTCACATGCTTCTCGCCAAGGATTGCAGAAATGACGTCCTCACTCCTCGCTCGATCACCAGGGAGTTGTGGTAAGTCTGGGGGGGGGGATTAAGGAGGGTGAGGGGGTTTAAATTTTTTTTTTGTACATATGTACATATACCCAACTCATTGGATTTTTTTTTATGTCCATATTGGCCGCAAGTGGGACCCCCTTTCGGACATAAAAAATATGAACATAAAATTTTGCTCTGCACATCCCTACTATGGACCTCCACCACATAGCTTTGTGTCAGAGAGACCAGGGATGGGAGCAGATCCCTTATAAGGCTTAACAGAAACTCCCTTGCAGATGGGCCAAAGGCCTTCCAAAAGATCTTCCACAAGCATCAACTCACACACACACACAAGAGGCATAAAGCCTGTAATGTGGCATCTATGCCCTGCCTGTAACAGACAAATGCTAGATGCTTCGCTGGCCCATTGTGAAGATAGCCCAAAAGGCAGATTGTACGGTGGTTTCAAATGGCCCAGCTGTCTTCCCTGCATCAGCTATATGAGCTACAGCCCCTAGAAGGTACAGTTGCAGCTGCATTATAAATGTGCACAAGGACACATACTTATATAGCCTGTTATAAGTCTGTAAGGAATGCTAAGAGTACCTGATCTGCAGTATACACCTTTCCGCCTAAAATGCACACCTCTTGCCTTTCCCTCAGGTTTACTTTACACACAGAGGCAAGCTTTCCATAGGCAAGCCAAAGTATATGTAACCCTGCAAAAATTAAAAAAAAAAACTAAACACTGTGACATTAGAGAGAGAGGAGAGCCTGCTCTGGAACACCTGCTCAGCGTATCAGTGATATACTATACTAGCAGATAATGAGACTTACAGGCAAAGTAATACTTGATGGTGATGATTCTGTTTCTCACTCTCTGTGGTCTCTTGATGATGCACAGGGGGACAGAGAGTATCCTAAGTAGAACCGAATCAATCTCCTCAGGGATGCCACGCATGAAATTTGCAGCAGACAAACTCTAACTCTGCCTCTGTGTAAGAGTCGTACTGTAAGTCCCCCTCCCCATTTTGTCCAAACAGTTTAATCTAGTTATTGACAAGCCAAAGGTAGGCTCGATAACAGAGTGAGTGGACAACAGTGCTTTACTGCACCTCCTCTTTGCTGGTGTCCTAGGGAGAGCAACAGGAGTCAGGAGCCCCATATCCTGCACCATCTCTCCAACAGAGAAATTGCATGTGAAGCACTGGTGGCTGACCTTATCAAGTGTAGCAATGATCATAGCTCATGGAATAGAATGAAGGAAACACATGCAACACCTTTAGGAATTAATTGAAAGGTGTAACATTAATATTACTTTTTACACCCAACCACACAAACTATGAGACTATTGTAAACATCCCGTGTTAGCTTATGGCATTGGAGACCATGAGAGTCCAGACATGGAACTATAGCAACATGCCTCCATGAAAGTAGGTAGTACAGCCAAAGAAACGCACCACTAAGCCATCCACTCCCTTTGTTACACAAGTTTTTCTCAGCAATTGAAACAGGCCAGATTATAATACAAAGAAATGATAAGGCTACACGTGCAGAGATCAACTTTTCATTATCTTAACTTGCAAACACATTTGTCTAACCCCTAATAATCTCATCTGTACTCTGGGAAGTTTTGTGCTCTTCTCACTCCGAGATTGCAGGCTTGTGGAAAATATGTGAACGTGAGTCTGCAAGTTTCACTGCCAAAACGAAAATGTTCCTTATAGTTGGCAAGTTATTTGACTTTAGGAGGAGTAGAGTGAGGAATGAGACTTGAGGTTGTGGGAAGAAAAGATAATGGTGCTTCTGCCATGATTATTCCACATTGTGCAGTGCTGGTCATAGGAGAGTGATGGCAATGCAAAGTATGCAGAGGGGATCAGTGTATTTATGTTACTGGTTCTCTTACGCCAACCTTTTCAAACTTCTGTAGAAAGGCTTCCACAATGTCAGCATAAATATAAAAAGTACACTATCATTTCCAAACATTTAGTTTTGTTTTCTTTAATATCCATTTTTCCTATTTATTACTATAAGTCTTGATATACATAAGTGGTTTAGAAGTCATTCAAATGAAGCAATGTAGTGACTGAGCACGTAGTTTTTACCCTTTGCTTGAGAGTGAAATGACATCGGAGTCAGGTAATGCACCGTGTGCTTCCTTCATTCTATTCCAGGTGCTGGTGATGTTAAGAGTAGACCAGGAAAGGTGCAATTAGACTTATGCATATTGTAATGAAGGGATTTAGTCTAAAAACCTGCGCACAAGGGTACATTTTTTTTTTTTTAGATGTGTAAGATTTCATGATTTTTATTCAGCAAAAGTCATGAATAACTTTCTGCCAATTTCTTCTTTATCTCCAGTTTGGATGAATCAATCCTGTAATGTGCATTGCAATCACAAAATCAGTTGAAGTAGCAGACTCTCTCCCGGCTCCCTCCCTCCTCCTACCTGCCTCCTTCCAAATAAAAAAGTCACTGTGTGGTTTTTGAGTTGCTCTAATTGTAAAACACCCCCTCCCCCATTAAATGAAAGCAATTCCTAAAATCAAGTTATTTCTAGTACAATATCCTTTTTAGCCTTTGCAAAACATGCTTACCACTCTGTATACCATTGATATATTTTATGTTTATCACTTCAGTTTTTATATTGCTTCTCTCCAGTGCAGATTACTGTAAGTTATTAGGCATGGATTTTTTTTTCTTGCTGTAGTAATAATCATAATAGAGTGGAGAAGAGCTCCCTTGTAGGATAATTAATCAATAAGTATATGGTCTCTTTCCACTGGACCGTATCTTCAAGGAATTTATAGTACAGCTGAATTGGTTTTTGTCCCTCTGAGTAAGTTTAATTAAAATGATACTTTTGACCAGGACTTACCATTTACTGTACTGTTTGCACCTGGACTGGGACTATACTGTCGTGGATAGGCTTAGCAACATAAAACCTGACACTTTGCTAATAATTACAGTGAAAGAAAAGGTTACAATTATTGAAGGATGCTACCGTATATGGCTAGACAAAGTGTTGAAAGATTTCTCTGCACTGAAGCTGGGGTTCCTGAGGATTGGAACAAAAAGGAAGGAAGGAAGGAGCCTTGAGTGACTCCACAATGCTCCAAAAAGCTTTCTTTCACAATATATTTTAGAATGAATAATCCGTTCCCAAAGGGCTTTACATCAAAGATGAAATCCTATTACTCAACACAGAAGGCCATATCATTTTCTTTTAAGCAAGGCAAATGCTATTTTATATTCAAGTTTTCAAATAATTTAATTGAAAAGGAAAAAAGACCAGTGGCACTATTCTGCACATTTTTTTTTTCACAGCGTATGTATTATTAGGTCTGACACTGATATGATTTCTACCAACGTGGAGCCTCTCTATCCACAGTTTCATAAAAGGAATGAATACACATCTCAGGCTGAAACTTTTTCATTGTAACTAGAATTAAACTGAGTGGTAGCTCGTTCCTTTTTTTTTTTTTTTGACATTTTCTTTCATATCTTTTCACTAGGTACCTTTTTGTTCACCGTGATTTGTCAGATATTCACAGTAAAACATTTGCATCAGCTAAATTAAGTCTGCAGTTTTTCATAGAGTATACTTTATTTTGACCAAACACAGTAATCAGTAATTTTGCAGAGCTGTTACAGGATACATTACTATTGTAGCATGAGTGAGTGTATGAAAGGGAAACTCTCATGTTCTCTGGGAAATCATGGTTTGTATCTCCCTCATTCTATATTTTTAGGCATGTTTTATTAGTCTGGTGTGTGTGTGTGTGTGTGTGTGTGTGTGTGTGTGTGTGTGTGTGTATACAAACTAGGCTACGGTGTCTAAAATATGTCCTGAGAAGCCAGTCTCGATCAGAGTCTAAAACTAGGGTGACCAATAAAGTAGAAGGCTTGGCCATAAATGAATCAGATTTTTCCAAGACCACTGTAACAGCCAAAGAGTTATCCAATCCTGAAGAGGGGTCCTGAGATCTCCTACCCTTGATTTTCTTCCTTGGTGGTGGCAAATAATAAATTCTAGCAATAGGAGGCAAAGTACTTTCAGGAATTTTTAAAAATTCCAGCACATACCTCTTAAACATATCTCGAGAAGTAACCATAGGAACAGAAGGAAAATTAACAAATCATAAATTCTTTTGCCATTATAGTATCCTCCAGGTTTTCAACCTTATGTGAAAGAATTACATTATCTTTAATCAAACCTTTTTGTAGCGGCTTTATGTGGGATAAACTTGTATTAATATCAGCCAATTATGAAACAGTGTTTTCCTTGGCATTTTCCAGTTCCATAATTCATGTCTCTAAGGCTTGCACTGTGCCTTTCAGAGATCCAACTTGGGATGTTATCAATTTTAGGTTATTATTTTTCATAGGAAAAGTTCCAAATTGAAAATAGAAATAAGGTTTAGCTTTTAAGTCTAGTGGCAACATGACAGCAAAAAGTAAGAGTGGTGGTGGAGTGTGTGTGTGTGTATAGATATGTATTTATATATCTATATATTTTTATGTATATATTTGCAGGTGAATTTTAAAAGGCTGTCACGCACCAAAACCGGGAGATGCTAGAATTCCTTGGCCTGGTGCACATCGATCAGATTTTAAAAGATGCCTGAATATGCTCGTATCTCCTTCTGCGCCCACAAATAAAAAGTTTCCAAAAAGGGTGGGGTGTGGGCGTTGGCTGGGCAGGGCATGAACGATCCTGGATTTCAACTTGACTTCTGCTATGGAAGACTCGTAACAAATAAAATAAAGATTAATAGATAGATCAGTGGGATTTTAAGGGTTGGGGCTAACAGGAGAGAAGGAGGGGGAGCTAACAAACTAGGGCAGGTTGGAAGATATATTACCACTATTCATGCTGCTTTTGCTCGCCATTGTGAGGATATGAACTGGCTTTTTACACCCTGTATGAGGTTTGGGGGTGTTTGTCTTCTTGTGTGATTATATATATATTTATATATATATGTGTGTGTGTAGTGCACTCTTACCTTGCTATTTTTGCCTGTCATGGAGGAACAGCCAGGACACCAATGATTTAATGATGCTGAGCCCTCAAACACAACATGACTGCCAATGATTTTTGATACTGAAACTCCTGAAGACAATTGCAACATGCCTGCTTCATGGGTATCACTGCACCATGTGACTGAACTATGCTTCAGAATACATGACTAAGAGCCAATGAGGGGAGGAGCATGCTTTTTGGTAATAGACCAATTGAAGAGAAGCATAGAAAACAGCAGATTCTTCTGACACATCTCAAATAGATCTGCTGTTCCTCCTGTAGGGATTTTTTTCCAGTGAGTATTCTGCTTGTTGGGCAGCTGAAGATAAACAGACAGCTTAGGATAAGCTGCAGAAGGAATTGCAGGGGCTTCAATGTGTTGCTGTGCATGTTGAAAGCTGTTGCTGGATCATTGCATTTCTGGACAGTAGAGCTGAAATAGAGGCTTTTAGATGAAGATCAGACCACTAAACAGTAGGGCTGTGCTTTAATTTTTAATAGTGACGACAATGAGAATCGGATAAAAGAAAGCCCTTTATTAAAACGCGTTTTAATAAAGGGCTTTCTTTTATCCGATTCTCATTGTCGTCACTGCTACACAGCTCACTGGATCGGTTACCCCTTTAATTTTTAATGACATTGCCTATTTAGTTTCATAGAATTTCTAAACTGAAATGATAAATAATTCACTAAACTTTGTTTATTTTTATGCTTTTCATTTAGTTCGCACTAACTCGATTTATACATGCTTTTTCAGTTAGTGCACACTATTACAACTCAAATAGTGCACACTAAATTTAAAATAGTGTGCAGTAAATGAAAAATAAAAAAATAAAAAAGCCCAAACAAACCAAAAAAGGGGAAAACCAAAATGAGCCAAAATTTTATTGACATACACCCCTACTAGCCAGTAGTCCTTGGGAGCTTGAATACTTTTCTCAGACACACTCAGCGAGACAGACTGTAAGAATTGGGCTCTGGCGGATCCTGAGCTGCCAAATCACTATAAGGTCATTCACCTCTACCTTGAAAGCAATTATTATCTGTATTTTCTCTAAGTCTGAGGATTACCAGTGTAATCCCATCTAGGGAGGCAGGCTGCGCTCTGATGGGGGCCATACACTTATTTATTGTCTCTTTGGGACTGGAACCTTGGCTTTATGGTTCCTTCAGTCTCCTTCCCTAGGGTGTGGATTCTTTTTGTGGAGGAGAAAGTGTTAACTTTCAAGGCCTCCAAGTGCTAAGGGTGACTTTTCTTCCATTATCCCTGGGAGAGGAGGTATGTATCTGTGCTGAAGGTGCACAAATAAATACTCCAGAGGCACTTGCCTAGTTTCCCAAAATAAAGTTTTTACTGTTTAAATGCTGGTGAAATACAACACAACAAACTAATCTTCACCACCACAGAATTCCTTTCGCATTACAGTCTTTGTTCCCTCTATCTGTGCAGCAGTAACTTGTACCAGGACAGAGAAACATTCACCCTCCAGGGCCTGGAAAAGTGATGCTCCCCAGTGAACAGGGGATCCTTATGTGGGCAGGAAAAAACCTCTCCAGCACTGGCAAAAAAAAATGTTAACATTGTCCTTGATACAGAGAAACAAATTATCTCTCTCCCTAGGGGTGAAGAGCCTAGATAAGGTGTCTCCAGTGATGATTGGTTTCTCTTACTTGCAGTTAGCAGATCTTCTGAATCTTTTGATTCTCTCAATCTCTTTCAGATTCCTGATGGAAGGAATCCCTTTGAGGCAGGCAGCTTTCTATGCTCCAAAAAGGAAGGAGGGACAGCCAAAAACATTGCCCCTGGATTTAAGGTTTTTTTTTCCCTTACAGCAGAATTTAACACCGGAGTTCTTCCTTGCAACAGGTCACCACCTCCTCCTTCCTTATTGAGGGTTAGGAAAGGCAACCTACACAGCCCCAGAAACTGGGTTCCCTGTTCCCTGAGTCCAGGTAATGTGCAGGGTCTCAGAAGGCTCCTACCAAGAAAATTGTAAAAACCCATAAAAACAATCCCAACCAGCCAGTGAGCGGCTGGTCAGTCTCCACAGGCAGGGTTTGCCTGGCTTCTCTGACTGGACCTGAAAAATCAGCAAGGAAAAATCTTCTCTCTATCTCCTAACTGCTAGCAAACCATAAGGGACTTCCTCCTCAGTTTTTGGAGAGGGCTGCTTAAAAAAACCTCTCAAGGGGGATGCCCATTCCAGAGGGATTGCATTTATTTTATTTAATGACCTTTGTGAATCACTTTACAGACTGAAGCAATCGCCCAAAGTGATGAACACAATCAGCAAGCAAAACAAAATATTTATTTATTTTTATTTATTTATTTATTTATTTATTTATTTATTTAGAAACTTTATCCACTAAACAGGTGCCAACAATTTACGGTAACTTAGTTTGTTATAATTATTCATAGGTGGGTGTGATACAGCATGTCCATTCTTTTTAGTGACAGATGTAAAATAGAGAACTTATAGTATCTTATTCTTTGGTGGTGAGCGAAAATATATAAAAATAAAAATGCATACCCATGTAGATTGGGGTAGTATGCTTGGGTGTTCTGCAGATCGCCTCCCATTTTCCTTCTGTTCTACTCTCCTTTCTCTTTGTTGTATGCTTGTTTAAATAACCATGTTTTTAAATTTTTTCTGAAGGTTTTGATGTCTCTTTGTAAGTGGATCTCGACAGGCATGGAGTTCCATAGCATAGGTCCCGCTAAAGAAAGCGCTCTTTCCCTTTCTTGGGTTAGTCTTGCTGTTTTAATCGAGGGGATGGTCAGTAAAGCTTTATTTGCTGATCTCAGGTTTCTGTGAGGGACGTGTATGCGGAGGGCTGTTTTGTGGTGTTTCCAAGGGGTGTACTAAGGAGCGAACAAAGGGGCATGTCCCTTTGTTGCGCCCCTTTGGGGTGCAACATTGGTGCGCAGCGTCGGCGCACGGCGCTTCCAGGTCCCGACCTGATTTAAATCCCTCCTCCTTGGCGTGCTTTTTTCCGGTGTTGGTGACGTCGGCGTCAGACAAGGGGGGGGGGGGAGGTGCCCAGGTCGACTTCCAGGGTCTGGGTACCGGTGCCTGTAGGGGAGAGAAGAGAAGAGAAAAAAAAAAGAAACTTAGGTTTTGCAGCGAAGCCTAGGGAGAGCGGGCGAGAAAACAACGAGGAAACAGGTAGGATTCAGCCTGGATGGTGCAGTAGGCAGGGCGGTCATATATTTAAATTACATAATCATTATAAAATTAAAATATAAGAAAAATTAATAATTATAAAAAACATATAGCAGTACATATTTGATCCCAGCACATAATTAATTCATCCTCCCCCCACAGCAAATGAAGATTAACTATCAGTCATTGATAGGGTATTCTGCAGTTGGCATGAATTTCAGACCCAAGATCTGTATGAAAAAAGGATCTAATTGTCAGCAGACAAAAACCACGTCTTTAACTTTTTATGGAAGTTTACTAAATTTACTTATCTCAGTTCCAACAGAAGGCTATTCCATAAACCTGTAATTACAGCTGAAAATGATCTGCTACACAAATGAGAATGACTACATTTTATTTACTGGCAGGAGCTGGAGATATCACTTCCCCACTGATCATAAGTTTCTTTTATCTTCATGCCATTCCAGAGAACATTCAATGAAGGGGATCCCAAAGCACTCAGAACCATTTGAATGGTAACCTCCCCCATTCACTAACCTGCACTCTTACTAAGGGTTCACCCAGGCCTTAATGGTAGCAGAACTGAGTGTCTATTACACAAGTAAACTTAGGTTTATGTTTCAGCATTAACCCTTGAATCACCAGTCCCATCACCATACCCCAGGGGAGAAGGAGCATCTTCTTTCGTTCATCGCGGTTGAACTAACATTGTGCTTCAGTATTGTCTGTCACAATCAGAAGGTCAAGGAAACATCACATGGCTGCTAACATCTGGGTGTTAAGGAACATTAAGTATTGCAATTCATACCTGTGCAGGACTGGAGGACAATTCTATTTTCTTGTGCATGTGTATTACTGTACCCAGTGATTAGTGTAGTGATATACCCTTGAGATATGATGAGCTCACTGACAATATAAAGTTATACAAGCCTTGGTACCAGTAAATACAAAGATTTACAATTCTTTCTGCCACTCCCATCTTCCCCTCCCTTCCCCTACCTAACCCGCCTCCCAGCCCTATCTAAACCACCCCCTTACCTTTGTTCACGAAGTTGCGCCTGCTTCTGGGCAGGCGTAGGTTATGCACGCTGGCGACAGCCAGCCTGCGATCCCGGGCACAGCGGCAAATGGCCGCTGTGCCTGGAGGCTCCGGCACCACCCCCGCCCTGTCCCTGGACCGCCCCTCCCCGCTCATGCCCCCCTCCCTTTTTCAAGCCCCGGGACATACGAGGATCCCGGGGCTTGTGCGCGTCGCCAAGCCTATGCAAAATCAGCTCGGCGTGCGCAGGAGGCTTTTAAAAGGGTTATGCGCATATATTACACACGTAGCCCTTTTAAAATCCACCCCATATTGAATTATAGTTGACAAGCCCTGAAAGCTACTATAATCCAAGAGACAAGGTTTGAAAGTTAGAATTTGCCTGCACTTTAAGTGATTTTTAAATATAATCTCTTTTTTGGTTTGTTTGTTTTTTTGCATGAAGGTTTACGTGTAACTGCAAGTTTACTGTCACATGCTGTCTATGTCTTGCTGCCATGTTATGCTAGGTTCTTTTTTATGGGGGAAGAGGGTGAAGGGTGTTGTGCGTGCCACAGTTTGGCCATTTATATTCTACATCAGGCAAGATACTATAGACAGAGAAAGTATTTTTGCTGTTATGTATTGCTTATGTATGTATTGTTGTATACCACCTAGTGTTTTGGTACAGGTGGGTTATAAATAAATAAATAGTATGAGGTAGTGTTAAGAAGCATTATAAGACTGTGTAAAATAAAAATGGTATTGTTCTTAAATGCAGCTTTGGCGAACCTGTAAGAAAGTGAAGCCACTGATTTGTTTTTTCATATTTTTCTATCATGGCATGTGAGAGAGGGCAAGATGGAATGAGTTACCTTACCTAGGGCCAATATAATAAGACCCGCGGCAAAACAGGCACTCATTATGTGCGCGGGTATTGATCACTTCGCATGACTGAAGCTGCCGCTTCCGAGGGATGTAAAAAAAAAAAAACAATTATGCAAATGATTTCCACGCAGAAATCCGCTCATGTACGGAAAAATGTGCATACCTAAGCATGGTACAGGGCTTATGTAATAAGTGGCTGCAGCCACACTCAAAACCTGTGCTGATAATCCGCGCATAAAAGCGAGTTAGTGAGCGAACAGGACTTCCTGTTAAGTGAAAGTAAGACCCTGGAAAGTATTTGTAATATTTCCAGTAACTGCTGCAGAAAACGTGGCAAATATTTTCATGGATGCTAATTTACAACAATCTTGCCACTCTTCTGGCCGTGTATCTGTCTGCCTAGGGAAGCGCCTACCTCGGATGCCGTGAAAAGGGCTTTGCTAAGCTGACCACTCTGAAGTCAAGATAGGCATTCAGCCAGGTGCTTATTAGGCCGCTCGTGCTCTTCTGTTCGTGGCAGAAAAATCTACATGATCGGGCACCCAGAAAGGCATCTAGTTTACTTTGCTGTTTGGACGCTGAGCTAGGTGCTTATCAGGGCGCTCATGTTCTGTTCATGGCAGAAACATCTATACAATTGAGCGCCTAGCTAATCTTGCTGCTCAGCATCCTTCTGGCCATGTATCTGGCTGCTTGGTGCTGAGCTAGGCGCTTACTTGGTCGCAAATCTATATGATCAGGTGCCCAGAAAGTGCCTAGGGAAGCATCTTAAGCTGGCTGTTCCGATGCCCAGAAAAGCACCTAGCCAAGCTGGCCACTCGGACACAGAGATAGGTGCTCAGCTAGGTGGATTTTCAGGATGCCCGGACACCAAAATAAGCCCCTCTGAGTCAGCGCTGACACTTATCTCGTGCCCTGACCATGGCGGTAATAATCCCGCATTAAAAAACCCACACTAGCATTAGCGCAGCTCTCTGCATTGCCTATGATTAGCTAATCACCTCCTTTGCATTCTATTAGCATTCATTCACGTAGGAAAAAACCGCGGGTCTGTAAGCGCATTCGTACGCAATTTTTTTCCCCACACACAAAACCCTTATTACATCCCCGTATAAGGCTTTGCACAGGAAAATGCTGGTAGAAACATATGTACATCCACGCACAAACCCACAGCAGCTACAGTGCACCTTATTACATCAGCCCCTCAGGCTTTCCATTGTTGCTATGAAAGGAAAAGAAAAAAATTGTTAAAATTTTTCCCAAAGGCTATAATTGGAACTATGCAAGTGTAGCAAGAACCTTTCTTGAAAGATTCTTTCTTAAGTAGAGGTAAATATATCCAGGTCTGTGGGCAGTAGACAACTACAAGTGACATCTGTGGTTGAATAACCCTTTGTGGGCCTATCAGAAAGCAGAGCAGAAGGCACTGATAGAGCATCTATGATGTTAACCTTTTTTTTTTTTTTAACCGTGCTCAATATGGATGTGCTGTTTGAAAACAACATGAAAGCAATAATGGCATTTGGTGCTCTGTTTTACGTCCTGTTCAAACCTGAAAAAAGTAGCACTGTTCATTTTGTTTCAGTTTAGTGTGTGCTAACTAGTTTATAATATGTAGAAAAACCATTTAGTGTACTCTAAAGCCATTTAATGCACCTCAGCAACTGAAAAATAGAAAACACACCATTTCTCATAAAGCAGCAAGTAAATTCAAGAATTATAAAACATTTATCATAAAACTAAAACCATATTAATAAAAACAATAAATATTTCAAACTAGATAATACATTAAAAAATCCAATAATGAAAAGCTCATAAAACTATTCCAAATGTCAATAAAATATTTCAAAACAGCAGACACATCAAACAACATCCAATAATAAAATCTGATAAGATTTTTTTTTTTTTTAATCCCTTGCTTTCCATACCTGGCAATGTTTGATTTCAAGATGCCCTGAGATTGTCGTGGATTAACAGGGGGGAGAGTAGGGGATTGTTGCACACAAACTTTCTCCACTCTCTCCCATACTCAATCACACACATAATCACACACACTTTCTACCATGCTCAGGCTCACCCACACACTTGCTCTGCAGTTCTCAATCACACCCACATACTCACTTTCTGCTATGCTCAGTCACTCACACCCACACACTCACTCTCTACCATGGTCAGTCATACTCATACACTTGTTCTTGCTCTGTCTCTCTTCTTTACCTCTCTGGAAGAAGAAGGAGCAGCAGCAGCAGCAGCCTCCTCCTTCAGCCCCAAGGCCCCCCAGATTCCTCCTTCTAGTGTCAGGGTTGTGCTTTACCTGCTCCTGCTTCAGACTTAGGGAAGGCCGATGCTCTATCTTCTGAACAGTGGGTGGTGCTGCTCCTTTTTGCACCTGACTGCTGAGAGAAGAGAGGAAGATGATTCTTTTTCTTCCAGAACTGCTTCATGCACTGCTCCTTAGTCCCCAGGGCAAATGTGCTGATGTTTCTTGTGGCCTGTGGGCTATGTTACTCTAACTGCCACTGGGAGGGGGAGGGGAAGGGAGGCCAAGGCATCTTCTTCAAGTGGGTGGGCACCCTGCTTTTCCTGCTCCAAACAATTAATCTTGCGATCCACGTACTGCACTGCTCCAGACTGTAGAGGGAGGGGAATCCTGCTCAGACCACCTCCGTATCATGCGGCAATGTTATTTTTGTCCTGATTTCCTCCCTCCCCCTTCAAGGATGGATTTGAGGGGAGGGGGGATAACAGGAACAGGCACGGCATTTCATTCTCTCCCGCCAGCGGCAAAACCTCTGGGCTGTATTGGGAGGAGGGGAGACAGCTTTTCTGCAACACTGTGTAAGAGTAGTGGCACCTTAGAACGGATGGTGCCTATGGCTGTGACCATTAGGGATGTGAATCGTTTTTTCATGATTTAAAACAATCGTCAGATATATTTTAAATCGTCAAAAATCATTAGAGCCGCGATACAATAACAATTCCCCTGATTTATCGTCAAAAATCGTAAATCGGGGGAGGGGGGAGGGCGGGAAAACCGGCACACCAAAACAACCCTAAAACCCACCCCGACCCTTTAAAAGAAATCCCCTACCCTCCCGAACCCCCCCAAAATGTTTTAAATTATCTGAGGTCCAGTGGGGGGGTCCTGGCACGATCTCCCACTCTCAGGCCACAGCTGCGTTAAGAGAAATGGCGCCAGTGGCCCTTTGCCCTTACCATATGACAGGGCAAAGGTAGCGCCGGCGCCATTTTGGTTCCTGTGACCTGACGTCACGAGTGCAGGAGATCGCTCCCAGACCCCCGCTGGACCCACAGGGACTTTTGGCCAGCTTGGGGGGGCCTCCTGACCCCCACAAGACTTGCCAAAAGTCCAGCGGGGGTCCGGGAGCGACCTTCTGCACTTGGGCCGATTTGACAATATTCAAAATGGCGCCGGCGCTACCTTTGCCCTCACTATGTCGACATAGTGAGGGCAAAATGGCGCCGATGCTACCTTTGCCCTCACTATGTTGACATAGTGAGGGCAAAATGGCGCCGGCGCTACCTTTGCTCAGCAGCTTAACCCTAGTCAGGATTACTGGGTAATGGAATAAGCAAATATTACTGACAGGGTAGATAGAGACAGGACAGGACTGAATGGAGACAGGACTGGACTAGACAGGGACACGACTAGATAGGACAAGGACTGGGCAAGACAATACAGAATACAAAACATATAAGCCTGAAGGCAGCAAGTCAGGCGTCTGAAGGCCACAAGGCAGAAGAAAGGCCAGGGAAGTCCAAAAAGCAAGGCTAGGCCAAGATAGACCACACAGTGAGAAGTAAGAAGGCCAGAGGCAAAAGTTAAGCCTAGATAAGCCACAAGGCAAGACGTTAGATGACCTGGAGACCACAAGGCAAGAGAATAGAAAGCCAAGAGGCAACAAGGCAAGGCAAGGAGTGAGAGTAATAGCGGCCAATTCAAGGAGTCAAAGGTAACTCCATGAGAAGGCAAGGAGATTCTGATAAGGCAGAGTTAAATGGGGCAGGAGCTTGGGTGCAATGGAGGCATAGAGGAGGAGCTTGGCAAGGCTGGAGCTCAAGTTCACTGATGATTCCTGGTGGAGAGGAGGCTGCACCACAGGCTGAGTTAGGTGATCAGTAAGGAGGTGGCTCAGCTGGCTGGAAGCAGAGCTCACTGGAGGCTTCTGCAGGTGGGAAGACAACATTGCAAGTGGCAGCAGGATACGATTCGGCTATAGAGCAGGCAAAATCTTAACACCTGTAACTCAGATGTGAAATGCTATCCATGGAGAAACTGAGAGCAGATAGGGTCCATCTCTCTTTCTCTGACCCCCCTGGGTTCAGTCTTTGAGAACCATCCTGCCTGGGGGTTTCTCTAGCTGTTTGTTGGCTTATACACACATAACATGATATGAGAAGATCACTAAAATTTCAGCCCTATCCTGTTTTTTTAAATTTCTGAATGGTTACATAGCAATATATTTAGTGACATTCATTCCGACACAAAAACGGCTTTATAGTGGCTAGCATTTTTTAAAATTATCTACATAAAAAATAAATATATGTGTGCTTTTGAAAAACTAAACATTACCTGCAATTATTGTTGTAATTTTGTATTTCAACATTTTTATGCAACCTTTATGGAAGAAGAAACATGCAAGACTCCATCTCATTATATTTCCTTGTTCTCTATTTGTATCACTTTAATGGTAATGATGTTTACTCTCTGTTTTGCAACAGAAATCCAAATGAGCTTCTCTGTGTGAATCCAATGCAGAAAAAAAATATTAGCATGAAAATAGAAATGATTGATATACATTTGCATCATCCCAGGGGTGATCTAATTTTAGATAGGCATACATTTTACTTACAGTAGCATAAGCATGGCCTTGTTGAATAGCTAAGTATATTGAGTTCCTCTGTGATCCTGGTTAGCCTCTATTATACCTTGTGAATTGGTAAAATATCTTTCTTATACTGTTTATTTACACAAAGAAGTAATTGGTGCTACACATTACATTCTAAATGTAGCCAATATTCTGTGTCCAAACTCTACACTAGAGTATTCTACTAACTTGAGTGCATTAATACCAGATGAATGCCAACAGAACATAAGCTCTCTGTGAAGCTTTGGCATTAATGAAAAAAAAATGGCATTTTTTAATACTTTAGTATTATCAGTTCTCACTATCCTATGAATGGCTAATTGCAAAGCCCCTGGTTTCCTGCAATAGATTTTTCAAGATTTTGTGACAAGACTTAACAATTCTGAGGCAGATGTCTTAAAGTTGTGTAGCAAATTAATTTGCATAATTTTTCCTAAAGATTCACAGCTCTGACTTTGCAAAGAAAGTCAGTTTTTTTTTTTAATTGAAATCCATTTATGTTTGTTTTAGGTCAAATCTGATCATGTTGTGATCACTATTGCCAAGTGGCTTCAACACTGTTACCTCTCACACCAAATCCTGTGTTCCACTAAGAACTAGGTCTAGAATTGTTTCCCCTCTTGTTGGTTCTTGTGCCAGCAGCTCCATGAAGAATTCATTTATTTCATTAAGGAACTTTACCTCTCTAGAATGTCCTGATGTAACATTCACCCAGTCAATATTGGGGTGGTTGACATCACCCATTATTACTGTGCTGTTAATTTTCTTAGCTTCCCTCATTTATTTTAGCATTGTCTGCTTGTTTATTCTGGCCAGGTGGACGGTAATACACCTCGACTGTTATTTTATTCCCCTTTTCACCTGGAATTTCTATCCATAAAGATTTAACATTGCATTTTGTTTCCTGCAGAATTTTTATTCTGTTTGCCTCAATGCCTTCTTTCACATACAGGGCAACTACTCCATCAATTTTATCCAACCTATCATTTCAATATAATTTTTACTCTGCTATCACAGTGTCCCATTGGTTATCCTCCTTCTACCAGGTCTCTGAGATGCCAATTATATCTGCCTATGCACTCTCTCTCTTCCATCTTATTTTTTAGACTTCTAGTATTTGTATACACACACATTTCAAAACATTTTTTTTATATTAACAACCTGCTCATCAGTTGACAAGGGTAATCTAGAATCTTTCTGCTCTTTATTTAAAAACACCTAGTCCACTTAGGCATTTATTGCAACCTCTCCACTGGGATGCCCTAATTTCCCTGTACTCTTAGTATCCTACAAAGATACATACCGTATTTCCACGCATATAACCCGCGGGTAATGTGCGTTTTTACCTACCCCGCATGCCCCCCGCGGGGTATAAACGTGGGCGGGTTATCCAGAAAAAATTTTACAACCAATAAAGTTTCCCGACTCTGAATAGGCTGCAGCTGAGAGGAGTCCGTCCTATCCCTGCGCCCGGCCGCTTCCTGATTGGTCGCGTGTTAAATCTAGGCCGCAGGCGGGTGGGCGCTTGTTCCAGGCGGCGGCGGGGGCGGGTGGACGCGCGTTAGTTCGAGACGGCCGGCGGGTGGTCGCGTGTTAAATCTAGGCCGGGTCGCACAGGCGCGCATTCATTCACTGCCGGTGGGGGCAGCCCCCAGCGGCAGTGAATGAATGCGCGCCGAAAGCAGCTTGTTCCAGGCGGCGGTGGCGGGTGGACGCGCGTTAGTTCGAGGCGGGTGGTCGCGTGTTAAATCTAGGCCGGGTCGCTCAAGGCAATCTAGGCCGGGTCGCTCAAGGCAGTCACATGCCGTGACGTCACGGCATGTGACTGCCTTGAGCATCGAATCGCAGGGGTCGCATTCATTCACTGCCGGTGGGGGCTGGGGCAGCCCCCACCGGCAGTGAATGAATTCATTCATCCAGGCGGAGGAGCCGGCTGCTTTCAGCTGCCGCTGCCGGCTGCTTTCGGCGCTCAAGGCAGTAGCGGCGAAAGCAGCCGGCTCCTCCGCCTGGATGAATGAATGCGACCCCTGCGATTCGATGCTCAAGGCAGTCACATGCCGTGACGTCACGGCATGTGACTGCCTTGAGCGACCCGGCCTAGATTGCCTTGAGCGACCCGGCCTAGATTTAACACGCGACCACCCGCCTCGAACTAACGCGCGTCCACCCGCCACCGCCGCCTGGAACAAGCTGCTTTCGGCGCGCATTCATTCACTGCCGGTGGGGCTGCCCCCACCGGCAGTGAATGAATGCGCGCCTGTGCGACCCGGCCTAGATTTAACACGCGACCACCCGCCGGCCGTCTCGAACTAACGCGCGTCCACCCGCCCCCGCCTGGAACAAGCGCCCACCCGCCCGCGGCCTAGATTTAACACGCGACCACCCGGCTCCCGCCGCCCGCCTGGACCCACGCGGCCCTCCGACAGGTATTTAAAAATTTATTTTTTTTTTGAATTGCGGGTTATATGAGGAGGCGGGGTATATTAAAACTTTTTTTCATAAATCTTGAAAACCTGCGGGTTATGTGTGTGGGCGGGTTATATACGTGGGCGGGTTATTGTCGTGGAAATACGGTAATTCTGAACCATGCACTTCTGAGTGACTATCTGCTTTCCCCCATCATCTTGTTTTAAAACAGTTCTATTTCCTTTTTAAAAGTTAGTGCCAGAAGCCTGGTTCCATAATTGTTAAGGTAGAGCCCAGCCTTTTGAAAAAGGCCCCTTTCCTCAAAATGATGCCCAGTCCATAACAAACCTAAAACCTTTTTCTCTGCACCATCACCTCATCCACGCATTGAGACTCTGGAGCTCTGCCTGCCTCTGGGTTCCTGCAGGAAAATGGGAAACACTCTGAAAATGTTACCCTGGAGGCTCTGGATTTCAGTTTTCTACCTAGAATCCTAAGTTTGGCTTCCAGAACTTCCCTCCCTCGCTTTCCTTTATCATTGGTACCCACATGTACCAAGACAGCTAGCTCCTCCCCAGTACTATCTAAAATCCTATCTATGTGATGTGTGAGGTCCACCACATTCGCACCAGGAAGGAAAGTTTCCAAGTAATCCTCATGTCCACTAGCCACCCAGCTATCTACCTTCCTAATAACTGAATTGCCAATTACAATAGCCATCCTAACCCTTCCCTCCTGAGCACATTTGCCTGGAGAACTATCCTCATTATAAGAGGATACTACATCACTTGAAGGCAGGTCCTAGCTATAGGATTGCTTCCTGTCTCATCAAGATGATATTCTCCTTGCAGATTATCTTTCCCTTCCAAGGCAGCACAGGGGCAGCCAGATTGGAGGTGGGACTGCTCTACTATGTCCCTGAAGGTCTCCTCTTTATACCTCTTTTTCTCTTATAGCTCCTCCGGATATCCTACTCTAGCTTACAGAGATTGGACTCATTCTCTGAAGGCTAGGAGCTCTTTGTACCTAGTAGGGATGTGAATCATTTCTTAACGATTTAAATTATCGTCTGATAATTTTAAAATCGTCATTAATCGGTAAGGGACTCGATACAATAGGAATTCCCTCGATTTATCGTGAAAAATTGTTAAATCGAGTACGGGAATTATTTGGGGGGAGGGCGGGAAAACCGGCACACCAAAACAACCCCTAAACCCACCCGACCCTTTAAAACCAATCCTTTACCCTCCTCCACCCTCCCGAACCCCCCAAAAATGTTAAATTACCTGGTGGTCCAGTGGGGGGAGGGGGGTCCCGGCGCAATCTCCTGCTCTCGGGCCATCGGCGCCATTTTGGCTACCACTGATAAAAATGGCGCCGATGGCCCGATAAAAAAAAAACACACCCCGACCCTATACAAATTACCCCTTTGCTTCTCCCACCCTCCCGACCCCCCAAAAACCTTTTACATGTACCTGGTGGTCTAGCGGGGGGTCCGGGAGCCATCCCTTCAATCATACCCTCTGTGCCGGTGCTGGACTGGTTTCAAAAAGGCGCCTATTGCCTTTGCCCTCACTATGTCACAGGGAGCGATGGTCACTCCCTGTGACAAAGTGAGGGCAAAGGCGATCGACTGTCAGTATGGCGCCGATCATCTTTGCCCTCACTTTGTCACAGGGAGCGTGCTATCACATGTTATCGTGTTCATTAACGACATAGTGCATTTTGAGGAATGACCCTATAAGATAGCTGGCTATATTCAATAGTGTGGATGCACTGTTGAATATGCCTCCAAAGTTAGCTGAAAAAGTTTATCGGCTAAATTTGCTATCCAGACTGTGTTTGAATAGAGAGCTCCTAGATATTAACATTAACTAGTCTCTTCATCCACTTGCACGCCTTATAATGTAGAAGGATCCACACAGCATACATTGGCACATGTTCATCAGTTCGCAACCAGGGACACACCATTCTATAACATGCACACATTTATGCGTGCAAGTTATAAAATAGTATGACCGTGTGAACATGATCTCCCGATTTTAAGGGGGCACATGCCTATGTGCATAAATCCCGCTTCTACCATGTGTATTTTTAAAGGGGTGCATGTCCACACCATAGCCAGTTTACCAGTTCGTCAACCATTTCACCCAGTTAACAGCTAGGTCAACTAACTCCCTTCAGTTTGATAGCCTACACTCTCTCCAGTTATCCCAAACATTTGTAACCCCTCAGAAATGGCTTGATCCTTTTATTTTATAACTTACATGCCATCCATAGCAGAAGTAAAATCACGCAGCAGGGGACATCAGCTCACACCAGGGGCATGTAAGTATTTATGCATGCATCTCTTAGACAGGCCCCAAAATGCCCATGCCCCACCCCAGACCATGTCCACGTCCTGCCCTTTTTTGGAAACTTTTCAGATGTGCGCACAGTCTGATATTTGCGCCCATCTGGGGGGATTTTTTTTTTTTTAGTTTATATCTTTTTATTGAAATTTGAAAAATATACAATGGCATTATCTAATACACAACACAAACTTAACCTCAACACAGTGGCATCACATCAAGAACATCTAGTGTCATGTACAAAAGTAAAATACATTATGGTCTGTTAATGCCACAGACAATATAGAGAGGAAAGAAAGAGAGAAAGAAAGAAAAAAAGTGAAGAAGCAGAATAGAAAACAAATCCACTTGTAACTAGACAGGGCAAGGGAAAAAGATAAAAGGGAGTACAGAAGAAGAGAGGGATACCTCCAAAGAGAGAGTTGAGAAAGCCAGAACGAATAGATAAGTAGAGCATACCGGGTGGTGCAGTGAGGTATATTAAGGAACAAATATAGGACTGCATTATAGAGAATTAATGTAGACGTCTAACGGCTTCCACACCTGTGCCCATTTACCGAGTCGACCATATTTAATGGCCATGGCTCGTTCATATTTGGTATATAGGCTAACCATATTCCACCATAAGGGTTCTGACAGCAAGTCACTGTGTTTCCAGTTTGACAAAACATTATGTTGGCCAATAGTTAAAAGAAAATCCAATAATTTCCGGTGCGGCATAGGTAATTGAAATGCTGGGTGCGCTCCTTTTAAGACTACTATAGAGTAAGAGATGGGATTACCCAGTTGCAAAATAGAAGAAATCTTTTCCCATATCTGTTGCCAAAATGTGATAACAAAGGGGCAAGCAAATAACATGTGAGATAATGTAGCGTTAGGAGCCGCACAGGACCAGCATTTATGAGAGTCTAAGAGGCCAGCTCTGTGAAGTTTCCAGGGAGTCCAAGTTACTCTGTGAAGAGTAAAAAGAGAAGTCTGTGTCAAACTGGAAGAGAGTGAAATGCGAATTGAAATTGACCAAATATAGTTCCACATTGAAGAGGTAATCTCTAACCCTAAATCTGAGGACCATGTCGAGCGTAAGGTGGTCAACTTGGTAAAGGAGAGTCGTATTATGCATTTATAAAGACGAGACGCAAGATGGCCCTTATCACTATACTTCTGATAGAAGCACCATAAGAAGGGAGGCTTATCTGACCAAGGGGAACGTAATATTTTATCTTGTAAGGTAGCTTGCAGTTGTCGGCAAGCAAACTGTTGTGTATATGGTAACCCACATTTTTTGTGTAAATGCAGAAAAGGTAACACCTTTCCTTCTTGCACAACTGAGGAGATTAACCAAACATTACACTTTTGCCATATTTGCCAGGAAGGGGACCTAGCTCCAATCTTAATAAGCGAGTTACTCCATAAAGGTGCTAAACTAGAGAAATTCCATCCCACCGAGTCTATAGGGCGCTTAGTGTCTATTTCTAAGAAGGATCTGTGCAGGGATCGTAAGATATAATTAGCCAAATGGGTCTTCTTAAGAGTTATACCTGGAAAACAATATAGGGGTAAGGGAGCTATTTGTTCCTGTTCAATGAGTAACCAATGGGGAATATCCACCCTCTCCTGTTCAAATTCAAAGTAGTATGATCCTTGCTGTAAAATAAAAGCCGAATGATAAGAGTAGAAATCCAGAAAGTTCACTCCGCCTTGGTCCCTACCCTTCTTTAATTTAGTGAGCGCTATACGTGGGGCTTTATTATTCCATAAAAAAGTGTTAATATTCTATCCACTTGTTTGTAAAAATCAGGAGAGAAAAAAAACGGAATCCTATTCAGAGTGTAAGTGATTTTGGGGGCTAGTACCATTTTAATTGTGTCCAATCTGCCCCACCAAGTAAGGTAAAGTGGGGACCATCTTAATATGAGATCTTTAAGAGACTGAATTACAGTCAATTCACCATTCGCAATTGTCTCCAGCGGATCCATGGAAAATTGAATTCCCAAATATTTGTTTCGTGGATTTCTTCTGAACTGGGAGATTGATAAAATTAAGAGTGGAGGCCAGATAGTTGAGCGGTAATAATTCTGTTTTGTGCCAATTCATTTTATATCCCGATAGGGAAGAATAAGCATAGATTAAGTCAAAAAGGTGTAGGAGTGAACTCTCCGGCTCCCGTAAAAATAGAAGAACATCATCTGCATACGCAGAAAGTTTATAAACAGCAGAGCCTATTGTTACTCCTTGAATATTACCAGATTGCCTGATAGCTGATAGTAAGGGTTCCAAAGCCAGGTTGAAAAGTAACGGCGACAGGGGGCAACCCTGTCGCGTACCTCTATGAAGGGAAAAAGTTGGGGATATTTGCTGATTAATGTAGAGATATGCCTGCGAGGCAGTATATAAATACTTGATCCAACGTAAAAATTTGGGGCCTATGCCGTACCACTGTAACGTGGCAAATAAAAAGGGCCATTCCACTCGGTCGAAGGCTTTTTCAGGGTCTAATGAGACTGCCACCGCTGGAGTGGGGGATGAAAAAACAGCCTGCTGAATATGAAAAAAAAAGCCTGGTATTGTTAGTTATCAGGCGATTCTTAATAAAACCTGATTGATCTGGGTCAATTAACTGACCCATAATCCGTGATAGCCGAGTAGCCAATATTTTTGTAAAGATTTTATAATCAGTGTTCAATAAAGAGATAGGTCGGTAATTTGCTATATTGGTCTTATCTCTACCTGGCTTGGGGAGCACCACTACACAGGCTTGTGAGAAAGATGTGGCAGAGGCCTCATTAAGAAGGAAAGTGGAAAAATAGCTATATAAATGCAGGAGAAGAGTTCTCTGGAAGGAGCAGTAAAAGTCCGCTGTGAAGCCGTCTGGCCCAGGTGCCTTTTTCTGGGCTAGAGAATTAATTGCTAGCTCAATTTCAGCAGTAGTGAGAGGCGAGTCCAACGTTTCCATTTGTGTTTGGGTCAAAGTTGGATGACGGAGATTTGTGAAAAAGTCTTGAAACATTCCAGGTGTTGGTGAAACTTCTGACTGGTATAAGTTGTCATAAAAATTACTAAAAGCTTGTAATATATCAGAATCCTTAGTTAATAAAGCGTTAGTAGGAGATAAAATCTTGGTTATTCTTTTGGTTTCTGATTTCTTCTTTAGATATGAGGATAATAGATGGCCAAATTTATTGTTACCAGCATAATATTGTGCCTTGGATTGAGAAACAGGTAGTTGAACCTGAGAGCTGAGCAGACGATTATATTGATAACGTGCTTTGACTAGGGCTACAAGAGAGGCAGGAGATGGATTTACAATGTGCTCCGACTCCAAAGAAGCAACTTGTTGTTGAAGAGAACATAAATCTGCTTTTTGTTTTTTGGCTCGCCTAATGGAAAAACTGATGATTTCCCCATGAATTGTAGCTTTGAATGCTTCCCATATAGTAGCAGTAGAAACGTCACTTGTAGAGTTGTGATGGAAGTAGTCCTTTATCCTTTGTTCAAGGAAGGGTTTAAATTCAGGATCTTCTAAAAGAGTAGAGTTGAAACGCCATTGGTTATGTACCACTAGGATGGGTCAGATCACAGGTCAAAGAGATGGCCGCGTGGTCAGAGACGAGGATGGAATTGATGGTTGTATCCATAATTCGAGCCATTAAAGACTTGTTGATGAGAAAAAAATCTATTCGTGAGTATGAAGAATGTGGAGATGAAAATAATGTATAGTCTCTTCCAGTGGGGTTAACCAGGCGCCAAGGTTCCACAAGACCATATGTAGAAATGAGGTGTTGTAAGGCCTTAGTAGCTTTAGAGACAGTGGGTCGGACATCCGATTTCTTATCTAATATGGGGACCAAAGGTTGATTAAAATCACCTCCTATGATACATGAAGAAGCGTCAAGGTGTATCAAGTTCCCAAATACATCCTGAAAGAATTCTGGGTTATCGGTGTTAGGAGCATATATATTGAGAATGGTAAACATCTCATTCTGGATAGTGAGGCGTATGAGATTCCACCTGCCGTCCGGATCGGCTAATTGGTCGGAGACAGATGCTGTAAGATTTTTATGTATAAGAATAGCAGTGCCTCGGTTTTTTTTAACTGCAGAACTGAAATAGACTTGTCCTACCCATTGTTGTTTGAGCTTGAGAGATTCAGCTGCAGATAAATGTGTTTCTTGCAATAGTGCAATATCTGCTTTAATAGTATGTAAATATGTGAGGATCTTCTTTCGCTTTATTGGGTGTGAGAAACCGTTGACATTTAAAGAGACTAGTTTGAAAGAAGAAATAATGGTCACCATTATAGTCTAGAAAAAAGGAGAAACTGAACCATGAGAGATCTCATGACAGCTCCCCGGCATGTAAGTAGTATACTTCTTGTGAAAATATTCAGTAGTATCCCATTGAAGAAAAAATAAGGGGGAAAAAGGAAAAGAAAAAGAGACAAAAGCAAAAATACACATCGTCCCATCAGTGCTTCAAAAAGGGACCGAAACAATGCAAAAGAGGATAGTGTTAAATCACACTATCTCTACTTAAGAAAATAAAATGAGCCTCAAGGCAGGCCAGAGTACAGCCCACAGCCCTCGCTCCCAGTACATTATTTGAAACACAATGTCTCCATGTAAATGAGGGTAAAAACCATAAAATGAAAACAATAGAACTAGGGAACAGAGGTACTCCATAATTAACTTAGGAGTTAGAGAGGGATAAACACACTCAATGTTATTCCAGAGATTGATCACAAACCGTTCCCCCAGTCAGTAAAAGGAAAAACATGATTATGATCATTGTTAAGCGAAAAAGAAAAAAAAAGGAGTAAGCGCTTAATACGCCGAAGGATTAATACCACAGTAAAGTCGGGGTCAAAATATTACCACTCTCAGGTCACCATAGATGTTGTTGCATCGCAAGAGGATAAGAAATCTTCCAACTCCAGGGGATCTTGAAAAATCCTGGTACGATTATTATGAGTGACTCTCATTTGAGCCGGGTAAAGTAGCCCATACCGTGCCCCCAGAGCTTGAAGACGCGGTTGCATGCTTAGTAGAGTTTTGCGTCTGCTTGCTGTAGTTTTTGCCAAGTCCGGAATAAAGAGAATAGTATGCCCTTGATATGTTACTGGAGCTTTGTTACAAGCCGCATTAAAGATTTGCAGCACCTGAGGGTACCTCAGTACTTTAAAGATGACGGTTCTGGGGTAATTAGAGTTCTTAAGAGCTCTGGAAGGAATACGATGCACCCGTTCCAATTCCAGAGGTTGTTCAAAAGTTGTCTGCAACAGACTGGTATCATTGTTCCCAGAAAAGTTATGAGATCATTACCTTCTAGCCCTTCAGGAATCCCCAGAATCCTAACATTATTGCGGCGATTCCTATTAGATAGATCTTCGATTTCAGTTTTTAGCTGCGCCATTTCCTTGGTGAGAACAGGGAGTGACGCAGCAGTGAGGAGCAGAGAGGAGACCTGGGCTTCAGTGTCATCTAGGTGCAATTGAAAGCTATCCATCCGGGTTGATAGCGCTTGAAGGTCTGTACGCAGCGCTGTTGTGGTCTCTATATTTAGTTGAAGCATGCCCTTAAGTTGTTTGAGCTCCGCCAATACTAAGTCCGCCGACGCCATGTTTTTCGTAAGATTAACCTTGTCCGGCGTTGGGGGATCTTGCTTCTGGTGCTTCGTTCCAGCTGCAGAGGCAAAAGCAGCCTCGATTTTCCCCGACTTAGCTGTAGCCATATTTCAATAAGGAAATACTCTCTGTTCCACCAAGAAAAAATTAGATCGATTCGTCCAGATTAATAATAAAGGAGCGAGGATGCTCAGAGCATTAGAAGTGGGCAGCCATCTTGTGCGCTGCTCGAGAGCACCCCCACCCTGGGGGGCTTTTTAAAATATGGTCAGCACACGCGCAAGCCTGACTTTGGCACACATCCCCTAATTGTTGCGCGCACCGGGCTTTTAAAATTCTTTAAACATCTACAAGAGTAGTGTAAAAGAAAGAAACCTCCAAGATCCTTAGTTCTTTCATGCATACTAAAAAATTTCTGCTTTCTTTTTGGAGTCATTTTCACCAGACTCTGCCCCAGAAACATAACATTAGCATTGTGAAAGTACAGACGCATGATTGAATTCAAACACTTTGGAGATTTATTGTTTTTTACTGGTTACATTTTTTTTAATGTTAATGATGTGTTTGATATACGAGGAAAGGCTAAAGAAGTTAGGGCTGTTCAGTTTGGAGAAGAGATGACTGAGGGTAGATATGAGAAAAATCTACAAAATCATGAAAGGACATGAACAAGTTAATGTAAATCAGTTATTTACTCTCCCCTAGGACCAGGAGGCACTCCATGAAGTTAGCAAATAGCTCATTTAAAACAAATCAAAGAAAATTCTTTTTCACTCAGTGCATAGTTAAGCTCTGGAATTCATTGCCAGAGGATGTGCTTATAGCAGTCAGTGTAGCTGGGTTTAAAAAAAGATTTGGATAAGTTCCTACAGGAGAAATCCATAAACTGCTATGACGGTAATTAATAAGCAATAGTAGCTTGTGATCTATCTAATGTTTGGGTACTAGGGATGTGCAGAGCAAAATTTTATGTTCATATTTTTTATGTCCGAAAGGGGGTCCCACTTGCGGCCAATATGGACATAAAAAAAAATCCAATGAGTTGGGTATATGTACATATGTGCAAAAAAAAAATTTAAACCCCCTCACCCTCCTTAATCCCCCCCCCAGACTTACCACAACTCCCTGGTGATCGAGCGAGGAGTGAGGACGTCATTTCTGCAATCCTTGGCGAGAAGCATGTGATGTCGGTGGCACGTCGAGTGACGCGGCGTCACGTGATTCCCGGCTCGTTCGCGCCGGACGGCTCGTTCGGCCCAAAAAGAACTTTTGGCCAGCTTGGGGGGGCCTCCTGACCCCCCCAAGCTGGCCAAAAGTTCTTTTTGGGCCGAACGAGCCGTCCGGCGCGAACGAGCCGGGAATCACGTGACGCCGACGTCACGTGATTCCCGGCAAGTTCGCGCCGGACGGCTCGTTCGGCCCAAAAAGAACTTTTGGCCAGCTTGGGGGGGCCTCCTGACCCCCTCAAGCTGGCCAAAAGTTATTTTTGGGCCGAACGAGCCGTCCGGCGCGAACTTGCCGGGAATCACGTGACGTCGCGTCTGAGTGACGCGGCGCCACGTGATTCCCGGCTCGTTTGCGCCGGACGGCTCGTTTGGCCCAAAAAGAACTTTTGGCCAGCTTGGGGGGGCCTCCTGACCCCCCCAAGCTGGCCAAAAGTTCTTTTTGGGCCGAACGAGCCATCCGGCGCGAACGAGCCGGGAATCACGTGACGCCGGCGTCACTCGACGTGCCGCCGACGTCACATGCTTCTCGCCAAGGATTGCAGAAATGGCGTCCTCACTCCTCGCTCGATCACCAGGGAGTTGTGGTAAGTCTGGGGGGGGGATTAAGGAGGGTGAGGGGGTTTAAATTTTTATTTTGGCTCAACAATCGCGATTTCCCACATATCGAACATATCTATGTTCGATATGTGGGAAATCCGATCGTTTATGTCGAATCAATTTTTTAAGTAAAAAAAAAATATGAGTTGCGTTTTACTAATGCGGTCAATCCGAATGCACACCCCTATTGGGTACTGTCCAGGTACTTGTGACTCAGATTGGCCACTGTTGGGCTTGATGAACCCTTGGTCTGACCCATTGTGGCATATCTTGTGGTTCTTCCATTCTTGTGTTCTTATATTTATGTAAGTTGCTTTGAATTATTAACGGAAAGGCAGTAAATTAAAATTATTAAATTATATTAAGCTAAGCTAATCTCAGATGTGGGCAGCAACTGCTGAACAGTCAGCTAAAGTCCGGATTTCACAGTGCCAGTGTACTCGTCAGCTGTAGGCTCCCACCCCATAGAGATTATGGGAAATTTTACTCCTGGTTCTGAGGTGGAGTGAGCTCACAGGTCTAGTGGCCAATGTTATTCTGTTGCTGTGCCTAGTGTGGTAGAAGCAGCTAGACACTTCCATATGGACACAGCAAAGAAATAACATGGCTGCCAGATATGTGAATGAACCTTTACTATACCTTTGACCCAGAAGTTAAATTTACAGCATTAAGAAAATGTGATTTAATCTGTCTGCTCTTTTGCATTCACCCTTACATTGCTGAGGAATAAGTAATACCTTCATTAACATAGGATTTGCTCACCACCACCACCTCTGTCTCCTCTACTAGTACCAGATGAATAGACAGAGGATAGAGGAGATAGAGGTAGTGGTATTGAGCAGCCCTGAGGACAAGCTGGAACTGATAGATTTGGTAGATGAGTGGTAGTGACCTCCTCCAGAACAGGACAGGTCAGAAAATGTAAGTGAACTCTGCTAGTGGGTGGATGTAGTTGCAGCTATAGTGAAAGTGGAGTCTCAAACCCCGGCTGCAGACTATGGTGGGAATTGGCAATAAGGCCTGGTTCCCTAAGATCCAATCAAGCTTAAGCTGTGCGGGAAGCAACTTTAAGCAGCATGCAAGAGGATTAAAGCTAGAGTCGCTTTCCTACTGTATGACTTGGAGATTATAGTGTTTTGATAAAGCAAAGCTAAAGAGATTTTAAACTACCGGGATAACTTGGAACTATGTTTGTTTAAACCCAGCTCACCAACTGGGGTGAGAAAATTTGAACGCATAGCTAGGACCTTAAGCCCCACTCACCAATTGGGCGAGAGTATTAGAAGCCGTAGCTGGGTGTTTAGATCCTGCTCACCAATTGAGATAGCTGTGACACACTGGAAAGAACAGAATGAGAATAAGCAATAGAGACTTAATCAGTTTCTTTTGTATCCAGAGGATTCCAACCAGATTACGACTGGGAGAGTGACCAGTGACACGAACTCATGACAATACATAAGAAAAATGTATATTTAATGAAGAATTGTTTTTTTTTTTTTTAAAGAACTAAGTTAACTGTGTGCAGAAATGTACTTTGAGATGTTTTGCTGATTCTTAACAGTTAACCAGCAGGAAGTTATTGCTACGAGTAAATGTTTTAAGTGTCACAGGAAATTTTAGAACTGGGATCCTGTACATCTGCTTCAAATAATATCTGTCCTTTCTCTAAGTACATGTATGGATCTTATCAAAATCAACCTGTGGGCCTATTGCCAAGTCTGCTGTCAATTTCAAAACTGCAAGAGCTGACAGGGTTTTCAGTACAAATAATTTAAGCTTGAGCTGCTGACAAATGGCAGAACCTGCACCAACAAGAAATAAATAAAAGGTCATTGCTAAAAGCTTTTTGTGAAATGCTATTATTAACAAAGTAAAAAAAATGTACCTTGAATGGCAAAAGACTGAAACTCCAAAGTCTCATGCTCTGCATTTAAAGAAAAAGAAAAATGGAGAGCTGGAAATGTGACTCCACCTGTGCTAAAACTCATGAACAAGTTGTGAGCAAGCAATCTGCTCATTCTATGTTCTCTTTTTTAGAAAATACAAATAACAAATCCATCAAATAATCTTGAAACTCATTTAAGACATATGATTCAAGTTGAATTCATTTGACAATTCGGGATCCTCAAGGAGAAAGACTGAGGAAAGGTCAATAAACAGTGCCATTATCATCTGCACACTATCCAATAAAAATCCTTAAGAAAAATCACGCTTTTAGCTAAATTAATTGCCCTGATAAAGCTCAGGCTACAAAATAATCTTATGTTATTTATTTTAAAAAAAGACTGCTTAGACTGAGTTTACAAGTGGTTCACAAAGATATGAACAGAAAATTGTATAACAGAAAAAAAACAGACTTACAGTAGTACTAGAAACTATAAAAAAAAAAAAAAAAATTCTTCCAAATAAAAAATAAAAACAACTTAGGAACCATCACGATTGAATATAAACTGAACAGATGAGTTTGCAGTTATTTCTTAACATTCTTATTCACAATGGGCTAGATTTTAAAAGCCCTGCGCGCGTAAATCCTGCTGGATTTACACGCGCAGGGCACTCACGCGCCGGCGGCCTATTTTGCATAGGCCGCCGGCGCGCGCAAAGCCCCGGGACGTGCGTAAGTCCTGGGGCTTCGTAAAAGGGGCAGGAGGGGGCATGTCCGGGGTCAGGGGGCGGTCCGGGTGCATGGTGACGGTTTGGGGGCAGGCTGGGAGGGCGTTCCCGAGTCCCCCGGCACTGCGGCCTGTGCCGGGGGATGCCGAGGCGGCACGCGCAAGTTACACCTGCTTCAAGCAGGCGTAACTTGCACAACAAAGGTAGGGGGGGATTTAGGTAGGGCTGGGGATGGGGTAGATAGGGGAAGGGAGGGGAAGGTGGGGGGACACAGAAGGAAAGTTCCCTCCGAGGCCACTCCGATTTCGGAGTGGCCTCGGAGGGAACGGAGGCAGGCTGCGTGGCTCGGCGCGAGCAGGCTGCCGATTTTGCGCAGCCTTGCATGCGCCGACCCCAGATTTTATAAGATACGCACGGCTACGCGAGTATCTTATAAAATCCGGCATACTTTTGTTCACGCGGGTTGTTCTTAAAACCATGACTGAGAGGAGTGAAGTGAATGCAGAGGATTATGAATTTTCAGTAGTGCATTGATCCACGGAGAGTTAGTATTCTAAAGAAACTCATAAATGCAATGCCCTTTTCCTCTTAACGCCTCCAGCATAACATCCTACTCCGTGCAGCATCCTTGGGCTTTGTATAGCACTTCCTGCACCAGGAGTCACTCTAATAGACCCTGCTAAGGACTTCCTGAGGTGCCGGCTGATGACATCACATCCTGCCTAAGTATATAAGCAAGTCCTCTGCTTCCAGCCAGCACCTCAGCAACAGGTCTCTTGCCATTCTCTTGTCTGCAGTATCGCTTGTTGTGCTCCTGTGTCTCCTGCCTTGTCTTGCCTTTTTCGGTGTCTCCTGCCTTGCCTCCCTGTCCTTGTCTCCTGCTCCTTACCCATATCTGTTTGGACTGTCTCTCTTGTTGCTGACCTGGACTGCCTTGAACACTGCATTGATCTCTGCTTCCCTGACCATTGCCTGGACCTCACCTCTGCTCCTAGCTGCCTGCCCTGACCCTTGCCTGAACTTTGTCTCTCTGCCACTCAACTGTTTCAAACCTAGAGGGTCTATTCAAATCCTGCCAGCTCCCAGAACCCAAGGGCTCAGCTTGCGGGGGAGTTGGCTGGTACAGGTGAAAACACCGGACTACCTAAACTTGTCTGAGGGTGTATCTGCTACCGCCTGCGAGGGCCTAATCTGTGTCTACATAGCAGCCCAAGGGCTCACGCTCCCTTGAATGTTACAATAAATAAGTATAGCAGTTTTATGTTTGATTCTAGCAGCAACTGGAAGCCAATATAGCCCATAGAAAACAGGTGTAATATGTTGCCTACTACGTGTGCCTATCAATATGTGAGCAGAATAATTCTGTGCAATCTGTAATGCTTATGGTGTGCATAGAGGCACCTGTAGGTAAAGAAAATTAGAATAATCAATTCCTGTAAAGACAAATGCTTATAGAATTAATCAGAAATCAGATGATTCTAACAATGGTTCCAGCCTACAAAACATTCTCAGCTTAAAAAATGGTTGCCTTAACAACTGCTTTTACTGGGGACCTCACCTCCTCCAAAGAAATTGAGTCTATTCTCAAAAAAATCATCCCACCCATCCGATACCATCCCCACCAAAACCTTCCTATCCATCCCCAACATCATTGCCAAACCCATAGCAGACATCATTAACAGCTCCCTATCTGCTGGCTCAGTTCCCAATTCCCTAAAACACGCAGTCATCAAATCCCTGATCAAAAAAACATCTCTTGACCCTAAAGACCCAGCCAACTACCATCCCATCTCAAATCTCCCCCTCATCGCCAAAATCATGGAAAAGGTGGTGAACACCCAGCTTATGGACGATCTTGAAGACAACAACATTCTTCACTCCTCATAATTTGGCTTCCGTAAGAACCTGAGCACAGAAACCCTTCTACTATCCCTCACTGATGCCCTCCTCACTGGCCTTGACCATGGTCATAGCTTTCTCATTGCCTTCCTTGACATCTCTGCAGCCTTTAATATTATTAGTCACAACCTCCTCATTTCCCGCTTGGCTGACATCGGTATCTCTGGCATAGCCCTACTCTGGTTCAAATCCTACCTGGCTATCAGATATTTCTCTGTTAAACTTGGCAACTCAGAATCCACACACTTTGCCCTCACCCAAGGAGTGCCCCAAGGCTCCTCCCAATCAACCACCCTTTTCAATATCTACCTCCTGCCCTTCTGCCATCATTTATCTGACCTTGGCCTCAATTTCTACATCTATGCAGATGATGTACAAATCATCATCCCTATCCGTGAATCATTATCTACAACACTAATTTTCTGGGAGAAATGCCTTGTATCCATAAACTCACTACTCACCTCGCTACAACTTGCCCTCAATTCCTCAAAAACTGAGCTTCTCCTCATCCACAACCACCAAACCCTCAAGCTCTCTCCTCCCAATGACCCTACAGCCAGCTCCCTCACTTCACAGCCTCCTGTACGAAACCTTGGCGTTCTAATTGATCCACATCTAAACCTAAAAAAACCACATTAACTCCATCCTAAAAGAAGGCTTTTACAAGCTCAATGTTATAAAAAAGCTCAAGCCACTCCTCCACACACATGATCTCAGAACCTTCATCCAATCCACCCTATCATCCAAGCTGGATTACTGCAATTCCTTGTACCTTGGCCTTCCCTACGCCACCATCAAACCCCTCCAAATACTACAGAATGCCACTGCAAGGATAATCATGAACGCACGCAAATCAGACCGCATAACCCCCATCCTCAAAGACCTCCACTGGCTCCCCATCCCATCACGCATCCTATTCAAAACTCTCACTATCATACACAAATCCATCCACATAAATAATTCCTCTTGGCTCAGCGAACCGCTCCGATCCACACAATCCACCCGCCCCACTAGAGGAAATCTCAAAGGCACCCTACAAGTCCCACCCCTCAAGAAGGTCCGACTCACAGCAACAAGGGACCGTGCTCTCTCAATTGCTGGCCCAACTCACTGGAATGCCCTACCCACAAACTTCTGCCTGGAGCCTTGCCATACTAAATTCAGGAAAATGCCAAAGACTTGGCTCTTCCACCAGGCATTTCCAGACTAATTCCACGTACCTCTCTCACCCTCTTCTCCTGCTTCTCTGTTATCTTTGACTCGCTCCAAGTAATTTGCATCATGTAAATATGTAAATATGTTACCTCTCGAGTTATTGTTACTTCTCTAGTTCAATTTTCAGGCTCCCCCTAGAGCCTTCTGCCCTTGAGTTTATACTGTTGTCCCTCTCCCACCCCTGTTCATTGTATTTTCCACCTACTATTGAAATGTAAACCAATATGATGTGCATTCTAATGTCGGTATAGAAAAGCTGTTAAATAAATAAATAAATAAAAATAGTTAATCTGGAATCTAAAATGAATCCAAGACTCAGCTTGTGACACAATCTTTACTTTACATCCCTAAAGCATGAACAATACGGGTTTATCATTAGCAGGCATTTTTTCTGAAATCACAAACCCACTCTTTTCAATGTTGAGTAACAATCTGTTACAGAGCAACCAGGCTTTGATTGTTGAAAGACATAATGAGACAAATTATAAAGTAGAAGTCCATGTAGATGACATGCAGACAAAAAATAAAATGTGTAATCTATAGGTTTTAAATAGATATTATAAAGGGTAGCAGAGAGCGCTAACTCCTGAGGCACCTCAGACTCTATCGTGTGCCAGGTGGAAGTATTATAGGGATGTGTATCATTTGTATGTATTGTATTGGTTCATACATCATTTTTCCCACAGTTAACTTCGTTTTTTCCACGTTTCAGGGTCTTTTTTTGTATTTCACTAATTTTGTGTTAGTGCGTTCTAACATTTTCAGTTAGCATGCACTAACTTTAGTTAGTGCGCACTAATGGGGCTTAGTATGCAGTAACTCCCATTAGTGCATACTAACACGAAATTCAAATTTTTCCCCAAATTTCAGAGAATTATTGATCATTTCAGGGTGCTCCTGAAACAGGACGAACTAGACAATTTCATTGAAACTATCTAATTTGTCTAAAATGAATGTACATCTCTAAAGTATTAGACTTGATATGTATTTCTTATTGGCAATTTGACAAATAATTATAGGGGTAGATTTTAAAAAAGGGCGCCCTCGCGTACTTTTGTAGGCGCCTCAGGCACAAACAAAAGTACGCTGGATTTTAGTACATACGTGCGTAGCCGAGCGTATCTGCTAAAATCCCGGATTGGCGCGCGCAAGGCTGCCGATTTCATGTAGCCGGCGCGCGCCGAGCCACGCAGCCTACCTCCGTTCCCTCCGAGGCCGCTCCGAAATCGGAGCGGCCTCGGAGGGAATTCGCTTTCGCCCTCCCCTCCCTTCCTCTACCTAACCCACCCCCCCCGGCCCTGTCTAAACCCCCCCCCTACCTTTGTCGGGGGATTTACGCCTCCCAGAGGGAGAAGTAAATCCCCGCGTGCCAGCGGGCCGCTGGCGCGCCTAGACGCAACCCGGGCCGGTTCCGGAGGGCGCGGCCACGCCCCCGGACCACCCCGGGCTGAAACCACACCCCCAAAATGCCGCGTCCCACCCCAAAAATGCCGCGCCGATAGGCCCCGCCCCGACACGCCCCCAACACGCCCCCTCGAAAAACCCCAGGACTTACACGAGTCCCGGGGCTCTGCATGTGACGGCAGGTCTATGTAAAATAGGCGCACCGGCGCGCAAATGTGGGATGGCTGCAGGTGGGGCGCATAACAGTACCCCCACTTCTAAGCCTCCCCCTACGCGGTTGTGGTTTCTTAGGGTGCATTCTATGGAAGGTCTTCAGAAGGTTCTTATCGAGAATATTCTGAGATGGTTCCCACGAATTCTACTCGGCCCCATAGCCCTCCCAGGATAAGAGATATTCCCATTTGCCTCGGCGTCACTGGACATCAAGGTCCTCTCTTACCTAGAGAGACGTGTCTGGTTCTGTAGAGACACATGGAGCAGGAGGGTCTTTATGAGAGAGCCAGGAGAGAACCAATGGCTTCAACAGGGACACGTGGAACGTGTTGTGGATACCCAAGGAACGAGGTAGCTGGAGTTGATAGGAACAGCTCCTACTCTTCAGATTATCGGAAACGATCCAATGTATTTGGGAGCCAGACGGTGAGAGGGTAGCCTTAGGCGGATGTGTCGAGCACTCAACCATACTTTCTGGCCTGGACGAAAGAGTGGAGCAGGTCATCTATGAAGATCAGAGATGCGCTTGGTGCGTTCTGCAGCTTGCGCAAGTCGCTCCTTTACTCGAGTTCACATGTGTCGAATGGTTTGAGCCATGGATTGAGCTGCTGGAGACGGAACCGTCAAAAGTACAGGGAGAGGCAGTTGGGGCTGCCATCCAAAGACTACTGCAAACGGAGATGTGTTGGTGGCTGCTGCGACATGAGTGTTGTGCAACAGCTCAGCCCAGGGGAGGAGCTCCAACCAATTGTCTTGCAGATCATTAACGTAGGAATGTAAAAATGTCTTCAAGGTCCGATTGGACCTCTCAGCCTGCCCATTCGCCTGAGGATGGTAGGCCGGTGTATAGTTCAAAGTAATATTGAACTTTCAGCACAAGGAACGCCAATACTTGGCGGCAAACTGTGGTCCTCAGTCGGACACAATATCCTTGGGAAGTCCGTGAAGATGGAAGATATTCTTCAGAAAATGTCTAACAAGTTCCAGGGCTGAAGGAAGACCCAGTAGAGGGATAAAGTGTCTCATTTTCGAGAAGCAGTCGATCACGACCCATATCACAGTGTTGTTCTGGGAAACAGGCAGATCTGTAATAAAATCTGTAGAAATGCTGGACCCCAGCTCAGTAGGTGCTGGGAGAGGCTGAAGCAAACCCCAAGGCCTCCCCATAGCTGATTTTTGCTGAGCACAAGTAGGACATTAGATCACGTAGTTTCGGGAGTCTTGTACCATAGTAGGCCACCAAAAATGCCTTCTCAGCATCTCCAACGTCCGGGCACGGCCAGGGTGGCCTGCCATTTTGGAATCATGAGCCCACCTTAAAACACACTCACGTAGCCGGTGGGGAACGATGGTCTTCCCAACTGGAACTGTGGTAGTAGCCGCCAGGATAATACAAGCAGGGTCAGTAATTAAACTGGGAGCCTCAGGAACGTCCTCCGACTCAAAGGATCTGGAGAGCGCATCAGCGTGCAGGTTTTTTGAACTTGGACGGAAACAAAGATTGAAGTTAAACCTCTCGAAGAACAAAGCCCACCGGCCCTGACGGGGGTTCAGACTTTGAGCTTAAGAACATAAGAACATAAGAAATTGCCATGCTGGGACAGACCAAGGGTCCATCAAGCCCAGCATCCTGTTTCCAACAGAGGCCAAAAACCAGGCCACAAGAACCTGGCAATTACCCAAACACTAAGAAGAACCCATGCTTCCTTGAGATGTTCGAGGTTCTTGTTATCCATGTAGATAGTGAAATTATGTTGCGCCCCTTCCAACCAGGGGCGCCACTCCTGAAGCGCCAATTTGACCGCAAGTAGTTCCAGTCACCAACGGTGTAACGTTGCTCCGTGGGGGAAAACTTATGAGAGTAAAACGAGCAGGGTACTAGCTTGCCTGTGGGAGAATGTTGACTCAGGATGGCTCTGGCACCGACCGCGGAAGCGTCAAATTCCACAATGAATGGGCATCTAGGATCGGGATGATAGAGACAGGGGTCAGAGATGAAGGCCTCTTTAATTATCTGGAAGGCAGTGATAGCTTTCAGCATCCAAATTCAGGTGTTGGCCCGCTTCCTATATATAGCAGTGAGTGGGGCAACTATCAAAGAGTACATAAGAACATAAGAACATGCCATACTGGGTCAGTCCAAGGGTCCATCAAGCCCAGCATCCTGTTTCCAACAGTGGCCAATCCAGGCCATAAGAACCTGGCAAGTACCCAAAAACTAAGTATATTTCATGTTACCGTTGCTAGTAATAGCAGTGGCTATTTTCTAAGTCAACTTAATTAATAGCAGGTAATGGACTTCTCCTCCAAGAACTTATCCAATCCATTTTTAAACACAGCTATACTAACTGAACTAACCACGCCTTCTGGCAACAAATTCCAGCATTTAATTGTGCATTGAGTGAAGAACTTTCTCCGATTAGTTTTAAATGTGCCACATGCTATCTTCATGGAGTGCTCCCTAGTCTTCTATTATCTGAAAGACTAAATAACTGATTCACATCTACCCATTCTAGACCTCTCATGATTTTAAACACCTCTATCATATCCCCCCTCAACCATCTCTTCTCCAAGCTGATAAGTCCTAACCTCTTTAGTCCTTCCTCATAGGGGAGCTGTTCCATTCCCCTTATCATTTTTGTCACCCTTCTCTGTACCTTCTCCATTGCAATTATATCTTTTTTGAGATGCGGCGACCAGAATTGTACACAGTATTCAAGGTGGGGTCTCACCATGGAGCGATACAGAGGCATTATGACATTTTCCGTTTTATTCACCATTCCCTTCCTAATAATTCCCAACATTCTGTTTGCTTCGCAATGAAGCTCCAGTAATAATTAGTGAATGCTAAGAAGCATTGTAACACCCGGAGGCCTAATGTCTGAGGCCAGTCGTGGATTCCCTGAAGCTTCTCTGGGTCCATCGCGAATCCCTGATCAGAAATGATGTATCCCAGGAAGGGTAAGTGGTTCCGCTCAAATAAACATTTTTCTAACTTTGTATACAGGTGATTCTCCCTCAGACATTGGAGAACAATGCGGATGTGTTCACAGTGTGACTCTATATCTTTAGAAAAAATCAGAATGTCGTCGAGGTAGACTACAAAATTGTACAGGAGATCTCAAAAGATTTCATTCATGAGGCGCTGAAAGATGGCTGGCACATTGCATAGCCCAAAAGGCATTACTATGTAGTTGCAGTGACCGTCTGTGGTATTAAATGCCATCTTCCAGATATGATTGGGTTAAATGCGTACCAAATTGTACGCACCTCTCAAATCCAGTTTGGAGAAGATAGTCAAACAACTCGTTGATCGGGGTAAAGGGTAACGATTCTTACGGGTTATTGCATTGAGACCCCTGTAATCAATAGGTCCCTTTTTCTTCACAAAGAAGAACCCCACTGCTGCTGGGGAATCAGAGGGACGTAACTTGTAAGATAAAGGTACGGGTTTCTGTTTTTTTCGGGCTGGGGGGCGGGACAGCTAGGGGAAGGGAGGGGAAGGTGGGGGGGGATGAAAAGTTCCCTCTGAAGCTGCTCTGATTTAGGAGCGGCCTCGGAGGGAATGGGGAAAGCCAGCTGGTCTCCCCGAGGGCTCGGACACGCAAGGTGCACTAGTGTGCACCCCCTTGCATGCGCCGACCCCTTATTTTATAACATACGCGCGGCTGCACATACATGCATGTTATAAAATCAGGCGTACATTTGTGCACGCTGAGTTGCATGCACAAATGTATACCATGCACATACTTTTAAAATCTGCCCCATTATGTATATAAGATTAACTTATTTTGGGATAGCAAATATCCTTTATTTTTGGTTTAAATGCTTTCTAGTCTCATTTTTCCAGTGTTCTTGTGATCTTGTAAATTAGTACTTTCCTATTTAGTTTATCATTAACAATATGATTTAAAGTAGATCCCAACTTAATTTCACTCTAATAAAGCAACGAGGGATGGATGTTCATATAAAAACGAATGGTAATCCAAACTGAAATCACTATTTTTGCTTTGAAAATGGCCCTGAAAAATCCTGAAAAAATTGTTTTTCTTTTGAAAAATAGCATGTACTATTTGCAAATGGCACACACTATTTTCTGAAGCAAACACAAATGAAATTAAACAAAATATAGAAAACCTTGAAACAAAATTTGGGCCAAAAAGAGCCCAAAAATGAAAGAATTGAACCAAAATGAAAATTACAATAGTGCACATTCTTAAAAGCAATCATCAATTCAGAAAATGGGTTTTTTTTAGGTTGAAAGACTTTTTTGACTTTTTTAATTATTATTATTAGATTCATCCTTGTGGTAAGAGGGAGTTATAGGTTTGATTTGGCTTGGCTAGTTGGAACTGGTTCCAACTCTGACCTATAACTACTCTGAAAACCACATTGACTTGGTTTCACCAAACTGGAGTCAATCCCAACTCAAATTTGACTCTCATTTTTTCACTTACCTTACCATGGCCCCCAGAGAAATCTCAGATCAGCCAATAAAGCTGTACTAACCATCCCCTCGGTCAAGACAGCAAAACTGACCCAAGTTAGAGAGAGAGCACTATCTTTAGCTGGTCCAATATTATGGAACACAATGCCACTCAAAATAAGATTAATGAGAGATTTAAAATTCTTCAAAAAAAGTTTAAAAGCATGGCTCTTCAAAACAGCCTTTCACAGTGAGAACGGAGAGTAAGAAATACAAATGAACAAGCAAAAGAGCATCTACACACAGCATAAAGTCACCTAATAGCATAATTGCTTACATTTATTATTTTCTCATAATTAAGTATTACTGTAAGAGAAGTACAGTATAAAACTTGTATGGTTATTCTATTAATCATATAAATGGAAAATCCAAACCACTCATCATAGAACTTATATTATTGAAACATGTAACCAAAAAATTTATTGGCACCTTTTAGACAAATTACAAACCAAACCAAACTTATTTACGTGCCTATTTGTAAACCGTTGTGATGGTGCATTACTAAACGATGGTATAGAAAAGTCTTTAAATAAATAAATAAATAAATAAGACAGAACAAGTGTGATTTATAAGCCAGATGCTCACATTGAAAATTGTTAGGTAATGCTGAAAAATTATATAAATGTGGTAGAACTCTGCAAGGTCTTAAAAATTTATCTTCTGTTTCCCCTTAACAGATTTTTTTTAAGTTGTTTCATTTGCTATCTTGTCCATCAGTGTGATCTGAATTCTGAAATCTATGTAATAGTCAAGAAAAACAAACAAACTGAAAAGCAAGTTAAGCATGGGAACAAAAGATTATATTATAGATTTAGGGTTATTTGCATCCTTTTATGTAATTGTTTGTGTAGGGGCTACTTGAGAGAATTCTATATAGCGTTCATGCTTGATAAGTCTCAATGAGCCGACTTACATATGTTGTTGGTAAGCAGAGATAATGATTTCCTGCTATTCAGAGTTATCGAGGTAAGTTATTGGAGTAAGTCTGGTCATACCCGAGAAGAGACCGAAAGTTATCCGAGTCCCTGCAAACCTTACTTCAAAGCAGGCAATTAAAAAGTTGCCCCCTAAATGTGGAAAGTTCCCTATAGCTATGTGGTATGAAAAGAGCATGAATGTAGATTCCACCGTTTAGGTGACTGCAGTTATGTTTGCAGTATCACACAAGCCAGAATCTTTGTCATGCTTTGTATGCATCTTTGTGACTCCTTTGCTTGGTAAAACAGTTCTTTCTTGCTATTGCCATCTGAGATCAGAGTGTATTAGGGATGGCATGCTGACTCAGGTTTGGGTCTTTTAGTATTGTTCCACAAATTTTTGACGTGATTTTTTTTTTCCTATTTTCTCTTTAAATCGGGCATAAACTGTGTGGAACCTTTACATTGTATTGCTTCACCTGCCATGACCTCCTGGTGGCCTTTCCAAAGACAGGGAGCTTTGTCTCTTCTTACTCAAACATTCTCCAACTGCTCAGCTCAGTTATTCTTTCTCTGCTACTTAAAGAACATTCCCCACCGTCTTAGCTACGTCTTTTCTTTATACATCATTCTGATCTTTCCTTGGCCTTTTGCAGTTTCTGCTTCATGCTGATAATTTTAATATCTACTATTTACTGCATGGATTTTTTTTTTTTTTATTGTTTAAGCTCTCCCCCTCATGTATTCCCTTTGAAAGTGCAACATTAAGAGGGCAATTTTAAAAAGACATTTACCCATGGTTATTTACCAGAATAAAAGGACTTTTTGAAGATATTCCACTCTGTATGAAGGTAAAATTAAGCACATTGTACCACAACGCATCTGTTTTCACCCTCATTGAGCAGAGGCATTCCTGGGGTGAGAAATGAAACAATGCATCTAAATTTAGGTTTTCAAAACTAGGCATGTTTTGAGCAAAAATGTAACTGCAGATACATTTTCCAGAGAAAATTATAAAAGAGAATGCGCAAATGTCTTTATCATATCTCCCCAATTTCCCCTTTATTCTAGGGTGTACATATTAGGTCTTTAAGCCTATCCCCATATGCTTTAGAACAGTGGTTCTCAACCCTGTCCTGGGGACCCCCCCAGCCAGTCGGGTTTTCAGGATATCCACAATGAATATGCATGAGAGAAAATTTGCATACACTGCCTCCATAACATGCAAATTTTCTCTCATGCATATTCATTGTGGATATCCTGAAAACCCGACTGGCTGGGGGCATCCCCAGGACAGGGTTGAGAACCACTGCTTTAGAACAAAGACCACGGACCGTTTTAATAGTCAGCCTCTAGATTGACACCAACCTTTTTATATGTGGTCTTCAGACTGGTACACAGTATTCCAAATAAGATCTCATCTCCTTAGTTTCTTCTGCTGACCATTTTTTTCCCAGTGCTCCCAAGCATCTTTCTGACGTTTGAGGTTGTTTTATTCACCTGTTTGCCCACTTTGACACCATCAGATATGATCACTCCCAGATCCCGCTTTTAATTTGTGCATAGAGGAGTTCCACACCTAGACTGTTCTACTGTCTTGGTTTTGCAACCCAAATGTATGACAAAGCATTTTTTAGCATTAAACTTTAGCTGCAAGTCTCTAGACCATTCCTCATGTTTTCCACACCTTGGCTATCTACCCTGTTACAAATTTTGGTATCACTTACAAAAAGACAAACCTTTCCTGACAGCCCTTCCACGATATCAGTTATGCAAATGTTTAAAAGAACTGGTCCACGGACCAGTCCCTATGGTTCACTAGTAACAACATCACTTTCCTCATGTTAGAAATGAGGAAACACATGATAGACATTCAACAATTAGGCACCACTTTGTATATATGCAGATTCTGTGTGTGATTGCTACTGTATGTTTTTCACAGCTCTCTCGTCCTTACAGGCTCTTCCTGCGCCACCCACAAGGAAACTTGCTAGTTATCACAGTACATGAACACATCCAAGGCCATTCACCTGTGAAAGGGAGCACTTATATATTACTTTTTAAACCACCACAATAGCAATGGGCCTAAATTATGAAACCACACTCTATAAAACACAATAAATCCAAATGAATTATTCACCTGTGGATAAGAACCTGGATGGCATCTTTCCACTCTTTAACTGGAGTTGATTGTGTAAGTAACATTTCTCCTGGTTCTCCACTCTTCCAGCACATCCTTCCATGGACACTTTGGGTTAGATATCAACACAGCTGAAAAATGGAGCATCTTAGAACATACTTAGAACACTGAGAACCTCTGCAGTTACCGAATCAAGAACATTAGTATTTATTGAAATTACTTAGAAGATACTTATTGAACTGAGAATTCATCTCTTGGAGTAATTGTTTTTAGAACTTCTTATATTAATATTAAATCTGGATTCTTGGGGGGGCGCTCTTGAGCCGCGACAAAGATGGCTGCTTGACTCCACAGCTCCGCCGGATAGTATCTCTGATCTTAAGGGAACCCACCTTTTTTTTGCTTTGGATCGCGTTTTCTGTCGAGTGCCAAATACTGGAAGATGTCCACTGCCAAATCGGGCAAAATCGAAGCAGCATTTGCGGCTTCTACCGGCTCAAAACGGGCAAAACAGGACCCGCTTTCACCGGAGAAATCTATGGCCTCCAAAAACATGGCGTCCGCTGATATGGTACTACAAGAGATAAAACAACTTAAGGACTTAATCCAGCACAATATTGAGGCAACCACGGCGATTCGGGGCGATTTACAAAATATGGCTCAACAAATCGCTAACTTTCACACTAGATTGGATGATGTGGAGTCGCAGACATCCTCACTATTAATATCGACTGCGTCACTCCCCCGATTGACAACAGACATGGAACAACTTCAGCAAGCTATGGAAGACTTAGCTAATAGGAACCGTCGAAACAACTTACGAGTTCTGGGGATACCAGAACGGGCTGAAGGTACAGATCCGATCGCATTTTTGAGTGATTTGATTCCCGCATGCTTACATATTAAATTTACACATGCTTTTGAAATTGAGCGTGCCCACAGGATCCCTGCTAGGCCACTTAGGAATGCTCAGTTCCCCAGACCGATTATTTTCAAATCCTCCGCTATCCTCAAGTAATGGAAATTTTAGCAGCAGCTAAATTGAAAGCGCCGATTCAATACCAAGGCAAGGACATACTTTTTGTTCCGGACTTCGCTAAGGCGACGGCACAAAAGAGGAAAGCTTTTTTGGCTTACAGACCTCGGCTGAGGGGAACTGGAGCTCAATACGGGCTTTTATATCCGGCACAAATGAAAATCACTTACCAAAACCAGACGCAACTCTTCCTACAACCTGCAAAATTGGAAGATTTTCTCCTCTCTGTGGAAACCGCTACTACTATGGTAACCTGACTTTCGGTAATGTATGTCCTTATTCAGGACTCTTTCACATACTCTTGTTGATGGCCTCTACTCTGGTCCCTATTTGACCCTCTCCTTCTGCTGGAACGGCGGAATAACCATAGTTGTTTCATGGCTTCTGCCGATGGTGCTCCCAGTTGCCTCACGAGTCATCTTGCGATCGATCTTTATTTACTTAATTATTTATTTTTACTATTATTGTCCTTATTCATACACTGGAGGTTATATTATTATGCTTATTTTTCTTTTATCAATATTTTTAAGGTTATAACATGCCTCCTTCCATGCTATAAATGGATAAGATGGTTCCCTAACTGTACGATCTCATTTTCCGGCATTGCTGTGGTGGGCAATGGCTCATCTACTCCCTTAAGAGCCTCCTTTTCTGTTTGCCCGTGCTAAGATGGCTATTAGCCATTTCGGCAAACAAATGGCTCAGATACAAGATGATCCTTTTTTTTGGCTTCTCTTATGTTTTTTCCTTATTTTTTTCTTGGACCCTGAAGTCATGCTTGCTCTTCTTTTCCTTCAAATGCAACATATAGGACTATATCTCTTTTTCTCTCTCCTCCTGAGCTCACCATACCATCCGGAGGACGTGACACGATGGCGACTAAGATTAATAATATTATCATTACCTCCTTAAATGTAGGAGGCTTCTCACACCCTATTAAGCGTAAAAAGATACTATGCTACTTACAATCGCTGCATACGGACATTGCTCTGTTACAGGAGTCACATCTCACAACGACTGAAGCCCTGAAGCTAAAACAACAATGGGTAGGCTCGGTCATTCATAGCCCTGCAGTTCAAAAAAAAAGAGGAGTCTTGATACTTCTTCATAAGCGTCTTGATGCACAAATCTTACATCAGCTATCTGACACTGACGGACGGTGGGTCGTAGCCCAAATTAAAATATCTCAACAAGTCTTCAATATCCTTAACATTTATGCACCCAATTCCGACAAACCTGGCTTTTTCTCCACAGCCTTTGCTCAACTTCTAGCTTTACCTTCAGCTGTCCAAATTATAGGTGGGGACTTCAATCAACCATTGGACCCAATTATGGATAAGAAAACTAATGCTCGTCTACATTTTACTAGGTCTAATAAGCTTCTACAGCACCTTATTACCACCTATGGTCTGTCAGATCCATGGCGTCTTCTTCATCCAACAGAGAAGGACTATACATTTTATTCATCTCCACACGATTCGTACTCCAGAATTTATTTTTTTTTGGTTTCTGGATCTCTCATTTCATCTGTAATGCAAGCCATCATTTGCCCTATATTGATTTCGGATCATGCAGCGGTCACAATTCAATTGGCTCTAACTAATCCGATTGCCATCGACCATCAATGGCGTTTCAACTCTTCTTTATTGCAAGATTCTAATTTTCTGACTACTCTTCAAACTAAAATACAAGAGTTTTTTCAGTTTAACTCTTCTCCCGATATGGCTGCTACCACGATCTGGGAGGCCTTCAAGGCAACGATTCGGGGCGAAATTATTAGCTACACTGCACACACTCGCAAGCTTCAAAAAGCCAAGCTCATATCTCTATCTGATGAAGTTGCTGCTTTAACCAAAGCTCATTTGGCCTCATCTTCCTCACTGACGCTATCATCCCTCATGAAGGCCAAGTGCCAATACAATCTCTTGCTCAGTTCACAAATACAGCTCAGCCTTACTCGTTCCAAAGCAACGTATTATGCTGAAAATAACAAATGTGGGCATCTTTTGGCTTCCTACCTGAAGAAGAAGACCGAAAAGAAACGCATCACCTCCATACGATCTTCAACTTCTCAGATATTCACTTCGGACACGGACATTTTAAACGCCTTTCGAGACTTTTACGCTCAACTGTACCAATCTGAGACCTCTGCATCTCCAAAGGATATTCAACATTTCTTAACATCGCTCACCCATCCTTCCTTGACATCGGAGCAAGCTGCAACTCTGGATGCGCCAATTTCACCTCGTGACATTACTTCAGCCATCAACGCGCTATCTAAAGGGAAAGCACCGGGTCCGGATGGATTGACCACTGACTTCTACCAAGCTTTCCAAAAAGACATTACTCCATCGTTACATACTTACTTCTCTGCTTTACTTATTTCATCCTCTGTACCCTCACATTTTACAGATGCCTGTGTTGTAGTGTTACCAAAGCCAGGGTGGGATGTTACTGACGTGGCCAATTATCGGCCAATCTCCCTTCTAAATACTGATTATAAGATTTTTGTGAAAATTCTTGCCACAAGACTATCTTTATTAATGAATACCTTGATACATTCCGATCAATCGGGATTTATCAGAAACAGATTGATTTCTAATAATGCTCGATTGTTTCTACAAATTCAAGCCTATGCCTCCACCCTTTCTGATCCAGCAGTAGCTATTTCATTAGACGCAGAAAAAGCCTTTGATCGGATGGAGTGGCCCTTTTTACTTTCGACTCTTAATTGGTTTGGTTTTGGCCCCACTTTCCAATCATGGATTTCATTTTTGTATTCCTCTCCCTCGGCTTATTTATACATTAATAATTTGAAGTCCCCAATTTTCCCACTCCAGAGAGGTACGAGACAAGGCTGTCCCCTCTCTCCGCTCCTGTTTAACCTGGCTTTGGAACCCCTCTTATTGGCCATTAGGCAGACAGACTCCATACAAGGGATAACGATTCGCTCTGAAACCTTTAAATTGTCTGCTTACGCTGATGACGTTCTGTTGTTTTTGCTCCATCCTGAGGCTTCTATACCCTCTCTTTTTGCTCTTATTTCTCGCTATTCAGATGTTTCTGGCTATAAAGTTAACTGGCATAAAACCAAAGTTATGCCGCTTAATTTGCTGGGCTCCACTTTTGATCTCTCACCTTTTTCATTAACCAAGGTTAGAAATGGGCTTAAATATTTAGGTAGCAAGTTTCAGAACTCTCTGGAGTCCACGGTAACTAGTAGTGAAAATATCATACTACAACAGTTGAGAGATGCCTCGCTCAAGTGGTCTCCACTACACTTATGGTGGGGCAGATTAGACACTATAAAAATGGTCTTAGCTCCTAAAATCACGTATGTACTCTCCATGATTCCAATTTTTTTTTCCACAGCCTTTTATAAGCAAGTAGATCGGATTCTTACTCGCTTTTTATGGAACAATAAGTCAGCACGGATAGCTCTTGCAAAACTGAAATCTATCCCTACTAATGGAGGTGTAAATTTCCCCGATTTTTACTCATATCACTTAGCCTTTATCCTTCAACAGGGGCAATATTATTTCCCCACCCAAGCAGACAACTCCGACTCACCCAGATGGATGGATATGGAACATCAACTCTTATATCCTTATCCTTCGACTTTTTTCCCAGTGGTTCCCTTATTACATAAACATGCTAATAATCCCATCCTTAGATCTACTCATAAATCTTTCTTAGCCTTCGATAAACTCTGAGCCTTGAATCATTGCTCCTGGGTATCCTCCTTATACGCTCCTGTTTGGAGGAATCCATTGATTACTATTGGCGGACAGACTGTGAACTGGCCGCTGTGGCAGTCTAAAGGGATTTGGTTTCTTTCCTCCATTCTCCAGGATATGAACATTTTATCTTTTTCAACTCTTCAAGATCGCTTTAGTCTCCCTAATTCTCAATTTTATTCTTGGCTCCAATTACGTACTTCGTTGAGAACTGTCCATCTCCCAACACTGCTGGACAATCCTGTTCCTTATCTTTTAGAAATATATCAAAAATATCGATTGTTTGGCCATTTGGCTTCACATATATATAAGCTCATTAAGGCTCACTCTTACCCCAGTTCACTTACAGGACTGTACTCGGTTTGGACAGCAGACTTTCCCTACCATCCGAGTCAATCTGCTTGGACTTATGTTTGGCGCGTATCTACACGCATTTCTCTATCCTCTAGTCTAACCCAAACTTCTTTTTTTCTTTTACACAGAGCAGCCTGGACCCCATGGAAACTCCATAGAGCAGGTCTCCTTTCCTCTAACAATTGTTGGTCATGTAATGGAGTCTCTGGCTCTCTTTCACATATGCTCTATTACTGCCCATCCGTTCTCTTATTTTGGGAACAAATATGGAAAACCACGTCTGCCATTCTCCAAATTTCTCAACCACTCTCTTATTCAATCATTATTTTACGGGGCGCAGATACTTCTTTACACCTTACCCTTGAATCCCGTAAGCTGCTTGACTTTTTGCTTTTGGTAGCTATTCATAATATAATGGCCAACTGGAAGCATAGTGAAAGATTGTCTGAATCCCTTTGGTGGAATTCTGTTTGTATGTTTAGTAAATATGAACAGGCCATGGCAGTCAAATCACACCGTTTGGGCAAGTGGTGCCGGGTGTGGAAGCCTCTTAACGATTACATACAACTCCGATAAGGTGTGGTGTGCTCTCTGCCCTTCTTCTTCTTATTTTGCTAACGTAATAGATTTGACAGCTTGGGCTACTGGCATAATCTCTCTCTTTTTTCCTCTTTTCTTTCTTTTTCTCTCTCTACCTCTCTCCCCTTCACCCAGTGGGTGTTATCTTCTTTTCTTTTTTTTCTTTTCTCTCAAATTTCTCCCTTTCTCTTCCTTTTTCCTTTTCTCCCCTATGTTGCATTCTCTATGTACTCTCTATGTATTCATTAAGCATGCCTTCAGTCGTACGATAACTGTAGAATATTGTATTTTCTTTTATGTTGAAAATAATGAGCACTGGAATTGTTCTACTTATCTTTCTTGTTAACAGGTGTTATTATGTACCTATTGGGCGAGTGTTGTTTACCTGTAAATTTCTTTTATATGCCAATAAAAATATTTCAACAAAAAAAAAAAATCTGGATTCTTAGCAACCAAAAAGAATACTAAAGAAAATAAAATAAAATAAAACTTGATTTTTGCCTTACTGTATCTCTCTCAGCTTCTAAGCAAGAACAAATCTTGAAGTTCAGAAAATTTACTAGCTAAAAAACAAATCCCAATCTAAGAAACAAAAATAAAAACTGTTATTGTACAAAAGTACAATATTCCTAATATTGTTTTTTTCTAATTAACCATGCTTTCTGAAAACAACCTTCCTTGCATTCTAAACTAAGACCCGGATTTTAAAATGCCTACACAGACCAGGCCTATTTTAGAAAGGCCCTGCTACACACGGAAAGCCCCGGGATGCGAGTATGTCCCGGGGCTTCGAAAAAGTGGCAGGGAGGGGGTGGGATGGAGCAGGGTGGAGTGGGATCAGAGGCTCCCGACATAGCATCCATTTACCGATGTGCCAGGGGATCACGTTTCGTCAGGCTGCCGGCACACGCAACCTGTGACTGCCCAGAGGCAGGCACAACAGGTAAGATAAATGTCAGGGGGGTGGTCTAGGTGAGGGCTAGGGAGCGGGAGGGTTAGGGGAAGGGGAAGGGAGGTTAGGTGTGGGAGTTGGGAAGTTCCCTCCCAGGCCGCTCCAAAATCAGAGCGGCCTGGGAGAGAATGGGGGAAGGCCACAGGCATCGATGTGTGCAAGTTGCACAATTGTGCACTCCCTTGTGTGCGCCGACCCCCGGTTTTATAACATGAGCATATTTCATCTCTGTCAATCATGAGGTGCATTGCATGCACTCTAAAGAGAGTCACCGTAACTTTCCACCCAGGATATGTTTTGGCTTTGCAAAAGATGTGTCTCCCATTGTTTTGGTAGAACAAGAGGAAAACAGGAATGTGGCCTTGCAATGGCTGTACACACAGGAGAACAGTTCTTAGCAGTTTCACCAAATATGTTGATCTTGGCTTCTACTAGCATCAGTATTTTGTAGTATTCTATCTTGGTTCAAAGAGGTTAGTTGATGACACAGAAGTTAGCTTGCTTGCCCATGTTATAAAATTATGCGTCCTCGTGTGCGCATCGAGTAGCGCATGCACATGGACGCACACATGTAGGTATTAAAATCTACCCCTAATAGTGTAGAATGGGAGATAAAGGAAGCCTTTAAACTTTTTTTTATCAAACTCTCTACATGGCCCAATATAGTATTGAGAGGAAGGAAATACAGGAATTTTTTAGTTAGTTAGTTTAGACTTATGTGTTCAGAGATCGTGCAAGTTATTAAATGTTTGAGTAGTTGGAAAGCATGTGGGAGAGATGGATTTGGAATAGACTTTACCCTCCATTGCCTCAGGTACAAACTTAGGGGTGGATTTATCAAAATGCGGTAAGCACCGCATGTGATAGCAAAAGGGGTGTGTTTTATGCTAATATAGTATTTATCACAATTTGTTTGAAGAGCTAAGATACCATTTCAGATTCTGTTATAAGTGCCAGACCTGTTGTATTTCCGGCATTCAACCACTGGGGGACCATTTTTAATGATGAGAGAGAGAGAGAGAGAGAGAGAGAGAGAGAGCACCTGGCCATAATATCATGGCCCATAGGCAGGTATTTGTATCCCTATGGTAGGCCCACCTAGTAAATCGAGGTGGGGATTAGGTACGAGTGTAGGGGGTTAGAGGCCACTTTGACATTCTACGTGACACCTACGAACAGAACAGTTTCTCTTGTGAAGATTTGCTGGCCTTCTGAGTGAGGAAACTCACTCCAAGATGAGATTTGGGCAAGGTTCTCTCAACCTAGCTAGGTTGAGAGAACCTTGCCCAAATCTCATCTTGGAGTGAGTTTCCTCACTCATGTTGAGAGAACCTTGCCCAAATCTCATCTTGGAGTGAGTTTCCTCACTCAGAAGGCCAGCAATTCTTCACAAGAGACACTGTTCTGTTCGTAGGTGTCACGTAGAATGTCAAAGTGGCCCCTAACCCCCTACACTCGTACCTAATCCCCACCTCGATTTACTAGGTGGGCCTACCATAGGGATACAAATACCTGCCTATGGGCCATGATATTATGACTAGGTGCTCTCTCTCTATTTTTCTCTCTCTCTCTCCCAGCTGTCAATTCAGCTAAAATTGGACTTACAAGAGACATGGCAATGAAACCTTACCTCACAGCAGCTAACACATTTGAAAGAGGTGTAGTTAAAATCAGCATTATGGCTGTGCAATAGCTCTTCACAGACAAGCTAACCCAGCCCACTCTCCACCCCTAACTCCTCCTATTTTCAGAATTTGCATCGCAGCATACAATATGGTACGATCGTCATGCTTTAAAAGGGCTTTTTGCATGCAAAAACGCCTTATCGCATTTTGAAAAATGACCCCTTAGGGACTTATTTTCCAAACGTATCGCACGCAGTAAGGGACGTTTCGCACACGAAATGTTCCTTTTCGCGTGCGATACCATAATGGGGGCGGAGTCGGCCCCGGAAGTGGAGGAGTCGGGGCATCACCGGGGCCGACTCTGCGATGACGGCACGCACAGTGAAAAGGTAAGTGCCTTTTCGCTGCCTATTTCGCTCCCAATAGCTGCACCTCCTATGGTGGTGCTATTGGGTGTGAAACCGGCAGCAATTGCACTGCGACGGTGCGATCGCTGCTGGCTAGCACAGGCCCGCCCCCATCTTCTAAAGTATCGTAGGCATGCAATACTTTAGAAAATGAGGCCCTTAGATTGTAAGCCCTCTGGGGATAGGAAAATACCTACTAATTCTGAATGTAATCCACTTTGAAGCGTTGTGAAAAGTGGAATAGATTGGATACATTTATGCAGCTGTTGGTTAATAGGGATCAGACAGGCTTTATATTGAGAAGAAGATCAATATGTTGCGTACCCTAGCAATGATTATTTCAAAGATGAGAGTAGGAGGTAACTCAGCTATTTTATCCCTGGATATGGAAAAGGTTTTCGATAAGGTGGAATGGCCTTTTTTGGAAGATGTTCTTTGGGAGGCAGGATTTCATTTCGGATAAACTTAAGGAAGTGGATCAAAGCTTTGTATATGTCTCTGTCGGCTGTTGTGAAGATGAATGGGGTCCTTTCTGTTGGCTCATGAAATGAGACAGGGTTGTCCCTTATTGCTGTTGCTGTTTGCATTGGTTATTGAACCATTGGCATAACATATTAGATACATGAGTGCAAAGGAAGATTCTCAAAACTACTCACTGACTAAGACATGAAAACCAACATTTCACAATTATCCTCACTCTTTGCCTCATGCACTAGATCAATTTTAATATGCAGTAGAAAATGTTTCTTGATAGATATTGTTTGTTGGTTAAATTACAATTATGAATATCACCCTGTAAACCATAGTGATCTACACTTGGAACACCAGTATATATAAGACTGGATATCAATTTTAGTTTTTATTTTGTCCTTCCACTGTTGTTTTTGTTATCTAGTTTTTATACTATACTGCTCTGGTTTTTTTGTATTTCATTATGTATGTTTTGTATGTAAACCATTTTGATAAATTATTATATTCTAAAAGCGGTATATAAACATTTTCAAATAAATAAATAAATATATAGTTGTTGCCATTATTATAAAGTGAATTAGCGTAAGGGTGGTAATAATGCCAGAATATGCAATCAGACTTGCAAATGAAACTAAATATTTCTTGGTGACCAAAAGTTCACTTAAATAAACCAATATTTTATTTTGAGGTCTACAAATACTATAAATTACAGCACTGGTCAGATTATAGTATATGATTATACAGAAATTTTGATATTTTGCATTCACTAGGAATCTTTAAATGGAGGATATGTAAATAAAAAACAAAGCTCTGCTACTTATTATTCTTCCAAGTAATAAATTAGGACATGTTAGCATTTGGTCAAACTGTTTCTTGTAGATCAGATTGGTGTGGAAGTCAGGAGATCAGTCTGCACCCATGTTTTCTTCATAGTGATGATGGTTCTTCTAAAGTTTCTCTGTCTTGTTGAATATCCAGGGCTGGTACAAGAGTCTGTAAAACCCTAGGCAGACCAATGAAACCCTCCCCGCCCCCCCCCCCCAACCCAACCTGAGCGTGCCCCTCTGACAGTGGTAGTTATATAGAATTATAGTCTCCTTTTTACATTGCTCTCTCTCTCTCTACACCTTGTCACACAAACCTAGCGAATGCTCCATGACTGTCCTCATTTCACATTTTCAAAATGGCATCTCATGTACCCCAGCAGCACCCTGCCCTAGGTGACTGCCTAGTCCTACCTAAATAGTCAGCTCAGTGTGCTGTGGTGGCCAAAAAAGCTAACAGAATGTTAGGAACTATTAGGAAGGGAATGGTGTATAAAGTGGAGATGTCATAAAAGTTCATGCTAGCATAAAGGCCTGCTTTTAATCAAAATGCTATTAGAGTTAAGTGTCCTCCAATCAGTATCAAAGTCCATTGTTTCAACAGAACCCATACCAGGCCTGCATTTCTCAGTGTCAGCACAAATGAAAGAAAGTCCATGGTGCTTTGCTGCCCTTCTTCCATTTTATTTGGTTCAGAGAGAATTGGTTCCTTTAAGACATACTCACAAAATGTTGGGATGACTTATCCCTACAATGGAGTTTCCTTCCACTGGGAAATAAGCACCTCAGGTAAACTAGAGAATAAAAAAAAAAAAGTAGGGAACCAGGAGCCAGTCCAGTAGCTCAGTTATCGTGCTTTAATGAGCAATGGTTGGATTCCTAAGTCCAGCATCTGATCTTGGATTGTATCGTGGCTAAAGATGCTGCAGTGGTAATGTTCATTGCTCTGGAGGGGGTGGAACGGTGTGGGGGAGGGGGAGTCCAGCTATGATGTAACAATGCATCCTACTGGCTGACTGAAAGGTACACATATGACATGTTCTGGAGAAAATTTGTAGTCTGTGCCTTAAAGTCAGAGGATTGTTGTTATGATGGCTAGAGAGGAAAGGTTTAAGAGCAGGGAGGAAATGCTTCAGTGGCTACATAGGCTTAAGGTGCCAATTCCACAGCTAATGCAAAGTCTGATTGAGCTGGAAGCAGCCCCCCATCCCCACCCTCACTAAAAAAAAAAAAAAAAAAAAAAAGCAGGTGAACGCTATAGTCTCACTGCAAATTTTAATTAAAATGCTGTCCTTTCCCTTTATACAGAATAAGGAAGGCACATCCAAACCTTTCAGAAAGAGAATCAATTGGTGTTCACTAGACAGACTCATAATAACTTTCTCTCTTTCATTTTTGCCATTTTCCAACAGCTGTTGCCTTGATGAAGGAAAATCATAAAGACTAGAATTTATCACATGTACTTTACCATCTGTTTTTGCTCTCTCTCTCTTTCTCACTAGATTTAGATTACATTCATGTTAACAGAAGTCACTGTTGTCACATATTTACCAGTATTGACTGAAACAACCCTGAATATCTTCCTGTGAGAACTGATTTAGCTACCAATCACTCTTCCAGCTTTGAGATTATTAATCAACCTTAGGTTAGATCTACTATGTTAAATTTCATTGTAGAAATATGAGTAGCTCCTTATAAGAAATGTTACCATCAGATTAGTAAGACATCCTGCTGGAATAGCAAACTTCTCTGAAGCAATAATAATGCAGTAGTAGAGGTTTAATGTTCATTTTAGCTTGACCCCCAGCAAATAGATTATCTAATCAGGAAATGCAACCAAAATAGAGCTAAAAGAGAGAATGAAATATTGATGAACGAAGTGCAGAAAATGGGTAAAAAAAACAACCCACTGTTTAGAATCTTTTGTCCAAAATATTTACCTATTAGTTTACTGCATACAATGAATTAGTTATCTTACAGTTTGGTAATATATGTATTTGGAATCTATTTGTGAATTTTAGCTGCATTTATTTTTGAGTAGGTTTCATGTTTTCTTGTTTACATTTTTTTCCCCTTGAGGTGAATTTTGCAGCAATACTTTCATTCCAATCCTTAACCATGAGTTTATATAGTTAGGAATGTTAGCTGAAATAGTAACGTTTATCTTTTCTAATTTGAAAGAGTTTCTGTAACTTGCTCAGTGTGATATTTTCTCTGAATAAAAACTTGTAATATGTATCATCATCAGAGGCTTAGTCGAAAGAGCTGCTAAGCTGACAGCTTCATGAATGCGTGTGGAGCATTGTGCCAGTGTTGCTTATATCTTTTCAGTCAATAAGATGTTGGAATTGTATTGATGCTGTGATTTCAACCTCCTGCTCCTGATGTGACATTGTTTTGATGTTTGGAGTAAAAGAACATAATGCACACATACACACACACAAACCATGCACTTAAACATACCCAGTAACCAGCTACCTCCAACATGTGTATTTGATTAATTTAATCATACTGAAAAAAGACATCAAATAGTAGATACAGGACTATTTTAAAAGTTGGTTAGAGATTGAGGAAACCTACCTCCTTAAGCACCCACATAGGTACGCTTATCTAATAATCTCATTTCTTTTCTTTCCCATCCTTCTGCTGAGTCACTCAAAAGAGGTTATGATATATTTAACATAAATGCTGACAAGGATATATATATACTGTATGTCACAATGTAGCAATAAGCACTAGCAGTTACAAGTGACAATCAACAATAAACCAAACAGGCAAAGTGTTACCACTGTGAATCGGGCTTACCCTTCAAAACACTGGAGCAGCACGAAACAGCAGCAATGTCACGGTCATTCGACGCTGGCCGACCCATCTGGCATTTGGCTCCCCTTCCCAACGGTCCCCGTGGTACCTCATGAAACAGGGCTATATCTACCCGGCCTCAAGACACAAACTTTGCTTCAGCTACAGGTTTGCTTGTGCTGGTGCTGTCTCTCTCTTGGATTTGCCTTTGTCATGACCCAGATTGCCTTGGATTCCTCTTGCCTGCTGCCTGCCTTTGACCCAGACTGGATTTGGATTTCTCTTGCTAGCCACCTGCCAGTGACCCGGATTGTCTTGGATCTGTCCCTACTTGTACTGGGATTCAGGGGAGATGCTGGCTCTGACTGCTCTCTGGCTGGATCTGCATCCTTACCCTCCTCGCTGGTATACAGCCTTGGCTTTGGACTCAGGTAAGGCTGGTTTTCTATCATTTGCTTTGGTCCACTAAAATGTAACAGATAGCCGATGCCATGGACCTGGTAGATTTGACAGCCTTGCAGGCTATTCCAGGACTAGCTGCACAGGTTCAAAAGCAACAGGGAGTGCTGGATGAAGTAACAGAAAGGTTAGCTGCTCAGATGGATGCTTTAGTGATAGCAGCCCCTCTGGTAGGGATGTGCAGAGGGATGCCAATCATTGCATTCAGGATTCATATTCATCAGCGGGCAGATACATTACATTCAGCAAGGGGCGCCCCTGATATGTACATGCGTTAATTCTTATTTGTTTCCCGGCTAAAATTAAATTAAGTACAACCCTCCACCATCCTGACTCCTCCAAGACTTACCAAAACTCCCTGGTGGTCCAGGGGGGGGTCCGGGAGCCATCTCCTGCACTCACACCCTTGGCTGCCGGTATTCAAAATGGCACCGATAGCCTTTGACCTTCTATGTCACAGGGGCTACCGGTGCCATTGGTCAGCCCCTGTCACATGGTAGAGCAAAGGCTATCGGTGCCATTTTGATTACTGGCAGTCTTGGGGGACCCTCCTGACCTCCAAAAGACTTTCCAAAAGTCCCTGGTGGTCCAGCAGGGGTCCGGGAGCAACCTCCTGCACTCGAGCCGTCGGCTGCCAGTATTCAAAATGGCCCGATAGCCTTTACCCTCACCATGTCACAGGACCTAGAATTGATGGGAGAGATCTCCCTAGGTTGCACCATTTCCTCTCCACAAATATTGGTCCCCATGACTGTGTCCTCTTACAAAGGCTCTATTCACTTGCAGGCCTTCCTGGATACTGGAACAGTTGGGAATTTCATCCAGGAATGATGAATCCATTACTACCAGATTCCTATGGAACCACTCAAAACTCCCCTTACCATTTCCTCAGTTTCTGGGCAACCTCTACTGGACAGGAACCTGTGTATCACTGGACTGGTTACCATGACCATGGGAATCCTGCATCAAGAAGCTATCTGCTTTTATGTTTTACCATAATCAGTAAACCAAATCATCTTTGGCTTACCACGGTTAAGATTATATCAACCTCAAACAGACTGGGATACCCTGCAACTGTCAAAGTGGAGTTCCAGGTGCCACTGCAGCTGTTTACTCTCCATAAAAACCCCTTCCTCACAAAATCTGTGTTATGGAACCTACTCTAGCTGGACTGCTGAGTCAATACACTGATGTTTTGGACGTATTCCGCAAGTAACAAGTAGAGATGCTCCCACCACATCGCCACTATGATTGCAGCATTGAATTGCTTCCTGAGAAAATTCCCCCTCAAGGCAGAGTATACACACTGTCAGAACCAGAAACACAGGCCTTGAACCAATATATTCAAGAAAACCTGGATTGGGGCTTTATCAGGCCCTCTTCTTCTCCAACAGGAGCTGGGTTCTTTTTTGTAAAAAAAAAAAAAAAAAAAGAAGGCTCTCTATGCCTCTGCATTGACTATTATGGTCTGAATGCCATCACTCGGAAAAATCGTTATCCTATTCCTTTCATTACCGAGTTGTTTGATGGACTCAAAGGAGCACAGATTTTTACAAAGTTAGACCTACAAGGTGCCTATAATCTCATGTAAATTTAGAAGGGGACGAGTGGAAAACGGCCTTTAATACTCGTGATGGACATTACAAATATCTAGTAATGCCTTTTGGCTTATTCATTTATTTATGGCTTTGCACCTGCAGTTTTTCAGGCCATGGTTAATGATATTTTTTGGGTCCTTCTGTATTCACACATTATTATCTATTTAGATGACATCCTCATCTTTTCTAAGTTCTTGGACCAACACCTTCTCCATGTACGACAATTTCTTCAACGATCCCGGGAGAATAAGTTATTCGCCAAGTTGGAAAAATGTATGTTTCATAAGCAAGAACTTACCTTTCTGGCTACACTATTTCTCAGGATTACAAATGGATCCAGAGAAGGCCAAGGAATCTTGGACTGGCCTCATCCAATAGGCCTTAAGGCCTTATAGCGATTCTTGAGATTTTCAAATTATTATCGACAATTCATCTCCGGCTAATCAACCTTAGTGGCACCCCTCATTGCCATGACCAAGAAAGGGGATGACATTCATACCTGGGGCAAAGAGGCCATCCAAGCCTTTCAACAGCTAAAACAGGAATTTATTAAAGATCCCTGTCTATGGCCAGACCCAACAAGACTCTTTATTTTAGAGGTAGATGCATCCACCCTTGAAGTTGACGCTATTCTTCTACAATGAGTGGATGAGGGGAACCTTGCTACTTGTACATATTTCTCTAGAAATGTTTCTTCAATAGAAAATAATTATGCCATTAGTGATCGGGAGCTTTTGGCTATTAAGTTAGCCCTCAAGGAGTGAGACATTTACTAGAGGGGATGATCACCATTTATACAGACCACAAGAACTTAGCTTATCTCTTGCATGCTCAGCACCTGAATCCCCGGCAAGCCCGACGGGCTTTATTTTTTATTCGATTTAACTTTAAAATACTCTTTCAACCAGCAGAGACGAATCAAAGAGCGGGTGCCCAGTGAAAAGGTTTCCTCTCCAATGACACTCCAGACCCATCTCCAGACCCATCTCAGCATATTATCAATCTGGCCCGGATTATGATCGCCACTACCTTTACTGTTCCCATTGGCAAGACCGTCATTCCCAAATGCCTAAGGGGGAGAGTTCTACATTGGGCTCACAATTCCATTGTAGCAGGCCACCCGAGACTTCAACGTACCAGGGAACTCATCAATCTTCACTATTTGTGGCCCCAATGGAAAGACTGGACCGACAAGCACTTGTGGGGAGGGCCCTCTTAACATGTCACTTAATGGAGGGGACGCCCACCCCCTGCCTTACCTCAGCAGTTGTGCTCCGCGGTATCCTCTGCATCAGAATAGCTCGCGTGCCTGATGTAGTTACGTCACTGGGTCGGTGCATCGATGCGCGGTGACATCACCATGTCAGAGTGTCGAGATGCAGTGACATCAACCTCGCATTTCTTGTGAGGCTGGGCCTTTAAATCGTTTTGGAGCCAGGGCCGAATCACGACAAGGAGGAGGCCTGAGATTTACTGCGCTGAAAGGAGGAGACCTGCAATTGCTCCTGCATTGCTCAGCACATTAGATCTGAGGGCCGGAGGTGAATTTTAAGGCCGGAACTGTGAAAATTTGTGCTGAGAGAGGTGCAGGCAGCAGGAAGGCAGTCCAGAGGTGGTGCCCACATGGGGCACAATGGAAGGCAGGCCAGGAGAGGTCTGATTCAGCAATGGAGCTCCAGAAGGACCCCCCCCCCCCAGCACTCCCTCCCCCCTATCTACAAACTGAGCATTACTGAACTGTGAGTTAAAAAATAAATTAATTAATTAAATTAAAAAGATGTTTTCACCCTTTTCGCATAGACATGACTAGGGAAAGAGAAATTGCACGAGGAAGAGCAAGGCAGACCAGGGGACAGAGCCGGAAGCAGAATGAGGCAGAGCCACAAGTATCGCAGGCGAAGAGACCCTCACTTGCAGGGGAGGGAGCAGGAGGTTATGGAAGGGGTCGCAGATCATACGGAGTGAATGCAAAGGGACGAAGAATAGAAGGACCGGCCACAATGGGAAGGAAGGAGCAGGCAGGAAGAAGCACAAGCGGACGGAAACTGGCGGCGGCCAAAGGAAGTGCATCGGGAAGTGGCAGTGGTGGAGAGCAGATGGGAATGCAGCCAGATGCCGGGCGGTATGGTCTGCCACCGTGGAATTGGCCCATGTGGTCCACGACGGGACCGACTGGAACAGGAGCACCAGCCCAAGGTCTTACTGCGCACGGAGGACAAGAAGGAAACCCTTACGCTCCCACCCTATGGCAAGCAGCAATGTACCCCCCCCCTTGTAGCAGGTACCGCCACCGTGGAATACAGCACTGGCAGCTGGTACAGCTGTGGGAGGTGGCAAGGCGTTGGACGCAGAAGTAAGAAAGGAGCTGGCACACGACGCGGAGGAACTGGCGAGTATGCAAGAGACGCCAGAAATGGGAATATCCGTTGGCGAGACAAGCAATGAGAATAACAACGAGCCTGGGACATAGGGAGGCATAGCAGAAACACGAGTGGAGCAAGCAGAGACAGCTGGAACTCATGGAGAAAGACCAAGAGCATCGGGAGATTCAAAGGGCAAGAGTACAAAAAGGAAAAGAAATGGCAGTGGTTCCAGTGAGGGCTCCTCGGAGGGAGACTCCGATGGAAGTGAGGCATCGGCAGCCACCTCCATTAAGACCGCAAGGGATATAGAGACAGGTAATGCGCCCACGGCAGCTCTTCCCAATTTAGACGAGTTATGGGAGAGCGTGACTAAGGCATTACGAAGCAAAATAAAGAAGAGAGAATATATTGATATATTCACAATATTAGAGGGAAGGAAAGGGGCAGCATAGAAAAAGAAAGGGAGAAAAAAGGAGGAACAAAAAGGGATAGAGGTAAAAGTGCCCAAAAATATAACCAACTGGACCAGGGCATTCTTGAGAATGATTAGTGTTTTGGGGAAAGTGGACCCACCCCAGTACGTCCCCATACTGAGTTATGCAGAGACTATAATAGTGTGTCTGTGTGGGCCAGTCCCACAAATAAAAAATCATCAAGGTGTCCCATATAGCAGGTCTAAACATATCATGTGATTTTTCTACATGCTATACATTTGGGTTTATTAAGCAGTATTTACGATAGTTCCCACAATGGACACTATAATAGAAGCATATAAAGAATATCAAGGGTGGTGCTGGCTAAACTATAATGAAAAATTTAGGGACAAGATGGAGGAGAACAGGAACTTGTCCTGGGCAATGTAGGATGTGGGATTATGGTTGCAACAAATGACCAGCAAGGTCATGGATTCGGGGCCAACGCACAAAGCAGGGAGGTCATTTAGCGGTTAGGCAATGCCGGATAATAACCAATGGGAGAAAATAGTAATAGCAGGGTGTGCTGGCGTTTTAATAAGGCAGGCTGCACATTCCAAGAATGTAAGTTTAGACACATATGTTCGGTATGCGCGGCACCACACCCGGCAACAAAATGTTCAAGGAAAGGTCAGGCACATATGGCGGGGAGTAATGGGAAAGGAAAACAATAGACCATTTGGTAAGGCACTATCACCAGTGTGATTGTCTGTTATTAAGGAATGGTTGGCAATATACCCGAGACGGGACGAGGCAAAACAACTGAAGGAAGGTTTTGAACAAGGTTTTATCATACCTTTCCAGGGAAAGATTAAGGGCATAAGTTGTAGGAATTCATCTTCTGCAGCTAGACACATGGATCATAGTACAACAAAAAGTCAACAGAGAGATTGAAATGGGCAGGATGGCGGGGCCTTTCGCAAACCCTCCATTCGAGAGCATGATGCTGTCACCCTTGGCAGTAGTGCCAAAGAAGGAACAGGGAGAGTTTAGATTAATACAAAACTTGTCCTATCCACCGGGGGGCTCGGTGAATGATGGACTGCCGGAGGAGGTGTGTACGGTGCAATACACCTCTTTTGACAAGGCCATAGCACTGATTAGACACTGCAGAAAAGGGGCGCTAATGGCAAAGGCAGACATCAAATCGGCATTTTGATTGCTCCCGGGTACACCCTGACAGTTTTCCCATTTTAGGCTTCCATTTTAGAGGTTCATACTACTTTGACAAATGTATGCCGATGGGGTGTTCTGTTTCTTCTGCATATTTCAAGATGTTTAGCACATTCCTGTATTGGGTCTTACAAAAAAGAGTAGGGAACGGTAATGTGGCCCATTACCTTGATGATTTTTTATTTATGGGGCCGGCCCACACAGACACATGTGCACAGACATTGTGGGCATTCCAGGAGATGTCAGAGGAATTTGGGGTTCCTTTGGCAGGGGAAAAGACAGAGGGCCCAGCAACTACCCTATCTTTTTTAGGGATTGAATTGGATACGCAGGCAATGACATCAAGGTTACCGCTTGAAAAACTGCACAAGTTACGGAACATGCTCAGGCAGGCATTGTCAAGTAAAAAGATGACGATGGTTACCATGCAATCAATAATTGGAAGTTTAAATTTTGCATGCCGGGTAATTCCAATGGGGAGGGTATTTTTGAGGTGTTTTGCGGATGCAACTAAGGGAGTGAGATGCCCACAACATCATATTAGAATATCCCGCCCGATGAAACAAGACATATTGATGTGGTTAGAATTCCTAGACAGCTATAATGGTATATCAATTTGGCAGGACGAGGCGGTCTCAAATCATGACCTAGATATATACACAGATGCGTCGGGAGGGTGTGGATTCAGGGCATACTGTCAATGGCCTTTGCCATTAGTGCCCCTTTTCCGCAGCCCCATGGCAAATGATAGGATAAAGAGTGGATTGGTTAAAAATATAACACTTTTGGAACTATTCCTGATATTGCTGGCTATTACGGTCTGGGCCCATAAGTTATACAACAAAAAGATCATATTCTGGGCCGACAATCAAGCAGTAGTGATGGTTATTGATAGGCAGGCGGCGTGTTGCTCCAAAGTAGCGGAATTACTGAGGGAAGTGGTACTCCAGTGCTTGAGATCAAACATGACGATAAGAGCCAAGCATGTACCCAGTATCCATAATTGGGTAGCAGATTCACTCTCCAGGGCTAAGTGGGATCTCTTTCATCAACAGGTACCAGAGGCAGATGAGGAAGGAGTCCCAATACCAAACCAATTATGGTGGATTGGAATAATAACGAATGGGGGCTGCTGAGGGCATCTGTTGCTCCTGCGACATGGAAAGCCTACTGCAAGGGTTTTGCTAGATTACAGGCATTCCAAAGGGGCAAGGATGGAAAGGGGGAAAGATAGAGGGAAGGCACATAGTAAGGTTCGTAGCATGGGCAAAGGAATCATGGATGTCTAGAGGCGCGATGATGAATCAACTAACAGGTTTTGCATTCTTTGCGGAAGCGCAAGGGCTAGGTGACCCACTGGAGAATTCTTGGTTAAGAAGCTCTTGGCAGGTTGGGCTAGGAAGGCGGTATGGCAAGGTGGTAAGAGGTGGCCAATAACCCATGAGAAATTGGTGCATTTATGGTATGTGGTGGCGCAGTTCTGTACAGGGAGCTTTGAAGTAGTATTGTTCAGAGCCGCGTTCTGCACAGCATTTTTCGCAGCATTAAGGGTTAGTGAATTAGTGGCAGCATCCAAAAATGACAAAAGAAGCGATGGCATATTATATAGCAATGTGAAAGTGCAAGGGCAGAACATCAGTATAAGGGTCCACAAATCTAAAACAGATCAGAGAGCAAGAGGAGTGGAAATACGGCTGGCACAGGTGGCATCGCAAGTAACTTGCCTGGTTAAAAATATGGAGAACTTCCTACAAATAAGGCCCAAAGGGGGCATTCACTTGTTAGTCCATAAGCACGGGGTACCACTGACAAAATTCCAGTTTGCGGTGGTGCTACATAAGATATTAGATAGCATAGGGCTAAACCTGGTGGAATACGGTACACATTCTTTTAGGATTGGGGCCACCACATGTGCAGCGCAAGCAGGCCTGCCCATGGAAACAATACGAAAGATAGGCAAGTGGCAGTCGGCAGTGGCAATAGGTACGTTAGGCCGGGATTCGTACAGATTGGTCACTAACCAAGAAATTCCATTTCACCCATAGATCGGTGCCTATGAAAGAAGATAGTATGGTTATTAGGACATTCCTTCGTATATTGGGCGGCCCAGAGGGCACAGGAGAGACCATATGGCGTGCATTTGGGCTTGGCACCGTGGGGAGTCAACCTGAAATGGATGTGAAAACAAGGAATGAAATGGGAGCAACTGATACCGAAGTTACAAAATAGTTTGTGCACACTGCAATGGCCAGATGTCATAGTCATACATTTAGGGGGTAACGATCTGGGGAGAACACAGTCAAACAACTGATAGGATAAAAAGACATTTGGAGACAATAAAGGATATGACCCCGGGGACAACCATAATATGGCCGGATATCATACCCCGGATGAAATTGCAGGGTGACAAGTTATGGTGCAGGGGATGGAAGAAGGTAAACAGACAGATTGAGGTATGGGCACCGAGGATGGGCATACTGCAGATCAGACACGAGTGCGTGGATGAGCCATGCTTAGGCCTGTACCGGCCAGATTTGATACACCTATCGGATGTAGGGTATGATTTGTTTAACAATGCCATACAGGAGGCGCTTGAGCACGTATTTACTGAAGTAAAGCCGCAGAAGGAGTGTTGGGGGGGCCTGGGACAAGTAAAATACTATCCCAGGCTGGTGGTGGGGGTACCCGAGTTGGTAAGCCAGTAAGGGTCGGGAGGACACGGTGGACAAACCGGAGGAACTAGGAGATGGAAGAGCGTGTAGAGGTGGATGTGGGCTGCCCGGAGGAATGGCCCCGTGGCTTGGACATGGCGGGGGCCGGTAAGATTTTTGGCAGACTGGCTGACATGGCGGATGCCAGCATGAAGCCCGGGACGGTAATATTGATAGATGCACAACTACTCGGGTACTGAAAATCTGTTTTATGTTAATAATTAATAAAAGCTGTGGCCTGTTTTTCACCAAAACTTGGAGTATGTGTGTCAATCTATGCAGTTTGATGATGGGCCAGAGGGAGAGGGGACACGAGGGTGCAAGCTGCCAATATTAGAAGACTCCTAAAGATTTATAGAATCCTGCTCTACGTGCGCCGCACACAAAAGTCTCTGAACTCGACCGTAGGGTTTGTTACAACCCTTGCCCATACCTGACAAGCCATAAACTCATATTGTGACTGATTTTATTACAGACCTACCCTTATCTGATGGAAACAACACCGTCTGGGTTCTGTTCAACCGATTTTCTAAAATGGCCCATTTCATTCCACTTTCTGGCTTACCCACAGCACCTGAATTAGCTCATCTATTTCTCCAACATGTCTTTCAGATTCACGGACTACCCCAGCATATCGTATCAGATAGAAGTGTTTAATTGACTGCTCACTTCTGGAAGGATCTTTGCTGGAAATTCGGAAGACAACTTGACTTTTCTTCTGCTTACCTCCCTCAGACCAATGGACTGGCAGAATGCACTAACCAGTCACTTAAGACTTTCCTGCGGTGTTATATCAACCAATGACAAGATGACTGGTCCTCACTACTTCCTTGAACAGAAATATCTCACAGCAACCATGTCACTCAGGCTACGGGCATGTCCCCCTCTATCTGGTCTTTGCACGGCATCCGTGGCTACCGTTACCCCATTCCGTTTTATCATCTTGCCCTGCAGTAGATCTGGCTACCCAAAACTTAAAGAAACTATGGGAAAACACGCGGATCCTATTGCAACAAACAGAAACCAAAACTAAAAGGCAAGCAGATAAGAAACAGAATGGCTCCTCAGTTGCACCCAGGAGAACTAGTTTGGCTGAGCACTCGTAACCTCAGACTACACTTGCCTTCTCTTAAATTTTCCCCTCGTTTCATGGGACCATTCCCAGTGGAAAGACAGATTGGGAATGTTACCTTTAAGTTGTAATTACCTCCAACGCTGCAAATTCATGATGTTTTCCACATATCTTTCTTCAAACCAGCAATCTTGTCTTGGCCGTCTAGAAAATCTAAGCAGCTGTCACCCATGATAGTGGAGGAGGACACACAATATGAAGTTGAGGAGATTGTGGATGTTAGACGAAAGGGACGGACAATTCAATATTTAATTGCATGGAAAAACTATGGGCCAGAGGAGAACTCCTGGGAATCAGCCATCAATATTCAGGCCCTCCAGTGAATCCGTGACTTTTATTTACGTTTCCCTCTCAAGCTCAGACCTAAAAGACAGGAGAGAGGGCCTTGCAGGGGAGGTACTGTTACCACTGCGAATCGGGCTTACCCTTGAAAACACCAGAGCAGCACAAAGCAGCAGCAACATCATGGTTTTGTGACGCTGGCCGACCCACACAGCACTATGACTCCACCCCCTCGGCATGTCGGTGTGCCTCCTGACGGTATTTCTGGTAGCATGGGAAATGGGGCTATATCTACCCGGTCTCCAGGCACAAACGTTGTCTCAGCTACAGGCTTGCTTGTGCTCGTGCTGTTTCTCTGTTGGATTTGCCTTTGTCGTGACCCGGATTGCCTTGGATTCCTCTTGCCTGCTGCCTGCCTTTGACTCGGACTGGACTTGCTTGCTTGCTGCCTGCCTGCGACCCAGATTGTCTTGGACTCCTCTTGCCTGCTGCCTGCTTTTGACATGGACTGGATTTGGATTTCTCTTGCTAGCTGCCTACCAGCGACCCATATTGTCTCGGACCCCACTAACTCTGGTCTGTCCCTACTTGTACTAGGATTTGGAGGAGATGCCGGCTCTGACTCCTCTCCGGCTGGATTTGATCCTTACCCTCCTTGCTGGTATCTGACCTTGGTTTTGGGCTCAGATAAGGCTGTTTTTCTATCATTGGGTTCACTAAGACGTAACACAAAGCAATCAGAATAACAATTGGGATAAGGGGGAAGGGAGCCAGGGATGACTAGATGGGGGACAGATGGACATGGGGACCTAAATAGTTGTCAAGTCAGATAAAAGGCAAGGCTTCTAACACAGGGGTGCGGGAGTGGTGGGGGAGGTGAGATTAACAATGTTTTCATGGGGATGGTAGATAGGGTTATGTCAGGGCACGCAGGATGTCAATATCTGCAATGTGATCTCCTACTAATAGAATTATAAATGTAAATACACATTTTACTATCTTCTACTTAAATGAGAAATGAAGCAATTAAAATAGGAAGGATGGCAAACTAACACACCTGGCCAACTTCACAATTATAAATTGGAATATTTCCTTTCTTCTCATGTTCAATTAGTCATACAAACATTTTATGTATATGTGTGCGTGTGTGTGTTTGTGCATGTATGTTATGTGTGGGTCTCTGCAACACTTTATCTATTTCTCTAGTTTTGTTTCCCTTTCAAATCAATTTTGTCTTCAAATCCATCTCTTCTTCAGGTTTTTTGTCTCTTTGTCCAGTTTTTTAAGTATTTCACCTATTCATCATTTTCAACATATGATTTTTGTAACTTTTCTCCCATGAATTTGCCTCTTATTTTTCAACTAGGTTTCTTATCTCTCTCTGCCTCCTTACCTATAGTTATCATTTCAGAGGAACCTACACTTTGTAAAGCCTCAAAAACAGTGAACAAACATTTAAATTGAACTCAAGCTACCACTGGGAGACAGAGTAGCAGTAAAAGTAACGGGGTAGCTGGCGTCCTCCTAGTACTGCATGTCATAATCCATGCTGCTGTATTTTGTATTACTTGGAGTTTGCAAATCAGTTTTCCAGACAGCCCTACATATAGGGGTAGATTTTCAAACGAGCGCGAACAGCCTACTTTTGTTTGCGCTCCAGGCGCAAACAAAAGTACGCTGGATTTTAGTAGATACGCGCATAGTCGCGCGTATCGGCTAAAATCCTGGATCGGCGCGCGCAAGGCTATCGATTTCGTATAGCCTGCGCGCGCCGAGCCGCGCAGCCTACCCCCGTTCCCTCCTAGGCCGCTCCGAAATCGGAGCGGCCTAGAAGGGAACTTTCCTTTGCCCTCCCCTCACCTTCCCCTCCCTTCCCCTACCTAACCCACCCGCCCGGCCCTGTCTAAACCCCGATCCTACCTTTGTCGGGGGATTTACGCCTCCCAGAGGGAGGCGTAAATCCCCGCGCGCGAGCGGGACCCCTGCGCGCCGGGCCGCGACCTGGGGGCGGGTACGGAGGGCGAGGCCACGCCCCCGGACCGCCCCGGGGCGTAGCCACGCCCCCGTACCCGCCCCCAAAACGCTGCCGGCACGCCCCCGAAACGCCGCGCAATCCGGCCCCGCCCCCCGACACGCCTCCCGACACGCCCACTCTGAAAACCCCGGGACTTACGCGAGTCCCGGGGTTGTGCGCGCGCCGGTGAGCCTATGTAAAATAGGCTCACCGGCGCGCAGGGCCCTGCTCGCGTAAATCCGCCCGGTTTTGGGCGGATTTAGGCGAGCAGGGCTCTGAAAATCTACCCCATAGGGCATTACAACAATCTATCTGAGATAGGATTAGAGCATAAACCACTGTTTTCAAAGCTTGATTCTCCAAATACGGCTGTAGTTGACACACTATTATTAATAACTTTACATTTATTTTATTTATTTATTAAAAATCTTTTCTATACCGTCGCTAAGTTATCTACCATCGCAACGGTTTACATGTAGGCACATATTTAATGTAGGTAAAAGTGTACTATAGTACATTCTAACAGGTGCCGTCAAAGGTTCGGTTACAATATATCATTAGACAAAATAATTTTTAGAGAAGTGGGTCAGGACCGAGTGTACTGAAAGTACTTTTACGGGTAAATTTATCATACATAGTGTTATCAATATGCTAGTTGTGATATGGGGTTCATAGACTATTCTACTGTATTGTCCTAAGTACTGTGTGTCGGTGCTTATCTGCTTATTCCTGAATAATTTCTATTCTCCCGTCTCCTTGTAAAATGCCTGTTTAAAAAGCCATGTTTTTAAACTTTTCTTAAATGCCTTAAGATCACTTTGTAATCTGATCTCTGGAGGCATTGTGTTCCAAATTGTGGGTCCTGCTAATGATAAGGCCCTTTCCCTCACTTGGGTTAGTCTTGCTGTTTTAACTGAAGGGATGGTTAGGAGTGCTTTATTTGCTGATCGAAGATTTCTGTATGGGACATGTACCCGTAATGCTGTGTTTAGCCAGTCTGATTTGTCATCATGAATTAGTTTATGGATGGTACGTAGGGTTTTGTATTTAATTCTGTGTTCAATCGGTACCCAATGTAGTTCCGCTAGGGTTTCGGTTATGTAGTCCCTCCTCCTTTTTCCGGTTAGTATTCTAGCTGCTGTGTTCTGAAGTATTTGAAGTGGTCTTAACGTAGTATTTGGTAGTCCTAGCAGCAGGGCATTACAGTAATCCGTGCTGGAGAAAATTAGTGCCTGTAGAATTGTTCGGAAATCATTTTGAGTTAGTAGTGGTTTTAGTTTTCTGAGTACCATGAGTTTTGCGTATCCTTCCTTTACTTTTAGTGATATGTGCTATTTTAGATTGATTTCAGGGTCCATTATTATTCCAAGGTCGGCCCGTATGACATAGTGAGGGCAAAGGTAGCGCCGGCGCCATTTTGAATATTGGCAATACGGCCCACGTGCAGGAGGTCACTCCTGGACCCCCGCTGGACTTTTGGCAAGTCTTGTGGGGGTCAGGAAGCCCCCCAAAGCTGGCCAAAAGTCCCTGGGGGTCCAGCGGGGGTCCGGGAGTGATCTCCTGCACTCGTGACATCGGTTGCCAGGAACCAAAATGGCACCGGCGCTACCTTTGCCCTGTCATATGATAAGGGCAAAGGGCCACCGGCACCATTTCTATTAACACAGCCATGGCCAGAGAGCGGGAGATCGCGCCAGGACCCCCCCCCCCCCACTGGACCCCAGGTAATTTAAAACATTTTTTGGGGGTTTGGGAGGGTGTGGGATTTGTTTTAAAGGGTCGGGGTGGGTTTTAGGGTTGTTTTGGTGTGCCGGTTTTCCCGCCCTCCCCCTCCCCCGATTTACGATTTTTTGACGATAAATCGGGGGAATTACTATTGTATCGCGGCTCTAATGATTTTTGACGATTTAAAATATATCTGACGATTGTTTTAAATCGTCAAAAAACGATTCACATCCCTAGAGCTGGTGTTGTGAGACCACTATAAGAGTTCAGAAAAGGTATTCTTACAAATTATCCTGCCCATCATGGATGTACTGTTTGCTTCTAATTGAGTTCATGATATATAATATATAAGGGTGTGGGTTGTTGTTTGTCTTTTTTTTTTTTTTTGGGGGGGGTGTTTGGGGTGAAAGGAAGAAGGCTATAATCTTTACTTATGTCCTGTCTGTATGTAATTGTAGTTTATAGTTGCAGGTTTCTTATGTATTACATGCAGTCCATTTTATATATACCCAGTTGCTCATGGACCTATATTCCCTGGCTTTGTTTTTCAAAATGGTGTTTCTTATAAGAGAGTACATAAGAACATAAGAACACAAGATATGCCATAATGGGTCAGACCAATAGTTCATCAAGTCCGGTATCCTGTCTCCAACAGCTGCCAATCCAAGTCTTAAGTACCTGGCAAGTATCCAAACATTAAATAGATCCTATGCTGTTAATGCAGGCAACAAACACACAGTAGCTATTCCCTATTGATTGATAACAGTTTATGGACTTCTTCTCCAGGAACTTATCCAAACTTTTTTAAACCCAGCTACACTAACTGTACTAACCACTTCCTCTGGCAACAAATCCCAGAGCTTAATTGTGCATTGAGTGGAAAAGAATTTTCTCTGATTTGTTTTAAAAGTGCTACTTTCTAACTTCATGGACTATCCCCCTAGTCATTGTATTATCCAAAAGAGTAAATAACCATTTCACTTTTAGCCATTCAAGTCCTTTCAAGATTTTGAGGATCTCTGGCATATCCCCCCTTAGCCACTCTTCTCCAAGCTGAACAACCTTAACTGCTTTAGCCTTCCCTCAAAGGGGAGCCGTTCCATGCCCTTTATCATTTTGATTGTCCTTCTCTATACTTTTTCCAGGGCAACTAATTCTTTTTTGAAATGCGGTGACCAGAACTGCACACAGTATTCAAGGTGCGGTCTCACCATGGAGTGATACAGAGGCATTTTGGCATCCTCTGTTTTATTTGCTAATCCCTTCCTAATAATTCCTAACATTCTGTTTGCTTTTTTGACCCATATTGTACATCTGTGGTGTGTTGACCCATACTTGGTTTCTAATATAATTCTTTGCTGTGTTGCTGTTCCTTCTTTGGCATTCTTCATCTGCTTGTTTCCTTTTCTTATCAGTAGATGTGTTGTTAATGGTGTGAATCAAAGGGCGGCATGATTCAGGCTGCAGCACAAGTAGAGGATTTGGGTTCAGATGTCACATCTGACAAGGCCAGTTGGAACTAGGGTTGCCAACTGGCTCCAGATTTTCCAGACAGGTTGATCTAGTCCTGGTTTTATCCCATTGCATTCTGAGATTTATTCTGATTTAAGAACATAAGAACATAAGAAATTGCCATGCTGGGTCAGACCAAGGGTCCATCAAGCCCAGCATCCTGTTTCCAACAGAGGCCAAACCAGGCCACAAGAACCTGGCAATTACCCAAACACTAAGAAGATCCCATGCTACTGATGCAATTAATAGCTGTGGCTATTCCCTAGGTATAATTGATTAATAGCCATTAATGGATTTCTCCTCCAAGAACTTATCCAAACCTTTTTTGAACCCAGCTACACTAACTGCACTGACCACATCCTCTGGCAACAAATTTCCCTTATTTCCCTATTGCATTCTCTAAAACAAGCAAGACTGTGTGTAACTGCGTGCAGGGGAGTAAATCCCGGACTAGATCAACCTGTCCTGAAAATCTGGAGCTTCTTGGCAACCCTAGTTGGGACGTCACAGGAGATGAGATGAATGCAAGTATGAGGAGGGATAGAAAAAGGCTGCTGTCACTGTGATAGACCCTGCTAGACAATGAACAGCACTGAGAAAAAAAAAAGCTTAAGAGAGGTGTTCCTCCAGCTTCTAATTTGGCATGGATTAATTAAACCTCCATCCTAAGCAAGGGAAAGAAAGGATTGAAGATGGAGGGTAAGTAGAAGGATAAAAAGGCAGAACCAGGAATAGAAGAGAAGCACTTTGCCACTAGAGATGTGTATTTGCTTGCAACAACAAGCCTTCCCATAACTACTCACTTCAGCCTTGGTTCTTATCCGCATCATGAGTACACTATCCAGCTTGAGGCCTTCATAGTCCTCCCCTATTTAATTTCCCTGCTTTTCGCCCAAGTTATACAGACCCAATTCTCTATACTTGCTTCACCCATTTTAAGTTTATCCAGGTTACTTCTACCCTGTTCATTATAAAACAAGACTTTGTCTCTGTTATTTTTTGCTGGTTGTAATGTAAACCGAAGTGATAATTAATCTTGTTAATTGAACCTTGGTATATAAAAAGTTATAAATAAATAAATAAATAAATAAACAAACAAACTGAAAAATGAAACAAAACATCCCCATTGTGTTTTATTTTGTTTACAAATGAATGTTAAAAAAAAAAAAATCCTGCTGAAATTCAGATCTTTTCCATCTCTTTCATTTTAGGAAATAATGCACAAGGGCACACTATTTCTGATTAACACATCTTATTTTAGGAAACAAAAAAAAAAGAGAAAGAAAGAAAGTCCCGCATTGAAACAAAATTTGACCAGAAACCCCCCAAACCTGCTGTAGCCCAAAGCAATCAACATTCCCTTTTCCTCAGATGTAGTTTCTATATTTTTCTGCATTAAAATGTGTTACATTTGTTATATTTTTGGTATTGATCCTTGTATGAACTTTTTGTCTCATGCTCTGTGATGAATAGAAATGAGTTACCGTACGTAAACTGAAATGTATGATTAAGGAAGACACATGAGTAACACATATACATTGCTAGTGTAATCCCCCCTCCCCCCCCTCCACATACCTTTTGGTGGGGGTCACTTAAATAACTCCACCTCTCAGCTGTGTACATGAGAACATAAGAAATTGCCATGCAGGGTCAGACCAAGGGTCCATCAAGCCCAGCATCCTGTTTCCAACAGAGGCCAAAACCAGGCCACAAGAACCTAGCAATAGAGATGTGAATCGTGTCCTCGATCGTCTTAACGATCAATTTCGGCTGGGAGGGGGAGGGAATCGTATTGATGCCGTTTGGGGGGGTAAAATATCGTGAAAAATCGTAAAATCGTGAGCCGGCACATTAAAACCCCCTAAAACCCACCCCCGACCCTTTAAATTAAATCTCCCACCCTCCCGAACCCCCCCCAAATGACTTAAATAACCTGGGTGTCCAGCGGCGGTCCGGAACGGCAGTGGTCCGGAACGGGCTCCTGCTATTGAATCTTGTTGTCTTCAGCCGGCGCCATTTTCCAAAATGGCGCCGAAAAATGGCGGCGGCCATAGACCAACACGATTCCACGGCAGGAGGTCCTTCCGGACCCCCGCTGGACTTTTGGCAAGTCTTGTGGGGGTCAGGAGGCCCCCCCAAGCTGGCCAAAAGTTCCTGGAGGTCCAGCGGGGGTCAGGGAGCGATTTCCCGCCGCGAATCGTTTTCCGTACGGAAAATCGCGCCGGCAGGAGATCGACTGCAGGAGGTCGTTCAGCGAGGGTTCCGGCGCCTCGCTGAACGACCTCCTGCAGTCACATCCCTACCTAGCAAGTACCCAAACACTAAGAAGATCCTATGCTACTGATGCAATCAATAGCAATGGCTATTCCCTAAGTAAAATTGATTAATAGCCATTAATGGACTTCTCCTCCAAGAACTTATCCAAACCTTTTTTGAACCCAGCTACACTAACTGCACTAATCACATCCTCTGGCAACAAATTCCAGAGCTTTATTGTGCATTGAGTGAAAAAGAATTTTCTCCGATTAGTCTTAAATGTGCCACATGCTAACTTCATGGAATGCCCCCTAGTCCTTCTATTATTCGAAAGTGTAAATAACCGAGTCACATCTACTCGTTCAAGACCTCTCATGATTTTAAATACCTCTATCATATCCCCCGTCAGCCGTCTCTTCTCCAAGCTGAACAGCCCTAACCTCTTCAGCCTTTCCTCATAGGGGAGCTGTTCCATCCCCTTTATCATTTTGGTTGCCCTTCTGTAATTTAGAGCAGACATGGGTAAAACACACCATTTTTCTCACTGATCTGCAGACAAGCAGCAGGTATGTCTTATTTCATGGCTCTCTATTCCCCCTGCTTCTCTCTCTGTCTCTCTTCAAAAACCCCTCCTTTTCCAGTGAGGCAGTAGTGATTGGTAATCAGGCTCGTCAGCATTCGATCCCCTGTCTCTCATTGGCTCCAGGAATATATCACCCACTCAAGCCTGAAGCAAAAACCTACAACTGACCAGTTCAAAACCCAAGTGCCTTATAGGCAGTAAAGAAAAGTTAATTATAATAAATTCTAATATCCTCCCCTTTCCAGTACTATCCATTGGTGTCAGTGTAGTCTAGCAAATACTACAGCACTGGTGGCTACTAGCCAAAAGGAGCCCTTGCTGGGGTGACAAGATTTCCCAGGGACTTCAAAGTCATTTAATAGTCACTATTAAGCAGATTATTGTAGTTTCTTTGTTTTTCCAAACATTTGCAGTCTTAATCATTTGGCATTCCTGACCAAAAAGAATAGCATAAGTGTTATGATCAGGCTTGTGAACCCTTGGACGGACGGGAGGATGGGATACCTTAGGAGGTGGATCCTGAGGTTCCCCCGTCGGGAAGCGAGGCGGAACAGAAGGGGGAGGGAGGCGGAACAGAAGGGGGAGGGAGGGCCGTGACCGCGGAACACAACAGTAAAGCTGTTAAGTATCCATTTGTCCTTTGAAATCAATTTTGATGAGCAAAGGAAGCAATGATTTTGAATTAATAAATGCTTCTAAAATATGACTTACTTATACTAGTATGGAAGAAAAGTGTTTTGTTTGTGTGTGTGTGTGTGTGTGTGTGTGTTGTAATGCTATATAATGCAATAAGCAATTTGTGTAAGAGACTTCTGCTTGCTAATGTGGCATTGCTGTAAGGAATATACCAGTGTGTTATAATCTTCCAACAGTTCTGTAGATCCACGCAGAAGATTCCCACTTCAAGCCCTAGTTCGGATCTTCCACTCCCTGGATCTGCTGAGGTTGGAGTTGCAGCAGAAACAGTGAACAAAGTCCTGAGGAGAGGAAGGAGTCTTGGGTCATTGCTTAAGGGCGATACTAGTGACTGGAATCAGGGTCCATATTTTCAGGATTTCAGAAGAAGCCCAGTGAAGGGGCCCATGCAAAGACAGCCCCTGCAATGACCAGAATAGGAATGTTGCCAGGGATATGAAAGAGGAGAAAATCCCTGGATAGCTGTAATTGAGGATCGTAGCCCCCATATGTCAGACTGGGTTCAAATTAAGCTGGAAGCACAAAAGAGCAGGAGAGAACTGCTGGGTAAAAAATAATTTAAAAAAAGGTTAAGAAATATGTACAAGAAAGAAGTCAGAGTGACTAGTATGCGAAGAGAAAATGATGGTGCTAGACATGTGATTGAAACGTGTATGTACAAGAGAGACAAAGTAAAATTGTGACTGTAAAAGAAAAAGAGACTTATATGGGCAGGCAGGACTCTCTGGTATTCTTCTGAGCCTTTCCTCCCCGCCCCTCCCCCCCCCCCCCCCACACACACACACACTCCCGAACAAAACACCCAGAAATGTTTGTAATGGGTTAAACAAAGGCCATGGTTTATCTTACAACATCAGACAACCCAAGCCTAACAATATTCAAATCACTATTCACACCAATTTCTTAAAAGCCTTCCCTGCCTCCCCTGTCTCAGGGCAGCTTACTGCCATGTCCCAGCAGTTCACTACCTACAGCCTACCATGGTCTCCAACACCACCCCGGCAGTTCCCTGCCGCCTGCTTGATGCCCTCTGTCACATCCCAACATGAGAGCACCCACATCCCGGTCAGTGGCCACCTGGGCAGACACTTCATGTGGCAGTCCCCCAGCTACACAGAGGTATGCAAAACTTAAAGCTTATACATGAAAGAACATAGGCTCGGGTTTTCCGTCCACTACTGCAACCTAAATCATGACAAACTCAAACTATCAAAACAGACAAAGAAAAGGGAAGGAGGGAAGATGGGAGAAAAATTGCCTTGAATGCTTCCACAGAAGAAAATAGGGGTGCTGCCAATGCCTGCCAAGCTAACCCGCAGAAACCCAACCCAGTTTCCCTACATCCCCGTGGGGTAAGCCAATCTGAGGGCAATAGAGGCCCCATTTGAATCAAAAACACCTGGACTGATGAGGGAGGGCGGAGGTAGTTATAGTGCCACTCAAAGCTATGCCACGCACCAGAAAATGCCCCATAACCTATAAGGCAATAAGTGGTAGGGGTGTGCATTCGTTTGCAATGTATTGGCAATCCACAACGTATATGCCATATTCATTGTATTCGTGGGGGTCATGAAACGTATTGCGAACCCCCATGAATACATCGTATCACTAACGAATAAACCCCCACCCTCCTGACCCCCCCAAGACTTGCCAAAAGTCCCTGGTGGTCCAGCATGGGTCCTGGAATGATCTCCTGCACTCGGGCCTTCGGCTGCCAGTATTCAAAATGGCACTGATAGCCTTTGCCCTTACTATGTCACAGGGGCTACTGGTGCCATTGGTCGGCCCCTGTCACATGGTAGGAGCAATGGACGGCCTGAGTGCAGGAGATCGCTCCAGGATCCCCATTGGACCACTAGGGACTTTTGGCAAGTCTTGGGGGGGTCAGAAGGGTGGGGGGCTGTAGTTAATTAAATTTAAAGGGTTGGGTTGGGGGATTTTTTGGGGAAACAAATACATATGTAACTAATGAACGGATCGGGGTCCCCTGAGAATGGATGCAACGGATTTGGGTCCCGACGAATATGAGTACCGAATGGAATGAATCTGTCCCTGCTGCACATCCCTAATAAGTGGGGAAACACTGGGGGCTGAATGCTTGAACTCAGAATACGATGACAGAGCACTTATAATTGTTATGTAGCCTAATGTAGGAATTAGGGTAGGCCAAAGCAGTTTTTCCAAAGGCATTCATTCTGGGGTGGTCTGGTCGGTTAGGCAGAGGATCTGAGCTTGATTCCTGGATCAGGTCTTCCACTCTAGAGGCTGGCTGAGGTTGTTGTAGAGGCAGCATTCACAGCCCTGGGGGAGGGTGTCCAGACATCATGTAATAGCGAGTGGCTAGATTTAGGGGCTAGAGGCCTCATTTGCTAAGCATTTTTCCCATAGACACAGACTAGGAGAAAAGCCTTAGTGAATCATACCCTAAGATTGCAGGGGTCCAAAAGGAGCCCTGGTGCATGGCTCCTGATTGAAGTTTGCCCCTCCAGTGATTGGGCTAGATGAACTGAGAGAGAGAATAATACAATAACGGAAACATTTCTTGAATATTTGCAAAAGAAGACCCCAGTCCCAGTTCCAAATGAGATAGAAGCCTAAAGTAGCTAGAAGAAACCCTAGCTCCCTTTTCCCCATAAAGAAGATAATACTGCACTGATTCATGGAACAGTTTAGGCAGTGTTTAAAAACAGGCACATTCTGTAACATTTTTGGGGAGTGTTATTTGATCAAGAAAAAGATTTCTTACAACTAGAATTAATATTTTCCTGCCAATGCAAGGAAGGCTTTAAAGTGTCAAAAATGCTCCCATGAAAAATAAAGAAAGCTATGAAGTGATAATGTTTCAGCTCAGACCTGTACCCTACTCAAGAATGAATAAATATATTCAGATATATTAGGACTGCACGGATTGATTAAAAAATGTACATGCATTTGAGGGAACAGATGTTTTCATGCCTGTCTGTATGTAGTGCGGAGAGCATTAATGAAATGCATTGGGTTTTCCTTCTCTTGTGAGCTCCAAATGTCTATTTCTAAATCACAATGAATATCTTTTTACTTATGCCCAATATCTGGTGATTATCACCATTTACAAGAGCTGCTATTGGGCAGAACCCAAATAGTTACCATTATTTACCATCTAGTTAACAAATTAATTGGTGTAATTGTGCTTATGCTACGTTAGGGACCTTATCATCCCTTCTGACGCTATTCATTGCCTGCTCTTGATTTGTCTTGAACTGTAACATGCCATTGATTTTACACTAGATAACAATAACATTCTAGACAGTGCTGTGTAATAAAAGCACTGAACACAATTGTCGCAACAACAGAAAATCATATTATTGCTTATTGATTCTAGTGTTGTAAAGATATATTTTATTTATTGCACAAGAAGGCAGCGTGACTATATAGTGCCATCAACATAAATAGACTGAGTTAATTATGTGTAGCAAGCTTCTATAAACCAAGTTCCTGCCCCCATGAGCTTATCATGTGTTGGAGCCTTACAATGTGGACAGAGCTGCATCTGGATCTGAGTGATGCATTTTCCACCTGCCCAAAAGGGGTTTTCAATCCTGCAGAGACTGCAAGCCACTGCAGCCAAGGTGAAGGAATATAAAAATATGTCAAAACCCATGTGTGCTCTCCTGTGAATGAAAAATATTCTGCAAGAACCAGCACTCAGCACTCAGTGTTAACAAGTTGGGAAAAGGGCTACACTGTTTAGCCTGCCCAGGGACCAGCATTACATAACCAGCAGAGGAGGAAGCCAAAAGAATATTGAGAGACCAGTTAAGATAGAAAAGGCACAATTTGGCTGGCTTTGTCTTTGTGTGAGAGGCAGAGACATCCAGGAAGAGAGGAGTGCATCTGACAGCCCTGCAATCATTTCTTCTCCGGGCCTAAGAAACTGACAGTCATTTATCATTTCACATTAAGGTTCTAACACAGGTGGTAAATAGCATAAGAGAGAGAGAGAGAAAGAGAGAACACCTTTACAAAGGCCTTAATAAGTCACTCTATTTATGCCACTGTAAGAGAGGCACTTTTAACTTGGAGTTGGGATTGGGAGGGGGCAGGGGGGTACAAATAGGAAAGTACACATCACTAAAAATGTTCTATCATTTCAATAGATGAAAGGTAAAAGAGGAGTTGATTTGTACAATGCACCCTCTACCTAGCATCCACAGTGTATTAATACAACTCATGAAGCGATAAATGTATCGCGCTTTGCGGAAATTACCTATGAAATGCGGAAGCAGGGAAATTAGCCTAACCACGCCCTCTTTTCATCACAGGTGCTATATCCACTATATTTATAGCATTTTGATAAATCTAGGGGTGAGTTAGTAATATAAACTTTGCACAGAGAATATCTTAGCAGAGGAAGGAAAAGGTTTATTTCCTTGCCTTTTATCATAAATTCAGTATCTCATCTTAATTGTTTCAGCCTTTCAGCTGAAATCAAGCATAAACCATTTGGGGAAGATCCCCAGAAGATAAAACTCTTTCATACACACTGCAGTACTCATCTATTTGGTTTTTCATCTAAGTTCCATCATCAAGAGAAAATTCTTCATTTTCTTGATTCCTTTTTCCACACAATTTTTTGTTTGGAACAGAATGCACCCCTTATAAATTGGTGACATTGGGGTGGATCTGTTTCACCCCCCCCCCCCCCCCCCCCGACCCCATTTTTGAGTACTCAGGGGTAAAGACAAATTTTTTAAGCTGTGTACTTCACTACTTTCCCCTCATCCTTTCTCTATTTCTTTCTTTCTTTCTTTTTTTTCTTTTTACGATCCATATGAATATGTTGGTTGCCTTGGCTAACAGTGTTATTTTTGCGTTGCTTGATATAAAATTAGAAAACTGCAAGTTTATAACATATTTCACTGCGGTACTTTTACCATTTATTGTTCTGGTTGAATTTACTGCCTACTTACACAATACTAGTAAGAGCGTTAAGAACATAAGAACATGCCATACTGGGTCAGACCAAGGGTCCATCAAGCCCAGCATCCTGTCTCAAACAGTGGCCAATCCAGGCCATAAGAACCTGGCAAGTACCCCAAAACTAAGTCTATCCCATGTTACAGTTGTTAGTAATAGCAGTAGCAATTTTCTAATTCAACTTAATTAATAGCAGGTAATGGACTTCTCCTCCAAGAACATATCCAATACTTCTTTAAACCCAGCTACACTAACTACACTAACCACATCCCCTGGCAACAAATTCCAGAGTTTAATTTTACATTGAGTGAAAAAGAACTTTCTATGATTAGTTTTAAATGTGCCACATGCTAACTTCATGGAGTGCCCCCTAGTCCTTCTATTATCTGAAAGAATAAATAACCAATTCACATTTACCCATTCTAGACCTCTCATGATTTTAAACACCTCTGTCTTATACCCCCTCAAATGTCTCTTCTCCAAGCTGAACAACCCTAATCTCTTTAGTCTTTCCTCATAGGGGAGCAGTTCCATCCCCTTTATCATTTTGGTCACCCTTCTCTGTACCTTCTCCATTGCAACTATATTTTGTTTTAGATGCAGCGACCAGAACTGTACACAGTATTTAAGGTGTGGTCTCTCCATGGAGGAATACAGAAGCAGTATGACATTTTCCGTTTTATTCACCATTCCTTTCCTAATAATTCCCAGCATTCTGTTTGCTTTTTTGACTGCCACAGCACACTGAACCGACAATTTCAATGTGTTATCCACTATGACACCTAGATCTCTTTCTGGGTGGTAGCTCCTAATATGGAACCTAACATTGTGTACTATAACATAGTTTATTTTTCCCTATATGCATCACCTTGCACTTATCCACATTAAATTTCATCTGCCATTTGGATGCCCAATTTTCTTGTCTCACAAGGTCTACTGTAAATTTATCACAATCCGCTTGTGATTTAACTACTCTGAATAATTTTGTATCATCTACAGATTTTATTACCTCACTCATCGTATTCCTTTCCAGATCATTTATAAATATATTGAAAAGCACAGGTCCCAATACAGATCCCAGAGGCACTCTACTGTAGGGATGTGCAGAGCAAAAGTTTATGTCCATATGTCCATATGTCCAAAGGGGGTCCCATTTGCGGTCAATATGGACATAAACAGAATTCAATGAGTTGGGTATATGTCCATATGTGCAAATAAAAATTTAAACCCCTCACCCTCCTTAATCCCCCCCCCCCCCCCAAGACTTACCACAACTCCCTGGTGGTCCAGTGGGGTCAGGACGCCATTTCTGACCAACTTTGCAAGTAGCACGTGACGTTGGCGTCACGTCGGAGTGACGCGGCGTCACGTGATTCCCCGCGGGGTCGCTTCCGGGATCCTCGTTCGGCCCAAAAGGAACTTTTGGCCAGCTTGGGGGGGGTCAGGAGACCCCCCCAAGGTAGTAGTGTAGAGGTTGCAAATCTCATCTTTGTGTGAGTTTCCTCACTCCGAAGGACATCAAATCTTCATAAGAGTATACTGTTCTGTTCATACGTCTCACTCTGAATGTCAAAGTGGTCCCCAACCCCTACACTAATACCTAAACCTCACCTAGATGGGCCTCACATAGAGATATAAATACCTATCTAGTGTGAGGGTATTATGGCTAGGTTATCTCTCTCTCCCTTTCTCCCTCTCCCCCAGGAGGGCCCTGATAGCTTGGCTGGCTCTCCAGGAGCTTAAAATGGCATGACACCACAATAAAGCCCTTTCATACAGCTTTACGCAAATGAAAAAGGTGTCGTTAAAATTCACATTAAAGCCATGCAATACAGCTTCACTAAACTGTGAGCCCACTTGTCCAAAATTCCCACCCAATACCCTCCCCTTTGCATCACACCAAACATTATGGTGCTTTTGCATGTGTTAAAGGCATTTTTTGCATGCAAAAACGCCATATAGCACTTTGATAAATGATCCCCTTAGATTGTAAGCCCTCTGGGGATAGGGAAATACCTACAGTACCTGAATGTAATCCAGTTTGAAGTGCTGTGAAAAGTGCAAAAAGCAGAATAGAAAATTGTATGGGGTCAAAGAAAATACTGTACATTTTTCCCTTCTAATTTGATTGCACATTTGCACTGAAACTTCAACAAAAACTGGCTCCTATGGCAATAACTCTTTATTTTTCAGTCAAAAACAACTTCCTTTTATGGTGATTTTTTTCTGACCACATCAGGGAACCCAATGGTGTATCAGCTTCTTATGCAAAGATAGTTATTAAGGTTGCCCTATCCAAAACCTCTGATTGTGACTTCTCCAAAAACCCAGTTAGGTCAAAACTTTCAGATGGTAATTGGATCTTATCTCTAAAGTTGTTACTTTCTCAAGATCTGATACTTAGCATGTCTTAGAAACAGAAGATGATAAACCCTTAGGGATTTTTAAATGTCAAGAAAAAACTTTTTTAACATCTCAAAGCAGTATCTGAGTGTAATCCTCGTTGAAGTGCCAAAAAGTGGAATATAAATAAATAGAATAATCATGGGGCAAACTGAATAGTTTTCCAAATTTTCCAGTTGTTTGGTGCAATATCTGGTTATCCTATCCTTCATAATATCAAACAAAGATGGGGTAAAGTAGAGAGGATTAAAAAATAGATAAATAATATCAAAGGAACTTTTGGCCAGCTTGGGGGGGGGGGTCAGGAGACCCCCCCCAAGCTGGCCAAAAGTTCCTTTTGGGCCGAACGGGCTGTTCCGGCGCGACCCCGCGGGGAATCACGTGACGCCGACGTCACGTGATTCCCCGCGGGGTCGCTTCCGGGATCCTCGTTCGGCCCAAAAGGAACTTTTGGCCAGCTTGGGGGGGGTCAGGAGGCCCCCCCAAGCTGGCCAAAAGTTCCTTTTGGGCCGAACGGGCTGTTCCGGCGCGACCCCGCGGGGAATCACGTGACGCCGCGTCACTGGACGTGGCGGCGACGTCACGTGATTCCCCGCGGGGTCGCTTCCGGGATCCTCGTTCGGCCCAAAAGGAACTTTGGCCAGCTTGGGGGGGTCAGGAGGCCCCCCCAAGCTGGCCAAAAGTTCCTTTTGGGCCGAACGGGCTGTTCCAGCGCGACCCCGCGGGGAATCACGTGACGCCGCGTCACTCGACGTGGCGCCGACGTCACGTGCTCCTCGCAGAGGATTGCAGAAATGGCGTCCTCACTCCTCGCTAGTTCAGGGAGTTCTGGTAAGTCTTGGGGGGGTGGGATTAAGGAAGGTGAGGGGTTTAACTTTTAATTTTGGATCAACAATCGCGATTTCCAACATATCCAACATAGCTATGTTGGATATGTTGGAAATCCGATCGTTTATGTCTCATCACTTTTTTAAGTAAAAAAAAAAATATGCGTAGCGTTTTTCATATGCGGTCAATACGAATGCACACCCCTACTCTACTGCCTCCTCCCCTCCACTGAGAAAATTGTCCATTTAATCCTACTCTCTGTTTCCTGTCTTTTAGCCAGTTTGTAATCCACGAAAGGACATCGCCACCTATCCCATGACTTTTTACTTTGCCTAGAAGTCTGTCATGAGGAACTTTATCAAACGCCTTCTGAAAATCCAAATACACTACATCTACTGGTTCATCTTTATCCACATGTTTATTAACGCCTTTAAAAAAGTGAAGCAGATTTGTGAGGCAAGACTTGCCTTTGGTAAAGCCTTTGCTGTTTTATTCTAGTGTGATGATTTTATCTGGTCTGTAGTGCCATAAGTGAGAGGTTGTTTGGGAAGGGCACAGAATTATGGAATCAGAGAGACTGGGACCCTGTCTCAACCCCCACTCAGGCTACATACCTGAAGATAAATCATATTAGTAAATATAATTTTTCATGTGGTGCTCCCCAACCCAAGCATGGGGGTAATTCATAGTCTGGACCAAAGGAGGGAGGGGCATATATGGTATTATAACTTTGCATGAAATAAGGATATTGTTCTACTTTTTCTTAAAAAAATAATGAGAAATATATTTCCATACATACAATGGAGTAAACCCGGATGTGACTCAGCTTGTTCATGTTGACATGGAGATATGTGGTCACCCTAGTGGGAAAGGAAAATGGATAGCAATGCTTCATTAATTAGTGGTATAAAAGAGGAAATAATACTATAAATTATGCTGAACTGTTTGATAAGGATAGAACACAACTACTCAATCTCCATCCTCCCATAAGCTCCAAGGTTATCACTCAAATGATGTAGACCAAATCAGGTTTGCAAGTGTTAATAAAGCCACATAAAGTATGGAAAATATTATGACAATTCAGAAACATTTTTATTTGACAATAGTATTATAAAAACATTGTTAAACATCATTTGAAAAAAGATGTATTTGAAAAGAGTAGCATCTATGAAAAATACTGACTTATTCTGCCATTAAGAAGATGGAAAACAGCTACAACAAAACATGACCTTCAGGCCAGCAGAAAAATGAGCACCTTTAACATTTAAGTACTTAAAACAATAACAGTTATACATCAAAAGTCAAGGACAGACTTCAAAACTACAGGGCTTTTATCTGATAGACACAGAATGAGGAAAAAAAGCTTTGCAAATGAATCATGCTTGAGTTAAAGGCACAATCAAGGTCTGATAGATTGTGAATTTGAGAATCCCTAAAGGATATATTTTTTTTTCAGTCGAAAGTTCTACTAGCCATATTAAACCACCAAAATCTGAAACCTATATAAGTAGTAATACTTTTAAGAGGGCCCACAAAAAGAAAAACAAATGTGTAGAATGTGTGAGTTTTGCAGAACTCATGGTTCATTTTTGAGAACACTTTTTTTTTTTAATTTTTGTTGTTGTTTCCGGAATTAATTTTTACATATTTTTTCATTTTGTTGACTTTTCTCTCTTTTTTGTTTTAAATTTGTTTTGGAAGATAGCATGAAGTACTTGAAAATACAGTATGCTATTTCCAAAAGAAATGAAAGAAAACCTGTTGTAGATTTTTTGGGGATTGTGCATTTCTCTGGATTAAAAAAAAATCTGAAACCAAAGAACCTGCTTTGTTCTGTAATGCTATTCATTTTAAAATGAAAACATGTTCCTATGAGTCTTTTCTTCAAATGTTATCTCCAGTTATTTGTTGATTCTTAAATGCTTTGCAATCTTTAAATCCTTGTATTTGTTCTGTAAACTTTTCTTTTGAAAAACTGAACATCTAAGATCCATTTTAGTATAAGATATTTGTATTGCACTATGGTAAAGCAGTGATAATATGCAAATAGAAACAAAACTTATTTTGAATACATGCAATGGAAGGTTCCTTAGCTGAATAAAGCAAGCCAATTGCATTTGTTAGTGTTTCCTTGCAGCTGCAACATGGCAGTAATCAAATGTCAGTGATTTTCAAACTCCAATTTTATCAACTTGGAAAAGTATTCTTTTAAGACGTAAGATTATTCCTTTCTAATATAAATTATACTGTAGGATTGTACAATTAATTTAATAAAACAAGGTCTTGGGCTCTTACCTGTGTCATCCCGACTTTCTGGAATTCCTTACCAAAGCAACTGACAATAGCAGAATGTTATCTGAGATTTACACAACTTCTGAAAGTTTACTTCTTTCCATAGGCCTTTAACTAAACATTCTCAGTAAGATTGCAATGACTGTTGCTCTGTTCTCAAACAGGCTGCTGCTATACCATGCGCTGCATGGAGCGCATGGCTCAACCCGTGACTGGACACGCATTTTGGATATGTGGCAATATTAATTTATTTATTTTAGATTTTTATATACCGGCATTCAAGACATCAGTCACATCATGCTGGTTCACATAAAAACAGGGGTGCAAAGTAAACATAACTATAACAATGGTGCTGAAAAGGCAGTTACATATAACAAGGTGATAAGAACTTGGCTTAGAAGTCATGGAACAGCAAAATTATAATGTCCCAAAAAAAACCAAAACAAAATAAAATAAAATAAAGTGTGTTGGCGGTCAGGTTAGGAAAATGGTTGCTCTAAAATTGAGCATCCTTTTTCCTAAGTGGCTGACAGCCACCTCTCCCCGGCGCCCGCTGTCGAGGAGGTGCTAGGGGTGCGCAGTTTCCCCTAGCACCTCCTTTTTACCGCGGCAGCCTATTTGCATTTTGCACTGGGCGCCCCGGAGAGGTGGATCGGTGAGCATTAAGGGGGCGGGCACTCAATCATGAGCACCCCTTTGACGAATGCTGATATTGCATCGGCCTGATAGTTATTAGTTTTTGATGTCTTTGGCTAGTGGTTATGGATAGTATTTTTTTGAATGTGATCTTATATAAGGGGACCCCTAGGTATGTCCATTACAAATGGAGTTAACTTTAACTGTTACAGCCACAATGGACTGAAAGGGCTTCTATAGCTTGCCTTTTCTTGTGAGTAGTTTGACACCCCCTCCCCTCCCCAGAGCTGAAGTAAGTTTTAAAACAAGAATCCAAAAAAGAAAAAGGTAGCAGGGAGAAAGGGTGGGGGAGGTAGGCGAAGGGAAGAGAAGGTGGGGTAGGGGGTAGGAAATGGGGGAAGACAGCGCAGCTCAGCGCAGGCTCGGCACGCGCAAGGTGCACAATTGTGCACTCCCTTGCAATGCGCCAACCCCTGATTTTATAATTTGCGTGTACCTGTGTGTGCAAGTTATAAAATCAGGCGCACATGTGTGCGCACTGGGTAGCGCGCACATATATACGCCCACGCGCACCTTTTAAAATCTACCCCTAAATGTGCACTGGTCCTGATATATTCCACACATTAAGAAAGGTGGAAGATAGGCAAAATGTTTACTGGCATAGTTAAAAGGTGAGGTGAAAGAGGCTATTTTAGTCAAAAAAAACATCCTTCAAAAATTGGAAGAATGATCCATCTGAAGAAAATAAGATAAAACATAAGCATTGTCAAGTTAGGTGTAAAACATTGATAAGACAGGCAAAGAGAGAATTTGAAATGTAGTTGGCCATAGAGGCAAAAACTCATAATAAAAAACGTTTTTTAAAATATATCAGAAGCAAGAAACCTGTGAGGAAGTTGGTTGGACCGTTAGATGACCAAGGAGTTAAAGGGGCTCTTAGGGAAGATAAGGCCATTGCAGAAAGACTAAATGAATTCTTTGCTTCTGTGTTTACTAATGAGGATGTTGGGGAGATACCAGTTCCAGAGATGGTTTTCAAGGGTGATGAGTCAGATGAACTGAACAAATCACTGTGAACCTGGAAGATGTAGTAGGCCAGATTGACAAACTACAGAGTAGCAAATCACCTGGACCACATGGTATGTATCCCAGGGTTCTGAAGAACTAAAAAATAAAATGTCATATATATTAGATAAAATTTGTTACCTATCATTAAAATCATCCATTGTACCAGAAGAATGGAGGGTGCCCAATGTAACCTCAATATTTAAAAAGGGCTCAGGGGTGATCCTGGAAACTATAGACCAGTGAGCCAGACTTCAGTGCCAGGAGAAATAGTGGAAACTATATAAACATCAAAATCACAGAGCATATAGAAAGACATGGTTTAATGGATTTTCTCATGGGAAGTCTTACTTCACAAATCTGCTTTATTCTTTTGAAGACATTAATAAACATGTGGATAAAGGTAAACCGGTAGATGTACTGTATTTGGATTTTCAGGAGGCATTTGTCAAAGTCCTTCATGAGAGGCTTCTAGGAAAACTAAAAAGTAATGGGATAGGAGGCAATGTCTTCATAGATTACAAACTGGCTAAAAGACAGGAAACAGAGAAGGATTAAATGGTCAATTTTCTCAGTGGAAAAGCAGAAACAGTGGAGTGCCTTAGGAATCTGTACTTGGACATGCTGTTAAATATATTTATAAATGATCTGAAAAGGAATATGAGTGAGGTTATCAAATTTGCAGATGATACAAAATTATTCAGAGTAGTTAAATCAAAAGTGGATTGTGATAAACTGCAGGAGGACCTTGCGAGACTAGAAGATTGGGCATCCAAATAGCAGATGAAATTTAATGTGGACAAGGCAAGGTGTTGCATATAAGGAAAAATAACCCATGGAGAAGTCACACTATGTTAGGCTCCATATTAGGAGCTACCACCCAGGAAAAAGATCTAGGCATGATAATGGATAATACATTAAAATCGTAAGCTCAGTGTGCTGCAGCTGTCAAAAAAGCAAACAGAATGTTAGGAATTATTAGGAATGGTGAATAAAACAGAAAATGTCATAATGCCTCTGTGAGACCAAACCTTGAGTAATGTGTTCAGTTCTGGTCACCGCATCTCAAAAAAGATATAGTTGCATTGGAAGGTACCGAGAAGGTACAGAGAAGGGTGACCAAAATGATAAAGGGGATGGAACAGTTCCCCTAATAGGAAAGGCTAACGAGGTTAACAGCCCGTTCAGCTTGGAGAAAACATGGCTGAGGGGGGATATGATAGAGGTCTTTAAAATCATGAGAGGTCTAGAATGGGTAGATATGAATCGGATATTTAGTCTTTCAGATAATAGAAAGATTAGGGGGCACTCCATGAACTTAGCATGTGGCTCTTTTAAAACTAATCGGAGAAAACTCTTTCGATCAACACGCAATTAAGCTCTGGAATTTGTTGCCAGAGGATGTAGTTAGTGCAGTTAGTGTAGCTGGGTTTAAAAAAGGTTTGGATAAGTTCTTGGAGGAGAAGTCCATTAACTGCTATTAATCAAGTTTACTTAGGGAATGCCCTCTGCTCCCACTGGCATCAGTAGCATGGGATCTTCTTAGTGTTTGGGTACTTGACAGGTTCTTATGGCCTGGATTGGCCACTGTTGGAAACAGGATGCTGGGCTTGATGGACCCTTGGTCTGACCCAGTATGGCAATTTCTTATGTTCTTATTTTTATAGTGCTATATGTTTACATAGATTTATTCTGTACAGAGTTTGAAAATTTAAAAGGGCAAAAGTGCAGGGATATCAATTTAAAAGGCTGTGGTCTGGGCAAGCCTGGGCAAAGGATGTTGGTGAGAGGACATTTTCAGGGAGCTCTTACTCTAGTCTAAGGAGATGTTCAGAGTGTAGTGTTTTTTTTAAAACAAAGGTTAAAAGTTTTTCCTATTTCCTGAACTGGGAAAATTCTAAAGTGTATGGCTTGGACAGCCCCAGTGAAGGTGTGTGCTGTGTGTGAGTGGGGGCAAGTATGAAAGTGGATCAATGGTTGAATTTTTTATGCCTGGTATAAAAATAAGTATTTGGCCTGTGAAAGGGGCAAGCCACTGAGGAAGGAGCGATTGGGATAATGAGGAAGGGAGAGGAAGGAAACAGCTGGTGCTTCACCCAGAAGCATTACCAGAAGTACAACAGAGAAATGCAAGGGTGAGAGAGGAAAAAATTAATGGAGTGAAAGATCTTCAGACTGTTCTTTCAGTTCTCTTGGACTTGAAAAGAGCTGCAGAGGTCAATAATTACTTGAAGAAAGAGAATAGTTTTATGCTTGGGGATTTTTTAAAAATTGTGTCCGGGGGTTTAGCTGTGCCTAGGGAAGAAGCACCAGCTGATTATTCATCACAGGACTCGGGACTAGCATTGGCTCCAACAAACTGGAAGGCACACTGTCTCTGGACCTGCTCTGGAAGGGAAGTGACTGAAATCCAAACAGCTTCCAAAGAGTGAGTAGAATATTTGAAACTTCTCTGTTAGAAGGAGACATTTATTCAGGACCCCCCCTTGGGTCCTCAATTGAGGCAGAGAAACGGTGGGCAAGGAAGTGAGAAGAGCGGTGCAGATTTGAGTGGGCCCTGTGAAGAAGTGAGAAAATCTAAAAATTACGTGAAGGTGAACTGAGCCCTGAGTATTTGGAGTAAGCTCTTCACAAATCTGATGAAAGGTAAGGTAAACCGGGATTTCCCTAAGACTCGGGGAGCAGCCTTGCAGCCAAAGGAGTACTTGTGAGATAGTTAACAGTTTTGGACTGTGATTTATTTGCGATCTGACTGAACACAGCACTTCGGGTACGTCCCACACAGAAACCTTAGATCAGCTAACAAAGCACTCCTAAACATTCCTTCAGTCAAGACAGCAAGACTAACCCAAGTTAGAGAAAGTGCTTTATCCTTAGCAGGTCCTACACTCTGGAACACAATGCCACTAGAAATCAGATTACAAAGAGACCTCAAAACCTTTAAAAAAAAGTGTAAAAACCTGGCTTTTTAAACAAGCCTTTTAGAAAGAGAATGGAGAATAGAAAGTATACAGGAATTGGCAGAAATTCACCAGCACACAACACTGTTGTCAAAATGTACGTTGTAATAGTTCATTAGTTTACCTCACAGCTAACTTAATAGAAATACACAGATCATGAGAATTATACCTGTAATTAAGTAACCTGCATGTATATATAGTCAAGATCTACCTCACTCAACAAATAAGATTTTTTTTTATGACATGATGTAACCAAACCTTTTTGGCACTTGTTAGAATGTTTTACCGTACATATTCACCTACTTTAGTTTATGTGCCTGCATGTAAACCGTTGTGATGGTATAAAACTTAACGACGGTATAGAAAAGATTTCAAATAAATAAATAAATACATATTATTGCAGCGATTTTCACGTGCGATAAAAAGAGAAACACACCTACCAGGCCTTCTTGCCCCAATAAAAACACCTGTTCTTACCTGGCCTAGCTTCCTAAAGCCATAATGTTTATGGCAAGTTTAATATTGGGGGATACTGGATGCTTCAAGAGGCTCGCAGCAGACAACAAGCGGAGCAACAGCAACCTCAAGAACAGACAAGGCAGTTCCAAGCCTTCCTAGGGAGCCCAGGGCAGCGCCTGGCAAGCAGACGGTCATGGTGGAGGAAATACAAGGAGCACATCTTATCTCCATGAAGATCCTTGCTGGGCATGCCAGAGGATTATGTAGTTTGCAGGTATTGCCTCAGCTCTTGGGCTATCCTGGAATTATATGAAGAAATCCGAGGGGGATCTGGATCCGGTCATAGAATGGTCCCACGCTGTGCCGGGCCTCACCAAACTGTTAGCCACCCTGCATTTCATGGTAACTGATTCCTTCCAAACAGCAGTAGGGGTTGTAGGGAGAATGTCCCAAACCACTTTTTCCCTCTGTCTGAACCAGGTCATAATAGCTGTCTCTGACCGCATTAATCACTACATAGCATTTCCTTGGTCAGGCAGGACTTAATGGACTTGAAGAGAGGCATTTATGCTTCGCAAACTTTCCCAATGTTCTGGGAGTTATCAACTGCCCTCACATGGCCATCATCTCACCCCGTGACAGGGAGGAGATGTACCACAACAGAAAGCTCTTCCACTCCATCAACATGCAAGTAGTCCGTGAAGCTCGAATGCACATCCTCAATGTGGTTGCCAGGTACCTGGGAACCACTCACGATTCCTTCATACTTAGGCAATTGGGCCTGTGTGAGAATTTTGAGAATGGCCTGTATGGCGGCGGTTGACTCCATAGGTAAGAGAGATGTTTCTTTCTATATTCCATCTGTGGCTATGTATTTGTGCCAAATGGCACGGACATGGGGGGTGGCTGGGGGGATGTAACAGCATCGCTGCCATGACAAGTGGCTTGTACAGTTACATCTGCAGACCCTTACCCTAGGGCCTGCCTTTTTCTATCCTGCTGCAGAGGCCTGCTAATCTTGTGAGGGTAAACAATGCACTTGCCCTAAAGCTTGGTGTGTGAGCAGGTACTATACACTTTCAACGTGTTCACTTTCAAAATGGCCCTGTTCCTATCGTCCCATTGGGAGCTATTTAAATCTCACTGGTTTATCACAAGCTTGAAATGTCCACACTGCTGGTACTGCACAACCATATGTGGCTGGTTAGTGATGCGTCAGCCAGATTGTCGTCCACAGTTTGTCTTGGCTCTCACACAGCTGAACCAGCAGCAGTGTCCTGTGCATGCTGGTGGCCTGGCATATTCCCTGGTCAGGGCTCACAAATTGATTTCTATGGAGGACATACTGCAGAGCAGGCAGGGACATTCGCAATCACACCATGAGGTACCGTTTTTTCATTTACCACAGGTGTGGCGGCCCTTATGCATTCTTTCAAGGTTGGTGGACTGCTACACACCAGTAGTCTTAGCTCGGTTGTGAGGGCCTGGCATGCAAGTGTTGAAATACCCAAATGCAATTTAGTAGTCTGGAAGAGCTGAGCTACTTTTGGCTACTGCTATCCTGTACATATACTGGCCCAGAACATGCACTTAGGCTAGGCAAATTGTCCTTTAAGGCTCAGGGAAAGTTACAGGCTACCTTATACAGTCTTATAGGATGCTGTAGCTTGCAAGCCAGATCTGCAAGTGACAGTGCTATGATTGATGGCTTAAATCTGGAGTAGATTCTGGGTATGGTTGCAGGACACTGCTTTTCATCCCTACTGCCATTCCCAACATGCCAGCAGAGACAAGTTACAATGAGGCCTTATATGCTACCCAGTGTCATAGAACACACCTTCGGAGTTCTCAAAAGTCGATTTCGCTGTTTGGACAAGATGGGTGGAGCTATAATGTATGGCCCACCCAAAACTGGAAATATAGTGCTGCTCTGCTGTGTCTTGCATAATCTCTCTCTACGCCATGGACTACAAATGGATATACTTCCAGATCTCCCCCTGGATCCCCCATGTGTCCCTGCACGAGCTGAGGACAGCATGCTGAGTGGCAGCCAGATTTGCCAAAACCTTATACAATGCTACTTTGCCTGATAGGCCTGATAGGCCGGCGCCATCTTGTGCTCCTACCATGTGACAGGGGCTGACCAATGGCACCAGTAGCCCCTGTGACATAGTAAGGGCAAAGGCTATCGGCGCCTTTTTGATTACAGGCAGCCGACGGCCCGAGTGCAGGAGATAGCTCCCGGACCCCTGCTGGACCACCAGAGACTTTTGGCAAGTCTTGGGGGGGTCAGGAGGGTGGGGGGTTGTAGTTAATTAAATTTTAGCTGGGACACAAATAAGAATGAACGCATGAACGTATCGGGGGCCCCCTTACCGAATGCAATGTATCTGCCCCCCGACGAATACCGAATACAACGTATGCAGTCCCTCTGCACATCCCTACCATTTGACACTCACTCTGTCCTCTGTATATGCTGGCAGGGTAGGGTTGCCTTCTTTCTCTCATATGTAGGTCAATAGCTTTTCTGTGCATACATGGAGGTGATGCGCCCTTATGTGCTGTAGAATCTATGGGTCCAGTTTTGCTTAGCAATTTCAGTACTTCACTTGTACACTAACCAACATTTATCTTCGACACCGCTGTGTATTTGCTGACTTTTGGAACAGAGTGTCAGGTGCTGAGTGACACCTAGGGAGGAGGAGTGAGGGAGTAGTGTCGTGTTGAGAATGTCCACGGGCAAAGAGCAGAGGGCGTAGAGGGCTTCTGCTGCTTGGGACCAGGCAGACTTCCTCTGACTGACTGTCATCCCTGTAGTGGGCTGCCTTCCAGATCTAGATGCCCCAAGCCATGCCAGAATAGAGATGCCACCCAGTCTGGCAAAGTCTGCCTGATCCCAAGCAGCATAAATTTTATTTTTTAAAACTAGACATAAAATGGGATTTGAAGAATCAATAATATTTTTTCTCTGCAAAAAAATATGTTTTTGCCCACAATCCCTTGGGCTGGTACAGTATTGATGAAAACACCTCAGTTCCAGTTTGTACTAGTTCAGGAGGGAATATGGGTAACAAAACTTTAGGAAGAAAGAATATTTCACCTATATTTGAAAACATACTTTGTGCAGTTTCAGAGATTATAACCATAGATACCTTACTGTTCAGACACTGAATTCACAAAGCAAGGAGAGGGTTGTACTGTTGCTGTGTGACTCCCACAGTCTATTCCTCCCTTTAAAACTGTTTATGCACAAATAGGTATTAATTTTCAATTTTTCCCCTGAAATTAAACAAGTTAGAAATGCTGTATACCCAGAAGGTATACATCGATGTTCTTTTCCTCATGGGACCTCGGTGTGAAAACTGACGGCATCCTCTCCTTCTCCTCCGTTTTGATCATGCACCTTATCCTATGTGGATGACTGTTGGATCTACGGCTCCAGACGCTGGCAGGGTTTTCCCTGCCACAGTGCCCTCTAGTGGGCGGTCTTTGTGGGTCACCACCAGTCACTTGTCTGCCAGCTCCACCGCCTTACATGCCAGCACACACTTTCTGTTGCTACAGCACCCTCACTCACTTGATGCCCGAGTACAGCAACTCCAGCAGTTAGACAGACAGACAGATTGATGGATAGGACCAGGACATAAGATGCTTCCTTGCAGAAAGAACAACCAAAAAAGCAATTAAGGAAGGAATTACTGCTTCTCCCCTCCCTCCTGCAATGTAATGCTAGTTGGAATTTCTTTTAAGCCAGATTATTATCTCAGAGCAATTCTTTTATCACACAAACTTACTTTCATTAAAGGGGCGAGATGAGTAAATGGGTTAAGTTAGGGAGATGAATTTTGCCCCAAAGAAGATTTCTTGCCATACTACAAAATGATACATTATTTATATTGCCTTAAGTAAACATGAAAACAAAATGCGTATTGTGGTTTGAAAATTTCCCCTACAAAAAAAAACAAAAAACATTAATTTGACTGCAGGGTTGTTAATATTTCAGCCATTACATCTGAGAAACGTGAAATGCCTCTCATTGGTAAGAATTCTGCTATGCCAAGACATTTTTTTAAATCTTCAGGCAGAAGCAGACAAGTCAGTTACTAAAGCAGGGCAACTCTGATTCTCATTTACTGATCTTTAAATTGAGATATATCTTTTTTTTGACCTCTGGAAATTGTGCTGCCCTTTGGAATTTTAATTTAAATGTTGAGTAAATAAGGATTGAAATATTCTAAGTGTAGTAGTTATTCCCCTCCTTTTAAATGATTCTTGTATAAGACCTAATGTCCAGGCATTGTAAAATTCTTCTGAAAAAGCAATCATGGAACAACTTGCTGCCAACTAGGTAACATTAGGTCTTTAACTGAAGTGCCATTGCAGTGCCAGTGCTTTTACTGGTCTGCCTGTAGAAGTTTTGTGCTCTGGCAAATAAAAAAAAATGTGAAGTTGCTAACGCAATGCTAATCTCAAATCTAATTTATAGTTCTAGGATATAAAAATAGTATGTTGTCAAAATTGGGTTTACTGCTAACATCCATTGGTCTATGTTTTATTTATTTCCACTCTCTCTTTCTCCTTTTTTATAATAGAAACCCCACATTTGCAAATCCAAAAAGAAATAAATACATGCACACATAAATAAATTAAAAGGAAATGAAATAAATAAAAGTAGTATTATCAAACTGTGATTCTTGTTTAAAAAATATAACATTTTGATCCTTGAGAGAAATCAATTAAGACGTTCCCATTTAAAATGACTGATTGCTTATTGTCAGAGAATTATAATTTCTTAGACAACGATTATTACAGATGATGCGGAAGCAGAAAAAGCCCCTCTGTTAGTCTTTATTGTTAAGTTTACAGACTTTCTCCATGAGAAAGCTAAGATGCTTTTCTTACATCTTTCTTTTTTAAGATGCTAAAAAATGTGAAAACTGTAAAAACGAATGCTTGCCAAACAGAAGTATGGCAAGCAGAATTGCTTCATTCTCACTGCTTTTAATGTGCTCATATAATTTGTAAATTGCAGCATTTTGCTGCACATAATTTTGGGCATTCTTTCATTTGATTGGTTATTACTACTTAGTTTGCACTATTATGAGTTAGAGAAGCTGACATCATCAAATGTTAGGGCTAGATTAGCTCCTGCTAGAACTGCCTTTGAAATTTTATTTCAAACAGACCATTTGTAGCATGTTATGAAAAATAAAAAGCACTTACAATTTTGCTTTGTCCATCTGTTGGTGCATCTGTCTATGACACTGATGTCAAAAGTGGGAAGCTGTAGTGGGCAGGCAGACTAAGCAAGCAAAACCATAAGCTCTGAAGCAGGTAATACTATTCCATCTTGCTTCTTTGGCAGCCAAAGGGTACTAAATTTGATCCTTGCCAGTTTATTATGGCAAATAAACCGAGCCATCGCTTTATGAAGCTCATTCAAAACTTTTGTTGGTATGTTGTATGGAATATGCTGAAATAAATACAGTAGCCTTGGTAATATTATATATATTCATTTTAAGCAGACAAATTCTGACCCTCATATCCAGATACATTTTATCCAGTAAAGTCATTAACTGGATACAATTTACCCAGATAAACCATAGGCATGCCAGGGGCATTCTGGAGTGGAGTAATCTTAGCCAGATAACTTACTCAGCTAACTCCAGTATTCAGACTTAGCCAAATAAGTTATTTGGCTAAATCTGGACATGCCTCTGACTGAGCATGGGAACTTGTCCCCAGATAACTTAATCTTAAACATAACTGGTTGAATGCCAACCTCTCAAATAAAGAAAAAAAAATCATTGTGCACCTGTTGGCCTGATCCCCGCTTCACCCTGCTAAAATAGAATAAGTTACGTGGTAGAGATGTGCAGAGGGACTGCATATGTTACATTCGGTATTCGTATTTTTTGGGGGGCAGATACGTTGCATTCGGCAAGGGGGGGCCCCGATCCATTCATGCATTCCATTCTTATTCGTTTCCCGGCTAAAATTTAATTAACTACAACCCCCCACCTTCCTGACCCCCCAAGACTTACAAAACCTCCCTGGTGGTCCAGCGGGGGTCCGGGAGCCATCTACTGCACTCACGCCGTCGGCTGCCGGTATTCAAAATGGCACCGATAGCCTTTGACCTTACTATGTCACAGGAGCTACCGATGCCGTTGGTCAGCCCCTGTGACATAGTAAGGGCAAAGGCTATTGGCGCCATTTTGAATGCCAGCAGCTGATGGCGTGAGTGCAGTAGATGGTTTCCAGACCTCCGCTGAACCACCAGGGAGTTTTGGTAAGTCTTGGGAGGTCAGGAGGGTGGGGTTTTGTTTAAATTTGCTCCTTTAGATGGCCGAATAATTCGGTGAAGATTTGTTGTATTTGTGGGAATCGCGATATGTTTCGTTTCCCCACGAATACAATGAGTATGGCCCTATACGTTGCAGATTGTCAATACGTTGCAAACGAATGCACATCCCTATTACGTGGACTAGAGCACTTTCATCCCCCTCCCCACAAGCTCCACCAAAAGATACAAAAGATTAGGGGTGTGCATTCGTTTTGACTGCATATGTAAAACACAACTTTTTTTTTTTTAACTTAAAAAAGTGATGAGGCGAAAACGATCGCGATTTCCAACTTATTCAACATAGCTATGTTGACCAGCTTGGGGGCTATGTTGGCCAGCTTGGGGGGTCAGGAGGCCCCCCCAAGCTGGCCAAAAGTTCCGGTTGGATCCAACGAGGGTCCCGGAGCGGACGCGCGGTGAATGACGTGACGTCCACGTCACTCCGACGTGACGCCGACGTCACGTGCTCCTCGCAAAGGAATACAGGAATGGCGTCCTGACTCCCCGCTGGACCACCAGGGAGTTTTGGTAAGTCTTGGGGGGGGGGGATTAAGGAGGGTTAGGGGTTTAAATTTTTATTTAGGGAATCGGTGCACGTATGGACATAGCCTCAACTTATGGAATTCTACATATGTCCATATTGACCGAAATTGACCCTCACCTTCGACTTATGGACTTATGAACATAAACTTTTTCTCTGCACATCCCTACAAAAGATACAAAAGAACCCTCCCTACCACTCTGCCCTCCAAATTTGTCAAACAAATTTTGACTCCAGCCCCATCCTGAAGCCCATTCTTTCCCCCTCCTCTCCCCACCCTGGTAAGCCCAACCCAAACCTTCCTAGCCCACTCAGCACTCTCAAATCCTTTAATTGGGGAGGGGCATGGGAAGGCTTTTTGGTCCTTTAAGCCTTCAATATTTTTGTATCTTTTTGGGGGAACTTTGAGGGGGAGGGGGATCAGCATTATGGGTCACATTATTTGTTCTTTTTTAATATGGGTGGGTTTCAGGCTGATAAGTCCACAATGATGGTTTTTTGGGGGTTGGAAGGGGGAAGCTGGCACTTAGGGCTTGATTTGCTAAGGGATTTCTCCCATTCTGTGTCTATGGGAAAATGCCTTGATGAATCAGGCGCACAATTGCCTATATAAGCTGAAGATGGCCAGTTAAGTTGAGAGCTACTTGGGAGTACATACCTGAATAACTTTAAACCTAAGTGGCTATATTCAAACAGGTCCAGTTAGGGTAGGCATACCCTGATAACTTTATCCAAGCATATTGAGCAAGACAGTTGTCTTGCTGAATATCTTTGATAGCTTATCTGGCTAGCGGTAGTTATTTGTTCTCTGTTTTACTGACTATTGGCCTTAATGTGTTTCAATATCAAGACGAGAAGAAAGGTTATTTTCATTAACCTGTACGTGCAAGACTTTCTTTACAGACAAATTGAAACTGGGATTATAGTGATTTTGCATTGATTTTCTGTATTGAATGGACACATTTTTCATTAGTTTTTCCTTCCAAAATCCATTTATTTATTTATTTATTTATTTGAAACATCTTCTATTCTGTGTAATCCTATCAGTTCAATACGGATTTACAACTTCATCCAAATCCATTAAAGCACACCAAGGAAGATAGGTGACTAAGGACAGACTGACAATTAGATGCTTTCATGCATTATGAAATGTACCTAAAATGTTGCGCTGCGATGGGAGAGAGCACCAGGGGGGTGCTCCCCAGTGTGGGACGAGAGTTGTGTGCCCTTGCAGAAAGACAATCCATGTCTGGGAACTGGAGAACCGGGGACCTCCACCAGACCTGCATGCTTCCATGAGGCCACCAACGCCCTACACAGGCCAGCTGGGCTGGTCGTGGACCATACAAGAAGGCATCAGAACCACAGAAATCTAAGGACAGGATGGATCAGATAGGTGGCCAAAGTCCCTCAGGCACCTTACACAGCCCAGCCGGACTGGTCCCGGACCACACTGAAGGACAGGACCTGCCCAGGGAAGGGCAGACTTCAGGCTTATAAACATCAAGGCAAGGCATACATCAGACATGGAAGACGTCAAGACATCAGGACATCAGGAACAAGGCAGATCTGATGAGGGACGAGGAGACTCCTTGGAACCATCAGATGGAAAGACCCACCAGCGCCCTAAACACTCCAGCGGAGGTGGTCGCGGACCACGAGGGATGGGTCAGAGCAGAGCTGAGGACATCTGCAACATGGACGAAGACATCAGGGCTGGAAAGGTGTTGCGACCGTCGCTGCCCGACGTCTCCACCCCACCCACCTTACGTCTGTGGCGATTCCCTCTTTGCTTGTTGGATGTTTGGCTGCCGCGGCGTCATCTTGCTGCCCTCCTCCGGCATCCCCGGACCGGCAAGACGCTGCACTCCGCCATGTTTCCCAGAAGCCTAAGGGTGCGCGAGCGCAGCACGGCCCCGACTCAAGTAGCAGCAGTGGGGCGAAACTCAGGGGCATCCCCCTGAGATGACGTCATCCGCACCGGATATTTAAGGTCTCTGAATTCTGCCTCCTCAGACTTACCAGAGGTACCCGCTCTTCGGGGTCCTCATTTCTCTTTTGCTTTTCAGGTCACAGTCTGGAACTGGTACTCACTCCTCCAGGGTCCACGTTCTTGGACCTGCTTCTGAATACCACTTCTGCCAGGAAGTCATCGCTGCCTACAACACCAGTGAATTACCATCCTTCTCTCAGAACTTTCCCTGGAACCAGGTACTCGCTCCTCGAGGGCCTAATCCATTCCAGCTCCTGGGCTGCTTCTAAGAGACTATTGTGTGAGTGTTACCATCAAGGTTCTATTCCTGAACTCTGCATACCCTGCCTACTCACTATACTTAGTTTCTATACAGCTCTGCCATCCTGGGATCGCTGTTCCAGTATCGGAGGTACTGCAGCCCAGCCGGGTGCTTCCAGCTCACTACTGCTACCTCTGGTGGTTCAATATACTGTTTAATAAAAGAACTAGTGTGTGTCTGTCTCCAAACTCTGAGCCTGACCGGTGGTCCCTCTCGGGATCTTCCCCCAGGGGCATGGTCATCTGCCACCAACCCAAGTATCCACCCACAGCTATCCCAAACAATAGCAAATGGAACATCAGGATATTGAAGACAACTGCTTCTATCTACCTAAATGATCATAAGAGAGTTATCCTTTACTAACTTGTTAAATTATTCTCCCCCTGTTATGTTCTCCCAGTTCCACACCCTGTTACAATGTAACCCATTTAACTCGTTCCATGTAAACCAATGTGATAACATATGTTGAATGTCGGTATATAAAAACAAATAAATAAATAAATAAACTGGACAAGAAGACATCGGAAGGTCGGAACATCAGGATACTGCAACATCAAGATGGAGACAAGAAACCAGGAACAATGACGACGAGGGATCCCAAGACGAATAACAGGAATTCCAGCAGGAGCGGAGACCAGGAGTCCTGAAGAAAAGAAGTTCCAGGAGGACTAGCTCCTTGTGAATGCAAGACATGACCTGAGGAGCCTTTTGTAGGCAGAAGAGGAGGATCCAGGAAATGAGGTCATCCAGGGCCCACTCCCTCACTGGCCCTTTAAGCTGGTGAGGAGGCATAATGGGCCTCCCCCACCTAAGTTTTATTTTATTTATTTATTTAAAATCTTTTCTATACCGTCGCTAAGTTATCTACCATCACAACGGTTTACATGTTGGCACATAAATGAATGTAGGGAAAGCATACTATAGTACATTCTAACAGGTGCCGTCAAAGGTTCAGTTACAATAAATCATTAAAGACAATTGTTTAGTGAAGTAGGTCATGACCGAGTGTACCAGGAAGGTACTGTTTACGGGTAAAATTCATTATTCATAGTGTTACAATTATGTTTATAGTAATGTAAAGTTTATAGACTCCTCTACTGCACATTTCTAAGTGCTGTGCATCGGTGTTCTTCTGCCTATTCCTGAATGTTTTCTATTTTCCCATCTCTTTATAAAATGCTTGTTTAAAAAGCCATGTTTTCAAACTTTTCCTAAATGTCTTGAGATCTCTTTGTAATCTGATCTCTGTAGGCATTGTGTTCCAAAGTGTGGGGCCTGCTAATGATAAGGCCCTTTCTCTCACTTGGGTTAGTCTTGCTGTTTTTACTGAAGGAATGGTTAAGAGTGCTTTATTTGCTGATCGAAGGTTTCTCATGCTCTCTGTCAGTGAGATGTGTTTCCAAACACCATTATGCACATACACTCGTGGAGCAAATCTAAAAGTCCAGCTAGTACCGACAGATTCCTTACCACGGACAGTAAATAGCGAATTGGGCTCTCATCAAGCATGTGGCCACTGTTCAATATGTCAGGTTATGATGAATGTCACTTCAATATACTTTGCTTCTATTGATTTCACATTGCAACTACGATCAATAACTACCTGCTTCTCTGTGGGCGTAATCTACATGATACAGTGTCCCTGTTTGAAAATATATGTGGGCAAAACGAAGCGTTCTTTAAAAACCCGTCTTATAGAGCATCGCTCATGTCTAACACATGGTCGAGTTACTGCCCCCTTGGTGCCTCATTGTCAGGATTTGTCGCATACATTTGATGAGCTACGGGTTTGTGTTTTGGAACAAATTACTCCATCATGGAGAGGAGGAGACTTTGATCACCTACTTCTTCAATCTGAGCAGCGGTGGATACACCGCCTACAGACTCTTCAGCCGCAAGGACTGAATGCAGATTTAGATCTGCAGGTGTTCCTCTGACTGATTTTCAAATCAACACGTCATTACGTTACTTTATCCCCATTGGCTGCGCCAGCATCTGTTTGGTCTGTTAAAATCCAGTGCTGAATTCATTGAGTGCTGTCTGTCTTTGTGTATCTATGTGAGAGACCAGTAGGTCCCGAAGTAAGGATAATTCTCTTTCGCTCTGCTGAAAGATAAGTACATGAAACTTTTTTAAAATCGTTTATTGATTTTTCTTTGTTTAAAATAGTGATGCGAAATGACTGAAGACGCGATATAGAAGACTTTAACAGCATACGCTACAAATAGAAAAGGTCAATTGTATTTGGCATACGCTACAAATAGAAAAGTTCAATTGTAGTTGTATTGCTCTGAGACAACGGATCTGTGGGAAGTTCTTCATATAAACTTTTGTGACATTTTAGGCTCCTGATGAAGCTGTTTTCAGCGAAACTTCGGCCGCAGTAGAGCCGTGCTTCAAGCTTGTCATTCCGTCTCTGTCGACACTGAGAGCCGTGCTTCAAGCTTGTCATTCTGTCTCTGTCGATACTGAAGTTACTGCATCTTTAGAATTACAGCAAGCCATTCACTTATAAAAAACTTTTTTGCATCTTAATAGAAAGCAGTTAAAGCTAAAAGAAAGCTGTCAAAGCTATGTAATTATCGAGTATAACTGCAAATGATTGAGAAGACCGGGCGCTCTTTTCACATTCCAGAGAGACGCCGTCAGGCTTGCTGATGCAGTTTTACTTTAACTTTTATTTGAGTTGTTCGTCTTCAACCAAGAATACATTTAAATAATTATATACAAGACATTATAAATTAAAAACACTAAAAATTAAAAAATAAAAAACAATAAAATATTAAAAATTAAAAATTTAAAAATAGCGAGCAGAATATATATAGATTAACATAGCCCCCCTTTTTTTGTTACTGATTGTTCTTTTGGGTTTGCTTAGCTCTTTTTGTCTATCCTGTAGAAATGCAACATCTGTATGTTTCCTCTGTAGAGTAGTCAGTATTTTAGATCTTTTAATTGGAGAGTTTATACCACATACATTCCAGGAGTACAGTTTCAGGCCAGTGTTAGCCATTCATAGGGATGTGCAGAGCAAAATTTTATATTCATATTTTTTATGTCCGAAAGGGGGTCCCACTTGCGGCCAATATGGACATAAAAAAAATCCAATGAGTTGGGTATATGTACATATGTGCAAAAAAAAAATTTAAACCCCCTCACCCTCCTTAATCCCCCCCCCCAGACTTACCACAACTCCCTGGTGATCGAGCGAGGAGTGAGGACGTCATTTCTGCAATCCTTGGCGAGAAGCATGTGACGTCGGTGGCACGTCGAGTGACGCGGCGTCACGTGATTCCCGGCTCGTTCGCACCGGACGGCTCGTTCGGCCCAAAAAGAACTGACCCCCCCCCCAAGCTGGCCAAAAGTTCTTTTTGGGCCGAACGAGCCGTCCGGCGCGAACGAGCCGGGAATCACGTGACGCCGGCGTCACTCGACGTGCCGCCGACGTCACATGCTTCTCGCCAAGGATTGCAGAAATGGCGTCCTCACTCCTCGCTCCATCACCAGGGGGTTGTGGTAAGTCGGGGGGGGGGGGGGGATTAAGGAGGGTGAGGGGGTTTATATTTTTATTTTGGCTCAACAATCGCGATTTCCCACATATCGAACATATCTATGTTCGATATGTGGGAAATCCGATCGTTTATGTCGAATCAATTTTTTAAGTAAAAAAAAAATATGAGTTGCGTTTTACTAATGCGGTCAATCCGAATGCACACCCCTAGCCATTCACCCTAATGGTAAGTGAATGAGATGATGAAGCAGATAGTACATAGTCCCGATGGGGGCCCTCCCAGCTAGGGCACCCATCCACCTGAAGTAACCACCTTCTCTTAAAGGAGAAGAGCTAGAACATAACTGCTTCGCCTTCGAGAGTAGGAGCAGTATCGAAGTTCGGATTACGGCTTGGAAAACATTCCCTCCCCCTACTCCCCAGTCCCCTTCCCATGAGAAATCCCATTCCCCCCACCTACTCCCAAACCCCCCCCCCCTCAATATTCCCTCCCCAGTACAGACAACTGTAGTAACCATAAGGGAAAGCACTGATGCCAACCGTTCCACCTCCCTACCCCCTCTCCCCCATCTCCCTCTCGAATAATTCAACTCCCATCAGACATGAAATAACTATAAGATGAAGTAGTGTGCAAAACAACCACACAAACTAACACACAACCAATCAAGTTCCTCCTCAGCAGGCCCGTTCCAGCCCATCGTGCTCCAAAGAATAAGGCTGCAGCCTGCCCAACCAGTCCAAGTGTCATAGAGCCCACAGAGAGAAAAGACTGTCCCTCAGCACTATATCTGTCGGGGGCCAGGGCCATGTCCCTGTTCTGGCAGTAGGGTCAGAAAGTATTCCACAAAGTGGGTAGATAACACATCCAAAACTAGGCAAAAAGAGTTACTTCTTCTGAGACAGCCCCCATCTGTAAGCACGCACTACTATTAGTCAATGCCACTCAAGAATTGTCTATTGGCTTGTGCCATACCAGGGGCCAGGGAACTGCTTATCAGTCTAGAATTCACAAGAGAGTTGGATCGGCTATCAGCAAATTCAGGAAACCAGGCATAGCAGATCCTAGGTTCGCCCCCGCACGGCACTTACATACAAATCGCAGGCTGGGACTAACGGGCACCAAGTTCCTTTGTGATGTCATCCTCTCAGGAAATCAGTGCTGCACCGGCGCACTGCCAGAGCTCTTTTCTTCTTGTTGTTGCAGAAAGTGCTGTGCAGCCTCCACCATGGTCAGGCACTGTATACCTTGTTCCGTTGTCACCCGCAGTCTTGCTGGGTACATCAGGGCGGGTCTGAGGCCCAATGTATAGAGCTTGGAGCATATGGGCGCATAAGCCCGATGTTTAGTGGAGAGATCTGAGGAATAGTCCTGGAATACTAAGATTTTCTTGTTTTCATGGGAGAGAGATTTGCCCGACCACAGAGCACACAATATCTCTTTTATGGGAGAAGTTGAGAATCTTGGCTATCACCACATGCTGATGACCTCCATCTTCCTGCCAAGGCCCCAGGCGATGCGCTCTCTCTATCCTCAGGGGGCCCAAGGCCATGGGAAGCTGCAATTCCTGGGTCAACCATTTTTCAAGAAAAGATTGCCAGGTCCCAATCTGAAATGGACTCTGGTAAGCCTATCAAATGAAGATTAGACCTCCGGGACCTGTTTTCTAGGTCCTCAAGGCGGTCTTGCTGCTTTGCTATCTGTTTCTTCAGGCCCTCCAATGTTCCCTCATGCTCCCGGTGGCCATCTTGCTGATCAGAAACACGCTGTTCCAGAGCTGTGAGTCGTGGTTCAAAACCTGCAATTTTCGTGGTTAACTCAGAAAGTTGTGTTGAGATGTTTTGTAGATCGGGATGCAGAGCTTCCTGCATGGCAGCTGTTATGTCCGCGAGAGCGACGCTCACCAGCAGCTCAGCGATTCCTACCTCCTCCTTCCCCATCACAGTATTGGGCGGCCGGGCCTTCTCCCTCTCCCTTTCTCGTTTCGCGCCATGGGCGGCCATCAGCAGCGGCGAAAACTTAGATAAAGTCGGCGGAGGACTGAGGAGAAACGAAGAGCCCCAGATAAAAATGCAGATTTGCAGTTAGGGCCGGCAATCAGCCCGAAATGAGGAGCTTGAGAGCGGAGAGGGAGGGAAACACGTCCGTTCACGCTATGGCATCACGTGGTCTCCCCCTTATTTTTTTAATCACCACATGAAGCCACTGTGTCTTGTACATTTTGAAGTGTGGAACAATACTTGAGCAGTCTTTGTGATATGTACCTGCTTGAGAAGACATATTTGTAGTAGAAATATATGTATGTGTATATGAATTCCTGAATGATGTGTGTTGGTATGTTTTGGCAAGACAAGGAGAAGTATACGCAAATATATTCATATTCAAGGTTGTATGGGCACTGCTTTACATAACCTACTTTTAACATGTTATGGTACAATCTTTCTACTGGCTTACTATCACACCCCCCTATACTTTCTTGGCGGTTCCTGTACTTCCTGTCCAAAGATAGTCTGTTCCTTGACTATCTTCGTGACCGTTGGGGGATTACGCACATTTCAATCAAGAGCATAGTGATGATCTGGAGTTGTTTTGGTACACTGCCAAGGTGGTTCTCAGGGGGAACATCATCTCCTATGTGGCCAGGTGATGAAAAATGCAAGACAAGCAAATTTTATCCTTGAGTTCCCAGCTTCAATGAGCGCGGACTGCCCTTGCTAGAGTTAATTCTCAGTCTAACAGAGATACCTTCCGAACCATCCAGGACACCCTTAACACACTACTCCACCAGCGAGCCAAAAAGAGTATTCTCTACTATCAACATAAGTTGTTTCAATATGGCAATAAGCCAGGTAGGCTTATGGCTAACCTGGTAAAGTCTCATATGGGACCTCGGCACATAACGGTGGTGAGGAATGGGGTGGGTCAAATCACTTTTGACACGGACAAAATTCTAAAAACTTTCCAAGGTTTCTATACTAACCTCTATAAAGCTGGCCAGTGGGACCCTGAGTGTTGTGAAACTTTCCTGTCCACTCTCAATTTGCCACGACTTACTAGAGAACAGATCTTAGGTTAAAACAACCTATCACTGAAGATGAGGTGCGGCAAACCATACATGCAACAAAGCGCTTAAAGCCCCAGGCCCGGAAGGCTATACTGCTGAATTCTATAGAGCTCTCATTGATTCCGTCGCTACCCCATTGACAAAGACTTTCAATGCTCTTATTGCAAAAGGTTCTTACCCTCTGCATACCAATCTGGCCCACGTTACCCTTATCCCAAAGCCTGGGAAAGACCCCCTGGATGCCGCATCCTACAGGTTTATCTCTCTGTATTTCTTTCCAGATCATTTATAAATATATTGAAAAGTACGGGTCCCAATACAGATTCCCGAGGCACTCCACTGCCCACTCCCTTCCACTGAGAAAATTGTCCATTTAATCCTATTCTCTGTTTCCTGTCTTTTAGCCAGTTTGTAATCCACGAAAGGACATTGCCACCTATCCCATGACGTTTTACTTTTCCTAAAAGCCTCCCATGAGGAACTTTTATCAAACGCCTTCTGAAAATCCAAATACACTATATTTACCAGTTCACCTTTATCCACATGTTTATTAACTCCTTCAAAAAAGTAAAGCAGATTTGTGAGGCAAGACTTGCTTATGTAAAGCCATGCTGTCTTTGTTCCATTAAACCATGTCATTCTATTTGTTCTGTGATTTTGATATTTAGAACATTTTCCACTATTTTTCCTGGCACTGAAGTCAGGATAACTGGTCTGTAGTTTCCTGGATCCCCCTGGAGCCCTTTTTAAATATTGGGGTTATATTAGCTATGCTCCAGTCTTCAGGAACAATGGATGATTTTAATGATAGGTTACAAATTTTTACTAATAGATCTGAAATTTCATTTTTGAGTTCTTCAGAACCCTGGGGTGTATATCATCCGGTCCAGGTGATTTACTACTCTTCATTTTGTCAATCAGGCCTACCACATCTTCCAGGTTCACTGTGATTTGGTTCAGTCCATCTGAATCATTACCCATGAAAACCTTTTCCGGTACGGGTACCTCCCCAAAATCCTCTTCAGTAAACACCAAAGCAAAGAAATCATTTAATCTTTCTGTGATGGCCTTATCTTCTCTAAGTGCCCCTTTAACCCCTTGATCATCTAACAGTTCAACTGATTCCCTCACAGGCTTTCTGCTTCAGATATATTTAAAAAAGGTTTTACTGTGAGTTTTTGCTGTTGTGGGACCGCGGGTAGCGGATTCATCTCTGGTAGAACGTGTGCCCTCGGACGACGACGCAGCTGTAAAGGAGCTTCAGGAAGCGTCACAGCAGGTGAAAGGCATCTGAGTGTAGGCTGATAAGATGGACCTTGACCTGAGCTGCACCTGACGCAGCAGAAGAGATCCAAACAAAGTGATGTTGGACTCATGAGTGGTCCTCCGACTACTCCTAGCCCTTTCGGACCTGCCGCACTGAGCAGCAACTGCAACAGGGTGAATGATGGTCGAAGTATGAAGACATCAAGATGAAGACTGGAAACGTGAGGGCTTCACGGGTACTTGATTGAAGTAGACGAACTCAGGTTGGAGACAGAAGGTGAGACAAGATTCTGGTTTGTTGAAGAAGGTGAGATGAGGTTGGTCAGTAGTAAAAGTAGTCTGAGGTGGGTCTCAGATAGGTTGAAGAAGATGGGCTGAGGCAGGGCTCAGATAGGTTGAAGAAGGTGGTCTGAGACAGGGCTCAGGTTGAAGAAGGTGGTCTGAGGCAGGGCTCAGATAGGTTGAATAAGGTGGTCTGAGGCAGGGCTCAGATAGAATAAAATAGGAGGACTTCAAAAGAGTCACAGTGTCCACAGTACTGTCTAGGAGGCCACGCTACGTGTCCTACACATCCAAGCCTGGCTGGTCACAGACCACGCTGATGGTTTCCAATACAGACTGTTAAATGATTCTGAACAAAGACTCCGATGAGGCCTGCTCCGAGGGATGCCTTCCACAGCCAATCAAGGCCAGGCGTGGACCACACCGATGGAACAAGTTTTAGGATAAAGTTAATTTGTGATAACGAAGGCAGGTTATGTGAAGACATTTGGCGATGAAGGTCAGGTTACGTGAAGACATCTGGAGCACTGAAGCTTGTCGAGACAAGAGGCCATGGAACAAAGAACATCTAGACAGAGACAATGGATCCCACATGGAATGAAAGCCTTGAGAAGCTGGAAGACAAGAGTCCTAAGGAGGACTAGCTCCTTGCTTAGGCAAGGAAGGAATGAAGCTTGAAGCCTTTTATACTGTAAAAGAGATGGATCCATTGATGACATCAGCGGTGCACCTCTCCCATGCTGTTCCTATAAATAGGGAGAGAGAAGCCGGCCTCGCCCCCTAGGAGGAAGCAGGAAGTTGTGCAGGACCCTGGACAGCGGCCCCGCCATATGCCGAATGCTGAAGGAGCTGAAGAAAGGCCTCAGGGCAGGCCCCGATGCTGGAAGTGGCTCCCCCGCCGCTGAAGATGGAGGAAGGGAGGCTCCCCGCAGCAGGAGATTCCGGGGCTTCAGGCCTTCTTTCCCCTGAGGGTCCCAGGTAAAATGATGGCCTCTGGCCACATAAGAATGCTGCAACATGGCTCTGGACCGCGCTGGGTGTTGCAGCACGGCTCCTACCTCGCTGTGACAACGCCGGCGGCCCCCAGCTACTGAAGATAAAAATAGTGTGACTCCTGCTGCCAGAGCGGGACAGTGCGGCCCCTGCTGCTAAGAAGTGGAAACATGTCGGTGGCCTCCAGCCGCTTGGGAGATGGCAGCGGGGCTCCAGCCGCAATTGAGAACGGTGGCAGCCTCCAGACTACTAAAAAAATGAAATGAAGGTGGAGAAACTGCCCAAACAGGCCCGAATCATAACAGTTAGGGATGTGAATCGGTACTGGACTCGTTTCCGGTATTGAGTTCGGGTAAAAACCGCGGGAAATCTTCATTCCTGCGATTCTTACCCGTTTTAATCAACTGTGTCGTGCCGAAAAAAAACCACCCCGACCCTTTAAATGTAATTCTTTTGCATCCCCCCCAAAAAAAATATTTTTAACATACCTGGTGGTCCAGCAGGGGCCCGGGAGTGATCTCCCGCTCTCGGGCCATTGGCTGCCACTAATCAAAATGGCGCCAATAGCCCTTTGCCTTTGGCATGTGACAGGGTATCCATGCCATTGGCCGGCCCCTGTCACATGGTAGGAGCTCTGGATGGCCGTGCTGCAACACAGCACTGGATGGCCGTGTTGTAGCACGGCTCCTACCACACTTTGACAATGGTATTTTTTAACAATGACCATGCCTTTTACACACTTTTTACCTTTGTAGCTGCTCCTTTCAGTTTTTTTCTAACTATTTTTCTCATTTTATCAACATTTCCCTTTTGAAATGTGAAAGTTTAGCACGAGAGCCGTGGATTTGCTTACTGTCCCCCTTAGAGTCATTAATTCAAATTTGATCATATTATGATCACTATTGCCAAGTGGCCCCATCACCGTTACCTCTCTCACCCAATCCTGTGTTCCACTAAAAATTAGATCTAAAATTGCTCCCTCTCTAGTTGGTTCCTGAACCAATTGCTTCATAAAACTGTAATTTATTCCATCCAGGAACTTTATTTTTCTAGCAAGTACCAATGATACATTCACCCAGTCAATATTGGAGTAATTGAAATCTCCCATTATTACCGCACTACCAATTTGGTTAGCTTCCCTCATTTCTCTTAGCATTTTACTGTCCGTCTCACCATCTTGACCAGGTGGATGGTAGTATACTCCCATCACTATAGTCTTTCCCAACACACAAGGGATTTCTACCCATAAAGATTCAATTGTGCATTTAGTCTCATGTAGGATGTTTATCCTGTTGGACTCTATGCCATCCCGGACATAAAGTGCTACATCGCCTCCTGGGTGCTCCTCTCTGCCATTGCAATATAATTTGTTTCCCAGTATAGCACTGTCCCATTGGTTCTCCTCCTTTCACCATGTCTCTGAGATGCCAATTAAGTCTATGTCATCATTCACTGCTATACATTCTAATTCTCCCATCTTACTTCTTAGACTTCTGGCATTAGCATACAAGCATTTCAAAGTTTGTTTTTGTTTGTATTTCCATTCTGCCTTTTAATTAATAGGGATAAATTAGAATTTTTTTTAGCTCAGATGAGTTTTTAGTTACCGGCACTTAGACTACTTTTCTTATTATTGGAACCTCACTGTTGGGATGCCCTAATTCTAACGCATCATTAGTATCCTTTGAAATTACCTCCCTCCGAACCATGCACTGTGAAGCAACTGTCTGCTTTCCCCTTTGTTCTAGTTTAAAAACTGATCTCTTTTTTAAAGGTTATCACCAGCAGTCTGGTTAATGTGGAACCCATCCCTTCGGAAGAGACTCCCTCTTCCCCAAATGTTTCTCCAGTTCCTAACAAAACTGAATCCCTCATCCATGCATTGAGACTCCGGAGCTCTGCCTGCCTCTGGTGACCTGTGCGTGGACAGGGAACATTTCAGAGAATGCTACCCTGGAGGTTTTGGATTTAAGTTTTCTACCTAAGAGCCTAAATTTGGCTTCCAGAACCTCCCTCCCACATTTTCCTTTGTCATTGGTGCCCACATGTAGCACAACAGCCAGCTCCTCCCCAGCACTGTCTAAAATGCTATGTAGGTGATGCGTGAGGTCCGCCACCTTCGCACCAAGAAGGCATGTTACCAGGCGATCCTCATGCCCACCAGCCACCCGGCTGTCTACATTCCTAATAATCGAATCACCAACTATGACGGCTGACCTAACCCTTCCCTCCTGGGCAGTAGGCCTTGGGGAGATATCCTCGGTGCAAAAAGGCAATGATCCACCTGGAGAGCAGGTCCTTGCTACAGGATCCTTTCCTGCTGCTCCAGATTGATGCTCTCCAATCATGAGACCTTCTTCCTCCAAGGCAGCACCAGGGCTGCCAGTCTGAGGTTGGGATGGCTACTATGTCCCTGAAGGTCTCATCTATATACCTCTCTGTCTGCCTCAGTTCCTCCAGGTCTGCCACTCTAGCCTCCCGAGTTCAAACTCGTTCTCTGAGAGCCAGGAGCTCTTTGTATCGCATGCATATGTACAATTTCTCACCAGCGGGTAAAAAATCATACATGTGACACTCGATGCGAAAGACTGGGAAGTCCCCCTCTTGCAGCTGGACTGCTGCCTTCATCTAAAATTTGTTCAGTTCCTACTTAAGTTTTGGGTTGCTATGGCAGTAGGAATGTGTCTAATTAGTGTCCTTTAAATATATTAGTGCATTCACTATATGTCTGGTAGTGGTCTACAGGGGAATGATCAAACTCTCAATAAGGTTTTGGTTTTTTTTGTGAAAGTGGCACCTGCCTATAAATTAAAGGATGAGCTGTGGGTGAGTGAGGGGATGGGAGGGTTAGACAATACGAACAGTTTAACTTCAGTTAGTCTGCCAGAGTTTCTCACTGCTCTCTTGATTAACAAATGTTGGTACCTAATCAAACCAAATCACACTACCTTAACACCTTTCCAAGGTGAGTGCTGAACTGTTCAACCTTTTTACTTGGGTGTACACTGCTCCTAGCTTATTTCTAGCTTCTGGCTATTTTTTTTATTTGTTTTTAATATTCAAACACTCTAACTTCTGCTTATTAGCTGCCTTACAGACTATTAAAAATAACACAATATTGCTTACTAGCTGCCTTACTGAGTGACTATTTAAAAATACAGTCTAACTTCTGTTTATTTGCTGCTTTACTGACTATTAAAAGCACAAACACACAAAATAATATTCCCAAATGGTTAACTTCGCCCCGATACTTTAAAAAAAGAAAATTTCCCAAGCAAAAACTTACTGATTCCTTTCAGCCACCAGCAAGGTGATCCTCTCCTCTCAGTGCTCCCACTGAATTGTGAAGGACAAAGGAACAGGAACTGGAATGCAGGAACTGGAACTGGAAATACAGAGCAGGAGCAGGAACAGGAGACAGGTGCAGGCATAGGAATGCAGGAACAGGAACAGCAGCTCAGGAACTCAGTCAGAAGACAGTGAGGACACCTGTTGCCAAGGCAAGTTTAAGGCAATTTGTAACTATCAGAGCTTGCCTTATATACCCAGGGCTGCTGATGTGATCACTAGGGCCGCTGGAGCTTTTCCTGCCACAGCCCCTTTAAATCCCCGGCAGTGGTGCACGAGCCTAGGAGGAAGGGCTGAGGAGGAAGGCTGCTGCGGCGTAGTTGCCGTGGCGGCATTCCTTTGCCACAGATGGGAGGCAGCAGGAGAGGTCAGAGAAATGTCCCAGGTTGAACAGGGTGGCTGGAAAATGACAGGACCACAACGGCAGCTGCCCACTGTGGCTGAGGTGAGGAGGGCTGAGATCGGCGTCCGACACTGGAAGGTACGGGCTGCCGTCCTTCGGCCAGGAATTGTAACAATGAAAATTACATAAGAACATAAGATATGCCATACTGGGTCAGACTAAGGGTCCATCAAGCCCAGTATCCTGTTTCCAACAGTGGCCAATCCAAGTCACAAGTACTTGGAAAGTACTCAAACATTAGACAAATCACAAACTACTATTGCTTATTAATTACTGTAATATCAGTTTATAGATTTTTCCTCTAGGAAATTATCCAAATCTTTTTTAAACCCTGTTATACTAACTGCTGTAACCACATCTTCTGGCAATGAATTCCAGATCTTAGTTATGCGGTGAGTGAAAAAGAATTTCTTCTATTTGTTTTAAATGAGCTACTTGCTAACTTCATGGAGTGCCCCCTGGTCCTTCTATTATCTGAGAGACCTTAGTGTAGTCAAGTTTTAAAGTAGAACCACTAAACAAGTTATTCTTCTTTACAGCATGGTTCAGCTTCAATGTACAATCAGACAACTGATATATGCTCTTTCATAATCATTAAACTACTGCATTTAATTAAATAATGTATTTTCCATCTTCCAGGCATAATCAATTTCTTTGTAACATCTATACTGGCTCAAAACAGAAATTACCAAGGATATGTAAAAGCTTCTATTCTCAACAGCCTAATCCACAGGAAGCACATTTATTTTTATCAGTCTGTAGAAGAACTTAGCTTTGAGGTATTTTATATCTAGCAGTAGTTAGCAAGATAAAAAGCCTGATGTTTGCTACAAAATAAAGTAAAACGTGGGATGGAGGATAATTCTTTCCCATAAACTTTAATGAGAAAATGTTCTCAATCATCATGCGATCGTGACAGCAGAGTAGCAATCTGCACTGTCTTGATGTTCTGGCCAGGTAAATTGATGCATTTTATTTTCTCATGATGAAATTGAAAGATCCACACTTTTTTTTTTCTTAGTTTGAGGCATCTGGAGCCTGTCAGGGTAATGGGATTTTTTTTGATGATCACAAATTATATAGCATATGTTTATAATATCAGTATGTAATAAGCTGAGTGGACAGGGCGGTTGTGGTTTATAGATTAGCTTGTTCATAGCATACGTTCCATAAGTACTATTCCTGAGACTTCTATGAGAAAGAAAATAAAAATATTAATCGAAGTGAATGTTTCATCCTGTTGACCATGAAGGGGTAGAGGGAGATGGGGAGGGGTCTCCTCAGGGCTTGGGGTTCCTTTAAAGCAGCTTCTGAGTGGGGAGGTTTAGGAATGTGCACTTAAAGTTTGGATGGATCCTGGGGAGCAGGGAAATCCTTTGTAATGGGTTTAGAAGGGGGAGGGATTGCATGGGGTGGATAGGATCAGAATGAGGACTCTATGTTTTTTTTAACAAAACTTTGGGTAGTAGGTGTGCATGCCAATAGTCAACACATTTTCCAATGTCTGAAGCGTATTATATATATATATATATATATATATATATATATATATATATATATATAATGGATACAAAAATACATTGAACCCCATTCACTTCTTTTACATACCTTATTTCTTTATTCAATGTATTTTAATATTTTTTATATAAGATTTAAACCCCATAAAACCCTTTATCATACCTATACTTACTAACTCACCCTTTCCCTTACATATTTCAATTTAACTTTGAACCACCACCACGGCAGCTCAATCCTTAAATGCTTTCATGCATGTTCACAAATTAGAAAAGCATCTCTGAAAAAAACCATGTGGAGGAGTGAGCCACAATTTTTTACAGAACTTGCAGTTGTAACCTAAATACCAAGGCTTGACAAATTATCAGAGGCTTTTTAGTTTCTATTTCCATATGTTGTATTGAGTTCTGAAATAACAGTGCTAAATTGATCAAACTCTTCTCCTTGAAATCTGTAAAGATTCTAAAACTACAATGAAACATTTGCCCCTAGATTCCAAGGCTTTGCAAATTATCAGAGATTCATGAGCTTCTATTTCCACGTTCTGAAGTCACAATAATAAACGGGTCAAAAATCCCATCCTCGAAGCTTTTAAAAGGTTTTAAAACCATGATGAAACATATGCCCCAACACAGGCCCTTGTTCCACCCCCTGATTCAGGCTTCTTCAAGGGGATGTAAGTTTGTAAATTCCAGAAGATTATTTGTAGACTTTTCCCCCCATCACACTTATGTCAATTGTATTCCGCCTAAGGAAATTCCTCTAAGATGGATCTACACATTGAGGTGAATTTTAAAAGGCCAACGTGTGCATACAAAAATACCATATGGTAGACTATATTCCTTCAAAAGTATCCCATTTAGCCTTTCCTCCATTGCGCCATTGATTTTAAAGACCTATAAGTCCTGAGGTAATGCATTCCATAAAATAGAGTCATATATATATATATATATATATATATATAAAACAGACTGTGATGGGTGACATGGAAGTGAGCCCTTATTGCTGTGGCATAGTTGACACAGCCTGATAGGCAAATCATCGAGGCTGACACTGACAAATGGTGAACGCGTCCTGTAGCGGGATAGGCTGGAGCTGCACCTATATTAGCCGCCTTCCCCACAGGTTGAGCTCTTGGGTTCTGGTGGACAGCAGGGCTTAGGTGGGTCCCAAGAGTCCGAAGGGACCCTGGGGTCATGGCAGGCAGCAGACTGAAGCAGTCAGAGACAGACCAAGATCGGGGCAGGCAGCAGACAGGGGTCTTCAGGTTCAGGCAAGAAGTCATTTCCAGGCAACTGGCAACTGTGGTCAGGTCCAAGCAAGAGGTCAGAATCCTGAAGACAGGCTAAGGGTGGATGAAGACACACAGAAGATACCGGACAAGACAAATAGGACAAGGCAAGGATGGGCAAGGCAAAGTTGGAGAGACAAGACAGGATGAGACAAGGCAAGAATCAGGAAATCAGGACAACTCGAACCAGGAACTCAAAGCAACACATAGTGCTATGGCAGGAGACCCATTGCTGAGGCATTGAGGCAGTGTTCTTGGGAGCCTTATATATACTGAGAGCCTGTGATCAAAGGGCACTGCCGTGTCTTTTCCCGCCACAGCCCCTTTAAATACCAGTGTGTGGCACACACATGCGTGTCTTTGAGGTCTCATTTGGAGCAAGATGACGATGGTATTCTGGTGGCATCTGAGCTGCATTGGAGGCTGGAGCCTACATGATCATTGTGGCATCGGGGGGTAATTACAGTGGCTCAAGGGACTGACTCACAAGCAGAGAATCTTAACATGGATGTTCCCATATTTCGTCAAGCCACACAACTTTAAAAGATGGAACATTCCATTTCTAAGATTCTGGTGCACTGCCACTCTTCACAGTTGCCAGTCTATATTAATATGCCATCCTTTATGATGGGGTCAATTTTCAAAGAGTTATGCATGGGTTGTGCACATAAACTTGGTGTGTATGTGCATATGTAGTCCTGGTGTGTGATAAGCAGATTTTCAGAAGGTCAGAAGTATTTACCATTTTGCATACGAGTATAAAAAAGAGGTCACTTCGAGGGTGGTAGTTAGAAGGATGCACACAAGTATTTTATAAGTGGTTTATATGCAACTTACACACATACTTTTGCACTTGCTATGAAAGTTATGGGAGGTCAGAGTTAAGTGTTGGGGTCAGGGGTAAAATGGTGGAGAGTCTATGTTAACTAGTGGAAGTGCCAGTGAACTGGTGATCAAAAGTGCTCACACAAGTAGGTATTTTTATAAGGGGAGTAGATGCCTATGTTATAAAATTCCTTCCTCCATACATAACCTGAGGATTATTATACACACAGTTTATAGTAATTTCTTGTGTAAAATAGATATTTAAAAAGAAAAAAAAAAGCTAACAAACTATGTGGATCTCTGCACTTAAAAAAAAATGTGAGTATAATTAATTCCTGTGGAAGTTAATGAGTATTTGTTTAAGGTGGATTAGGTGACAGAACATGTAAGGTTAAGATTGCTGCTGATTTTGTTTTTGTTGTTAGTGCCTCTGAAAGCTCAGTAGCATATGGAAGGAGGCTTTCCACCTGCTAACAATTTCCTGCTTTAGATGATACTATGGCAGGTCTTGCTGTTTCTGCATTTTTTTTGACTCACTCGAGCAGAATGTCCAGAATACCCACAGGCTTTATGGGCAGGAGCCAGCAGCTCCTGAATACTCCTGCCTTCAGGTTAAGGATATGTGGATGCACACAGTCTACCACCCTGAGAACATATAAGGAGGCGAACCGGGCCTGTCCCGGAGCGCCAAAGGTAACACGGGATCGGGCGGGAGGTACAGCAGCCGGAAGGGAGGGGGGGGGAGGAGGGGGCCGAGAAGAAGGGACGAGGAGCCAATGGCAGTGCAGCAATTTGAAAAGCTGCACTGCCATTGGTCAAAGGGAAAGGAGGAGAGTAGGACTAGCAGGGATCGGGCAGTGCGGAATCCGGCAGCGAAGCAAGCGGAGGTGTTTTTGCTTCCCTCCCTCCCTCCCTCATGGCTTATTGTTTTGTTGCTTCTGTTTCTGTTGAAGGACTGTCGCAGTAGGCGGAAACCCGAGCCCTATTTGGTTGTGATTGTTTGAAATTGGGAAGGGCATGTTGGAAGGGGGGGTAATGCTCGTGCAGTTTGGGGCTGCTGCACGAGAAGGCCTAAAGAGCAAGGGGGGGGGCCGATGCTCAGGCCGCAAGCCTACCTTCGCCGACGACGTGGCGGGGTAGGTAACAGGGGGGGGAGGCTCCAAGCTGCTTGCCATTGGGCCGCGATGGCAAGTGAAGAGAAGAATGCGGCGGTGGAGGTGGGGGAGTTAACGTTTGGAATAATGTTAAATTGTGGCTCGGGTTAGTTTCAATAAACTGCGGCCTTATTTGTTATGCCAATCAGTTGTAGTGTCTTATTGGTACAGGGCAAGGGGAGGAAGGGGGAACGCCTGCCTGAACGACTGGTCCCGAGTACCTGTGTTATCAGTTCTGACTCTATATTCTGAAAAAGAAAAAGAAAACAGGAGGAAGACCTTAAGATACCAGTCATGTCCATGTAATTCTAATATTTGCATAGGATTTAGTTTTACTTCCTTTAAAGCCAGACATGCACAGGGAAGCTTGAGTCTTAATCTGTCGGTTTCCAGTTTTCCAAAATAAGGAGGAAGAAGATGAAGCAACAGACAGAGAAACTTACTGGGCTGTCACTGCCTTGTTGCCTTTTCTATACCCAATTTTACGTGTCCACATTTCAGCAGTTAAATAGATGGATAGCATAAAACTGCCTTCATCACTCTCTGGGACAAACAAAAATAGAATTTATAAACTTCTTGAATGGCAAAACATTTCTAGGGTATTATCTAAAAGGGGTGGAACCTTTATAAAAACATTCATTGAGTTTTCATTTTCATTTCATTTTATTTTGGGTCTACCCCCCCGGATCAATTTTTTTTTTTTCATTTACTCCGTTTAGTTTTTAAAAAAAATATAACCAGAACCCACCCCCAACTCTTTCCCCACCAGCAGAGTCTCCCTGCCCACCCTGGTGCACCAGAGGTGGTCTATCCAGGTCTAGGGGGGGGGGGGCAGTATTGACCTCACGCTTCTGGACCGGTAGCTGCCATTAGTCAAAATGATGCTAGCTGCTCTTTGCCTTACTGGTAGGTAGCCCCTGTCACATGGTAGGGGCAAAAATAAGTCCTGTGCATTAGGGGGAATACCAATATTCCCATAATTAATAGGAACCTAGCTCAAGGAAGCAGGACCCTCCATAAAATTAACTTAAATTAGTACAAAACTCATTTTTTTCCCAAGCACTGATGCCAGTTCCAGGGAGAACTGTACACGGCAGTGTACTGCAGTTAGGAGAGGCTTTGTGTCTTTTGTAAACCACTTAGGTGAGAACGAATTGGGGAAGGGATCAAATTAATTTTAATCTGTAGAAAAGGGAATTGGAATACATCAGTTAGCAGATTATAAATGTTTTAGAAAAGCTCTGAAGACTTTAGTTTATAACTGGTGTGCTCTTTAATTGATTGTTTTATATAACAGTTTTTAATTATGTTTTTATAAATGGTTACCTGCCATGAACAAAATATTGGTAATACGGCAGGCTATAAAGTCTTGCAAATAAACAAACAAATAAAGAAATAAACTGAAAATACATCAAATCTACAGATGTGGAGAAACCTGAACCAAAGTGGTGAAAAGTGCCAGTACCGTATGCACAGGATTTAGTTTTACTTCCTTTAAAGCCAGACATGCACAGGGAAGCTTGATTCTTAATCTGTCGGTTTCCAGGGAAGCTTGATTCTTAATCTGTGGGTTTCCAGTGTCATCCTCAGTTCAGATAACGGAAGCAAAATAGCAGGTACAAGAGTCAAATAAACATTCTGAACATCATAGAAGTTTAGATTTTTGTGTTTATTTATTTATTTTTTATTAATTAATCCTAAATAACTTAAATTTTATAACTATGTTAGTGGTAGTGTATAGCTAATATATATTAGGATATAACCATAAAATAATCAGCCCTACATCATTTAACAATATAGGCCTAAATATATGCCTTTCTATACAACATTCCCACCCTCAAAACATGGGATCAACAATTGAAAATAAGCTTAAATCCATTTTTTTCCAGAAACAAACTTGCAATCTTCCATGTCACTTGAATGCCAGGTGCCTGTTGCTTGCAGAGGGCTAACTTAAAGATCCTGAATAAGAGAAAACAACACACCCTCCCCAATGAGATAGAATTCTACTTCTAGGAGGTTATTAGAAGCATATTTAACTGAAAACCGCAGCAGTATACAACAGCATTGCTCCACAGTCACTAGAGCCACACAGTCAGTGGGACTGGGTCCACTGGCAGCACCACGGATTTCCTTCTTCCATCGCTGGTGGGATTGAGTCTATCATCTGCATCACAGACCTCCTTCTGCTATTGGTGGGATCGGGTCCACCAGCGGTACCGCAGGCCTCCTCTTCCTCTGCTGCCAGTGGGATCGGGTCCACTGGTGGCAGCGTGGACCCACTGGTGGCAGGACGGCACACCCAACGCTGCCCCGCCGGGTGTGCCGTCCTGTGCAATTGCTTGGTTTGCACACCCATTGGCACTGGGCCTGTATACTACACCAACTTTTCAGCTTGTGAAGCCCAGCATAAAATCTAGTTACGTTCAATGGTGCTAGGTACAACCCAGTACTGGTCCTGGACCTCGGTGACTATACATGATCCAGCACACTGGCATTAACTAAATCCCTGGCTCCTCTGCTGCCTTGGAAAATGCTGCCCAAGGAAGCTGATTACCCCTCTCGAGAGTGTCATCTACATACTAGCCCTTCTGCCAAGGGTAACATGAATGTGTGGTTGTTGCACAAACAGCAGAATTCTAGCATGGGTCTGGGTCCTCTTACCACCACATTGCTCCTCGGGATAACAATGGTGAAATTCTTGTGGGCCATCATGACACTCACTGCCACATTCTCTTCCATTGAATCTTATTTCCTACTTATCACTGTACGTCCACCCCGTGTACTACAGGATTCGATCGAGCTTTTGTCAGATGAACAGGTTCTCAGTGGAGGAAAATCCCATGAGGACATTGGTTCAGTCAGATCACACAGCCTGTGCTCAGCCCATAGACTATGGTCAGCATAAAGCGAGACACATAGGGGTGGATTTTAAAAGGGTTGTGCGCGTAATATATGCACATAACCCTTTTAAACCCCTCCTGCGTGCGCCAAGCTTATCTTGCATAGGCCCAGCGACGAGCACAAGCCCCGGGAAGCGCATATGTCCTGGGGCTTGAAAAAAGGGGTGGGGGCGGGACCGAGGCCTCTGGCACAGTGGCCCTGCTGGGGAATTGAGCACTGGCACTTGCCCAAAGGCAGGCGTAAATAAAAAAAATAAAGGTAGGGAGAGATTTAGGTAGGTCTGGGGGGCGGGTTAGATAGGGGAAGGGAGGGGAAGGTGAGGAAGGCTTAAGAGCTCAACCTTTAAGCATTGAAATAGACACAAAGACAAGCAGAAAAATACTGCTCATAATCCCACTACTCCTGGGCCAGCTTGCATAGATTAAAGCAATTCTATGCCAGAGTTTCCAAGTGATTGACTAAGATAACCACAGCCTGGAGTTCCAATTGATATAGTTTGCAGTACAAGTTATAGACAATTAATGGGAGTATCTTTCAAACTCAAATGGTCAAAATTTCTAAATGCCACAGTTTTCCCCAAAACATACAGGAACAGAGCTGATCAAGCATGACTCCAAAGTACTGAACTTTCATTACAGCGCACAACTTCCGCTTCCTCCCCCTCCCCCCCCCCAAGCAGGAAGATCAGTGGGCCGTACGGCCCAACCCCGAAGATAGCAGGAAGCCAGTGGCAGCAGAAGAGGCCAGCTGATCTTCATGCTTTGGTGGGGGGGGGGGAGTGGAAGCTGTGCACGTGCTTGAATATGTATGTGTGGATGAGAATGGGAGTCTGGTTGTGTGTGTGGGTGAGAATGGAAGCTTGAATGTGTATATATATATGGGTGAGAATGGGAGCCTGGTTTTGTGTGTGGGTAAGAATGGGAGTCTGGATTTGTGTGGGTGGGTGAGAATGGAAGCTTGAGTATGTGGGTAAGAATGGGTGCTTGAATGTGTGTTTGTGTGGGTGAGAATGGGACCTTAAATGTGTGTATGTATGGGTGAGAATGGGAGCTTGAATATGTATATGTGTGGGTGAGAATGGGAGTCTAGGTTTATGTGTGTATGTGTGAGAATGGGTGCCTGGATGTGCATCTGTGTGTGCATAAGAATATAAGCCTGGGGAGGGGTGAGAAAGTGAGAGCTTGTATGTGTGTCTGCAGAGAATGTGAGCTTGTGTGTGTATGGGGGGGAGAGCATATGAGAGTAAGAGTGTGAGTGTGTGAGGGGGAGTCTGTGAGAGAAAGTGTGTATGTGTGTGTGTGTGTGGAACGGAATAAGACAATAATAAAAGAAAGACACTGAAAAGGAATTAGGAAATGAGCGACAAGGGAAAAAAATGGGAAAAAGAGACCAGGACCAACTGATTAGAAAAATACAAAGATCAGACAACAAAGGTAAACAAAAAATATTTTGAGATGTTAGCAATTTAAATATAAACAACACAACCGCTCTCTCAAAATTTATGGACAGGTAGTAGCCATGTATAAAATCGTAATAATAAGAAGGCTAAAGTACCACAAATCACCGTGAATTATGTTTGTATCGTTAAGTAGACCTCATTCTTAGGCGTAGATGTGAATGCTATTCTGCATAACGTTTTACACCAGTAGTATAATCATGGGTCAGAAAAGAGTTTTATATGCTTAGTGAGTCCAAAGTGAAAAGAATTCAAAGTTGATGTAGCATGACATTTCCCATTGTATTCATTGTTACAGAATTTCTTAACTCATCATAGTATTGACAACATTCAGTTTCTTAAGATAATGTAGTTACTTAGCTTTTTTTGCATGTGAAGAAACGCCTGAGAGTTAAAGATGTTACAAGGCTCGAAGTGTACTAGCTCGACACAGACCGTGTTTCGGCATCTGTCCTCATCAAGGAGCCGAATGTATGTGAGATGATTTTCGGGGCATTTTCACCAACATGGAAGTAATGCGTTTCCTCACATTCCTACATTATCTTAAGAAATTGAATGCTGTCATTACTATGATGCATTAAGAAATTCTGAGAGGTTTATAGTAGACAAATATGACATTCTTCAGGAGCATATCATAAGAATATAAGACTTGCTATACTGGGTCAGACCAAAGATCCATTAAGCCCAGTATCCTGTTTCCTCCAGAGACCAATCCAGGCAACAAGTACCTGGCAGGTTCCAAGAGGTAGATAGATTCCATGATTCTTATTCTAGGAATAAGCAGTTAATTTCCCCAATTCCATCTTTATAATTGTTTATGGACTTTTCCTTCAGGAATTTGTCCAAACCGTTTTTATGTGCAACCACACTAATAGCTTTCACCACATTTTCTGGCAATGAATTCCAGAGCATAATTTTTTGTTAAGTAAAAAAATATTTTCTCCTATTATTTTTAAATGAATCACCTAGTAACTTGCATGTCCTCTAGTCTTTGTACTCTTTGAAAGAGTAAACAACTGATTAACATTTACTTGTTCCACTCCACTCATTATTTTATAGACCTTTATCATATCTCCCCTCAGCTGTCTCTTCTCCAAGCTGAAGAGTCTTATCCTTTTTAGCCTTTCCTCATACAGAAATTGTTCCATCCCTGTTATTATTATGGTTGCCCTTCTCTGTACCTTTTCTAATTCTGCTATATCTTTTTTGAAACGTGGTGATCAGAACTGCACACAATAGTCAAGATGAGGTCCAACCATGGAGCGATATGGAGGCATTACAATAGTCTCTGTTTTATTCTCCATTCCTTTCCTAATAATTCACAATATTCTATTTGCTTTCTTGGCTGCTGCTGCTGCAAACTAAACAGAAGATTTCAATGTATTAACAACAATGACACCTAAATCAATTTCCTGAATGGTGAATCTTAATGATGAACCTTGAATTGTTTAGCTATAATGTGGATTATTCCTTCCTAAGTGCATCATTTTGCACTTGTCAACATTAAATTTCATTTTCTGTTTGCATGACCAGTCTCCCAGTTTTGCAAGGTCCTCTTGTGATTTCTTTTTGTGATTTAAGAACTTTGAATAATTTGGTGGCATCTGCAAATTTGATCACCTCTCTCATTGTCCCCATTTCCAGGTCATTTATAAGTATATTAAAAAGCAGTGGTCCCAGAACATTTCCCTGGGGCACTCCACCTTTCTCCATTGAGAAAATGTACCATTTAGTTAGCCCTATTCTCTGTTTTCTAACTTTTAACTAGCTCATAGGACATTGCCTCCTAACCCATGACTTTCTAATTTCCTATGAAGTCTCTCATGAGGGACTTTGTTAAATACTTTCTGAAAATCCAGATACACTATATCAGCTGACTCACCTTTATCCACATGCATATTTATGTCTTGAAAAAAATGTTCATTCAACACGTCTTCTAATTAAACTTAATCATCAATACCGAAATTACCCTCTTAAACATAGTTACACCCATTACAATCCCATTTATACTACACATAACTACAACATACCTGCTCATTCACACGTTTCCAACTATCATACCCTTCTCCCTTCTTCCCTTTATCTCATATAATTTTTACGCTCTATTTCTCCCACTTCCCCTTCCTCCTCCAGTTCCCCTTCCCCCCCTTTTTCCCCTTTTCCCCCAAAACAATAAGCCCATGGTTCCAAACTTTTTATATTTTTAATAACCTTATATACTAGCATTCTGTCTAGTTATTACCAATTTTTATGTAAAGTTTAAAAATTCCATTTTATTTTGATTATTTTATTTTTGGTTTTAAACCTGTGAACCGTTTTTGATAAAATTTCTTTTTTAAAAAACGGTATATAAATACTTTTTAAATAAATAAATAAATAAATAAATGTAGCAGATTGATGAGACAAGGCTTCCCTTGGATAAATCCATCTGATCTCCTATCACTAATTTATATGAAATTTGTCCATCCCATGCTAATCATAACATAATCATGACTACTATGTCATGGAGGTTAAATACAAATATTGTAAAACTACTAACAGTTAAAGCAAAGCTGTAACATTTTAATCCAGTATTTTACTGAAAATTACACAGGAGGCTATGCAATACAGATAATAAGATAAGTATGCAAGACAAGAGGGATGTTAAATTCAAAGGTTTTAGCAATTGTAAGGAAAAAGAAAGAGAACATTTTGAATGTCTCTGTGAAATTTTAAAATGGAGGCAGAATTTATAGAATATTTCTAGTGCATGAAAATCTTAGTAAGTTAGTTCAGCTTAACTATGAGTTAAATGTTTGCAAACATTGGGGATTATTTTCCAACTCACGTTATGGCCTTTTCGTATGGGAAAAGCGCTAGAAAGCATGGAGTGATGCTAATTTTTAAAAGGGGAGGAGTTGGGGGTGGGATGTTTGGAAAAGTGGGCTGGTTTCATGAAGCCATATCACACAGTTAGAGAGAGAGAGAGAGAGAGAGAAAGAGAGAGAGTGAGAGAGAGAGAGAGAGAGAGAGACTATGATAACCTAGCTATAAGATCCTTCTAGTAGTTATTTATTTATTTCTCTATAGGAAGCCCACCTAGTAACTCGAGGTGAAGTTTCGGTAGTAGTGAAGGGGTTAGGGGACACTTTGACATGCAGAGTGAGACGTACAAACAGAGCAGTACACTCTTGTGAAGATTTGATGTCCTTCGGAGTGAGGAAACTCACATAAAGATGAGATTTGTGCTATGTTCTCTCAACCTAGCTTGATATTACCCAGATAGAGAGTCTGTCAAGCTATTTGTATATTATCCCTTCTAAATTGCTACTTTACATACATGGCACTGTACAGAAGAGACAGCCCCTGCTCTGTAGAGCTTACAATCTAATTAGAAATTTTATTTATTAAGAAAATGATTAAAATCAGTAAGGCTGTGAGTAGGATAGTAAGGGGTTAAAATTTAGAAGCAACCTCAGATGTGGGTTTTTAGTTTGGATTTGAATAAGGTCAGAGAGAGAGCATGGTGCTCCAACTGGTTACACATTCAGTGGTGCATCCAATACAATATAGCTGCTGTTTTACACAATTTAATTAATAACTTTAATTCTCCCTGGATTGGCTCCACACTTAGGCTCTACATCCCTTTGCAAAATCTCAGATCATGTAATAAGTATCCACTAGACATCCCCTCCCCCTGACACACAATACTCTCCGTAACACGTGATAGGGCCTTCTCCATTGCTGGACCTGTAACCTGGAACTCCTGCCCCATATCTCTACACTCCATTAAAAATAACTAAGGAATTCAAAAAAGCTCTCAAAATGCATATATTTAAAGAAGCCCTTTTTGCAATCACATAGCTCCCAGCCTCTTAACAAATACCTAGCCCACTCCTCATACCTCTCCGATTTTGTTCTGCACACCAGTAATGCTACCCTTATCCGTGTCAGCTTTCATAGTTCTTCTTTACAGCCGCAAACATTATTTATTGTAACATCAATTCTGTTCCAGCATATATAAGCCCTAAGGTATGACCCCTTTAGCAGCAATGTTATTTCTCTGTTGATTTACATTTGTATGTTAATTTTAATTATGAATGTTACAGTTGTGCCCCACCTGGAACCTTGTAGGTTTGCGAGTAATACATACTTTTTAAAATAAAATAAAATAAATATCTCAGAAATTATATTTCAAATATGTAGTGCAGTTAGATAGAAAGCACAGAATCGGGAGTTTGGGGTAGAGGATAATGACTTGCCTGATGACCTTATGAAACTGTGAGACTAGGCATCTAAATGGCAGATGAAATTTAATGTGAACAAGTGCAAAGTGATGCATATAGGGAAAAGTAATCCAAAATGAAGTTGTACAATGTTAGTTTCTATATTAGGAGCCATCACCCAGGAAAAGGATCTAGGTGTCATAGTGGATAATACATTCAAACCTCTGACTCAGTGTGTGGTGGCAGTCAAGAAAAAAAATATAATCGTAGGAATTATTAGGAAAGGAATAGAGAATAAAACAGAGAATATCATAATATCTCTGCATGGCTCCATGATGCGACCTCACTTGGGGGCCAATGCAATAAATTAGAGTAGAAAGCGGGTGCTGAACAGTCAGCACCTGCTTTCTTAATGGGCCCCTGGCACCCCCAAAGGGGGCACCATGCAATATTAAAATTAGGGGGTCACATTAGCAAGGAGGTGTCGGTTTTCGTGACAGCTGTCCGCCAGTAAGGAAAACCAATGCCGAGGGTTCAGGAAACTGACGCTTGTCAGTCGAGCGTCCGTTTCCTGAACCCGAGACACACATTTTTTTTTTCACATCGGGAGTGAATTCCTAATAGCCTCATTCACATGCATTTGCATGTGATGAGTGCTATTAGATTCACTCTGTGTTGGATGCGTATTGAATATGCACTAATCCCCTTATAGCATTAGGGGATTGATTAGTGCCTATTCAACCTGCGTCCAACTGCATGCACTGTATTACCTTGGCCCCTTGGAGTACTGTGTACAATTCTGGTTGCCACATCCCAAAAAAGATATTGTGGAAAGGAAAAGATTTGGAGAAGGGTGATCAAAATGATAAATGAAATTGAATGGTTCCATTATGAGGAAAGGCTAAGGAAATTAAGGTTCTTCAGCTTGGGGAAGAGACAGATGAGGGGGAAGTATGACAGAGGTCTATAAAATCATGAGTGGAGAGGAACAAGTAAATGCAAATTAGTTGTTTACTCTTTCAAAACATGAAAAGATGAGGAGACACTTAATGAAAACACTAAGCACATTTTTAAAAAAACTGGAAGAAATACTTTTCCACTCAATGCACAATTAAGGACTGGAATTTATTATGGGAGGATGTGGCAAAGGTGGCTAATGTAGTTGGGTTTAAAAAAGGTTTGGACATATTTATGGAGGAAAAATCCATAAACTGTTTTTAAACAGGTAGACTTGAAGAAGGCCAGTACTTATCCTTGGGCATAAGTAACATGGAATCTATTTACTATTTGGGATCCTCTCAGGTGCTTGTGACCTGGATTGGCCACCTTTGGAAACAGAAAATGATGGAAAATGACTTGTCCCTATGTGCATCACTTTGCACTTGTGCAATTTATTGAAGCATGAGCTTTCAAGGATAGTTTCCACTTTGTCAGATATAAGAATATAAGATATGCCATACTGGGTCAGACCAAGGGTCCATCAAGCCCAGTGTCCTTTGTCCAACAGTGGCTAACCAAGTCACAAGTACTTGGCAAGTACTCAAACATTAAATAAATCTCAAGCTACTATTGCTTTTTAATTAATAGCAGTTTATGGATTTTTCCTCTAGGAACTTATCCAAACTTTTTTTTAAACTCAGCTACACTAACAGCCATATCCACATCCTCTGGCAAAGAATTCCAGACTTAATTATGCGTTGAGTAAAAAATAATTTTTATGATTTGTATTAAATTGGCTACTTACTAACTTCATGGAGTGCCTCCTACTTGTATTATCTGAAAGAGTAAGTAACCAATTCACATTTACCCATTCAATTCCTTTCATGATTTTGTAGATCTCTATCAAATACCCCCTCGGCCATCTCAGCCAACCTCTTCAGCCTTTCCTCAGAGGGGAGCAGTTCCATCCCCTTTATCATTTTGGTTGCCATTCTCTGTACTTTTTCCAGTGCAACTATATCTTTTTAGAGATGTGGTGACCAGAACTGCACACAGAATGCATGAAGTGATATACAAGAGATGAGTAAAATATATACAGAAAAAAAGAAGGCATTAGATAAGACAAGTCATAGTGTGGAAAGAGTATTAATACAATTATAGTATAGCCTTCTGTCAACTAAGGTAAGTGTGAAAAGACAGAATGATCTGATAACTGTTAAGTTCATAGCTGTAGTAAGTCATCAAGCCATTGTCTCTGTTCAGACCTATGATGATAATGGTGATGAGTTCCAATTCTGCAGAGTCTCACTGGAGTGTCATTTTGAAGTTCTTATGTAGGAGTACAGCAACCTTAAGGTCAGATAAATGTTCTGGAAGGTTGAAATATTCTCCTACTTGTTTCTGGATATTGCCATTTCTAATATTAGACATATGTCCATTTATTTTTGTCCTTAGGGATTGATCTGTTTGTCCTAATGTAGTCAACAGAGGGACATTGCAGGCAGTTAATGGTGTATATTTCATTGAAAGAGGTGATTGATCCCTGGATGTTGTAGTTGATGTTGTTGGATCCTGTGATGGTGTTGCCTGGGTGAATATGTGGACAGAGTTGACATCTGGCTTTCTAGAAGGGTCTGGTTACTGAGTTGGTGTCATTGTTATACAATTTGTGGTTGCTGGGGAGTATCCATTTGAGGTTGGGGGGACTGCCGGTAAGGCAGGATAGGTTTGCCACCTAAGGCTTGTGAGAGGGTGGTGTCATTGTTCAGGATGGGTTGCAGATCCTTGATTATATGTTTCAGTATTTTCCACTGGGAGCTAAAGGTAACAAAAAATGGTTTATGTTATTTTATTTTTTGGGATTATCCTATAGTACAGTGTTCCTGGGTATTTGTCTCTGTTGATTTGTTTTCTTACCTCATAGAAACATAGAAACATAGAAACATAGAAATGACGGCAGAAGAAGACCAAATGGCCCATCTAGTCTGCCCAGCAAGCTTCACACATATTTTCTCTCATACTTATCTGTTTCTCTTAGCTCTTGGTTCTATTTCCCTTCCACCCCCACCTTTAATGTAGAGAGCAGTGATGGAGCTGCATCCAAGTGAAATATCTAGCTTGATTCGTTAGGGGTAGTAGCCGCCGCAATAAGCAAGCTGCACCCATGCTTATTTGTTTTACCCAGACTATGTTATTAGCCCTTATTGGTTGTTTTTCTTCTCCCCTGCCGTTGAAGCAGGGAGCTATGCTGGATATGCGTGACGTATAAGTCTTCTCCCATGCCGTTGAAGCAGAGAGCCATGCTGGATGTGCATCGAAAGTGAAGTATCAGGCACATTTGGTTTGGGGTAGTAACCACCGTAACAAGCCAGCTACTCCCCGCTTTGTGAGTGCGAACCCTCTTTTCTTCTCCCCTGCCGTTGAAGCAGAGAGCTCTGCTGGATGTGTGAAGTATCAGTTTTTTCTTCTCCCCTGCCGTTGAATCAGAGAACTTTGCTGTATATGCATTGAAAGTGAAGTATCAGGCTTATTTGATTTGGGGTAGTAACCGCCGTAACAAGCCAGCTACTCCCCTCTTTGTGAGTGTGAATCCTTTTTTCCACATTTCCTCTTGCTGTTGAAGCTTAGAGCGATGTTGGAGTCACCGTAAGCCTGTGTATGTTTATTTAATAAGGGTATTGACTCCAGGCAGTAGCCATCATTCTGGCGAGTCACCCACTCTTCATTGGCAGCCTCTTGACTTTATGGATCCACAGTGTTTATCCCATGCCCCTTTGAAGTCCTTCACAGTTCTGGTCTTCACCACATCCTCCGGAAGGGCATTCCAGGCATCCACCACCCTCTCCGTGAAGAAATACTTCCTGACATTGGTTCTGAATCTTCCTCCCTGGAGCTTCAAATCGTGACCCCTGGTTCTGCTGATTTTTTTCATTGGCTGGATACTGTAATTCCAAAAATGTCCATTGCTATTTCTCCTGATAAAGGTCCCTCTCTGTGGGGTCAGAACATATGAGATTGAACTACAGGGCTTGGCTGCAGGAATGTAGGTATGTATGGCAATCAATGTGTTTTTGGTATAATGTGGTTCTTATGTGTCCTTGAATTTGGACAGTGGTGTCCAAAAAGTGGACTTGCTGTGTGGATTGTTCCAGGCACAAGTTGATGGTGGGGTGTAGTTTGTTGAATTCTTGGTGGAATTCTTTAATGGGTACATTTTAAAAAACAGCGCACGTGATTACTTTTGTTAGCGCACCAGGCGCAAACAAAAGTATGCCGGATTTTATAAGATACGCGTGTAGCCGCGCGTATCTTATAAAATCCGGGGTCGGCGTGCATAAGGGGGTGCACATTTGTGCAACTTGCGTGCGCCGAGCCCAATGCTGCTGCCCGTTTCCTTCCACCCCCTTCCACTTTCCTTCCACCCCCCCCCCCCACGTTCCCCTCCCTTCCCCTACCTAACCCACCCCCCCTGGCCCTATCTAAAACCCCCCCTACCTTTACTGCACAAGTTATGCCTGCTCGAAGCAGGCGTAACTCGCGCGCGCCAATGGCCCACTGCCATGCCATCAACCGACCTGGGGGCTGGTCCGGAGGCCTCGGTCACGCCCCCCGGAACGCCCCTGGGCCGGCACCATGCCCCCCCCCCCCCCGGAACACCCCAAACGTCGCGCTGCCCCCCGACACGCCCCCCTAGCAAAGCCTCAGGTCTTACACGCGTCCCGGGACTTGTGCGCGTCGCCGAGCCTATGCAAAATAGGCTTGGCGCGCGCGGGGGGGTTAAGGGTTATGCGCTTAACTTAAGCGTGTAACCCTTTTAAAATCCGGCCCTAGGTGTTTCAAGTCCATTTGATCAGATGATGAAGATGTCAGTGTATCTTAGGTAGAGGAGCAACTTCTGGGTATAGGAGTTAAGGAAAATTTATTCTAAGTCTGCCATGATAATGTTGGCATATTGTGGAGCCATGCAGGTACCCATGGCAGTGCATCATAACATCCAGAAACAAACAGGAGAAAATTTCAACCTTCTCCGACAATCTTTATCTGCCCTTAACATTGCCATACAACTATATGAGAATTTCAAAGGAGCACTCCAGCGTGAAACTGCTGAATTGAAACTCATCAACATTATCACCCTAGGTCAGAACAGAGACAATGGCTTCATGACTCACTACAACTGTCTATGAACTTAACTGTTATCAGTTCATTTTGTCTTTTCACACTTGCCCCAGCTGTTAGTGATAAACCGGACTGAAGTAGATTGAGAATGACTTGAGATGAAATAAAGTCAATACAGTAGAGATAAATAGCATGTTTGACCAGTATGGATGCAAAGAGGAAGAGGGAGATGGGCAATAGTTAGCAGAGCAGGTAGGGTCCAGTGAGGGCTTTTTGAGGAGCAGTGAGATTACAGCATTCCTGAAGTCAGTGACAACAGTTGCAATGTAACGTAATAGACTTAGGATATGACAAATAGAAGGGATAACTAATGGGAAAATAGAGGAGAAAATGGGTAGGAATTGGGTCAGATGAACAAGAGTATGGAGGAGGAGAAGTTTCTTTCATGTGATTTCAGAAAAAGAGGAGAACATGACAGGGGCTAGAGGAAGGGAAGATGAATGAAATTGGGGAAATTGAAGTAGACGTATCCTAGTTGAGAACTTGAGACTAAATTTGTGAAATTTGTCATGGAAGGAGTCAGCCATGGTCTGGGCACAGAGTGAAGTGAAGATGGAAGGCAAAGGAATTTTGAGGAAGAAACTGAATGTGGCAAAATGACGGCAAGAGAGTTTGTCAGATAGACATAGTAGTCTTGTTTGACAAATGCAATAGCTGACTGGAATGAGGTCAGAATGAATTTGAAATGTATGAAAATGGCATGAGCAGATGATTTTAGCCAGAGATTCTTTGCAGAATTAGAACAGGAAGGTACGCAGTGAATTCTGGGGATAAACCGATGCTTTGGTTTAGTGCATCTTATAAGATGGGTAAGGGAAGGGATAGTAATGTTTAAAGCAGAAGAGAGTATAGTGTTTGAAGAAGAAACTGCCTCACCTGACTCAGACAATATAGTGGAGGGGAGAGACAAGATGAGACAGTAGTAGAGAGCAGGTAATGATCAATAGCTTGGAGATTCCAGAAGGTTTTGGTGGTGATTGGATGAGGCTGTGGGAGAAGGTGGATTCATGTGAAAGTTATCAGATGATGATCTGAGAGGGAAAGAACTGAGGTGGAGAAGTCTGAGAGAGACAGTAGTTGGATGAAAAGACTATATCAAGGCAGTGGCCATGCTGTTGAGTAGAAGTGGTAGAGAAAAAGATGTCAGCGTTAGTGTTTTCTTTACAATAAAAAGTAACAAAAGCTGCCACATTTATAACATCCCACAAATAGGGTACAATAAGCCTCTCCACCAAATTGCCATAACAATGACAGTCATTGCTTCTAGGGATGTGCAGAAGGAAAACATTTGTTCTGTTTCGTTTTTCGTTTTGCCAGGACCAAAATTCTTTTCATTAGTTTCATAGGGGGCAAAAAACAATTTGTTTATTAGTTTCATTCGTTTTTTGTTTTCCCATTAAAGTCAATGGGGGAAGTATTTGCAGCCAATTTTTGGCTGCAGAATTGGGGTTTTCTTATCAATTCTGATGAAACTTCTGGGGAGCAATCATCAGAACTAGAAAAGAGCTCCAAAGTACTTACACTGTGGCAAAGTGGCACCAAAGTGGCATGAATAGCCTAAGGCATTGTAAAGGGGCAAAGGGGTACCAGGAGTGGCAAGAGTGCTTTAACAGAGGTGCAAAGCAGCAGCGACAGTGTCATAAACACACCACAGCTTCAAAAGAGAGCACTGATAACAGATGCATGAACCCTCGAAGGCAGCACGACAGGCAAAGTGGTAAGACAAGTGGCATCAACATCCTACAGCACAATGAAGGGGGAAAATAGCAAGCAGAAAGAGTGTCACCGATAAGGGGACAAAGCAGCAGAAAGTCTAGCACCAACACACTGAGGAACCATGATAGTGGCAAGAACACCACAAGGAGTAGAGTGAGTCATCTGGTGTATGGCAGCAAGGCAGAGTGGCAGAAAGTTGATAGGGGCAAGTCAGGCTGGCAGATCGGAGGTAGTCTGGTCCCTGTGGTTTTGATAGGGGCAAGACAGGCTGGCCCCAGGGAGAGTTCCCTTTCCTTTGTGCAGGAAAGGGCTCCCTAGAATGGGTTTGCCCCTAGAGTGGGGTGGTTCCATTGGTGTCTAGTGAGCTTTCGCTGGTCTTTTAAAATCTGGTGGATGTAGCAGATATACAAACAAGAATTTTGAAGGCTGAGGCGGAGGAGGTTTCCATGTGAACAGCGGTTCAACATGGGTCAGCAGGTGTTAAGAGAGAGGCTACACCAGGGGAGAATTCCCTTTCCTTTGCGCAGGAAAGGGCTCCCTAGAATGGGTTGGCCCCTAGAGGGGAGCATGAACCTTCAAAGTGTGGCGAGCTGATGTGGAGGAGGTTTAAATGTGAACAGCAGTTCTGGTTCAACATGAGTCAGCAGGTACTAAGAGATAGGCTGTCTACACCCAGGGAGAGTTCCCTTTCCTTTGCGCAGGAAAGGGCTTCTTAGAATGGGTTGTTGGCCCTGAGAGTGGGGTACAAGCCTGGGCAAGTGTGGCAAGTCATTGTGGAGGAGGCCAAAATTTGTTTTAATTAAGGTAAAGTAAGAAAATCCATTCATATATGCATTGATGTGAATTGTATTGTAGTTAGCTATGATTATTTAGGAGCCTTGTAATGGAGTTTCATTATTATTTGGTCTATATAATGGTACAAATTGTTAGGATTTAAGCATGTGCAAAGAGATCATGACTTCCTGAGCAAGACGGAGGAAGTTCTCTGCTCTGCCCTGAAACTAAAAGAAACATGTTTGGGATCCATGCTGTGAAGGATTAGTAGTTTGATTTGCCAGAGATTGAGGGTTCCCTTTGCAACGAGGGTTCAGCCATTAGGACCAAAAGAAGCACTGTCATCTCCTGCCCAAATCTACAATATCAACCTATGTTGACTTTGTACCCTACACAGTGCCTCTGTAAACTATGGGAACATAGAAGATGAACTAGAGTTCAACTACCACCAGTTTTCTATAGTACTAGAAACAGTAATGTTTGAGGTCAGTCCCTTGTAGTGTCATAAGGGCTGGACAGACAGGCACAGCATTTGAGGTCAGGCCCTTGTAGTGCAGTAAGGGCTGGACAGTAGACAGACAGGCACAGCGGATGAGGTCAGGCCCATGTAGTGCAGTAAGGGCTGGACAGTGGACACTGCAGACAGCACAGCATTTGAGGTCAGGCCCTTGTAATGACTTAAAGGCTGAACAGATAGCACACCGTTTGAGGTCAGGCCATTGTAGTGACATAAGGGCTGGATGGGCAGGCACAGCGTTTGAGGTCAGGTCCTTGTAGTGACGTAAGGTCTGGCCAGACATGCACAGCGTTTGAGGTCAGGCCCTTGTAGTGACATAAGGGCTGGACAATGGACAGACAGGCACAGCATTTGAGATCAGGCCCTTGTAGTAACATAAGGGCTGGACAGTGGACAGACAGGCACAGCGTTTGAGTCATGCCCTTGTAGTGTCGTAAGGGCTAGAGAGTGGACACTGTAGACAGGCACAGCATTTTAGGTCAGGCCCTTGTAGTGTCATAAGGGCTGGACATACAGGCACAGCATTTGAGGTCAGGCCCTTGTAGTGACGTAAGGGCTGGACAATTGACAGACAGGCACAGCGGTTGAGGTCAGGTACATATGCTGATATTATCTGGAGCATATGAGGCAGTTGGAGCTGCTGCAAGGCTTTAAATTGCTTGTATTCATCTTGCCATTCACAGGGAAAATTTGGAAACCCAAGCAAAACCATGTTTTGTTTTTTTTTTCAAAAACACTAGCATTTCCATCAACTCTGTTGCCAGCCTTGAGCTGTGAGGGCTCATGATATCCCCTGTCATTGAAAATACACGTTCAGTGGGCATACTGGTTGGTGGACATGACAGATATCGCTGAGCCACTTTGGCTAGGTGTAGCCAGACAGTGGACTTGTGTGCCCAATATGCCAGCAGATCTGTCTGCATGTCCTCTGTGAGATACCATGACACTGACATTTGTGCTGGTGTTTCCTTTGCTTGGGTGGGCTGAGAGTCCTTCTTGCCAGCTACTTTCACTCTAGCTCATTCCAGAACAGATACTTGTTTATGGGCAACATGGCTTTGGCATACTGAAGTGGAGGAGGAAGTACTAGCTGTCGCTGACAGAGTGCTTGCTCCTGGTTGGGCTGCACTACTCTCTGAAGTGCCTGCTGTTTCCTTCTCTGCTTCATGCCTAATCTGTCTCTGCCTATGGCACTCTTGTTTACAGACTTTTACTAACAGCAGGTCCTTCACAAATGTGAGACAATCGGACTGTAGGGTGAGTTTCCCTTTCTCACAGAGATCACAGACTGTGGTGAGCATGTATGTGTGGTCTTTTGTTAAAGGTCTTAATCTCTCTTGCATCTGCTTCTTGCAAAAATTCCAGATAATGCAGGACCTCTGTTGTCATTCCCTCTTCCTGTTTAAAGCCCTCCAAATGTTGCTCTAAAAAATTAACTATAGGGATGATGTCAGCCAAGGTGGCACTTCTGGAACTCAGCTCCTCCATGGCATCCTTGAAGGGCTGCAGGAAGTTTACCAGTTGACTCATGACTAACCAATTATGATGCCCTAGGGACTCTGTACACCTATGTCCATTGCTGCAGAAAGTTCATGAAGGGGTGTCTGCTGCTCCACTAACTTCTGCAGCATCATATAGGAGGAATTCCACTGGGTGCCTATGTCTTGAATGAGATGCTTGTGAGACATCTCCAAATCAGTCTGCTTTTGTTGGCGAACCTGCCCCGTCTTCACACTTCTGTGGAAGTGTGCTGCTATATTCCTGCACTTGTGTATTAACATATGCTGGTATTCATTCTCTTGGTGATTGGACTCCAACCCCAGAGCTGACTTCACTACCAGGTACAGAGTGTGTGCAAAACATTGGATGTTCTGAAAGCGCCCGTTGCATATTGCCTTTACCATGTTTGCACCATTGTCTGTGACAAAGAACCCTGCCTGAAGATTCCTGTCCCGCTGGTATAGGTGCCAGCCCGCCAGCATCTGTCTGATGCATGCTAAAATATTGGCTGAGGTATGGGCCTCGTCTGTCAGGTGGGTGTGCAATAAAGTCCACCTCTACCCTGATACTTGTTCACTAATAGAGCTGCTGACTGCCCCTGCCTTAGCCAGGTCCCACCAGTGTGCTGTCATGGAGAGGTTAGAGTGTGCAGCATTCATGGTGGTCCAGATATTGCAGGTAAAATACACACTCCCCTATGCCTTAGCTAGCAGCTCTTGTATGCGATTGCAACACTGGTTGTATAGACTGGGGATGACCTTTCTGCTAAATGTGGTTCTGGAGGGGACTTTGTCATTTGGAACTAAGACCTTCAGCAAATGCTTGAAACCCACATTCTCCACTACCTGCAAGGGCTGGTCATCAAGGGCAATCATTTCCCCAATGCTCCTGGTTAAAACTTTTGAGGCTGCCTGCCTCCTTCCCCAGGATAGCATTACCGAACACCACCCCATTTCCTCCATGGTGGGTTTTTGCTTCTGACACATGGCAGGGGGCTGCTGGCCTGCCACCTGACTGCTAGAAGGGGCTGAGGGCATGGGGTGACTCTGCTCCTTTTCAACCACTTTATGCTGCCTGGAAAAATGGGTCCCCTGACTGGTACTGCCATCATCCCCAGATGGCAGTACTGTTGGGTGTTGCTTCTGATTATAATGCATCATGCCAAAATTAGTTAGATGTCACATTTGCTTGCCTCTGCTAATAGCCCCAGCACAGTAATTACACTGAGCAAAATGTGGGTCCTCTGTCACCTTAAAGTGGCTCCAGATCACAGATTACTTTCTTGATCCCTTCTCTATAGCCTTCAGGGTGGATGCTGGCACTGGAGTTGAAGTAGTGGGTGCACCCTGAGAAGCAATGCCATGGGCATCAGTCACACTCTGTGCCTGCTCTTCCTCCTCCTCATCATCGGTTTCATCTCTCTCCTGCAGCACTGAAGTGGAGGCTAAGGCAGAACTAACTAATCCTTCTAAACCTTCTTCAGCTATTACTTCTTCCATTTCTGATGATGAGAATCCCACACAAGATGATTCTTCATCGTAATCAGAAGCAAACAGTGCCTGCACTACATTTTCAGCGCTAAGTAGAGTCTGCTGTCGAACTGCTGCTTTTGGGTCTTGCCCTTTTGTCTTGCATGACTCAACCTCCCCTTCCCTCACCTCCAAAACTACAGGGTCAGAAACAGGTGGTGGCAGTGCATCATCTTTAAATTTAATTTTTTTCCGGAGAGAACGGCCTGCCCCTCCAGAGATTTTAGATTGGAACAGCTCCCTTTTTAACTTTAATGGGGGCCTGGCACTGCCTTTTGAAGTGCCTCTTCTGCCAGTCCCAATCACTCATCTAACTTTCTCTGACATCATGGATTTAATGTCACTGCCTACTAGGGATTTCATTTAAAAGAATTATTTCTTTATTGGTGAATTATTTTTTTTTTACTGGAAAACTACACACAGATGCACAGTGCAGTGCCTTGATGTACACTACAACTGAGTCTGCTGTATGTGCACACAACAACATTTTAACTCCAAAAGAGGCCTACTGGGGATTTGAATTAAAAGAACACTACTGTACCAATATATGTGAGTCTGGAAATCTACACACAGTGCCTTGATGTACACTACAACTGAGACTGTTCTGTGTGCACAAAAAAATGAAACTGCAGAGAAAAGACTTGACTGGAAGCCTGAGCAAGCACAATTCCTAGTGATGCTGCTTCTTGTTTGAAAATACCAACTCACACTATCTCCCACTCACACCACCCTCACCCTGCCTGTGCCTGCACCAACTTACCCCAGGGGGTAAGATCAGCAGCAAAATGCCAATGCTGGCAGCTTGTCTCAGTGGGAGAGACAGAGAGACAGTCTGAGTTCAATAAAAAAAAAAGTGCAGTCAAATAAAGCCTGGCTGGTACAGCAGCAAAATTCGAACAAATATCTTTTTCAATGGAAAATTCTATCAAAGTAGCTAGTAATTGAATACAGATTTGAGACTCTCGGAAAGAGCTCAAAAGCAACGACCTTTGCAGGCAAACGACCTTTGCAGGCAAAACTCTAAAAGAAAGTGCATGGCACAGTGTGTGCTTAAGGTATAAATAGTACAGCGTCATCAGGAACAGCGTCACAGAGCACTGAGTGAGAGTGGCGATTGGCTGCATTAGAAAAATGCTTAGCTATGATAGGTTGCATTCTTGTCTCCTTGCCAACCTGTCTGACCCACTCTGTGAAAGGGCTGTGAGGTCACTTTTGACTCACAGGAAATGGCTGGTTTTTGCTATGGATACTCCCACATGGCCTTCTCCTATTTCAAACAGCCGCTAAGTAATCACTGCAAACCAAAAGAATGAAACTAATATGATATGTTTTATTCTTGGAGGATTGCAAACCCACAAATCAAATGAACAGGGACTTATGCGTTGTGGATTGCGGATTGCATTGCGGATTGCACATTCGTTGAAAATGAATGTGCATCCCTATTGTTTACTTCATCTATGACTGCTGTTTGTTCAGTTCTCTAGGGTAGGAAGCAAAAGGTCTTATTTAGAGTATATTCCTAGAGTAACAGTCATTCTAGTCTTAGTCTAACTAACGTTTCCCCAGTAATTAGAAAGGAGCACTGTTTATTATCATAACTTGTTACAAACAATGAAATAAAATGTTTATAGTATATTGTTATATAGTATATAGTATTATAGTTATGCACTGAGGTTATACTTAGAAAGTCTTCAATATTTGGAAAGATTTGATTTCTTTATCTATTCTGTTTTTCCCCATTTCTGGATGTTGAGAGTTTATATCCGAATAGCCACACAGTTCTGTGACCTTTTTTTGGCAGAATACTATGGAAGTTTACCAATGCTTTTTACCTCGCACAGGATATGGACTTCCTTGGTGGTTCCATATCCATTTATTAACTAGAAATGAGCTTGTATAGCATCTGAAATCTTACAAGTTCAGGCTTTCCTAGCCCAGTGTTGCTGGGGATTTGGAAAAATACTGGAGTAAATTATTAATCAATTCTTAAGCAATTATTTGACAAAATGGTACTAAGAAACAAGCAGCATGGATTTGTAAAGAAAAAACTTGCTAAATTAAAACTATTTTCTCTGTGACAGAGAAATGGGACTGATAGATATGAGTGAATAAGAAGACAGAAAGGTGCTGGATGGCTGCACGTATACCACCAATAACATGACGCTATGTTCATGGAGCGGGGAGGGGGAGTGTCATTCACTCATCCTGATTCCAGCAGTGAGTGGGGCAACATGTCGCAGTGTGGCCAGATGCCATCAAGGCAACGGCACCCTCAATAGCATCATCAGTGTCGATGGCTCGAACTACCATGCCCCGTGTTGGGGAGAGTTGAGTTGTCATCAGTGGGATGGCCCATGGGAGGACCCAAGCTAGCAGGCAGGACTTGGGGAAGGATCCCAGCTAGGTGGGCTTGGGATGCAACCAAGCTGCCATTTGGGCAATTTAAAACTGGAGGGCTGGACCTGGCAGTTTGGGGCAGGATTGCCTGCCGTCAGGGTCAGGCAGCCCCGGTACAGCAGCAGACCAGATGACCCTGGGCAGTCACCTTACTTGTGTGTAGTGAGGTGACTGGTAACACCCATAAGGAGAGCCATGTGGACAGACAGGTGGCAGGCCTATGGTCAGGGGGGATACACTGCCTGCCACATGTACATATTTTGCTAGATAAATCTTTGCTAAGGCTTGGATACTTAGGTTTTTATTGTATTGCTGTTTATTACAAGTTAAGCTGTGATCATTTGTGGTTTGCTGTGTACATGTGTGCAGCCATTGCCCTCCCCCCCCCCCCCCCCCCCCAGCAATGGGCTGGTCATAGCTGCACAGGTTAGTGAAATATATTGATGTTAGTAACACTTTTGATTGTCATTTATGGTCATTTACAACCTAAAAAATATGATTTTTTAAGATGGCGCCGACCATCCATTGCTCCTATCATGTGACAGGGGCCAGCCAATTGCACCGATAGCCCCTGTCACAAGGTAAGGGCAAAGGGCCACCAGTGCCAATATGTTTACTGGCAGCCGACGGCCTGAGAGCAGGAGATTGCTCCCGGGACCCCAGCTAGGCCACCAGGGACTTTAGGCAAGTTTTAGGGGGGTCGAGAGGGTGGGGGATTGTAAATAATTAAATCTGAAGGATCGGGGTGTTTTGTGTTTTTTTTTGGAACGGGACAGCCGAAAAAAAAAAACCGGTCAGATCTGTGGGAAACAAAATTTCCCGCGGTTCTACGAAAACGAAACCGGAAATGATTGCCTAGTTGATCTAGTTGATATCGTCTTGGAGAATAGGATTATAATGCAAAATTAGTTTGTCACACTAGAGAAAATGGTCAGAAATTAAAAGAATGACATTTAACAGACAAATGCAGTTCACTAAACTGGGACAGCAACTTTTAAACAGGCGCCTGGGCGCACGTGTGCGTGTTCACAAGCCTGCAATCAGGGATAAGGTCATTGTATAACACGCACTTGTATATGTGCGCATGTTATAATATAGCCCGGATACCATACATGTGCGCTCAATTTTAAATGGATGCACGCATGTGTGTGCAAATCCCACGTCTACCACGTAAGTGGGGAAATTTTACAAGGGATGGGCATCACCATTGCTGCTTTTCCCAGTTCATTCCCAGTTTGCCCTTTTAAGAGACAGGACTTCCAAACCCCCTTCGTTTACTAGCCTCACTTCTCTTGTTAGCCCTGTCCCTTAAAACTCCACTGACTTGCTTAGATTTTTTTTTTGTTTTAACACTTACATGTCATCTATAGCAGAAGTAAAGTTACACGGAGGGGGACCCCAGCGTGCGCCAGTGAGTGTATGTAGTTTCGCGCACATTTCATGTGTAAATTCCCGAATGCCTATGGCCCGCCCAGACCATACCCACGCCACCCCGCTTTTAAACATTTTATTTGTGCATGCAGTAGAAGATACGAGCATACATAAGTGGCTTATAAAATCCTATCTGTGTGCGCTGGCCTGACTTGTATGCATATCTCCTGGTTTTGGTGCATGCAGGGCTTTTAAAATTCACCTGTTTGGATAGAAAAGTGAAATATTTAAAAGCAACATGGGGCATATCTGACCATGCATTAACACTGCAGAAAAATATCTGTGAGTTAGAGTAGACTGTCATCTTATCATGAGACAACAACACAGTACTGTTGTGAGGAAAATGATAGCATCATAAACAGATATATTAAGAGGAGAATCTCATGTAAGGCAAGCAAGGTAAATTGTCCACTGTAAGGCCAATGTACTAAAGCTGCATTAAAACTAGCAATTAACATGTGCATTATGTATTTAAAACACTTGTATGCCGCATAATCAGTGAGTGCACTTAATAAAAGCAATGCAAAAACAAACCCATAATTGTCAGTTACCACCCTCCTCATCGAATAGCAGACACTATAACACAACCTGAACTCCCCTCACTAAGATGAAAAAAGATAGGTTTCAACCATTTCCTAACTTATCTCCTCAAAACACCATATTAGAACATAAGGCATTAAACCCAGGGTTCTTCAGCAGGCAACAGTAATGTCGTACCCCCTTTGATAATGCATTGGCATTGCCATACTAGTAACACCAGGCCTGATATGAACTGACATGTCTCCACATACTCACTCTGGTTTGAAAATGAAGGCCCTCCGTCTGGGCTAATCCTTCCACACCCTCCATCCCCTGCACTGCAAAGGAAGGAATGTCTTTGTTGATCCACTGTTAACCTAGTTTAATATTGATGAGAGGCTTTGCATGAATTTGAATGCAGCATATTTTATCAATGTCAACATATCTTATTGACTGCATTAGTCCACATTAATTTTGCATTAACATGGTTAGCACAAACGTATTAAGACTAATGCAGCTTTAACATATGGTAAACAAATATTAACACGTTTAACATATTAATGCTTCATTAACCTTAATTTAGTACAATAGCCTCAAAATGTATGATATCTTTGTCGCGGTACTGTGTTCAATTTTGGGCCCCACTTTTCAAGAAAAATGGAGAGATTTTAGAGAAGGTTTAGAGTAGTACAACATGAATTATAAATTGCCTAGACAATTTAACTTACTAGTGTTTGCTGAATAAATGATGTCTGTACAATCAATAAAAGAGAAGATTGTCTATACAGCTTGATAATATTCAGATATAAAGAGAATGACAATTTTTTTCCAATTTCCATTGGGAATGAGACAAAACATAAATTGCAATAGAGGTGATTATAGGTTAAACATTAAGAGGTCCATATTCAAATGCCATTTAAATGGATAATGTAATAGGTAACCATCTAAATGGCTTACCAGGCTATATTCTAGCTAATTAGTTTCTCCGCTAGGATTTAGCTGGATAACAAAAAGGGGCATTTCAGGGGCATTCCGGGGAGGTGCTGAGATATCCGGCTGAATATCGGCCTTGTGTCAATTCATACCTTGCATTCTAATCCCCCCTCCACCACCCCGAAACCTTTTTAAATCATAGAGATTTACCCTGTTTTGGAAGCCGGGCCCCCATCTCAGTCTACATCCCCCCTCCCATCCACTCACTAGGAAAAAGTGTGGCTCCTGCACCCCCATCCCCCTCCAATACCTTTTCCTTCTTCGCTGGGACCAAGGGATCTTGTGCCCCATGAGCTTATGCTTCCAGCCGTACCTCTGTCAGAGCAGAACTGGAAGCGCTGGGAGCAGCTAACGTTAGCTGGACAACTTGTCCCCCTATCTAGCCTACTGAATATGGACCTCTAGGAAGAACATTTTCACTGTAATGTTAATTAAGCACTTCAAAATGTTAGCTGGCGAGATGGTGAAATATTTATTGTTCAGATTAAATAAACATCTGTTTGGGATGGTTTAGGTAAAGTGGACTGTGGAGGAAGAGGGATGGGCTAGATGACTTCTTGTTCAGCATTATCAGTCTATGAAAAACAAGATTAGACTTGGACGTGACTGGAACTGAGAATGCACACTCTGCTTCAGAAAAAAAAACAAACAATTAAATATATAAAATATGCTCTGTCTTTGCATATCAACAACACAAATGAAATGTTAATGCATCGTAGCATAACTGCCAGCAACACTTTAAAGATTATGATGAGAGAAGGCTTCAGAAAAGTCCAAAAAGCAGCAGTGCTATAATATTCAATGCCCCTGATAGCTCAATTATTTGTGAACGCAAGTTACATTAACATAAATCATGAAACCAGACTAAATCAAAAGGTGTCAGATTTGCATGCACAGATACTGTGATTTTTGGAAATGCTACCTAATTCGCGAACCTCCAGCTGCTATATTAGCTCAAGCTTAATTCTTTAATGACCACATTCATGACTTGGTCCTGTTTGGTTTAAATAATGAAAAACTGTTTAGTAGGAAATAATTATATCCAAATAAGGCAAGCAAAAATACAATAAAGTAATTGAAAATGACTTATGCCATCCTCTGGTGCTCCTTGTGGGACACCTTTGCAAATGATCTGTATCTGGAAATCCTTGGTGTTTGAAGGAACTTTGAAATTAGCAGCTAATAATAACAACAATCTAATTAAAAAGCTATCTCAGTACAATTACATTTTGATATAGCTCTTTCTATGATGCAGACAAAATAGTCCTTCAGTTCTCAGCCCAAATGAATGTGATGTTCCTTTGATTGAATTTTGATTATTACTATCAAGGGTCCAATATTCATTTTATGACTTTAGCATGTAATCCATCTCATGGGGGTTCATGTCAGCAAAAGACAAGCTGTCGATTGTTTTTGTACTGTATCCATGTGCTAATCAATAAAGAATGTATGTGTCCCTTCTTTCCATGCCAGGATGGAGTTAGTTTGTCATATTCTTCTAATTCTCAATCACCCAGTTAATGAGTTTTATTATAATCGCAGAGGTAGTATTATCTGCGAAATGCCAAATGGAACAGAATGCCTCGTGAAAGACAAATGTGTTGACTGGTCTTTAATGCAAATATACTGACCTCTGAATATACCCCTAAAAAATAATTAAGGATTTCTGAATTAAAATAATTTCCCCAAGCTTTAAGCCAAATTTCATCAGAGACTTCATGCCGCTGTCTCCTCTCCCTTTTCAAACACTTCATCATCGGTGATTTGCTTTAGTTCCTCTTTCACAGCATCATCTCTCTGTTAAAATTCTCTGGTGTCTCTGAGACAAAATATAGAAATGAGAAAACTAATTTGCTTTGCAGCATTATATTTGCTAAATTGTTTATTTATTTTCCTCTGCTTCACAAAAGCATGATTTGCTTACTTGACAGATGAATGTTGTTATTTATAATTATAACAAAATATATCACTAGTGACCAAATTATTGTCCATTATACTGTACTTAAATTAAATTCTATTTACTATAGATATGAATAGCAAATTACACAGGTATCATTACTAATGCTTAATTATTGTAGTATAATTTTTGTTAACAGTCCATATTCTAAACACTTGAATAATGCTTTCTGAACAGAGAAAAATACATTTTCTTAAAAGTAGATGGGTGTAATACATTTTCTGTCCAAGACATACTAATGCAAGTCCCTGCTGTGGTGCATAACATAAAAGAGAGTCTGATGATGGGTTTAAGAGCCTGACATGAGTCTCTAAGGGTTCAAACATCATAAAAATGCTTAAGCAGATGGTGCTGTGGTCCTGGCCCAGAGACAAGGACTGTATTCTCTCATTCATTTTCAGTTTTTATTTTATTTCCCCCAAGAATTTAGCAGATTTTATTATATCCAACAAAAGCAGGAGAAAATTATTGGGTGAAAAAGGAATAATTTTTCCACTGTTTTTCTGCCATTTGATAGGTTATAATAATCACTGAAAAATTCTCAGGGAAAATAAAATAAAAAGTAAAAATAAAGGTACCTAAGAATAGGGAAAAAATACAAATTCTTCCCTTTCCCTCTGTGACCGTCCCACTGAACCTCTACAGCAACAATCCTTCATTTTTCTTTTCCTTTGATTAGCAGACTCGTACTTTGAACATACTTTGTAATTTCCTCCTTCAGTTATATTGTAAACCGGCATGATGTAACCTCAAATGTCAATATATAAAAGCTAATAAATTAAATAAAATAAATAAATAAATGCCCTGGGATTAAGTAATGACATTTCATTCAAATGGTATCTTCAAAAATCAGAAACATTTTTTCTCTTCAAAGGGGTTACCAGCAGACAAGTACAATAATAAAAAACACCACCAAGGAAAGCCATCGGGGCTCCCCTCGGGCTCGGCGCGCGCAAGGTACACATGTGTGCACCCCCTTGCGTGTGCCGAGCCCGGATTTTATAACATGCGCGCAGCAACGTGTGCATGTTATAAAATCGGGCGTAGATTTGTTCGCGCCGGGTTGCATACGCCCGCGCATAAGATTTAAAATCTGGCCCTTAGCCTTTAGAATCTCCTGATTGCACCTTCTTATGTCATTTATACCCACAGGAACCATGACAGCCAGGACCTCCCCATCACTCTGTAAAATCTTATCTAGGTTGCACAGATATGCTATCTTTGCACCAGGAAGGGGAAGTAACCAAGCAATCCTCATGCTCACCAGCCACCAGGCTATCTACTAACCTAATGATCAAATCACCCACTACAATGGCCATCCTAACCCTTCCCTCCTGGTCAGGGACCCCTGGAGATACATCATCAGTGCAAGAGGATAAAGCATCACCTAGAGGGCAGGTCCTAGCTTCAAACACACCAGGCTGATGGTCTCCTACCATGTGACTTGCTTTTTCAAAGGAGCACAAGAGCTGCTTGGCTGGAGTTAGGACTGCTTTACTATGTCCCTGAAGGTCTCTTCTATATACCTCTGTCTGCCTTAGATCCTTTAGGTCTGCCGCTCTGGTCTCCACAGATTAGACTCGTTCTTTGAGAGCCAGGAGCTTTTTGCACTGGGTGCACACATACAACCTCTCAAATTCCTGCTGTTCAGCCTCCCTCGCAATCTCTGCTCATGCTTTAAATAGCAATTCTTTTATTCATCCCTCCAGGATAGCTATGCACCTCAGCCTCTTTTGCGGTCTGAAACTGAATGTTTCAAGCCCTATGAGATTTTTGTCCCTGAGGTGACTGAATATATTGCATTCATTTGGAATAATTTGTGTTTTCCATAGAGGTACAAATTTAAAACTTCATCCTTCCCACAATACTCAAATATATATTTTTTTAAATGATTCAAATTCCAAAGAAAATAATTTTCTAGAATGAAGTAACTAATACAGCCCACTAAAATATAAACACTGAGGGATCAATATTAAAAGAGGTGATCATGCTAAAATGCCCATATACACGCATATGTGGGCTATGCGTGAGCAACACAGATTTTAAAAGCCTCTAATTACATTCATAAATGAGTGTACAGAATGAAAAACAGGTGTCGGGAAAACGAATGGGACATGGGCAGGGCATGAGTGCTCCAGGACGGGGTCAACAGTTACATGTGTAACTCAGTATTTTAAAACCAGAGGTTGCAGCGTGTGTCGGCTTGTTAGCCACATATATTTACTGCTGCCCCTGATGAAGAATGAGTCTGCAGAAATCACATTTTAGGGCTTACTTGATAGGGTAAAGGGGCCTGGTCAACTGGGAGGCATGCAGGATGAAGAACCAGAGGGGTCTGGATGACCTCAAGATTGACTGGGCAAACTGGTGGACTAATTAGAAATACTGGGAATGACCTTCATGTGAGCATCTTTACAAATCTGCTTACATATGCACGTTAAAGCCAGCAAAGTCCCATGGAAGATATACGAAGTACATTAGCTCAAGTAACCGATTAGAATTAGGAGCATACTTATGTATGATATACAGGCGTATTTTAAATCATATGACGGTAACTTTCAAAGTGGCGTATGGGCGCACATGTGCGTCAGGGACACAGCTATTTTATAACATACACGCGTATATGCGCTTATGTTATAAAATATCCTGGCTGCGTATATATGTGCATTCGATTTTAAGAGGGCGTGCACCTGTGCATGCAAATGCTACTTTACCGTGTAAGTGGGGGGATTTTGAAAGGCACACGTGCCGATGCCATTGCCCATTTTACCAATTTGTTCCCATTTAGCCCAGTGAAGGGATAGGACTTCCAGACCCCCATATTTTAATATCCTTTCTTCCTCCCTGTTAGCCCCGATCTTTGAAACCCTGCTGATTTGCCTAGATATTTTTGTTTTCTAACTTACACGTCCTCCATAGCAGAAGTAAACTTACGCGGCAGGGGACCCCGGTGCGCGCCAGTGCGCAGAAGTATTTACGAGCAAATCTTGGGTTAAAATCTCAGAACACCCACGCCCTACCCAGACCATGCCCACACCCTGCCCCTTTTTGAAAACTTTTCATTTGTGCGTGCAAGCGGCATTTACGCATGTCAGGCTTTTAAACTTCACCTTCAAGCGCCCAAGTTTGTGCGTTATTTAAAAAAATGCCAGTCTATCTCCACGTGGGCACACAAGCGCTCTTTTTAAAATTAGCCTTTGAGGCTTTGCACACCCCTAATGCCATTGCTGCCTAACACAACCATGGACTTTGTCTCCTCTAGTAGATTTCAAACTCAAGAAAGGGGAAGCAAAACCAAGAAAACCAATTGCTATGTCAGTTTCTATATAAACACTTTTTTGACTTTAGCATCTCTGAAAAAAAAAAAAGATATTCATTTGGCATGTCTTACAGCTAATCTCATGGAGACCATTTACTGGGATGTAAAAAGTGTTTTCATGATTGATTACCGGTCACCTCTAACCCTTATTACAGGAAAGTACTGCTCCGAGGTGACCTGATGCATAACTTCCAAGAAGCAGGGAATAAGAATAGATCATGAATACTGAGTAGCACTGTTGAGTTAGCAGTTCTCTGGATGTGGGATTTACATATTTCACTCATAGTTGTTACTTGTAACCCTTAAAGAAACTGACCAGGTATTTTATTTTTATGATGATTATTTATTACTGCTATTATAAACTATTAGGAATAAATGCATTTGTTTCCCATTGGCTATATAAACACCAGCTTCATCTCTACGTAGGTCATACTTAATTCTACCTTTTGATATTTTACAGTGATCTCCTCCTTTTTCCACTCTGCTCTTGCCTTGAACATGACAACTTCGGGGTCTGCTTCAATTTCATACAGCTAAGTTTCTTCACTGCACTGCGGAAGTTGACTTATTAGGTAAGAGGATCCACATCAAAGCATCACCATGTCTTTATGCTCTATCTCTTTGATTCTGATCTTGCATTTATTTTTTTTGGTCATAACCTTGGTATCTTTCCTGAACAGGGTCTTTTTTTTTTTAATCTATTAGTTTTTCACATGTAAGGAAAACTGACCTACTGCTTCACTTGTAATTTTGCCCAGCTCCACTACCTTCCTGACCATTTTCTGCAGAAATAATTATCTCCCTCAATGCTTTAAGTCTTCATTCTATGGCATCCCTTTCAGATAGTGTCATCTGTGCTCCCCCAATGGCCGACTGATGCTTCTGTGAACTGACACATAACTGAAGCTGATCTACCACAGGCTTGAAAAACCTCTGCCAGTGATTGATATGTCCTGCAGTTCTAGTTTGTCCATCTTTGCTCTAGCCACTGCAGTAGAAAAGGAAAATATAATCAACACAAAAAATAAAATAAAAAAATTAATATACTTCTTTCTGTAAAAAAAAATCTCCTGCCACATTCATGTAAACAATTGCTCTCTAAGGGGTGGATTTTCAAAGGGTTATGCGTGTATATTATGCGCATAACCCCGAAAACCCGTTCCTCTGCGCGCCGAGCCTATTTTGCATAGGCTTGGTGATGCGCGCAAGCCTCGGGACACGCGTATGTCCCGGGGCTTTGAAAAAGGGGCGGTCTGGAGTGGGGCAGAGGCGGGGCCAGAGCCTCCAGGCAAGGCAGCCATTTGCCGCTGTGCCCCGGCGCGCGCATGTTGGACAATTATGCACCCCCTTGCGTGCGCTGACCCTGGATTTTATAAGATGTGCGCAGTTGCGCGCGCATGTTAATAAACCAGGCGTACATTCGTGCGCTTCGGGTTGCGCACACAAATATACGCCCGTGCGTACCTTTTAAAATCCAGCCCTAAGTAAGCTGTAAGCTTGCTTGTTGATTTTGTGACCTCACTCATCTTACTACCACTTAAACTAAAACAATCCATGTGTATTGTATCCCCTGTTTAAGGTGGCTACTATATAACCACAAGAGCCATAACAAAAATTGTAGTTTTCTTGGGGCTGGACCACACAGGCTAACTCGCTCAAAAGTCTCTTTCCCCAGGTCCTGAATCCTTTGATGGTGGGTGGGGAAAGAATTTCCTTTCAGGGCCCGAAGTGACTGAGGTGCCTTTGTAACTCTTTCCCTGGGAGAGGTATAACTCTTTTGTTCAGCTGTGACTGTTGTCAGGGCCAATACCACATGGCGACTCTGGCCCAAAAGTCCAAACAGGAAAAAGCCTTCTGCACTTCCACCTAGCTCCACAACTCAAAAGCACTGCCTCCCCTTGCACTGCTGCAAGCTGCTCATCCTTGTTAAGTGGGTACCTGAACCAATGGGAGATAAGTTGGCACAAGGATGTCACTGACAGAAGCAGGATTTGAAGCCGGGACTTTTGTTTCATTCCATTATTCTAACCGCTAGGCCAACTGCACTTTATACTGTATTATTTTTTAGCATGGGTACTGCATATGTGAATTGAATATCAGAAACGTACTTATAATGTCAGTTTCAAGATTATGACAATAAAAAATGTTGTGTGATTGCTCTTGAAATGTTTATAATTCAGAACAGTTTGAATTTTCCGCATTTACATTACAATTATAGTGCTACTTTGCAAAGATTGTGTTTGTGTTTGTAATTTATAGTGCAGCTAAAGTTTAGGATGTGTGAGCAGTGGCTCATAGAACTGGGTTATTGTTTTTTAATTTAGGAGGGTGCTGGAATTTTAAGAAGCCAGGTTCAGTCATAGAAGAGGCCAAGTCAGCCTGAAGATTATTTTTAGATCATTTTTAGATTCAAGTCTATGGTCAAACTGGAGAAAGACTTAAGGCCATAGACACGGCACAGACAAACAACAAACTTCATGGGTGGCACTGGCCATCAGCCATATTGTTGGAGTGGGACACCCAGAAGTAGAAGGCTTGTAAAAGGGAAATAAGGCCTAGGATGAAGCCGTGTCAGTTCTGTGTAGCAATATCAGGAGCAGCATCCAGTTTTAAAATCTAAGAATATAAGAAATTGCCATACTGGGTCAGACCAAGGGTCCATCAAGCCCAGCATCCTGTTTCCAACAGAGGCCAATCCAGGCCATAGGAACCTGGCAAGTACCCAAACACTAAGAAGATCCCATACTACTGATGCCAGTAGTAGCATTGGCTATTCCCTAAGGGGTAGATTTTTAAACATACGCGCACGCGTCCATGTGCTGGCACGCGCATGTTATAAAATCTGGGGCGACAAACACAAGAGGGGGTGGAATACTGAAATTTTCCTATGGCGACACATCACAGCCTTCCCCAATTCTCTCCCAGTCCGCTCCAATTAAGGAGCGGACTGGGAGGGAATTTCCCTACCCCCTACCCTAACCTCCCTTCCCCTTTCCCTCTTCCCCCCGCCCACTATCCCTACTCTAGCTACCTCTGTTTTTATAATTTTACCTTTTGCTCCTCCAAAGAAGCAGTAGCAAGTTGCATGGGCTGGCACCCTGCCGGCGCTCGATCCCTTCAGCGGCAAATGGCCGCTGTACTGGCTGCCTCCAGCCCCGCCCCACCCCACCCCATGGACCAACCCTCCCCGCCCCCCAGACCACGCCTTTGCTGAGGCCCGGCTCTTGTGCGCATAACAGGAGTTACGCATGCGGCTGGGCCACTTCTAAAATGTGCACGGTGTGCACAAGGCCTGGCCGCCCGTGTAACCCCCGTATTAATATGCGCGCAGGAGATTTAAAATTCGCCCGTAAGTCAACTTGATTAATAGCAGGTAATGGACTTCTCCTCCAAGAACTTATCCAAACCTTTTTTAAACCCAGCCACACTAACTGCACTAATCACATCTTCTGGCAGCAAATTTCAGAGCTTCTATGCGATGACCAAGGGCTGCTGGCTCTGCTGCAGTGGATAAATCAGACTATGGTGAGCCATAGGTGTGAGTGACTGTAGGGAATGTGAGGGTCTAAATGTGCCATGGGAAATGACAGTAGTGGTAGTGGGAGGGGGGGGGGTGTCATATTGTGGTGCAATGAACCACGTGTGGGCAGTAAAGTGGAATTGTTAATGGCACCCGTTGACATCAATAGCCCCATTGACAGCACCATTATGCCAGCCCTGTTTGCAGTCTCAGAGGACAACAGAATTAAATTTTGTAACAATTTGGCCCCTGAAAATATTACAAAGTAGAGTGGGAGCTAATTAGTAGCTTTATTTGAGCGCTATGCAATGTTACTATTGTGGGGTCTTAACTTGTCACACATTTAAATAGAATCTGCCATTGTAATCAGCTCCACAGGCATATATTAAAGTGAATGGACGTGCCATATTTCCCAAAATAAGTGCTCAGTTCACAGAGAAGTTAGTCATTTAATTAATATAAACACTCTTCTTAAGGTGATGAGACTTAGATGGTTCTCAGAAAGTACTTCTTTATTTTAGGAATTTCTTTTAGTGTAAATAAATTAACAGAGTTGATAGATTTCTGTATGTTCTAATGAGGGAGTCAAAAAGTGACAGTAAAACCAGACTCAGACATTCTTCCTTTTGACTAAGATAGGGATTTGCTCTCACTGCAAATGAAATAGGAAATTTCAACAAAATCTCTTATTCTGCTTCCTTTGAGGTAGATTTTAAAGGCGTTGCTCGGGGAAAAATGACCACATATGCGTGTATGTGGGCCGACGTGAGCAATGTGGATTTTATAAAGCCAGGAAGTACGTGCGTATAAACCGATAAGAGTGTCAAAGATAAGAGGGTGGAAAGGGGGCAGGGCATGGGTGGGGATTGGGCCTTCCAGGGCAGGGCCAACAGTTAGACACACGTAACTACTTATTTTAAAACCAGAGACCGTGACGCGCACTGGCTTGTTAGCTGCGTAACTTTACTGCAGCTCCAGATGAGGAGCAAGTCTGTAGATCTCGACTTTTAGGGCTGACCGGGCAGGGTGAGGTGTCTGGGTCAACTGGGGTGTGTGTGCAGGATGAAGAACCAGAGGCGTCTTGAAGACTTCAATATTAACTGGGCAAACTGGTGGACTAACTGGAAAACTGAGTTGCCCCTCATGCGAGCACGTTTTCAAATCCACCTACAGACGCGCATAAAAGCCAGCAAAGCCCTAGGAAAGACGTCCGCTAGCTGTGCTCGAGTTAACCTCTTAAAATTAGGAGCATCCTTACGCGCGGTTGGTGCATTTTAAAACATGTGCACGCAAGTGAGAACATAATTTAAAATCCCAGCATATCTTTGCTGAATGTCGGTACATGCGTGTATGGGCACAGGCGTGCATTTGCTTTAAAATTAGCCTGCCTCATTATTAAACGCAATAAAAGAAACATGAATGGGATTTCATTTGTTTACATTTTCTTTTCGAATCTTTCCAGCTCCAAAACAAACAAAAGCCCCTCCAGCCTGGACCCTTTCCCAATCCCCCACTCCCTCACTCTCCTATCCCATGGATTTCTACTCCCCACCTCTTCTGCCATCCATGCTTTGAAAAGGGGGCAGGAGCAATCCCCCAATTGCTCCTGCCCTGCCATTGCCATATTCCAAAATGTTGCCAATGGACCTTTGGCCAGAGTGTTGGGAATAAGACTACTCTCAGGGCTTTTTTCGCTTGTTTGTTTGTTTAAACATTTTTTGTTCAAAAGCAAAAATGAAAAACAGAAACAAAACAAACAAAAAAAACAAACAAACAAACAATAAAGACCTTTCCCCTAACAAAGATGAATATAAAAAACTCACCAACAAAACAAAACTAAATGAAGTGAAAACTTAAAACCTCCATACCCATATACCAGTGTTTCACAATGTTTTGGATGCTAGAGACTGGCTAGCTACCGTCCTTAAATTATGTGGAGCGGTTGCAGGGGGAGAGGGGAGAGTAGGGATCCCCCAGAAAATGAAAGAGTGGTAGTGATAGGGGAATACTCTCTCCCCCACCCCATCCTTAACCTCATTATTCAGCCCTGAAGCTGGTCTGTCTCATTTTAAAAAGGTAAGTGGTCACTCTCTCCGGAAAAAAGGGACCTAATCCTAAGGGCTACAACCTACAAATACCGGGACTCGGCTGAGCCTGTATCTATGCAACACTAAACAATCGCTGAAGGATTGTCTCTTCTCGCTGCGAGGGGGGGTGGGGGGCATGGGGGTTACAGTTACTGTTGGGGTCAATGTTGTTGTTGTTCTTATTCTGTTACGGTCCTGAGATGATGAGTGGGATTTGGATCGTTGAGCCAGCATCTGGTTGGCCAGGCCTGTATTGATACCTTTAAAAATTTTAATAATGAAACAAGAAAAAAAAAAAAAGGTAATTAGCCAGTTTAAAAAAATTATTTTCTAAAAATATAGGGGTAGATTTTCAACCTAACCCTGCGTCCCCCTGCGCGTGCCGAGCCTACCTTGCATAGGATCGGCAGCGCGTGCAAGCCCCGGGACACGCGCAAGTCCCTGGGCTTAAAAAAATGGGTGTTCAGGGGTGGGGCCGTGGGCGGGGTGCCAGCCCAGGGGCGGGACCAAGGCCTCCGGAACAGCCACCGGGCCAGGGGATTGAGAGCCAGCACACGCTAGTTACGCCTGCCCAGAGGCAGGCGTAACTTCTTCAACAAAGGTCAGGGTTTTTTTTTAGTTAGGGCTGGGGGGCGGGTTAGATAGGGGAAGGTGCAGGGAGGGCAGAAGGAAAGTTCCCTCCGAGGCCGCTCCGATTTCGGAGGAAGGCTGCTCGGCTCCTCGCACGCAAGTTGCACAATTGTGCACCCCCTTGCGCGCGGATGTTAGAAAATCGGGCGTAGATTTGTTCGTGCTGGGTTGCACGAACAAATCTACGCCCGCACGCATGTTAGAAAATCGGGCCCATATGCTCTTATTTATTAAAAAAAAATGAAAAAAGCCCTCTCCTCTCTTTCTCTGCCCTTCCATCTCCCAGTCAGCCAATAGTTGATTACTGTAAAAAAAAAAAAAAAAACTTCTCTCTCTTTCTTTCCTCCCTGCACAGTTGTGCACCGCCTTGCGTGCACTGATCCCGTATTTTATAACTTGTGCACGTCTGCATGCGCAAGTTATAAAATCGATGTACATGTGCGCATGCCGGGTAGCGCAGACATATATACGCTGCTCGCGCATGTTATAAAATCTACCCCTCTTTTTCTCTTCCTATCTTTTTTTCCTTTGCAATGCTGTCCAAAAGAAAGGGCAAGATGAGGGTTTTTCCTCCTGATCCTATGCACATTGTGGGTCAGCAGCAGATCTCCACCTACCAGACCTCTGGAATCACTTTTCAAGGGGAAGTGCTCTCAGTTGTGATCCATGTTGATGGAGCACCTGAATCACTAGAGGGCAAGACTTCTTTCAGCAGCCTGGATCAGTGTCCATCATTGGCTGAAAAGTGTAGTTCACGCTGAGGGTTATTCGTGTCACATTCTGATGACATCCTCAGTGTGATTGCAGTGCAGGGGACCTGCAAAGGCTTGGTACTAGTACTTCAAGGATGCTCATCTCCAGTGGAAGTTGAAGGGACTGTGACTCCGATTCATAGCCATCATCTCCTTTGCTAGTTGTTGGAGACACTGTGGATTTGTTGTTGGAGACACTGTGGATTTATCAGGGTCTATTCCTTTCTCTCCATCATACACTGAGGAACTTGTTTCCACCGATGAGTCACTCTCAGTGCTGACTAAATTGGCGGTGGTAACACTAGACTCCCTGGTGAGTTTTGGGACTGATATTGAAATCTGTACTTCTAAAATAGATTCTCTGAGTGAAGAGGCATGAGGAGTCATTATTAGAAGCTCATAACAAGATTCATAGTTTGGAGACTGACGTTAAGAATATTCACAGTTTTAATGCTTCTGTGGTGAAGCACAGGACTGCCCTTTCGAGATGGATTGAGTTATTAGAACATCAATATCGACATTTAAATTGCATTCAGTTAACTTTCCTAAAATAAACACCATATATTACTTTGAAGAAATATTTCTCGGAAGTGTTACATATTACATCTGAACAAGTTCCTTCTGTCAATAAGGTATATTTTTTGCCTTTGTTGGCTCATTCTAGTTCTTTACAAGCTCAATCCATCTAGGCCTCAGCAGATATGTTTAATTTGACAAATTTATTGGAAAATTCAGGATTAGAGGCTATAAAATGCACAACTTTGTTTCCTTTGCAATGGAGCAAGATCTCAATAGAGTAATGAGATTATATTTTAGGAATTAAAACTCTGTTTTATGGTCAAACTGAAAGTATAATTCCAGATATAGCTAAAATAACTCAAGAAAGAAGGAGGGGGTTTCTTGTTCTGGAAGTTTCTTTAAGTTGCGCTATCCATGTAAATGCATAATTAAATATAAGAATGCTAGCTATGCTTTCTTTCTACCTGAGCAACTGAAATCTTTCTTAGATTCTAAAAAGCCAATGAGAGATCTTTTAGCTCCCAGTTAGGTCAAATGCTGACTTTAACGTATTTAGTGGTTCTTTCCATGCTATGCTTTTTTCCCTAAATTGCTTGTGTAATATCTCCTTAAAAAATTACTAATTTTTTTTTATTGTTGTTTTGAGAAAAATAGGGATCAATATATGTATTTATATTTTGTATCAATTTTATAGTTTCTTTAGTTTTTTGTGATCCCAAAATATTGTACAAGGTTGAATTTTTTACTTTGTCTAATTGTAAAATTGAATACATATAAATGTACTAAGGGGTTGATTTTAAAAGATGCATGGGTTCCCGGCGCGAGCACTTGGACACACTGATAAGAACATAAGAAATTGCCATGCTGAGTCAGACCAAGGGTCCATCAAACCCAGCATCCTGTTTTCAACAGAGGCCAAATCAGGCCACAAGAACCTGGCAGTTACCCCAAAACTAAGAAGATCCCATGCTACTGATGCAATTAATAGCAGTGGCTATTCCCTAACTAAACTTGATTAATAGCTGTTAATGGACTTCTCCTCCAAGAACTTATCCAACCATTTTTTGAACCCAGCTACACTAATTGCACTAACCACCATCCTCTGGCAACAAATTCCAGACCTTTATTGTGCGTTGGGTTGAAAAAGAATTTTCCCTGATTAGTCATGGGATGCCCCCTAGTCCTTCTATTATCCGAAAGTATAAATAACCGATTCATATCTACTCATTCAAGACCTCTCATGATCTTAAAGACCTCTATCATATTCCCCCTCAGCCGTCTCTTCTCCAAGCTGAACAGCCCTAACCTCTTCAGCCTTTCCTCATAGGGGAGCTTTTCCATCCCCTTTATCATTTTGGTTGCCCTTCTCTGTACCTTCTCCATGCAACTATACCTTTTTTGAGATGCGGCAACCAGAATTGTACACAGTATTCCAGGTGCGGTCTCACCATGGAGCGATATTGAGGCATTATGACATTTTCCGTTTTATTAACCATTCCTTTCCTAATAATTCTTAACATTCTATTTGCTTTTTTGACTGCTGCAGCACACTGAGCCGACAATTTTATCCACTATGTTGCCTAGATCTTTTTCCTGGGTGGTAGCTCCTAATACAGCATGGGTTATTTTGCCCTATATGCAACACCTTGCACTTCTCCAAATTAAATTTTATCTGCCATTTGGATGCCCAAATCTTCCAGACTTGCAAGGTCCTCCTGTAATGTATCACAATCCGCTTGTGATTTAACTACTCTGAATAAGTTTGTATCATCCGCAAATTTGATAACCTCACTCTTCGTATTCCTTTCCAGATCATAGAAACATAGAAACATAGAAATGATGGCAGAAGAAGACCAAACGGCCCATCCAGTCTGCCCAGCAAGCTATGCACCCTTTTTTTTTTCCTCTTACTTGTTACGCTTGGCTCTTAGTACCTTTTAGTTCTATTTTACCTTCCACCCCACCATTAATGTAGAGAGCAGGGTTGGAACTGCATTTAATTGAATATGTAGCTTAGTTAGGGGTAGTAACTGCCTCAATAAGCAAGCTACACCCATGCTTTTGTTTACTCGACTATGTAATTCAATCTTTGTTGGTTGTTGTCTATATATAGATCCTCTTTTCTACATTTCCCCTGCCGTTGAAGCAGGGAGCTATGCTGGCTATGCTTTGAAAGTGAAGTAACAGACTTTCTCCCCTGCCATTGAAGCAGAGAACTATGCTGGCTATGTGTTGAAAGTGAAGTAACAGACTTTCTCCCCTGCCGTTGAAGCAAAGAGCTATGCTGGATATGTGTTGAAGTGAAGTATCAGACTTTCTCCCCTGCCGTTGAAGCAGAGAGCTATGCTGGATGGGTCTGATTTTAAAAAGCATTTACATGCGTAAAACTGGGTTTTACACGTGTAAATGCACTTTAGAATAAGTGGGCTTTTGAAAATTGCTACAATATATGTCATTGAATCGTCCATAGGATTTATTCGCATAAGTGCACTTTACGTGAGTAAATGGCTTTTGAAAATTGCTACAATAGTAGTTACATTTATGCACGTAACTCCTTTGAAAATTACCCCCGATATGCATTCAAAGTGAAGTATCAGACTTTCTCCCCTGCCATTGAAGCAGAGAGCTATGCTAGATATGCATTGAAAGTAAAGTATCAGGCTTATTTGGTTTGGGGTAGTAACCGCCGTAACAAGCAAGCTACACCCTGCTTTTTTGTGAATGCAAATCCTTTTTTTTTTCCCACATTTCCACTTACCGTTGAAGCTTAGAGCAATGTTGGAGTCGCATTAACCATGTGTATGTATATTGAATAAGGGTATTATCTCCAGGTAGTAGCCTTCATTCCCGTGAGCCACCCCCTCTTCATTTACGTCCTCTAGATTTGATGGATCCACAGTGTTTATCCCATGCCCCTTTGAAGTCCTTCACCGTTCTGGTCTTCACCACTTCCTCCGGAAGGGCATTCCAGGCATCCACCACCCTCTCCGTGAAGAAATACTTCCTGACATTGGTTCTGAGTCTTCCTCCCTGGAGCTTCAGCTCGTGACCCCTGGTTCTGCTGGTTTTTTTGTGATGGAAAAGGTTTGTCATTGTCTTTGGATCATTAAAACTTTCAAGTATCTGAAAGTTTGAATCATATCACCCCTGCTCCTCCTTTCTTCCAGGGTGTACATATTTAGATTCTTCAATCTCTCCTCATAAGTCATTCGATGAAGACCCTCCACCTTTCTGGTCACCCTTCTCTGTACTGCCTCCATCTTGTCTCTGTCTCTTTGTAGATACGGTCTCCAGAACTGAACACAGTACTCCAGGTGAGGCCTCACCAAGGACCTGAACAAGGGGATAATCAATTCCCTTTTCTTACTCGATATTCCTCTTTCTATGCAGCCCAGCATTCTTCTGGCTTTTGTTATCACCTTGTCACATTGTTTCGCCGACTTCAGATCATTAGACACTATCACCCCAAGGTCTCTCTCCTGCTCCGTGCACATCAGCCCTCTCCCCCCCCCCCCGAATACAGTTCATTCGGATTTCCACTGCCCATGTGCATGACTTTGCACTTCTTGGCATTGAATCTCAGCTGCCATATCTTCAACCACTCTTCCAGCTTCCTTAAATCCCATCTCTTTCTCTCCACTCCTTCCGGCGTATCCACTCTGTTGCAGATCTTAGTGTCATCCACAAATAGACAAACCTTACCTTCTATCCTGTCCGCAATGTTGCTCACAAAGATATTGAACAGGACCGGTCCCAACACTAATCCTTGTGGTACACCGCTTAAAACCACTCTCTATTCAGAGAGAGTTCCATTTACCATCACACATTGTCTTCTGTCCGTCAACCAGTTTGCAATCCAGGCCACCACCTCGGCACTCACTCCTAAGCTTCTCATTTTATTCACCAGTCTCCTGTGCGGAACCGTATCAAAAGCTTTGCTGAAATCCAAGTAGATGACATCGAGCACTCTTCCTTGATCCAATTCCTTGGTTACCCAGTCAAAAAAGTCAATCAGATTTGTCTGACAGGATCTTCCCCTGGTGAATCCATGCTGTCTCTGGTCCAGCAATTCTCTGGGCTGTAGATAGTTCAATATTCTCTCTTTCAACAGTGTCTCCATTACTTTTCCTACCACCAAAGTGAGGCTAACCGGTCTGTAGTTACCACTACAGACCGGTTAGCCTGTAGTTCCACTTTCAGATTCTTCAGCTCTTCCCATACATTTTCTACTGTAAATTGATTTTCATCTACTCCACTCCCCTCCAGTTTCTTGTTAAGTAGAGATGGTCCTTGTCCAGGGTCTTCTTTAGTGAACACAGAACTGAAGTATTCATTTAATATTTCTGCCATTTCTTCATCACTCTCCACACATTGATCCTTTCTACCTTTCAATTTCACTATACCACTTTGAACTTTTCTCTTTTCGCTGATGTATCTGAAAAATGTTTTGTCACTATTCTTTATCTCCTTGGCAATCCTCTCTTCCGCTTGACTTTTTGCCATCTTGATTAATTTATTCATCTCCCTCAGTTCAATCAAATATTCTTCTTTGTACTTCTCCCTTTGGGATCTTTTATATTTCTTGAACGCTGTTCATTTGGCCTTTATTTTGTCAGCCCCCTCCTTTGAGAACCAGATAGGTTTCATTTTTCTTTGCGCGCATGTTGTAAAATATGATATCCATGCACATGTGCAGCATTCGCACATGTGGGGGGGGGGAATTTTCAATTATGCATGGTGACACGATCATTCTTTTTCCCAGAGCCCTCCTAGTCTGCCACAATTAAGGAGCGGACTGGGAGGGAACTTCCCTAACCCTAACTCTAACCTTCCTCCCTCTTCTCTTCTCTTCTCTTCTCCTCTCCTCTCCTCCCCAACCCCTAAACCTACCCTACCTATCCCCGATTTTTTTTTGTTTTTATACTTACTGCTCCTCTGGAGCAGAAGTAAACTCCGCGTGCCTACCGGCTGCTGGTATGTGCTTCCCCAGGAAGCGTCTAATAGTACTGTACCAGCCCGCCCCCACATCCCTCCTTCCCTGCCCAGATATCTCCCCTGGCCCATCCCTTTCTTCAGGCCTGGCACTTCTGCACATATCAGGGGTTACGCGCATGGCCAGGCCCTTTTGAAAATGCGCATGGCGCATGCAGGGGCCGGCAACACGCATAACCCCCAAATTTTATGTGGTCAGGGGTTTTAAGGATAACTGGTGTGATATGCTGTCTAATGCTAGCTCCTATCAATACATGTGCAGCAGCATTCTGAGCAATTTGCAAAAGTCATAGAGTTGAACGGGGTACGCCAAGATATAGGTAATTATAGTCAATGCCAGTAAATAATAGAGCTTGTATTACCATACGAAACTGCTCATTTCTAAGCAGTGGTTTTAACAGATAAAATAAGCAGAGTATGAAAATGCTTTTTCTTTTCATAACAGCATAGATAAGTTGCAACAAAAGACCGGAGTCAATAACTCCAAGGCTCTTCACCTGAAATAACACGGGGATCTGAAAATCCTCAAATACAAAATCAGATGGTCGATCTTGAGATGGTATACTTTCAAGAATCATGATTTCAGTCTTATTGATGTTTAAAACAAGTCTATTATGATGTAACCATGTTTTAACTGTTAAACATAATGATACAACGATGAGGTTACTGACACACAAAACTGAATATCATCTGCATAAAGATGATAGGTAGCCCCAAGGACAGCTAATAATTTGGAAATAGGGCTAAACAGATATTAAAAAGTGTTGCCAAGAGAGCTGATCCTTGCGGAGCCCCTGTCTCCATAGCATGCCAGAATGAAGTTTAGTTTAGTTTATATAATTTTCTATACCAGTTTACATCTATAAACTTAAAATATAAAAATATTATTTTAAAACATGTTTACATCAAATCTGTGGCTGCTGATTTGATAGAAATGATTTGAACAAGTCAAGGACTTTACCAGCAGTCCCACACTTCTTTAGGCATTGAATTAAATGATAGGGATGTGCAGAGGGACGCCATACGTTGCATTCGTGATTCGGATTCGTCGGGAAGCAGATATGTTGCATTCAGCCGTATGGTGCCCCAGTGCGTCAATACGGCGATTTCTATTCGTGTCCCAGCTAAAATTAAAATTAACTACAACCCCCCACCCTCCTGACCCCCCCAAGTCTTACCAAAACTCCCTGGTGGTCCAGCGGAGAGTCCGGGAACCATCCCCTGCACTCTCACACCCTCGGTGCGGTTTCATCATGGCGCCAATAGCCTTTGTCACAGGGGCTACCGGTGCCATTGGTCAGCCCCTGTCACATGGTCATTGGCGCCATCTTGTGCTCCTACCATGTGACAGGGCCTGACCAATGGCACCGGTAGCCCCTGTGACATAGTATGGGCAAAGGCTATCAGCGCCATTTTGAGTACTGGCATCGGCTGGCCGGAATGCAGGAGGTAGGTCCGGGACCCCCGTTGGACCCCCTGGACTTTTGGCCAGCTTGGGGGGGCCTCCTGACCCCCACAAGACTTGCCAAAAGTCCAGCGGGGGTCCGGGAGTGACCTCCTGCATGCCAGCAGTCCGATGCCAGTACTCAAAATGGCACCGATCACCTTTGCCCTCACTATGTCACAGGTACTGACGGTTGGCCCCCGTGACATTGTGAGGGCAAAGGCGATCTGCTGCCTTTGCCAATACTATGTAACAGGGGCTACCGGTGCCATTGGTCAGCCCCTGTCACATGGTAGGAGCACAAGATGGCGCCGATGGCCATGTGACAGGGGCTGACCAATGTCACCGGTAGCCCCTATGACAAAGGCTATCAGCGCCATGATGAAACCGGCTGCGAGGGTGTGAGTGCAGGGGATGACTCCTGGATCCCCCCGCTGGACCACCAGGGAGTTTCGGTAAGTCTTGGGGGGTTCAGGAGGGTGGGGAGTTTGGTTAAATTTTTATTTAGGTGGCCGTATAATTCGGCGAAGATTTGTGTATTCGTGGGGAATCTCGATACGTTTCGCTTCCCCACGAATACTACGAATAGTGAAATATACATTGCGGATCGCCAATACGGTGAAAACGAATGCACATCCCTATTAAATGATATTGTTACATTTGGCTGCTTGCGGGGCTCTTCTGAAAGCCACCACACTTGCGTGCGCTGCTGCTGGACTCCCCAGGCACCATGGTCACCACTTCAATGCTCACACAGTGCTAACATGCTCTCCTGCACCTCACAGCCGACGACACCTCCATCCTGCCAGTGACACTCCTTAGGTGTGTGCGCAGCCAAACTCTCTATATTTAAAGGTCCCATGGCAGGAAAAGGTCACAGCACCCTTGAATGACATCACCTACTCTTTCCTTGCCTCAGCAATGGGTCACCTACCTTCCAATATAGTGTGAGTTGCTGCTTTTCCTGCATTCCTGAGCCCAGTCTGCCTCATCTCTCCAGTCCAGCCTGCCTCGCCTCTTCAGCCTAGTTTTATCCAGCCTTGGCCTTCCTTCCTGCCCTGCTGTGTCAGTTTTTCTCCTTGTTCCCTACCCCTGCCCTCAGACTGACGTCTGTATAGACCCTAGCCTGGACTTTGATCATTCTTGCCTGCCACCTGCCACAGATGTTTGCCTGGACATTGACTCTTCTTGCCTGCTTCCTGCCTCTGACCCTAGTTTGACTCGGGATCTAAGCTCTTTCTGCTTCCTAAGATACTCTCACCTAAGACCTTCTGGCCCCGAAACCCAAGGGCTCAACCCAAGAGGAAAGGGGCTGGTATAGATGAAGCTCCAGACCTATCTTTTCCCTGCATAGCTCTGGCAGCTGTCAGTAAGTACCTACGGGACCTCCCCCCATAGGTTGAGCCAACCTTCTCACAGCAACAAGGGTCCACAAATCTTACATTTATGATTGATGGTATCAAACTCCGCTAAGTCCAGAAGGTCAAGTGCATATTTCAGAAAACGCAGCTCTTCTGTTTCCTAATCCAATCCAATCCCTTCCCTCCTGTCTCCTGCAGGAAACTGAAGGGGATAGACAGTGGCTGCCTTACCGATGGGGCAGCCTTGGCAATTTTCCATAGCACCAAACTTGGGGGAGGGGGGAAGCCCAGTAGCCGGTTGGGGGTGATAAACTAAATGGCCCTTTCTGGCACACTTGTTTTGGTGGTACCATCCCCCATTTCGTCTCTGGTGTACTCACTCCAGTTGCATTGAGCAACCAATCTCTGACTGCATGAAAAATGGGTAATGGTATTGCAAGATGCAAGGGATGTATGCAGGAGCTGGCACTGCTCCATTCTGTTCTGCCACCTTATTAGTTGCTATGCTGCTGCCACCATTACAACTTCCTCAGTGCCCCTGCCAGTACCATTTACTGCTGCCAGACACCATGGCTACTTTACCTCAGAGCCCCTGCTGTCTCCCCCTTATTTGGGATCCTTCATGGTCCCTGAAGCCTAAGCCTGCTGCCTGTCTGCCAGGGAATCCCTCCTCCCCCCTCCCAAAACCACTGCAATCACTAAAGGATGGGGCCAGCCTGCCTGGGAGACTTTTTCCACCACCACCAGAACTGTTGAATCTGGGGCCTGCTGCCTACCTGCCTGAGAGCCTTCACCATTACCATTGAAACCAATGCCCCCTCCCCCACTGCCACTGCATGCTTTTGGAGCCTCCGTAGCCTGAAGGAGAAACTGGGACAAAGTCATAGGTAGGAAATATTATTTATTGTGTGGCAGAAGGTGTTGTGTTGGGACCTCCCACCACTCAGAAAAACACCGTCACCACTGATGATGATACTGTTTTTGTGTGTATGTGGTGGCGGGGAAGGGGCAGAGGTATTGTGTCAGAGCCTCACATTACAAATTGCAGTGCATTGATGAAAGGACATGCATTATGGAAATTTACCCCTTATCCTTGTTTCAAATGGTTGGATGAGAGCAGGGGGTCCCCACCCTTGCGTTTTGCCCAGGGATCCAGAATTACCAAGATTGCTCCTGGAGTGAACAGAGCACAGCAGAGAAAAGCTACTCTGCTCCCTAATCCAGATCCTCCCCCCTATCCACCGCCAAAGGTGCTGCCTGGGCAATGTGCCAGTTATTTGAGCATTTCAGATAGTGAAGTGCAAAACTGTGGGGTTTTTACTGTAAATTTGTAATTACTTGTATATTCTGAGTTCATCCTAAGTCATTTTGAACCTGTAGAAAGAAAAGTAACAGAGAGAAGAAAAGAAACCTTTAAATAATTGCAGTACATCTTAGTAAAATTGTTCTGTATTAATCTTCTGATTTACTAAGGTGTTTCATTGCAACATTGAGGTGAAGTGCTCCTGATTTAATTGTTTTGCGAATTGACTTCAAGGCAACATTCCATATATATCTTTGCATTTAACTGAACAATAAACTTTGTTCCCCTTTTTCTTTTTTTATGATGGTATGCATGAAGAATTTATAAAAAGGAGTGAAAATGGTTACACATTGCTAATCTTCTGCTATTATATCCATGGGATGACCATGATCTGAAATCAGCTTTTAATTGCAGGACACCTAGATATGTAGTTGAAGTAATAAAGTAGGAGAGATAATGACAGTATAAGATTCAGTGTTTCACAATCAGGTTATATAAAACTACTGTGGTTGTCACAGTTTGGAAAATCTGTGTGACATATAGTGCAATGGTAACTATAATACTAGAACTAATGGATAGCTATATTTTCACATATGTCCAAGTTGATGCTGGTAGACTTATCTAAACATAAGCTAAGCTTTTATACATTTTCAGCAGTGAAACAACTGCTCCTAATCTGTGTCAACTGTGATTTTAGGTTAACTAATGTAATCTGGATATAAAAATTGATGGCCTACAAAATAAGGTATAATATCATTCAGTTCAAAGGGAAAAGGAGACAAAGTGAAAGGAACAGGCGGTAAAAAATAGTGTAGGAAACTTTGTTCCAAGGCAAAATGTAAGGAGAATTTTAAATAGTGACTGTAAACTTACAGGATTGAGCATGCACCCTAAATTCTACGCTGTAAATCTATAGCAAATCGAGCTGGGCAGCACTTTGCCTAGTGTCAAATTCTTCCAGGAAGAAATGATGTGATTCTGGCACAGAATAAGAAGAGGAGCAATGTAAGTCAATCTATACGTGAAGCGTTGGCTTCCCACTGTGCAATAAGCAAGGTACTAAATATTTGGGTCCTCAGTCAGAAAGGGTCCGAGCCAGATTCTATTGCCCCACACCCGTCTGATTTGTAAATATTTTGGGTCATTTTCAAAGCCATTTACTTTTGAAAATTGGCCTGTCTGAAAATCGCCATCCTTAGCCCTGGTAAAGCACATGCCAGCTTCCACAGATTTTTAGCTGGGTTAAAAAGAGGCATTCCTTGGGGAGGAGGAGGAGGAAAGAGGGGTGTTTAGGACAGGTGAGTAAAATAGTTTGTGGACGTGCCGTTATTTGAAAGAAAGTGCCATATTTTACCCTTCCTCTGCAGAAACTCACAAAGCTATTGTCATTTAATTGCGGTGTGGTATGTATATACACACACTACATATATATATATATATATATATATAAACACCAGTTTGCATCATGGACCCTGATTGGCAGTGCTGCCTCTCTTCTCAGTCTTGTGTGCCTCTACACTTTGGGATGATACACCCTCAAATAAACCTGCATCTCACTTCACTGCTCATGCACAATTTCTAATGCACCCTCTGATTTTGTGTGTATGACCCCAAACTTGACACAGCACACCACTAGACCCTACAGCATATATATATATATATATATAAGTAAGATGCAGGTTTATTTGAGGGTGTGTCATCCCAAAGTGTAGAGGCACACAAGACTGAGAAGAGAGGCAGCACTGCCAATTAGAGATGTGAATCGTGTCCTCGATCGTCTTAATGATCGATTTCGGCTGGGAGGGGGAGGGAATCGTATTGTTGCCGTTTGGGTGTGTAAAGTATCGTGAAAATCGTTAAAATCGTGAGCCAGCACACTAAAACCCCCTAAAACCCACCCCCGACCCTTTAAATTAAATCCCCCACCCTCCCGAACCCCCCCAAATGCCTTAAATTACCTGGGGGTCCAGCGGCACACTAAAACACGGCACACTAAAACACGGCACACTAAAACCCACCCCGACCCTTTAAATTAAATCCCCCACCCAAATGCCTTAAATTACCTGGGGGTCCGTAGCCTTAAATTACCTCCGTAGCGGCGGTCCGTAGCTAAATCGGGGGAAGGGAGAGAGCAGGAAAAGAGGCACACTAAATCGTGTAGTCTTCAGCCGGTGCCATTTTGCAAAATGGCCGCCGCAAAATGGCGGCGGCCATAGACCAAAACGATTCGACGCAGGAGGTCGTTCTGGACCTCCGCTGGACTTTTGGCAAGTCTTGTGGGGGTCAGGAGGCCCCCCAAGCTGGCCAAAAGTTCCTGGGGGTCCAGCGGGGATCCGGGAGCGATTTCCTGCCGCGAATCGTTTTCCGAACGGAAAATGGCGCCGGCAGGAGATCGACTGCAGGAGGTCGTTCAGCGGGGGTCTGGAACCCTTGCTGAACGACCTCCTGCAATCGATCTCCTGCCGGCGCCATTTTCCGTACGGAAAACGATTTGCGGCAGGAAATCGCTCCCGGATCCCCGCTGGACCCCCAGGAACTTTTGGCCAGCTTGGGGGGGCATCCTGACCCCCACAAGACTTGCCAAAAGTCCAGCAGGGGTCCGGAACGACCTCCTGCGTCGAATCGTTTTGGTCTATGGCCGCCGCCATTTTGCAAAATGGCGCCGGCTGAAGACTACACGATTTAGTGTGCCGCTTTTCCTGCTCTCCCCCTTCCCCCGATTTAGCTACGGACCACCGCTACGGAGGTAATTTAAGGCTACGGACCCCCAGGTAATTTAAGGCATTTGGGGGGGGGTTCGGGAGGGTGGGGGATTTAATTTAAAGGGTCGGGGTGGGTTTTAGTGTGCCGTGTTTTAGTGTGCCGCTGGACCCCCAGGTAATTTAAGGCATTTGGGGGGGGGGGTTCGGGAGGGTGGGGGATTTAATTTAAAGGGTCGGGGTGGGTTTTAGGGGGTTTTAGTGTGCCGGTTTTCCTGCCCTCCCCCTTCCCCCGATTTACGATTTTTTGACGATAAATCGGGGGAATTGGTATTGTATCGTGGCCCTAACGATTTTTGACGATTTAAAATATATCGGACGGTATTTTAAATCGTCAAAAAACGATTCACATCCCTACTGCCAATCAGGGTCCATGATGTAAACAGAACTTACTGGTGGGTCGTGAAATAGGGTAGTGTGAACATAGAAGTTAAGAGACATTGAAGCAGTAGGGATGATAGAGGTATGTAAAGTTTGTGGAGTCTGAGGGAGAAGCCATTGACACAGGCATTCCCTCTTCTGACAACTTGGAAATGTTTGGAATCAGTCTTATAGGTGGAATTCAATCTAAACTCTGAGCCTCTGATTGATCCAAACAATTTTCTGGAGTCCCAGCTATATTTTCGTATTACTCCTCTTTCCATTTGATAAGCACCAATAAGGGAAATCTAGAAGAGGGAGGGTTCCCCTTGGCCCCAAGTAACTGGGCTTGCATTGCCTGTTTAATATGACTTTGTTCAAATCGAAAAGGGAGCCATGATTACATATTTATGTAAGGAACCCCTGGTTTTCTTACCAGAAGGAATGTACTAACCTGCTGGGGAGGTTCAGAGAGATTTAGTAAACAGTGGGTTGGGTTTTACTCCCCCATGTGGAAGATTGATATAGTGTTGCCTTGGCCTTTCCGGTACCATTGTAGGGTGTGGGATTTTTGGTTAGATTTCCTGGATGCAAGAGCTCTCTGCCTTCTGTCTGTTCATTTTTGTAACAATGAAGAGAGAAGCTAGTGGGGTTTTCCCTTAAAGCCAGCCAGATAAACAAATTTTGAGATATGCCTGTGAAGGCCTTAGTACCCTTTTACAGTGGATTGAGGCAATCCTGTTCAAGATAAGAACAAGGGGTGGGGAAGACTCTGGCAGTATCCTATTATTCCTCCAAGGTATAGACCTGTGGATGACTCAATGCAGAGGAGACTCGACTTTCAGTTGGATTTTCTATCCATAACTATCTCTTCATTTTTTAAGGCAAGGACGTTTTTCCACCCTTCCTGTCTCTTGTTTATTTTTCCCTATTTCTGAAGTAAAAGACTGTTGTTTTTCCATCTGGAACTGACTGCCCTTGGTGCTAGGGAATCAGTTTCCATTGTATTAGGAAGAGCTTGAGGAGTGAAGGGAGGGAAGGATCTGAAGGTTTTTAAGAATGGGGTGTGCTGCTGACTCAAGTGTGCTGCACTTGAGAGAATAGTGCCCACTGGTACTGTCATAAATGTTGCACCCCTATGCTACAGAGTAGGGGTGTGCATTTGTTTCCAACGTATTGATAATCCGCAATGTATAGGGCCATATTTGTTGTATTCGTGGGGAAGCGAAACATCTCATGATTCCCCACGAATACAACAAATCTTCACCGAATTATTCGACCATCTAAAGTAACAAATTTAAACAACCCCCCACCCTCCTGACCGCCCCCCCCCCCAAGACTTACCAAAACTCCCTGGTGGTCCAGCGGGGGTCCTGGAACGATCTCCTGCACTCACGCCATCGGCTGCCGGTATTCAAAATGGCACCGATAGCCTTTGCCATCACTATGTCACAGGGACTAAACAATGGCACCGGTAGCCCCTGTGACATAGTAAGGGCAAAGGCTATCGGCGCCATTTTGAATACCGGCAGCCGATGGCGTGAGTGCAGGAGATGGCTCCCAGACCCCCCGCTGGATCACCAGGGAGTTTTGGTAAGTCTTGGGGGGGGGGGGGGTCAGGAGGGTGGGGGGTTATAGTTCAATTTTAGCCGGGAAACAAATAAGAATGAATGCATGAACGTATCGGGGGCCTCCCTTGCCGAATGCAATGTATCTGCCCCGGACGAATACAAATTATGAATGCAATGTATGCTGTCCCTCTGTACATCCCTACTACAGAGTGTATAGGAGATATTTTCATTATGTGCTGCAGTTAAAGTGAACTTTTGCCCTTCAGGGAAGTCATAGCTGCAAGAGATAGAGGAAGTGAGAATGTTCTAGCAGAGAAAGGTCATGCTTTAGTCAGAGGGTGCTACATGCACTTCTTTGATGGACAGTAGGAGTTCAGCCCCTAAGGACTCAGTGTACAGGAAAGATAAAAACCAATACTCTCCTGGGTTTGGGTCTGCTCCAGAGAGAAGAGACAGACAAAGGAGGTGACGGTGATCCTCTCCTAGGGTTTCAAGGATGGAGTAGCAGGAGATGAGCAGAGATTTTCACACAGTCTCAGGAAGCCTGAAGAAAAAAGGAAAGACCTTCAAAAAGTATTGATAAAGAGAAAATGTATACTTTAATTGGGGTAGGAACTTATCTGGACCAGGAAGCCATACTGTGCCAGAGGGAATTTGCCATGAGGTCAGAGGATCCTGTTTGCAGATCCAGTGAGATACTTTCCTTGAGCTGATCAGGACACAGGACATTTTGGGGTAGATTTTCAAAGGGATACACGCATACTCCCCGAAAACCTACCCCAAACCCCCCCTGCGCACGCCGAGCCTATTTTGCATAGGCTGGCTGCAAGGTTGGAGAGTGGTTAAGGTTGGGTGCATCCTCTTAGAAACTGGCCAGAAGAGAAGCAAGTGACCTAAAGCCCAAAACTGTTTGTCATAAGAGAACATATTTGTGAACGCTGACTATTCAGCAAGGGCTTGTTTAATTTGAGAATGGAGGATAATTTAGAGTTTTAAGCTTTTATTGTTATATTAACCTTTGTTTCATTTAATCAGGTAAACAATCTGATTAGTTTTCATTGATTTTGTGCAGATTACATTTTTAACTAATCTTCTGGTCATTTCAAGGGAAATTTTCAGCCAGTCTAAAATCTACAGGGACATTTTATCGGCAGATTTTACACCGATTTTCAAAGGAAATTATTCTGGTAAAATGACTCACAAGCATGTACACTTGCTAGGGTATGAGAGTGGATTCCCTAGCAGAGTTTTCTAGGGAATCCAGAATAGCCCATTTTTTAGAATTATAAAAGTGTATGCATGTGTACAATTCCAATCCAGATTCTGCCTCTGGAACAATTCTCCAATATGCGGGGAAAAATACATGCTCATGCTTTGTACATGTACATTTTTCCCTGTATATTGAATGGGCAATTTTAGAAGAGGGTATTTACCCACATAAATGCCTTTCAAAGCTACCCTGCTCTCCAAAAATTCCTTGCCAGTAAGTCTTGACTAATTTATTATAATAAAAAGATACCAAATAAGGTCGTTTTCCCTAAAAGAATTTATCTATAAGCTCATGAAGCAAAAATAGATTGTAAACACAAATTGCTTTCAGCTGTGCAATATTAAAATGAGTGTGCTAAGCAAAAGCAGTTTCTTCAGTTTATGGCAATGTTGTTAGTGCTAATAAGATTCTGGGTCAGTATGGAGAATGGGAGAGAAGTCAGAAGTAACAGAAAAGAAAATGCAGCAAGATCATAAACCCTACAATGCTTTATTTTGGCTTCCAATCTATTGTTAAAGCTAATACTAGAGTTTCCCAATAACAATGTTAGACCCCAGTAGACATGACATTTTTCAAAGGTATATTAAGTCTCAAGGTCAATTTTGTCTGTTTAAATTGCTGCAAATCTCTTATTATTTCATAAAAGAGAGCCATGGACATAAAGAGATCACATTTTAATATTTATTTACAATATATGTACTCTGCCAAAGTAATCATTGTCATTCTCTGAGGAAAACAATATCTTATACAAAAAAAACAGATGTTAAATAGCAGTACTAAAGAACAGAAGCACAATATGGAAAAGTTACAAAATACTTTTTTTGAGCTAACTTACAGGGTCATTCATCAAAATGCGTTAGGCCATTATCACAGGTGTTATGTCCCTAATGCCCGCAATTATACAATTATGCATGTGTTATTTATTGCATCGCAAGATGAAAATAAAAATTTTTAAATTTTAGTCAAAGAGGAGGAGTTTGGATGGGGTTTATAAAAAATGAGGGGCAGTTAACACTGCATGTGATAGCATAACACATGTTATCACGGGAAATAACCACTCCTTTTTTCGTAGCATTAAACTGTGTGATATACCTGAAGTGGCATATGGGAGGGGGAGAGAGAGAGAGAGCAAGCCTCTGGGATGGCACACATATTCGTCATCTATTTATACCCTATAGGAGGGTTATCTAGTATCTCAAGGTAATGTTTTGGTGGTGGTCTAGGGGTTTGGGGCCAGTTTTACATGCACAGGCAGATGTACGAACCGCACAGTACACATCAGCAGAGGCATACCTAGAGTACTTGGCACCTGGGGTGGACAATTCTTTGGCACCCCCCTCCCCGCCAATATATAATTTTAAAATTTCCTAAACATCAATAAAATATTTCAAAACAGCAGACACATCAAATAACACCCAATAATTAAAACTAATAAGGATTTTTAAAATGTCAACCTCTCCATATCTGTCATGCTAAGATTGTTGTAGACTGGGGGCACGCATGCACACACACAAACAAACAATATGCTCCCTCTCGCTCATACACACACATACATGCTTTGTGAGAGACAACCAACCTCAAACCCTCTCTCTCTAATTCCTGCTGAATATTTATCATACTATTACCATTCACAACTGTCATATTTATTCATTTGATTACCTATGTACCGTTTCATAGTCTTATTTTTTAACTTGCTATTCTAATGTATCAATAGGCTGAAATGTAAATATGGTGCTGTTCAATTTCTCCCCTTCCATCCCAAGTTTATTTTCCTTGTTTTTTGTAACTTTCCCTCTCCCTTTTTCTGATTCACTGTATTTAAAGTTCAAGGTTCTTATTGAAAATATTGTTTTTTACGTTACGTTATGCTTTACACTCCTTGTTATTTGTAAACCGGGTTGATGTGATGCCTATCATGAAACTCGGTATAACAAAAACAATAAATAAATAAATAAATAAAATAAATGTGTGTGTGTGTGTGTGTGAGATACACACACACACACACACACACACACACTTTCTCTTTACCTGTCTCACACACACACTTCCTCTCTGTCTCTCTCATACACAGACATGCTTCTTCCATCTCTCACAATTAGTAGCTCCTGTACAAATTTTAAAAAAATTCCTAAACATCAATAAAATATTTCAAAACAGCAGATATCAAATAACACCTGATATTAAAAATCTCTCACTCTCCATACCAGTCACCTGGAGATTATCATGAACTGGTGGTTCACTCACACATACAGAGACACAAAGAAAATGTGCTCCCTCTGTCTCTCACACATATACATGCTTGGTGAGAGTCAGAGAGCTTGAATGTGTGTGTGTGTGAAAGAGACAGACACACACATTTCCTCCATCTCTCTCTCTCTCACATATACACACTTCCCCTGTATCTCTCACACATGATTTCTGTCTCACCCAAGCACAGACAAATATGCTTTCTCTCTCTCACCCTATCCCCACCCCCACACAGACACCCTCTTATACACACACACACAAAGGCACCCTCTCACACATACGCCCCCTCAGCCCCCCCCCCTCCCCCTTTGTACACCTCTGCACATCAGGAAAGATTTGATATGATTTGGAATGAAGAAAGGTGCACAAAGATGGGATTTCTACAATGTATTCTTGCCCTAACTTTCGGGGCGGTAAGATTTAAATTAGGGGTGGGGTTTCGAACATTATCACCGGCAGTAGCGCGGGGAATAGCGCCACCTTTTACGGTGGCGCTATGTCTGTGATAGCCTGCAGCTGGCCACACTGCGGCTGGCGAATTTGCACCACCATGGTGTGATGGGCTGCGGGCTATTGCCCACCCGCCCCCTCCTTCGCCCCCATTCTGCATGGAATGATGAATCCTAGCCAGAGTTGGAAGGAGGGACTACCAGAGTAGTGGTCCTGGAGTGCTAAATGAAAGAAGACTGGTAGGTGACAGCTGGGGATGGCGACTGGGGTTGAGGGCATTGTAGAAATTTAGTCCAAAAATAAGAAGTAACGTGATATCTGTATGTAAATTTCCAGGAAATTTTAACTTGAGTGAAAAAAAAAACCAAACAGGAAAAACTAGAAAGAAATGGAAAAATTAGGAAATAAGTGTACTTGAATAGCAATAATGCATAGAGTGCATGAAGACATTTATCAAATTTGTTTTCTTGAACATTTATAAAGAAATCTAATGCACAAAATTATTTATAGCAAAACCAATGTTATAAATGTAACCCCTAGGCTAATAACCCTGGATAAGGTCCCAGGACTCACAAATCAAAAACAGTCTCTTAAAGTTAAAATCTTCCCATGTTTTTAATTCATCTGAGTGTTCAAGATTCCTTGAGCGGGGGAAAAGAATAATCTTCTAGGCCCTGTGCATTACAACTAATTAAATCCCACTGCAAAGTTCATGTATACTGCACTGATGATCATTTAAGCATAGACAGCAGCAAAACAATCACGCTGGAAGCTAACATGATTTCCAACATAACTTTTACTGATGAATGATGAAACTGATGAAAGTTCTTTACAGTTCACATTCTCTACAATTTGGAGTTACATTCTCAGTTCTTGATAGATGTATGACTTTAACTTCCTATAAAGCAATTGGGTAATACAGCCAGTTCCAATTTGTATTTGTCATTTCACCCCCTTTCTTAAGGCTTATGGCAATTGGTGAGCTTCCCTCCTGTAAGGTTGGTAAATATAGTCTCTACTCTATTTTAGATGTTTCTTAAAGCATAGGTGCTATTCTCCTACCTCTCCTGTAGTTCTTCATCCTTCTTCTTACTACTCATGGTACCTTATGAGCAGCTATATCACTCTTCTTTTCCTGGCAGCTCCTATGAGATGAAAGTGAACCTCACTGTGGGTCCATGAAGTCTCCTTCTTCCCCACCTCACTCCTTCTCCCCTTGGATGACTCCTCTGTGGATACTGATGAACCTTTGGACCTCTCTCAGTGAAAGGTATCACTCTTTTGAGGATGAAATGAAAAACCTGAGTCCCTAAGTAAAAGGACACTCAGTAAAAGCAAAAATAAAAACCTATGTGTATTGGGAAAACAAAAAATATGAGATGAGGAGGGTGGAAACACTCCCCTTACATAAGAAAAGAAAGTTTCCAAAATATGGTCATTAAATGAGTAAAGACGTTCCGTATCCTCAGGTCTCAATCCTAGAGACCCCAGAGGCCTTCCTCCTTAAAAGTAGAAAAAACCAGGGGTAGCCATGGACATACTGTTCCTGCAAGAGTGTTCTACACAGTAAAATAGTGGCTGAAGTTTATATAGCATGAGATCATACCATTTTCCATCTCCCACAGGGGGAGCTACAAACCTACATTAACTATTCATTCCTTCCATTATTAGTTGGATCATTTTTTTTCTGGATGACATATGTTGAGATCTCTACATAAACAAATGAAAAAAAACCCATATGAAATGGGTCATTGACTATGGTAATATATTGTTATTTCTGTTAATCACATGGAGAGCCATTTGTTCAACATGGAACCTGGATAAAGTTTCTGTGAGCTAAATAAATCACACTATAAAGTATGTGCCTTGTTGAATTTCAATTTTATACCAAAAAATAATTTCATTTTCTTGTCAAATTTTCAAAATGACCCCCAGACCCAAGAGCCCCAGACCTATGATTTTTGGACCTGAAATACCAGGCAGGACCATGGACAGATTTTTAGAACAATTTTCAATGTATTTTCTTAGTGCGTGTTTAAATTTAATGTACATTTTTTAACTTAATTGCACTATTCATATTGTTAGCTTACTACATTGGTAGTAAAACTAATTTTTAGCATGGTAGTTAAAATTGTGTGCTATTTTTTCGAATGTATTTATAGTGGTGCTCTTAATATATTGGCCTCATAGTGTTGTCAGAACCAAGTTTGTAAGGAAATTATTTTCTTCTGTGGGGTGGACATTAAACTGCAAATTAGTTGTTGGGTATTTCATTATCCATTTTATGTCTTTTTTTATTTTAATTTCTATCAGGTGTTAATTCATGGTATAATGGGCTGGAATGTTGTTTTGGTTCTTTTCTTTTACAGCGTTCTAGTTTTTTTTTTTAATAAAGGATTCTGATTCTTTACATTTTTAATACAATAGCAATTTTGAAACTGTTATTTATGTTAAACTAATTTTTTAATCATTTGAATATTTGCCATGGTAGAAATCAAGTACTACTAATACTATTATTTCTAATTTTTAAAATGCTAGTAGACGAATGTATCTTTCCTCATTCCAAATAAGTACTTCTAACTGTGCATGTAAAACTGCCCCCAAACCCTAGACCATCACCAAAACCTCACCTCGAGTTATTAGTTCACCTTCCTATAGGTGTATAAATAGATGACAAATATGTGTGCCACCCTGGAGAATCTTTCTCTCTCTCTTTCAAACCATTTTGAGCATATTGCACAGCTTAATACCAGGAAAAAAAGGTGTAGTTAAAATGTGTGTTATGCTATCACACACAATGTTAAACACCCATCATTTTCATAAATCCTGCCCAAACTCCTCCCCTTTGACTACATTTTTGGAATTTGCATAAGCATTGTGTGATACGAAAAATAGCGTGTTAGGACCCACGATAATGCATTTTGATGAATGACCCTATATGTTTGCTGTCTTCTATGCATATTGCTTTTGTATTCTACTCCCTTTTTCACTAATGGATGTATTAAGAAGGGTTGGGAGATTAAGGGGATGGAGAGAGAGAGAGAGCCTTGTGGCGTGCAATTATTCAAAAATTGAAGCCATGACTAAAGCTATCATCCTGTGGCTCAAAATTATTTCCCGTCTTTTGAACTGGTGATTTTAGATTCAGAGCTAACTTGTAGGGTCATTCACTAAAGCTTTATCACCCTAATGCATGCAATAAGGCCATATCGCATCAAAAAGGGACTTTTTGCATGCAATATTATGCAATTAGGGGGAGGGGAGGAGTTGGGGTGGGGAGGGGAGGAGTCGGCGGTGTCTTCGCTGCCAACGAAAACATTACCAACATTATCGTCGGTAGTAGCACACTGAAGAGCGCCACCTTTCATGGTGGCGCTATTTGGTGTGAAAGCTGGCAGCGAAGACACTGCGGTGGTGCGAAGGCTATGGGCTTTTCCAGGCCCGCCCCTTCTTGACCCCCCCCCCCCGCCCCCCATTTTCTCTGGATTCATCATTCAGCTATGAATGATGAATCCAGTCCTTGGTTACCTCAGATAAACTCTTTAGTTATGATAGCAAATTTCATATCAAAATTTTTGAGGCTACTAAGAAATGTTTTATTCCAAGAGCTGTTCAGATCTGTATTACAAGTCTTATTATTTGGACAGCTAGATTACTGCAACTGCATGTATCTGGATTTGTCTAAGAGTTGTACTCGGGCACTTTAGCTGATCCAAAACTCTACAGCCAGGCTTTTACCTGGAGTTTGGGTCTCTGACAATTACTCCTATACTGCCTGAGCTATTAGGGTTGCCAATGCCAATGTGGAGCCCACCTATTTTCTAATGGATAAAATATTATTTTATGTTCCATCCCAGTCTTTATGGTCATGTAGAAATGATCTTCTTAACATTCCATCTTTTAAAAAATACAGGCTACAATCTACATGAGATCGAATATTTTCATTCATAGAACCTGTTCTTTGGAATGCTCTCCCCTCCGATATTAGGGGGGGAAGGAAGATGAAGGCATTGCATAAGAAGGTCAAAGCTTTTGCTTTACTGAGGCTTTTAAATGAGATTGTAGACAGTATTAATACGATGTTTTATAAATATGTAAATGTCTTCTGTGTATATTGTGTATTTTTATTGCGGCTATATTCCTTGTAGTCCGAGTTGGACAATAATGTGGAAGACATGAAATATCCCATTTTATAAATTAAATAAATTAATTAATAAAATGATATGCTCCCTACTTTTGTCTTTACCAGCTACACCCTCTCCTTTTTGCCACTGTGGACAATCATTAATCCTTGTAAAGCTACATCTAGCTGCTTAAATTTTCAGGCCACAGACCAGGGCACTGATCTACTTTTTTAAAGTTAACTATCATCTCATCTAACCCAAAAGTTCCATAAGATCATAAGAATGCTGCTCTGAGCTTTGTGATATCATAATTGTCCCTTTGTATACCCTGTAGAGCCTTTCAATACTTATAGAGTATCCAGTACAGTTGGTCTTCTGATTATATTTGCTGTTAGGCTTTTGTCTTCTACATCCATCATTTCTATAAAAGCTTTCAGGTCGATTTTAAAATGAGTGACCATGCATGCACATATCGGCGCATGAGCGGAGATACACTGCAATTTTAAAACATGCATGCACTTGCTCACATAGAGGTAGATCTTTAAAACATACGCACGGGCGAACAAAAGTACACCAGATTTTATAAGATACGCGAGTAGCCGCGCGTATCTTATAAAATCCGGGGTCGGCACGCACAAGGCTGCGCAGAATCGGCAGCCTGCGCGCGCCGAGCCACGCAGCCTGCCTCTGTTCCCTCCAAGGCCGCTGCTAAATCGGAGTGGCCTCGGAGGGAACTTTCCTTCCGTGTCCCCCCACCTTCCCCTCCCTTCCCCTATCTACCCCACCCCCCAGCCCTACCTAAATCCCCCCCCCCTACCTTTTATTGTGCAAGTTACGCCTGCTGGAAGCGGGCACAGGCCGCAGTGCCGGCACAGGCCGCTGGCACAGGCCGCTGGCACAGGCCACAGTGCCGGAGGACTCGGGACCGCCCGAATAAGTGACTGCTTCGTCCTATCTCTTTCTTCCAGAAACCCCCTGGGTTTTAGCTAACCATGCCTGTATGTCCACCATGTGTCCTGTCTAAACAGGTTTTCTAGGTAATCAATCGCTTTGGCCAACTACCTAAAATGAAATCCCTGTAAGTGAAAAAAGAGATGGGTTATTTAATTGGTACACAAGGGGACAACATCTCCTAAAAAAAAAAAAAAATCTGTGATACTGCAAAAGAAAATAGTATTAGCATATCTCTTAATAACTAATGTACCTAGCCTTTTAATGTTCTCTAATTTATTTTGGATGTAGCCCTGATTTTCCCCATGCTGAGTCACTTTACATTCCTGGGAAATGTGTCCTGACTGGTCAATCTATCTTGACGTGTTAGAAAATACCTAATTTCCCAGTTCTTTACCACTTGTCTGTATATTTATATTAATGTGGCAAGGAGACTGTTCCCCACATTAATCCTTGATATAATTCATAATTCTGGTTCAGAACTGTGGCTTATTCATCCATTCCCAGAATCATCAGAGGGCTGATTCATACTGACACTGTTGAAATATAGTGAAATTCTAATCATCAGACTCAAAGAATGTGAAAGATCTGGAAACTTGTAGGCTCTGCAAAGCCTATAATTACAGGCCAGGAAGGCATCAATGACCATGTTTGCACCACAATACAGGGAAGCTGGGTCCAGGATGCAAGCTTTTGTCTTACAAATGCTTATCTCAACGGACAGAAACCAGGTGAAAAGAAGATCCTTTGAGGTTACAGTTTTAATTAAATCCTGGTGCCAAGAAACGGAATTCAGGCCTAACTCCTATTGAAGCCACAGACTTGTGATTTGTTTACACAACAAAGAATATCAAGAGAAGAACAGAAGAACAGAGTGCATCAAAGCCAGGGTGATAAAGGAACTTTTATGGTGGAAGGGTGGTTTCAGGGAAGACAAGTAAAGAATATGATTTTTACAAATGAATGAAGGGTGTCCTCACAAGCATTTCCTATACATAATAGATTGTCATGACAACAGCATCATGTGGTTTTGTAGATGAGATTTTGGGCAGTCATGTGATTCTAGAAACTTCGTAATGATGTATTTTTGACTATATAGGAGAGCCATTCCTGTTATTCTGGGAGATGCTAGTTATTACAGATAGAGGGCATATCGCATCTCCCAGGAACACTTGTCTTTTAAGAAGCCAAATAAATTTAAAAACCTCTTGCTGAGTTGAAGTGTTCTTGTTGCCCTGGTTTTGAGTCCAGAAATTATTGACATCCTATAGTAGACTCCTTTCAGTTTCTGTCCTAATAAGCACAGGTTCTATGAAAAATCCCATTTCTGACAATTGTTTGCTGGTGTAAAGGACTCCAGCCTTGAATTCAGGTGCATCTGTTTATTACTTATGCCTGTACTTTGAAGAAGAAGACCATATGCTCCACACTATCCTTTTATTTGAGAATATTATAAGCAGAAATAAATGCATATACATACATGTACATATATACATATAGGGATGAATTTTTAAAAGGCCGAAATGCACCAAAACTGGGAGAAACATAAATATGTCGGGTCGGCGCTCGCCAAGTGGATTTTAAATACTGCCTGAACATGTACATATCTCACGCTGCATGGACAAATGAAAAGTTCAAAAAAGGGACAGCGCATGGGCATGGTATGGGCAAAACATCAGAGTTCCTGGATTTCAACTTCAAATTAGCATGTAAATACTTATGCACATAGGCGTGCACCAGATTCTACAGCCGTGTAACTTTACTTCTGCTATGGAGGACATGTACATTTTAAAATAGAGAGAAATAGACAGATCGGCAGGGTTTTAAGAGTCTAAACTAACAGGAAAGATGGGAGGCTATTCAACTGAAGGGGGGAGGAGGGGGTATAGACTTGTCCCTTATCTGGGAGAACTGGAAAACTGGTCATAGTGTCAGTGCACATGTCTTTTAAAATCCCCGATTTATGTGATAGAAGCAGCATTTGCATGCATAGGCACACATCCACTTAAAATTACATGCACAAGAGAGTGTGGTCAGGCTCTTTTATAACTTGTGTGCATATCCGTGCATATGTTACAAAATGGCCGTGTCCCTGGAAGTGGGATGACTAGCGTGGCAGATGTGCACTCTTGCACCTGTTTAAAAGTTACTATCACTTAGCATACCATGTGCCTATGTAATTTCTTTATATATTATCTATACTTACATAAACCCATATGTGTATGTGTGTGTGTATAATTTTCTTATCTTCTTGACTTTTTGCAAGCTTGCAATTATTGTTTAAATTTCCTTTTTTACATGCCTGTCCTCCTATTTATTATTTCTCTTCTCCTCTTGAGTCTGCTATAACTACCTGCTACTATAACTACTGATCCTTCCCTGTATTATCTGCCTGTTTGCTTATCCCCTTTCCTACCAATAGCTTCAGTTCTTGCAGCTATTAGCCACCTTTACAATTCTGTGAAAATATGCCTCTGACTCGGGGGCTGTGGCCACATTATACAGTCACTGTGGCTAGGCTGCCTACATATCTGTTCCCAGTGATAAGGGTCAGTTTATGAAATGTTGCTATATGTACAATAGGAGGGACAGGCAGATGAAAAAAAAAATAGGAAATTAAAATGTCTTGATGAGTTATTGCTAGGACAATAGTAAACTTGGAAAACCACTATATTATGCCGAATTTATTATGCATCTCACTGAAAATTGACTTATGACCAGTTTGTCCACGCAAAATGAAAGGGGCAAAAAAAAAAGAAAAGACACAGTGGTGTGCAACTAGTTCTTCTCCCCCCCAACTCCAAATGCAGCAATCATTATTCCATAAAATGTTGAATACTATTATCCTACTTTGGATTAATTGAATTTGCTTGAGCTATCTGAATGCTAAATGAATTTTTTATCTGCTTCATCCTAGAAACTGAGTATGCACTATGCATGTGAAAATTCCCATTGCTTGAATTTATTTGTGTGACTTCTTAAGGCCTTTCCTGCAAGCAGACACGTTAGCTGCCATGAAAAAGGCTCTCTCAGTAAGTCACAATACAACTACAGCGATGGTATCTTGTCACATGAAAAAAACAAGCAGTTCATGTTTGAAAGAATTTGGTAACTATGTGTATTTTTCACGTCATAACATTGGGGTAGGGGGAATCTTTTTTTTTTTACTTGTATTTCACTAAGTACACTTATACTTCTGACCTTCTGAAAACGTGCCTACCATGCACAAGGGCTACATTATATCCTGATTTTATGCATACAACTTCCATATAACTCTTTAATTTCCTGCATCCTTAAGAAGGGAAAAAAGTCAGTGTGAAAAAATACACAAACAAAAATATGCAACAGCATGCAATATGGATAAACTTATTTCATTTCAGGTCTTTGGAAAGCCAATCTCTAGAATAAAATTAATACTTACTATGAACAAAAAATAGTGCCATGGTCTTAGTACTCGATAACATATTAAAATGTCAGTTTATTTTTAATTTCATTTAAGAATTACTTGTCTTTCCACAGTTAAAAATCCAGAGCATAGTAGGGCATAATAAAGCATAATAAACCCTATAAAATTAAAGAATATAAAAGCAAATCAATAACATTTTTTTCCCAAATATACACAGTTTTCAACAATATTCATTTGTAAATCCTTTCCTGTATCCAGGTAGTATCAGCTAGATGAGATTTTCATTGCCACCATCTGAAACTGAAAATTGTCGTGGATTTTATAATTCTTGAAATGATCTAGGGCTTTTTGAATTTCTCAGCTATTTTCCTCAGACCATGTTTTTATGATTTCCGATGATCACAAAAACCCCTCTCAATCTGTTATCCCTGATAAATAGGCACATTGTAATATTTTGATGTGACATGCAGTTTTCTTTTTCTTAGGGATTTATTTCATGTCACAAATTTCAGAATGCCTTTGAATCTCATTTTCTATATAATTCAGGAGGAAGAGAGAAGGAGAAAGAGAGACTGACTTATGAGAGTTTCATTTGGAATCTATACACTAATGTGCAGGTCATTTATTAACTTATAAATTCAAAGAAGTCGTTATTCAAATTAATTTAAGTAGGTAAATACAGATTTCCATGATTTAATTGTCTGACAATTTACCTCCTTGCACTTTTAGCTACCTCTAGTGGAAGTATTCCTGGAGGTGTATTTTGGGCAGGATCACAACATAACGCAATAAGGGGGTAATTTTCAAAAGAAGTTACCCACAGAAAAGTAGCATATATTGCAGCAAATTGCAAAAGCCTATTTACATATGCAAAATGTTTGACAACTGAACCCAATAGAGTAAATTTTCAATGTATAAATATAGCAATTTTCAAAAGCCAATTTACATTCATAAAGTACATTTACACCTGTAAAACTCAGTTTTCATGCACATTACTGTTTGAAAATTCACCCCATAGACTTGAAATTACAATCTATGGAAATAATTTTCAAAAGATTTTACTTGCATAAAATGAGCATATATGTGCATTTGTAGTCTGTACTTCTGTTATTGCTATTTTAAAAAGATTGAAATTATGTGCATACTTTACTTTTTTTTGTGCACATATATGTGCAGAAAAAGGGGTGGCCTATGGGCATTCTGGAGTGGGGCTATTAGTTATGTGTGAAAGTTGCTATTTTAAAAGACATAAACATACATTTGGAAACGTACCTAATTTTATAACTGCCAATTACATAGAAACATAGAAATCACTGCAGAAAAGGACCAAATGGCCCATCCAGTGTGCCCAGCAAGCTCTCATACTAATCAGTCTCTCATACTTATCAGTCTCCCAGACTGCCAAGAACAGGGCTCTTGTTAGTTACTGTTTAAGTCCAATTTTCCCTCCACCCCCTGTTGCTGAAGCAGAGAGCAATGCTGGAGTTGCATCAGAAATGTAGTATCAGGCTTATAGGTTAATGCTAGTAGCCTCCGCATCATGCAAGTTATCCCCCCCGTGCATATTTGTTATCACAGACTGTACAGTTCAATGTCCTTGTTGATTGTTGTCTGAATCTAATTTCTCTTTCCTCTTTACCCCTGCCGTTGAAGCAGAGAGCAAAGAAGGAGTTGCATCATCAGTAAGAAGGCTTATTGGTTAAGGATAGTAACTGCAAGCTACTCCCATGACTCTCACTTAATTTCCTTCCTCTAGTCTTTAGGGATCCACAATGTTTATCCCATGCCCTTTTGAAATCTTTCATCATTTTTTATCTTCACCACCTCCTCCGGAAGGGCATTCCAGGCATCTACTACCCTCTCCATGAAGAAATATTTCCTTAGATTCTGAGTCATCCTCCCTGGAGTTTCATCTTGTGGCCCCTAGTTCTACTGATCTTTCTATGGAAAAGGTTTGTTGATCGTGCGTCATTAAAGCCCTTCATATCTCCCCTGCTCCTCCTCTCCTCCAGTGTATACATATTTAGGTCCTTCAACCTCTCCTTATAAGTCATTTGATGGAGACTTCCCACCATTTTGGTCACCCTTCTCTGGACCAGCTCCATCCTGTCTCTGTCCCTTTTGAAATTCAGTCTCCAGAACTGAATGCAGTACTCCAGGTGAGGCCTCACCAAGGACCTGTACAATGGGATTATCACTTCATTTTTCTTACTAGATATTCCTCTCTTTATGCAGCCCAGCATTCTTCTGGCTTTAGCTATTGCCTTGTCGCATTGCTTCGCCATCTTCATTGCTAGACACTATTATCCCAAGGTCTCTCTCCTGCTCCGTGTATAGCAGCCCTTCACCCCCCATTACATACAGTTCTTTTGGATTACTGCACCCCAGATGCATGACTCTGCAATTATTGACATTAAATCCAATTTGTCATATCTTCGACCACTCTTCATGCTTCCTTAAATCTCGTCTCATTCTCTCCATCCCTTCCAGCTTGGCCACTCTGTTGCAGATTTAGTATCATCTGCAAATATACAAACTTTACCTTCTATCCCTTCTACAATATCACTCACAAAGATATTGAAAAGAACCAGCCCCAACACTGATCCTTGCGGCACTCCACTTAACACCATTCTTTCTTCAGTGTAGGTTCCATTTACCATCACACACTGTCTTCTATCCATCAGCCAGTTAGTAATTCACACCACAACCTTGACGCCCATTCCCAAGCTTCTCATTTTGTTCATGAGTATTCTATGCAGGACCATATCAAAGGCTTTACTAAAATCCAAGTAAATCACATCGAGCCCTCCTCCCTGATCCAGTTCTCTAGTTACCCAATCAAAGAAATCAATCAGATTTGTCTGACAGGACCGTCTTCTGATGAATCCATGCTGTGTCAAATTGAGCAACTCACCAGAATGTTGGTAGTTATTTATTCTTTTCATCAGCACAGTCTTCATTAACTTTCTCACCACCGAGATGAGGCTAACTGGCTTCTAATTTTCAGCCTCCTCTCTGCTCCCACTCATGTGAAGTGGGACCACCAACACCCCTCTTCTCCAATCTCTCGGCACCACTCCCGTTTCAAGGGATCTATTGAACAGGTCACTCAGCAGACTCACCAGCACATCTCTGAGTTCCCTCAGTATCCTGGGATAAACCTCATCAGGCCTCATGGCTTTGTTCACTTTTCCTAGGTCTTCCTATACATTTTCTTCCAAAAATGGGGTTTTGTCTACTCCACCCCCATCCACAGCCTTATTAACTAGTGATGGTCCTTCTCCAGGGTCTTCCTTAGTGAACACCGAACTGAAGTATTTGCTTAATATCTCCACCTTTTCTTCATCTCCTTCCACACATTGAGCCTTCTCACCTTTCAGTTTCACTATACCACTTTGAACCTTTCTCCTTTCTCTGATATATCTGAAAAATGTTTTGTCACCTCTCTTTACCTCTTTGGCAATCCTTTCTTCTGCCTGACTTTATGCTTTCCTGATTACTTTCTTCATCTCCCTCCGTTTAACCAGATATTCTTCCATGTGTTGTTCTTTCTGTGATTCTTTATATTTCTTGAATGCTGTTCTTTTGATTTTTATTATATCAGTCACCTCTTTTGAGAAGCAGATCGGTTTCTTATTTCTCCTGCTTTTGTTTACTTTTCCAACATACAGATTAGTTGCCTTTAAAATTGCTCCTTTTAGTTTGTCCCACATTTGCTCCACTTCTTCCATTTTCTCCCAGTCTTCAAGTTCCACATCCAGGAAGTTCCCCATTTCAACAAAGTCTGTATTTTTGAAGTTCAAAACCCTGGTCTTTGTGTAACTTCTCTGATGATCACTGGTACCGAGGTGGTTCCCCACCTGGATATTTGAGACACTATCTCCATTTGTGAGCACTAAGTTGAGAATAACTCCCTCCCATATGGGTTCCATAACCACTTGTTTCAACAGAACTCCTTGCAGGGCATCCACTAACTCTCTTCGTCTCTTAGATTCTGCGGAAGGGAACCTCCAGTCTATGTCCAGCAGATTAAAATCTCCAAAACTTAACACTTCTCCCTTCCTTCCAAACTTTTGGATGTCTTCTACCAGCTCTCTGTCTATTTCTTCCATTTGAGTCGAAGGCCTGTAAACCACTCCAGTAAAAGTGGATGCTCCATTCGCTTTTTTTAGGATGGCCCATAATGCTTCTTCTCTACCCACTATCCTTGCTGTTCAGTTGCTTGGATTATTGTTTTTGACATAAAGAGCTACTCCTCCTCCTTTTCTGTACTCTCTGCCCTTCCTTAACAAGTTACAGCCCATATTTATTGTGTAGTATTGACTGGGTAAGAAGTAGGGATGTGCATCCGTTTTCCACGGATTTGTAATCCGCAACTTATTTTTTGCTATCTGTTAAATATGTGGGGAGGCGAAACGCATCGCGACTCCCCACATATTAAACAGATTTCTGTTTTATTCAGCCTAAATAAAAATTTAAACCCCCCCACCCTCCTGACCCCCCCCAAGACTTACCTAAACTCCATGGTGGTCCAGCGGTGGGGTCCGGGAACTCACTCACACCCTCGGTGCTAGTTTCATCATGGCGCCGATAGCCTTTGTCACAGGGGCTACCGGTGCCATTGTTCAGCCCCTGTCACATGGTAGGAGCACAAGATGGCGCCGATGGCCATGTGACAGGGGCTGACCAATGGCACCGGTAGCCCCTGTGACATAGTATGGGCAAAGGCTATCGGCGCCATTTTGAGTCCTGGCATCGGACGGCAGGTCGCTCTGGGACCCCCGTTGGACCCACAGGGACTTTTGGCCAGCTTGGGGGGGCCTCCTGACCTCCACAAGACTTGCCAAAAGTCCAGCAGGGGTCTGGGAGCGACCTCTTTGCACGCCGGCCATCTGATGCCAATACTCAAAATGGCGCCGATTGCCTTTGCCCTCACTATGACGGCGATCGGCGCCATTTTGAGTATTGGTATCGGACGGCGATTTTGAGTCTCAAAATGGTGCCGATCGCCGTCATAGTGAGGGCAAAGGCAATTGGTGCCATTTTGAGTATTGGCATCGGATGGAGATTTTGAGTCTCAAAATGGCGCCGATCACCATCATAGTGAGGGCTAAGGCAATCTGCACCATTTTGAGTATTGGCATCGGATGGCCGGTATTCAAGGAGGTCGCTCCTGGACCCCCACTGGACTTTTGTCAAGTCTTGTGGGGGTCAGGAGGCCCCCCCACACTGGCAAAAAGTCCCTGTGTGTCCAAAGGGGGTCCCGGAGTGACCTGCCGTCCGATGCCAGGACTCAAAATGGCGCCGATAGCCTTTGCCCATACTAGGTCACAGGGGCTACCGGTGCCATTGGTCAGCCCCTGTCACATGGTAGGAGCACAAGATGGCGCCAATGACCATGTGACAGGGGCTGACCAATGGCACCGGTAGCCCCTGTGACAAAGGCTATCGGCACCATGATGAAACTAGCACAGAGGGTTGAGTGAGTTCCCGGACCCCACCGCTGGACCACCAGGGAGTTTTGGTAAGTCTTGGGGGGGTCAGGAGGGTGGGGGGTTGTAGTTAATTTTAATTTTAGCTGGGACAATAATTTAACTCGCCATAGTAACGTATTTATAGATCGACAACTTATGGAATTCTCCATACTTCCGCATGAAACGGAATTGACCCCCCACGAATACGTATCACGTAAGCAACGAAAACTTTTTCCCTGCACATCCCTAGTAAGAAGTATGGGTGAACTGGGAGAGTTCAGACTGAAGAGCCAGGATGGTCTCAATGACCTGGAGAAGGACTGGGCAAACTGGTGGAATAATTGGTAAACTGGTAATTTCAATTATGTACATATGATTTAAAATTTTGCAACTTACCCATGTAAACTGGGCGTTATGCAAGCGAGTCCTACTTTATTTTCATGAGCTAAATATACATGTGTATATTTTTAAAATAGGTCATAAAAGTATACATTTGCTGCATTGAAATACTTGCTTTCAGTGCAATTTTATTTATTTATTTATTTATTTGAAGAGTTTTATATACTGTCATTCGGAAACATTTAAATAACGCCATCATAACGGTTTACAAAATAGGTTATAGGGAAATGGGGGGTTAACAATGGTTGTAAAGTACAAACTGTTATTAGGCTTAGGAGATAACATAAATAATGATTATGTTCAGTTTATGAGTTCTTTCTTATTTAAGAAAAGCATAGATGTGATGAATTTTAATTAGTCATGAGGTTGTGTTGGAGGATGGAGATGTTTAGATGATCCTTTGGGTAGATTGGTATGCTTTGTTGAACAACCAAGTTTTTAATTCTTTTTTAAAGGTATTTAGGTTTTCTTGAATTCTTAGCTTAGTGGGGAGGGAGTTCCATAGTTTTGGGCTACCAAGGGAGATAGCTCTATTTTGGGTGGAGGTGAGTTGATTTGAATGTGTTGGTGGTGTTTTTAGGAGTCCTTTGTTTGCTGACCTCAGGTTTCTACTTGGGGTATGTAGGTGTATGTAGGGTCTTAGCCAATTTTTTTGTTCTCCATATATAATTTTATGTAAGATGGAAAGGACTAGGGATGTGAATCGTTTTTTGATGATTTAAAACAATCGTCAGATATATTTTAAATCATCAAAAATTGTTAGAGCCGCGATACAATAGCAATTCCCCCGATTTATCGTCAAAAAATCGTAAATCGGGGGAGGGGGGAGGGGGGAGGGCGGGAAAACCGGCACACCAAAACAACCCTAAAACCCACCCCGACCCTTTAAAATAAATCCCCCACCCTCCCGAACCCCCCCAAAATGTTTTAAATTACCTGGGGTCCAGTGGGGGGGTCTTGGCGCGATCTCCCGCTCTCTGGCCATGGCTGCATTAATAGAAATGGCGCCAGTGGCCCTTTGCCCTTATCATATGACAGGGCAAAGGTAGCGCCGGCACCATTTTGGTTCCTGGCTCCCGATGTCACGCGTGCAGGAGATCTCTCCCAAACCCCCGCTGGACCCCCGGGGACTTTTGGACAGCTTGGGGGGGCCTCATGACCCCCACAAGACTTGCCAAAAGTCCAGTGGGGGTCCGGGAGTGACCTCCTGCATGCGGTCCGTATTGCCAATATTCAAAATGGCGCCAGCGTTACCTTTGCCCTCACTATGACATACGGGCCGACATATTTTAAAGGGTCGGGGTGGGTTCTAGGGTTGTTTTGGTGTGCCGGTTTTCCCACCCTCCCCCCTCCCCCGATAAAACAATTTTTTAACCAAAAAAACTAAGACGATCAGATTCCCCCCCCCCCCCCCAGCCAAAATCAATCGTTAAGACGATCGATCACACGATTCACATCCCTAGAAAGGACCTTGCATTCAATCCTGTATTTTATTGGTAGCCAATGGAGTGAAATAAGGGTTGGGGTGATGTGGTCATGCTTTTTGGCTCCTGTGAGGATTCTTGCAGCTGCATTCTGCAGGATCTGGAGAGGGCGAATGGTGTTTAGAGGTAAGTTGAGAAGTAGAGAGTTGCAGTAGTCTATATTGGAGAAAATTAGTAATTGTAGAACTGTTCTGAAGTCATTATTTGGGAGAAAAGGTTTTAGATGACGAAGTGTGAGTAGTTTATGAAAACCGTCTTTGATTTTTGTTGATATATGATTTTTGAATGAAAGAACTTTGTCTATAATTACTCCGAGGTTGCGGGCATGGTTGATTGGAGATAATATTGAATTTTGTCTATGAGATTGAGTAGTGGAGTTTGTAGAGAGTTGTTCTTTCTGTCAAGTAATATCATTTCAGTTTTGTTAAAGTTGAGGATGAGTTTTAGGTTGGCTAGTATTTCCTTAATGCTGATTAGGTAATTGGCAGTTAATTTGTATGTTTCTTCAATCAAATTTGTTATTGGAATTAATATTTGAATATCATCAGCATAGATGAAGTGGGTTAGATTCAGATTTGCAAGGAAGTGGCATAGTGGGAGGAGATATATGTTAAAGAGCGTTGCAGAAATGGCAGATCCTAGGGGGACTCCAGTGTCTAAGTTGATTTTCTTTGATAGGGAATCATTAAGTAGTACTTGGTAGGATCTTTGTGACAAGTAAGAGGAGAATCATTGAAGGGTTGTTTTGTTAGCACCAATTTCAGATAGATGATTAATCAGTTTGGAATGGTTTACAGTATCAAATGCTGCTGATAGGTCAAGCAGGATTAGAAGGTAGCTTTGGCCTTTTTCGAATCCTTTGAGTACGAAATCATTCATAGCAAGTAGTAGTGTTTCTGTGTTAAGTTGCTGTCTGAAGCCAAATTGAGAAGGTAAGAGGATGTTATTATCATCTAGATGATCAGTGAGTTGAGTGTGGACAATTTTCTCAATGAATTTGGCAATGACTGGGAGGTTTGATATGGGTCTGTAGTTCACTGGATTTTCTGGATCTAGATTGTTTTTTTTTAGAATGGGTTTAATGATGGCCGATTTTAGGCATTCTGGGTAGTTTCTTTCAGAGAGGGAAATGTTTACAATTTTACAATGATTTCTTATGTAGCAGACAGATGCATATATGTTGCAAGCTAGAGATATGCATATTTTATAAAGGGGTAGATTTATAAATGTACGCGTAGGCGTACTTTTGTTCGTGCACCAGGCGCGAACAAAAGTACGCTGGATTTTATAAGATACGTGTGTAGCCACGCATATCTTATAAAATCTAGGGTCGGCGCGCGCAAGGGGGTGCACATTTGTGCAACCTGCATGTGCCGAACCCAGTGCGCGCTGCCTGTTCCCTCCGAGGCCGCTCCGAAATTGGAGCGGCCTCAGAGGGAATTTTCCTTCCACCTCCCCTCACCTTCCCCTACCTAACCCACCCCCCGGCCCTATCTAAACCCCCCCTACCTTTGTTGGCAGATTTACGCCTGCGGAAAGCAGGCGTAAATCTGCGTGCGCCATCACCCGACCCAGGGGCTGGTCCGGAGGCCTCGACTACGCCCCCAGGCCGGCGCCACGCCCCCGGGCCCGCCCCCGAAATGCCGCATCATTTGTGGCATGCCCCCAAAACGCTGCGTCACTCGTGGCACGCCCCCGACACGCCCCTCCATGCAAGTCCCGGGGCTTGCGCGCACTGCTGAGCCTATGCAAAATAGGCTCGGCGTGCGCAGGGGGGGGTTTGGGGTAGGTATTCGGGGGGTACGTGCGTACCCCTTTGAAAATCTACCCCAAAATGTATATTGATGCATCGAGTTATAAAATACTATCATAATGGCCATATGGCATGGCCATATATGCATGTATCTGCTGCCGCTTAGTGTTGTTTGAAAACTATCCTCTTACAGGCAACTTGTTAATTATTTGTTAATTATCCTTTTAGAGGATAACTTTCAAATATCCCTGCAAGGCAGCATATATGCTTGTATATTGTTGAGTGTAAATCTATGATAACATTGTATAGCCTGTGCATATCACATATATGCTAATTTTAAATACATTAATTTCTATCCCCCCAACATACACATGTATGTATGCTTCTGCGCTAATAGATGCGATGCACCAAAAGTTGGTATTACAATGCATTGAATGTGTGTGCTTTTCCAACCTATTTTAAAAATATATGAGAGAGTATTCAACACACAAAAATAAGGTAGGACTTGCTCCAGTGGTACCTGATTCAATTTACATACTTAAGTAAGTATATTTTAAAGCATGCGTGCAGAATTGATATTACCAGTTTATCAATTATTCCATCAGTTCACCCAGTCCTTCAGCAGATCATCGAAACCCTCTTGGTTCTTCAACCTGAACTCCTTTTATTTCACCCAATCATCCCACCAAGCCAATACTACACAATAAACAGATTTGATATCAATTCTGCAAGATAATTAGCAGGTGTAAAATTACATGAGTAAGTTGCCAAATGTATATGCATCAGTGTCTTTTAAAGTAGCAACTTACGTGCATAACTGTTGGCTCCACCCCCGGATGTCCCTTATTTCACTTGAGAAATATAATGTGTGTACTTTTGATGTTTTATAATCACTATTACTTGAGTATTTGTAAATTTTTATGTGTATAATTCTTTGAATCTTCATCTCTAACATATATTCTTCAAATAAATGCATGAAATGGCGTATATATGCATACATGGTTGGAAACAGATCTATGCTAGTATTTTATAACCTGCGCACATTATATACATGCAGTTTATAAAATATACATCTCTCTATCCTGCGATATATATGCGTAGATAAGATTACACATGAATACATGCAGTGCATTGAAAGAACATGTACCAATGCATTGAACACAGGTACTTTTCCTATCTATTTTTTAAATGTATGCATGTCTATTTTACATGCAAAAATAAAGGACTTGTGTAATTTGATATATTTTAAAACATGCAGGCATCAAGGAAATTATGTTTTACCAATTTGTTCTCCCGTTCACCCAGTCCTTCAAGTCATTCTTCAAGTCTTCAGGCTGAAGCCCCCCCCCAGTTTACCCAGACCTCCAACCCAGTCAGTAATACACAATAAACACATTTAATATCATTTATAGCAGAGAATTAGCAGGTGTACAAATACACAAGCAGGTGTGATATTAAATAGCAACTTCATGCGTAAATGTTGGCCACACCCCAAAATGCCCCAGACTGCTCCTTTTTTTAATGTATATATGTGGACATTAAAATGAAAATACACTCATATTTTCAACTTTTATCAAATATGGAACACATGAATAGAGGCTACTTATGCACATACATGTGTGTAATGTTTTGCAAATGCACCCCTAAGTGTTCTATTTTCCATAGAAAAACTACCTGCACAAAATCCAGATGCAAATATATCCATAAGCAATTTTTACTCCCAGCAAGTTTCAAAGTGAAACATGCATGCACCGACTTCTCCTTTGGAACCTGACACAAAGCCTGCTGGTGAAAAGTACTCACAAACTTTGTCCCTAAGTAGGAAATTTGAAAACCGCTCTTTCAATGTTGAGTGAATCAAGGACAATGTGGCAGCAAAATCTTTATTTTTGCCTTTAAAACAGTTACAGTTACCATGAAAACTCATGTGTAATATCTAAGGAGAACGGTACACCCTGGCATCTTACTACATCACACAGTAGACCAAATCTTTTTGTTCCAAAGAAGTGCCATCCTTGAGCCTTCTGATCCCCTTGACAGTTTTTCTGGGCTATACTACAATTAATATACTACTGTTATTAGCTGGTCCTTTTACTACTCCTGTTATCTTTCTATCTGATTGCAGTATGGCATGTGTGTTTGACAGTTTTCATATACTAACCTTATAAGAGTCATGTTGACTTGACTGCACAGAGAGTGTCTATTGGTATTGTAGTTGCCTGTTATAGCAGGGAGGAAAACATCTTTACAATGCTTACCACATTTTCTTTTAGTTAAAAAGTCCCCGTCGGTGCTGCATAAAAGATATCTATAAGTAATAAGGAAATGAATAAAAGGAATAGCTGCCAGATGGTAGAAAGAATGGTAAGGAGTTTGCATGCATTGCTCCTAATTCTTTTAATCTCTATACTGACAAACATGTCGGATCTCCTGCTAAGAGGCTCTGATATACTGTATATAGAGTGAATGCCGAGACTTCTGTTGATGACATAAATGCAGATGCAACCAATATTACACAGTTGGTGTTTGAGTCCTGGGATTCTACCATCTGTAAAATAACACTCATACAAACAGTCAGAGGAGAAAAATAAACTTTGTGTCTCATTTACCGTGTATTTCAAATACATAGATTAAGCTACTTTTGTACTGCTAAAAAGTTTAATACAATGAGTCAAAAAAATGTGAGTCAAGTTTCAGCTGTCATTAAATGTTGACACTTTCTGGTTAGTTCAAAACTGCACTTCCGATGGATTGCAGAGGGATACATAAATAATTTCCTTTAGCTGAAAGTTGTCACTGGAATAGAAGAATAGGCAGAGAGGAAAAAAAAAATAGAGAAAACCCCAAAATAGTTCCAAATGATATCTTATGCAGTTATAGCTTCACTTAAGAGAAGGTTCTGACTGAACAGGAAATTCAGTGGACATACACACTAACAAAACATTACCAGGGAAATTGAGAGGAGGTATCCATTCTCCTGAAGTAAGGGAATGAGATGATAAACGGGGATAATGAGAGAGGGAGAAGCAAAATAAACACTGAGAGGGACCTGAAGCTGTCAGAGTGAGTTTTTACCTGCTTGCTCTTGGCCACGAAGGCAATTTTGATTTTCCTGTAAAGAGAAAGACTGTGCCGGGAAGGAGACCGAGCCCGACATCAGGGGGAGGCGCCGGAAGACCGTTTAAAGAACGCGTCCCCTGCAGTCCTTCCCTGAAGCTGTTGGAGTGAGTTTTTACCTGCTTGTGTTACGTTTGGGCAGTGGTCCGGTGTTGTGAACACCACCTTCAGGAGTAGCTCCAGGTGGAGAGAGACAGCTGGAAGGTCTGTGATGAATGGCTGGGAAGTAATGAGATGCAGGCAGGAGTGAATGGAGCTGGGCGATGGCTGAGATATGGAGCAGAGTACTGGCTGGGAACAAAGTCAAAGTTCAGGCAGGGTCAAGGCAGGCGGCAGGCAAACAGAGTCAATGTCCAGGCAGGGTCACAAGAACCTAATAGCAAGACAGAGAGCCCGAATGCCACACACACACACGACTAGGCAGAGAGCCCGAAGGCCACACACACACGGCAAGGCAGAAGGCCCGAAGGCCACACACACACACAGCAAGGCAAGGCAGAAGGCCCAAAGACCACACACACACACAGCAAGGCAAGGCAGAAGGCCCAAAGACCACACACACACACAGCAAGGCAAGGCAAGGCAGAAGGCCCGAAGACCACACACACACACAGCAAGGCAAGGCAAGGCAGAAGGCCCGAAGACCACACACACACACACACACACAGCAAGGCAAGGCAGAAGGCCCGAAGGCCACACACCCACACAGCAAGGCAAGGTAAGGCAGAAGGCCCAAAGACCACACACACACACAGCAAGGCAAGGCAGAAGGCCCAAAGACCACACACACATACAGCAAGGCAAGGCAAGGCAGAAGGCCCGAAGACCACACACACACACACACACACACAGCAAGGCAAGGCAGAAGGCCCGAAGGCCACACACCCACACAGCAAGGCAAGGCAAGGCAGAAGGCCCAAAGACCACACACACACACAGCAAGGCAAGGCAGAAGGCCCAAAGACCACACACACACACAGCAAGGCAAGGCAAGGCAGAAGGCCCGAAGGCCACACGCACAGCAAGACAAAGCAAGACTGAAGGCCCAAAGGCCACACACAGCAAGGCAAGGAAGGCTAGAGCAGGGAGCCCAAACGAGCTCGAAGCCGAAGCACTGGACTCTAGGGTAGGCAGGGCTATGAAAGAACATCCAGGACATAGAGCAGATGGATTGGGCCAGCCAGGAAAGCCTGCACTTGAGGGACCCCTGGTGTGAGGTGGTTGCACAGCAGCCATAGCCGTAACAGTTGCACAGCAGCCATAGCTGTAACAGCTTGCTCTTGGCCACGAGGGCAATTTTGATTTTCCTGTAAAGAGAAAGACTGCACCGGAAAGGAGACCGAGCCTGTCGTCAGGGGGGAGGCGCCGGAAGACCGTATAAAGATCGCGTCCCCTGCGGCACGGTGCCGGCGTGTCGCCAAAGTCACACGCGCCCAAGGGGCTTGCGTGACTTTGTTCGACTTGGTTTGAATTGGTATTAGAATTGGTTATTGTGGCCTTATCTCTTTTTTCCTTATTTGTTTTATCTCACTTAGAATTGGGTTTTAAACGGCACAGAGTTCAGGGATAATATTGAGAAGGAATAATGCCACCTAAAAGGAAAGGGAAGGTCAGGTTGTTTCCCTCAACGCCCACTACAGCTTCCCTTACCTAATTGGAAATAAATAGATTCCTGACACAGCTGGAAAGTCAGAACCCTAAAGAATCTGTTGGAGCCACAGAAGCTGGAGAATTGTGTGGCTCCCAAGACGAAGCGTCTCTGAGCTCAGATAGCCGACCTCCACCAGGCCAGTGAAGTGGGGAGAATGGGGAGGTTCAGATGCCATCCAGGGATATGGAAGGAGCGTCAGACCTAGGGGGCCCAGGATCCCAAATAGAGAATTTATCTCAAGAATTACTGAAGCCTGGTAAAGTAACACTAGAAACAATTTGGCAAGCAGTAACTGGTTTAAGCTCAGCTATGACTAGGTTAGAAAAAAAGATTGATACAGTATCTGTAGATTTTCAAATGAAATTAGCAAGTGTTCAAACTCAAAGTAATGTGATGTCCCAGAAAGTTAAAGAAAACAAAAAGAATATACGTTCTTTGCAGAAAGTAAATGTATGTGTTATAAAGGATCAAATGGTTGTTCACATAGGTTGGAGGTTCTAGAAAACCATATAAGACACTTAAATATTAGATTGGTAAATTTCCCACAAGTATTGGGAGAGCTCCCATATATTTCCTTAAAAAGATACTTTAGAGAAATATTAATGATTGAAGAAAATGAAATTCCCTCAATAAATACCTGTTACTTTTTATCAAAAAAATCTTCAGCTCCAACAAATCTTACAGATTTTCTGGAAGACTCCAACCAAGAGGTAATTCATAGAGCTACTTTAGTAGTATCCTTTATTATAGTTCAAGATATTAATAAAGTAATGAAATGCTATTTCCAAAGTTTCCTACGACTTTTCATGGACAATCAGTTAAAATTTACCCCGATTTAGCTCAGGTAACAAGGATGAAGCGCAGAGAATTTCTGGCATTAAGAACGCAAGTAACCTCGTTGGGTTTTATTTTTTACTGCGCTATCCTTGTAAGTGTGAGATAAAAAAGTGAGAACTTTCTTAAACCTGTTATCAGATAGACCAATTACAGCAATTTCTAGCTGCGCAGCAACCTACTGCTTCTTCTCCATTGTTGGGTTGTGAAATTTCAGGCATAATAGCAGAACCATCTACTAGTGTAATTCCTATTAGTGAGTAGGCCAAGGTGGACAAGATATGTAGAAAACCAGCGTCAGAACTGTGTTAAGTGTTATATTGATAGTGATTTCAAAATAGAAATCTCCAGTATTTTACTAATTAACCCAAAACAGCTTCATTTTTGCCCTAAGTTGTAGATTAAATCACTTAAATTATTGCTTACATTGATCTTGAAAATAGAAAATATGTATTTACTATTTACATTGTAAAATGGTATTTTTGCTGTTATTCTTTAAAATGTGATTCCATGATGTGACAACACTTTTATTCACTTTAATGTATATGTGAATGAAAATCAATAAATAAAGAATTAAAAAAAAAAAAACACTGAGAGGGAATGAGGGGAGGGAGGATGACTGAGTTTATGAGGTGTTACTGGGAGGCACTAAGGTAAATGAGGCTTGTGGGGAGGGGGGCATTGAGGTACGGGTAGATTGATCGGGGAAGGGAGAAAGGAATAAGGTTTGAGAAGAGAAGAAGGAAAGAAAAAACTGGGGACTGAGCATACACAAACAACACATACACACACAGAAATGTTACGGGCACCTTTGGATATTGTGTATGCTTCATGAAGTATACCTTTACAGTCTTGAGAGAAAATGAAGTGGATGTGTACCACACAGTGAAATTTTCACTTTTAAATCCTGCCATTTATGGATGAGCATTCTTTATGTATCTCTCTCACTCTCTCTACATACACACACACGCATGCACAAACATCTATATTAATGTATCTATAACTATATGTATATTCATATCTCTATATATAAAAGGCTTATGTTGATCGGTCGGTCTTTCATAGTAAGAACATAAGAAAATGCCATACTGGGTCAGCCCAAGGGTCCATCAAGCCCAGCATCCTGTTTCCAACAGTAGCCAATCCAGGCCATAAGAACCTGGCAAGTGTCCAAAAACTAAGTCTATTCCATGTTACCATTGCTAATGGCAGTGGCTATTCTCTAAGTGAACTTAATAGCAGGTAATGGACTTCTCCTCCAAGAACTTATCCAATCCTTTTTTAAACACAGCTATACTAACTGCACTAAACACATCCTCTGGCAACAAATTCCAGAGTTTAATTGTGCGCTGAGTAAAAAAGAACTTTCTCCGATTAGTTTTAAATGTGCCCCATGCTAACTTCATGGACTGCCCCCTAGTCTTTCTATTATCCGAAAGAGTACATAACCGATTCACATCTACCCATTCTTGACCTCTCATGATTTTAAACACCTCTATCATATCCCCCCTCAGCTGTCTCTTCTCCAAGCTGAAAAGTCCTAACCTCTTTAGTCTTTCCTCATAGGGCAGCTGTTCCATTCCCCTTATCATTTTGGTAGCCCTTCTCTGTACCTTCTCCATCGCAATTATATCTTTTTTGAGATGTAGCGACCAGAATTGTACACAGTATTCAAGGTGCGGTCTCACCATGGAGCGATACAGAGTTATGATGACATTTTCCGTTTTATTCACATTCCCTTTCTAATAATTCCCAACATTCTGTTTGCTTTTTTGACTGCTGCAGCATACTGTACTGACGATTTCAATGTGTTATTCACTATGACACCTAGATTTCTTTCTTGGGTTGTAGCATCTAATATGGAACCCAACATTGTGTAACTATAGCAAGGGTTATTTTTCCCTATATGCATCACCTTGCACTTATCCACATTAAATTTCATCCTCCATTTGGATGCCCAATTTTCAAGTCTTACAAGGTCTTCCTGCAATTTATCACAATCTGCACTCTGGCCATTTGATGGTGCATGGATATTGAAAATTGCTTAGAGTAAATGTAGGCGATATGCAAACATGTGGTATTTCCCAGTTTTAGGGATCAAGTGGAGCATGTGGAAGAGCGTGCCAGTGTATGAGTGGCAGTGTGACTCAATCCAACAGGGAAAGGTATCAGAGTGGAATAAAAATGGTTGTTCCATGAAGATTAGCTGCTGGTCACTGAGGAAGGAGTTTCAGGGTGGGAAGTTCTGGAGGGATTCGAGCCAAGGAGAAGGAAGAGGTGCTATACTCTGTAATGGCAAGGCGGTTATAGAAGGAGTAAAGATTTGAGAAGCTGAAAGGAGAACTGGGGTTTCCACAAAGTTAGAAGAAACAGAGAGAGAAAGAGAGTATGCAGAAGCTAAGATCAGAGAGGATTAGAGTAAAATGTGAAACTGTATTGAGTTCTGCAATCCGAATAGCACTGCATACTCTTGACTGGTAAATAAATCTATATAGATAGATAGATAGATGTCAATAGATGAGGCAGTTGATGGAAATCCTGAAGCCTTTGTGAGATGTCATGGAGGATCTCAGTTCCAGAAATGCTATCTTGGCAGAGTCATCCCAATCAGGGCTGCTGTGAGCATTAGGCAGGACTAGACAACTGCCCTAGGATGCCGGAAGTGAGCAGGGTGCCATAGATGGATGCAAGGGTGCCATTTTTGAAATGTGTGAAGGAAGCTGGAGATGCGAGTAAGGTATGAGTGCAAAAGAAGGTTTGTCAAGTAAGTGCAAGATAGAGAGAGAGAGAGAGAGAGAGAGAACCACATGCATTGTGATATCACTGCTTAGGGCGGCTGTAAACTCTTGCACAACCTCTGATCCCTACAGTAAATATTCTAAAGGAAGTGGTACAGGGATTCAGTGAGAAATGAGCTAAGGAAGAGGTGCTGTTGCAGATTGTGGAAATCTTGCAGCAGCAGGTGCAAGAGAAATTGAATAGAGATGTGTATTCATTTGAAATAAGAGGAAATGATATCAACATGTCTTATTTTGTTTCATGTGTTTTGAAAATAAAACGAGAGAAAAAAGCACAAAGTTTTGTATTTTATGTTATTTTTTTTTTATGCACAATATAACAATAACTTTTAAACAGCTGCATGGGCGCACATGTGAATGCCAGCTTGTAACAAAACAACCATGCATGATATATTTTTGAGGGATATAATACTACTGTCAAATGAACATGCTATCACCTCAAATATTCAAATTAAACCATTTACTATTACTAAATAACTTCATAAAATGAATGTATCTGACCAATTGTTTGTTTTTATTTGTCTCAATTAAACAAACACTGAATTACTACCAAAAATTTTTTTAGGAGAGAAGAGAAAGGTTTCATATAAATCCATTGTATCACTGCATCCAGCAGTGTATGATAATTTTAATCACGAAATCAACATGGCGACCATGTAGTTGGCAAATACAATTTAATGAAACGCCGAACAATACCATTCATTGGACCATAACTGTTGCGGCCCCGACCGCCTCCCCCATGATCGGGGTCGGGGCCTCCTACCTCTGCTCAGGACCACGGGAAGGAACGCCAGGGCCCCGGCTCGGTAGGCCGCACAGCCACGGCGTCTCCACATGGGAGATGCCGCCGAGTGCCTCGCTGACTCCGCCCACATCGTGGGCTACGCGCACGCGAGAACAAGGCATTTAAAGGTCCAGCACCCGGAAGTGCTGGACAGCCCCCGGGATGACATCAGACGCCGGCAGAGTATATAGGCCGGTGTCTGACTCCAGTACTTCGCCTTGCAATGAGGTTCCTCTTCTGAGACTTTAGTTCCCATCCTGTTCCTGTCTTCTGCTGATTCCTAGTTCCTAACTCGGTTTGCTCCTGATGCTCCTGCTCGCTGCCTGCCTTGACCTCGGACCTGCTCCTGACTTCTCCTGCTTCAGCCATCCACTCTTCTGCTGATTCCTGGTTCTTGACTCCGGCCTGCTCCTGACGCTTCTCGTTTTCCGCCTGCCTTGACTTCGGACCGGCCCTTGCTTCTCCTGTTCCAGCCTTGTAAGTCCAAGGGGCCCCGATCCCTACGGGCCCCTCCTGGGGGGATCCAGGGTCTCCTGGGTGAAGAAACCGCCAGGCCATCAGCCTTATCCGCCTCCCAGCCTACCCAAAGGAACTCTCCTTACTCCAGGCCGGCCCAAGGGTCCACAGCTCCTCCCGGACACAACAGTTTGCAAGGCCATGGACCCAGCGGAGGCACCTAGCTTGCAAGCCATCCTCAAGATGGCACAATGACTGCAGAAGCAGCAACACTGCCTTGATGTACTCGCCGCCACCGTGGAACGGCTGGCCAATAGTCTAGAGGCAGCTAATCCGGAGACTAAAGAGGTTAGGACTTTTCAGCTTGGAGAAGAGACGGCTGAGGGGGGATATGATAGAGATGTTTAAAATTATGAGAGGTCTAGAACAGGTAGATGTGAATCGGTTATTTACTCTTTTGGATAATAGAAAGACTAGGGGGCACTCCATGAAGTTAGAATGGGGCACATTTAAAATTAATCGGAGAAAGTTCTTTTTTACTCAACGCACAATTAAACTCTGGAATTTGTTGCCAGAGGATGTGGTTAGTGCAGTTAGTATAGCTGTGTTTAAAAAAGGATTGGATAAGTTATTGGAGGAGAAGTCCATTTCCTGCTATTAAGTTCACTTAGAGAATAGCCACTGCCATTAGCAATGGTTACATGGAATAGACTTAGTTTTTGGGTACTTGCCAGGTTCTTATGGCCTGGATTGGCCACTGTTGGAAACAGGATGCTGGGCTTGATGGACCCTTGGTCTGACCCAGTATGGCATTTTCTTATGTTCTTATGACCTTTTTAGTTTTCTTAGAAGCCTCTCATGAGGGACTTTGTCAAATGCCTTATCAGGGCCGAAGCTTTCAGGCCTGGTGCTGATTCATAGGGAATGATGTAGGGGCCTAGGCAAGATGCTGGAGCCACAGCCTTGGCCTTGGCCAGGTTCAGAAACCTAAGCCTTGGCCTAGACCAGAGAGCAGACCCAGGACAGAAGACAGGATCCAGTCCAGAGAGACTGCTTAGGCCGATAGCCAGGAATCATGACCAGGCCTTGGGGCTGAGCCCCAGCCTCAGACCTAGGCTTGGTCCAACTCCCAGATATCGGGACCTCTCCTCCGGACCGGTCTGTGCCCAGGCATTGTTCTAGGCCAAGGTGCAGGCATTGGGACCTGGCCAGTCCAGATTGTTGGATTCCCAATGGATCAGGTAAGTAGGGGTCATGAAAATTCCTGACTCTGGCAGAATTTTTCAGGGGTCCTTTCCTTGGGTCTTGACCAAGGCCCTGATGTCAAGCCTGGGCCGTGCCTGAGACTCCAGCTTTGTGCTCCGCCATAGGCCGTGGGCCCTGCTTTGGACCTCATCCTATCTCCTAGGTGAGGCCCTGACTTTGTGGCTGGGCATTGGTCTGACTCAAGATTTTTTTAATTGAAATAAATAAATAGGATTCCTTTAATTTGGGGGCCCCTCAATTCATTTCGGGGCCCCACAAAATAAACAAATTGTTCCTTATTTGTTGCATTTTTCAAATTCAGTTAAAAACAAATGTACATCCCTAATATTAAATGTTCAGAAAGAAAGAAAAAAAATACTTCAGGAATGATTTCAATAAATAGTCTTCCAGCTATCAAACAAGACGTCCCACTGTACTCATGCTGCAAGATGTGTTTCAAACAAAAGTTTCAACATCCAATGTGATATTGCACAGGGTTTTCCTGCAATAAATCAGTACTGTTAAAGAATGCATAACTTGGATCCAGCATCCTCTTTCCAGAGAAAATCTCTGGGAATAGTCTAAGAGGGGTCCACAGCATTCTCATTCTAGGAATGATCAAGGGTAAAATAACAACTCTTCTCTGTCTCATTATCTTTGGGAAGAGTTTTCTTACACATGCCCAGTTATCCCTTGGAACTGACCACCAGGGAGTCTCAACACACGGGCTATAAGTACTAAAAATAATGTGCACTAAAAATTAATACACATTATTTTAGCATGGCTGTTAATCATTAGGTTTACTAGAAACATAGTAAACTATTGATATACTAAAGTGAGCAAGGGTAAAAGTTCATCATGCAAGGGGCTCTTGTGCTATGCTTAGTGTTGAAAACAGTTTGTAGAGTTCTCAGTAAAGTTGTATTAAAATTACATACCCACACTCACCCGATGAAAAGGAAAGCCCTTCCACATTGATCTCCCCTCTTACCTACCCAATAGCAAAATAAATGTCCTCACCTCTAATCTATCCTCCCACCCACCTATAGTTTGAGAAAAGTAGAAACCCCATGCCTGACCTCACCGCTCAGTTGTACAAATCAATCCCCATTCACTGATATTTGTGGTGCACATTTAGTACATCAGCTCCTTAGAAAGCAGTGATGGCCGTGTGACTTTGACAAAGGCCCTTGTCTGAACTTATTCCAGCTTTGAGCAAGATTAACATATTTGAGTCTGAGGTGTATCAGAGGCAAACAAAAAGTCCAAGGTGTTTCAGAAAAGAGGCTCAAGGTTAATTGTATTGATGATTAAAACTAGAGCCTCTTTTTAGAAACACCCGACATTTATTTAAGCGAACAGATGTTTGTGGGCAAAATGTAGGTGGTTAATGTTTTGCCTGTGGTTCTCCTGTGCACTCTGAACATTTGTTTTCAGATTATAATGCATATTTTACTTGTATTTTAGGGTAAATAGACAAATATTTCCCCCAATTTTTTTTAAAACAGTTACAATTAAGAGTTTTTCCACCATATGCCTTCCAGAGGCTAAAAAAAGAATTGGGGAATGAGTTTCAGGGCTCAAGAGTAGAGTCCTTGTGTCTCACAGAAAGGAAGTGGCTGTCTGAAGCAGCTGAGATGGCTGTGGTTGGGGGGGCGAGGGGTTTTCATAAAGGAATTAAGATAGGGAGCCTTCTGAGAGGGAGAAAGGTCTCGGACTCCTCTCGCGATCAGGAATTCAATGGTTGCTGTGGATTTAAAACATTGGAGTCACACTAAGGAAAATGGACGTATCCAGTGTGCCTGTGACTGGAAATCTCTCTCTTGTTGAGAATAGTACAACAGGAGTATCAGCAGAGGCTTCAACATGCAAGAGAAGGAAGGGGAATAATTGGGAATACTCAGATAGCATCTAGAAGAATTCCAAAGGTTTAGAAAGTTTCTGAAATCCAGCATGAGGAAATCATGGAATTCAAAGGGCTCCCTTGAACATTCTTGGATTTTATATTTGATTGGATGTTACCTAAAGGAGGTTTATTTTATGTCAGTTGATCACCATTCATAAAATGGTCCAGTAAATTTATACTTTTGGATGAACTTAAACAGGTATTTATTTATTTATTTAAGACATTTCTATACCATCTTTAACAATAGAGATTGAACAAAATGGTTTACAATATTAATAATATAAAATCAATTCATAAACTAAAATATAATAAAAACTTAGTTCAAATAAAATATTAATAGTAAAAATAAAATGTAAATGAAATAATTAAACAACATAATTAAACAGTTGGAGAAAAATACAATGTTTTATAATAAGGCCCTATATTTTGTATGAAATTGTCCATGTTCTGAGCCACAAAAAAGGGTCTCTGGTCCTAAGATTCCTGAAGCAAGTAATTTCTCTGCCCCCCCCCCACCCCATCACCAGAAAAATCTCTGCAAGCCTTATGGTTTACATGAAATCCCAGCAGCAACAGATGTGCACCTCTGTCCAACCCAGATGTGTAAGGGGATTACAAGTAAGTCACTTTTATTAAATCCATTTCACATCATATGTTTTCAATGCCTTTTCATCTTTGATAGGTGCCATCTAATCCGAGAATGACTCTCTTCACTAACCCTTTTACATATGGGCTTCTGTCCAAGATAAACAGGGATAATATTTACTTTTAACAGCTCTGACACTGACTTCGAGTTTTTTCTGGCTTCTAGTTCTGAAATACAGGATTTTAAAGTTACTTAATGTACTTAGAACAAGTCCATATTGAATAATACTTTACATATTTATCTGGATAGGTACTGACCATTCAAAATAGAAAAATATTTTACATATTGAAACTTTTTGAAAAATATATGGAAAGCCTTTAGATCCACTTTTGATTTCCAAAGTAATACATTTGAATATGTTAACGTGTGAAGAGATTGCTGAAGTTCCTCATTTTTTATGTTTCCAGATAGACCAAAGCTAAATTTACGATCTGCAGCATGCCAGAGGCAAGCTCTAAATGAACAGTCCTATGATGTATATTTCAGAAGTTACATTTCTGCAGCAGAATCCACTAGCAAAAGGAGAGTATATGTCATTTTAGCATATAGCATGTTTATGAGTGCAGTAACATTTCATCATTATTCAGAAAACTAATTTGGCATGAATAATCCCCTCATGCAGCCTCGTTTTCCAAAATAACCTTTCCAATATGCAGCAGCCTCCAGTTCTGTCTGGACTATATTGGTCTTATTACCTGTTTGGATAATGGATGCTCGGGGAAAAAAAAAGAATGACAGAGAATGTGATGTGCAGTTGGATGAGCTCAGTCTTTTATGAACAGAATTTGCCTAAAAGAATGCATTGCAAAGAGACTTACCCTTAGCCCAATAATGTGAACATGCTGGAAAAAATATTTGTCCAAAAAGTGTGATCTCACTCAGAAAAATTATATATCTTAGGTAATAGATTCACAAGTGAAAGATTATATGTGACCCTCATATAGCACTTGATAGGCACAAAAACGTTTGAGTTCTGATCAATAGATGTGCTAAGGTATAATCATCGGTCACTGTGTGTATTCTCAGTATTGCTAAACGTGAGACAACAGTACTAATTTTTATATATATTTTTTGTTTTGCAAATAAAAGCTATAAATAAGAAGGGTTATCTTGAATATGTTGAATTGAAAGATGAAGGCAGTAAACTGTGGGCAGTGGGCACCAGTGCACCTTGACCATCATGGTGTTCCTCTGTGCAACCTTTAACTCTGATCTGACATTATGATGTTTCGGAAAAATGTCCTTCTTCAGATCAGGCAGTATAATATGGAAATGTAAATATAACAATTACTCCTGAACTCGAAAGTTTTTGTGCCTATCAAGTACTATATGAGGATCACTTATAATCTTTCACTTGTGAATGTATTATCTAAGATATTTAATTCTTCTGAGTGAGATCACACTTTTGGGATATATTTTTTTCTTCTTTCATTCCTTGGTTCACTATTTATAGGAAAAATATTTGTGGCAACTTATTTAATTACTGCCTTTTAAAGAAAGCCAGACCAGTTTGGAAGCCACTTCTGCTGAGTAGTCTACCATTACTTGGATTTAGATACCAGGAGTTGCACACAAAGGACACTTTCCTTCACTATTAGACCGTACTCAACAATTCAAAACAACTGATTGGCCTAAGAAAGTCAAAGCCCTACAGCCATTCAGGAATTCCCCCTGGAGCACCAACTATTAGAAACAAGCATAAATGTATTAAATCAAACATGTTGAAACAGTTGTAGAGAACTGATGTTTGGCTGTAAATGAAAGACAAAATTTGTTGCAGGAATGCTATTTTGTTTCAACAAAGATCAGTAACAGAAAGACAATAAGGGGGTCATTTTCAAAGTCATTTCTGCACATAAAACCTGGTTTTATGCACATAAAAGGATGGTACAAAACTGACGAAGCCTCTATTCGTGTAAAAGCAAAGTCATAACCTGGTATTGCGGCCACTTTTATGCAAACTGAGCAAAGGTGTTCTGGAGAGGAAGGGGGCAGAAGTGGAGAGAGGACAGATTTGGCAGTTACATGCATATGTTTTGATTTAAAAAAAAATATATATATATGCATGTGTAACAGAGTAACAGATTTTGCCCCTTAAAAGAGGCTCTCCCCCTTACAAAAATGCCAGCACTAGCTTCAGTTGGTCTGAGAGCCCTCCCTCAGTGTGTTTCAGGGGTCTCAGCCAGACCCTGCCCCTGTGTGAGGTCACCGTAGGGCAAGTTTATTAGAGAGGAGTACCAGCCCCCACTGGCATGGGTTCTGAAGCTCCGTACAAATACTGCACTCATGGGGTGAATTTTCAAAGAGTTACACACACAAAAATTAGCATATTTATACACATAAGTAGCCTGTAATCACGTAACTGCTATTTTATAAAGTCAAAAGTATGCACTTACTTTACATTTCATGTGCACATATATGCACAGAAAATAGGAGCAGTCTAGGGGCATTCCAAGGTGGGACTAACATTTAAGCACACAAGTTGCTATTTTATAAGACATGCATGTACACTTAACAACTTCCTCATATAATTGTACATCTGCTAATTATCTTGTGTAATTGATATCAGACTTGTTTATTGCATATTAGCAGGATGGAAGGCCTGGGTGAACTGGGGGGAGCAGGCTGAAGAAGTAGAAGGGTCTCGATGACCTGAGAAAGGACTGGGCAAACTGGTGAAGAAATTAGTAAACTGGTAATTTTAAAATATACGGACTTCCATGCATAAATCAGGTTTTATGCATGTAATTCTTACTTTATTTTCATGTGTGTAAAATATAAGCATGTATATTTTTAAAATAGATAAAAATGTACATCTAGTCAATGCATTGAAATACTCGATTTCAATGCATTGCATGTATTAGCATGTAAGCAAACATCCACACTTATGTTGTAGGGTGGAGATACATGTATTTTATAAATCACATGTATCTGATACTCGCAGGTTGTAAAATACAATTGTAGAGCTACAAACACCCATATAAGCGCATATATGGCACCATGTGGAGTTGTTTGAAAGTTACCCTCATGTGATGCAGTTATAGGATTGGAGTAAGAGTGAAGATTTATATATATATTTAAGATAATGGACACTTCAAAAGCACTAACAGAGACCAATGATTAACTAATCCGTGTGTATTGTTATAAATTAAATTGCACATGATAAAAGTCTCCTTTAATAGTGCTTTAATTTAGGTTAATTATCAATATTTAAACTTATTTGACATTTTGTTTTATACCTCTTTTGTGTTTTTTATTAGATTGTGTTGTGTAGATATATATATATATATATATTTTTTTTATTTTTTTTTTTTTTTTTCTTTTCCTGCCCTTGTCCTTCATTTTTCATGGCCCTACAATTTGCAAATTATCACCTGGTTTTGAGGCAGGTAATAAACAGCGTGGCATTGGAGTGCACTGGGTAAACAACTGTGGAGGGTGAACCTATGTCGTTATCTACCTTTTCCCTACTAAACCCTCTTTTGCATATTAAACTTCTTTTCAAATTCTCTCATAGCCTGTCTTATCAATGTCTTACATTTAACTTGCCAACGTTTATGCTTTATCCTATTTTCTTCCGTTGGATCCTTCTTCCAATTTTTGAATGAAGATCTTTTGGCTAAAATAGCTTCTTTCACCTCCCCTTTTAACCATGCCGGTAATCATTCTGCCTTCTTTCCACCTTTCTTAATGTGTGGAATACACCTAGATTGTGCTTCTAGGATGGTATTTTTTAACAATGACCACGCCTCTTGCACACTTTACTTTTGTAGCTGCTCCTTTCAGTTTTTTTCAATTTTTCTCATTTTATCAAAGTTTCCCTTTTGAAAGTTTAGCACGATAGCCGTGGATTTGCTTACTGACCCCCTTCCAGTCATTAAATCAAATTTGATCATATCAATAGTGATCATATTATAATCACTATTGCCAAGCAGCCCCACCACCGTTACCTCTCTCACCAAATCCTGTTCTCCACTGAGAATTAGATCTAAAATTGTTCCCTCTCTCGTAGGTTCCTGAACCAATTGCTCCATAAAGCTATCATTTATTCCATCCAGGAACTTTATCTCTCTAGCGTGTCCCGATGATACATTTACCCAGTTAATATTGGGGTAATTGAAGTCTCCATTATTACCGCACTACCAACTTGGTTAGCTTCCCTAATTTCTCTTAGCATTTCACTGTCAGTCTCACTATCTTGACCAGGTGGACGGTAGTATACTCCTATCACTATAGTCTTCCTCGACACACAAGGGATTTCTACCCATAAATATTCAATTATGCATTTAGTCTTGTGCAGGATGTTTATCCTGTTGGACTCTATGCTATCTCAGACATAAAGCACCACACCGCCTCCCGGGTGCTCCTCTCTGTCACTGCGATATAGTTTGTACCCCTGTATAGCACTGTCCCATTGGTTATCCTCCTTCCACCATGTCTCTGAGATGCCAATTAAGTCTATGTCATCATTCACTGCTATACATTCTAATTCTCCCATCTTCTTAGACTTCTGGCATTAGCATACAAACATTTCAAAGTTTGCTTTTTGTTTGTATTTTCATTCTGCTTTTTAATAGATAGGGATAAGTTAGAATTTTTTAGCTCAGATGAGTTTTTAGTTACAGGCACTTGGACTATTTTTCTTATTATTATGGAAATATTATTATTATGGAAATCCAGAAAACTTGACTGACTAGGCTTTTGAGAAACAGGTTTGAGGACTCATGCATTAAACTTTTACAGGCATGTTAAGCCCTCTTGGGCACATTTAAACTAGGATGCCAAGCAGGAAGGCCATAACTTGCACTAAAGGTGGCCAAGAAAACCAATAACATGAACTTGATTAATTTAGGATGTCCATACATGCAAATGAAGGAACATAATATGCAAAAGAGGGTTTAGTAGGGAAAAGGTAGATAACGACATAGGTTCACCCTCCACAGTTGTTTACCCAGTGCACTCCAATGGCACGCTGTTTATTACCTGCCTCAAAACCAGGTGATAACTTGCAAATTGTAGGGCCATGAAAAATGAAGGACAAGGGCAGGAAAAGAAATATATATATATATATATATATATATATATATCTACACAACACAATCTAAATAAAAAACACAAAAGAGGTATAAAACAAAAAGTCAAATAAGTTTAAATATTGATAATTAACCTAAATTAAAGCACTATTAAAGGAGACTTTTATCATGTGCAATTTAATTTATAACAATACACACAGATTAGTTAATCATTGGTCTCTGTTAGTGCTTTTGAAGTGTCCATTATCTTAAATATATATATAAAAATCCCTGTAAAATGTTTTTGGGAGTCGTTTTGCCATAGAATACGCTTGTGACTGTGAGAAGAAAGGTGCCTGAAGCTGATGATTACAGCGCATTGAACTAACGAGCACTCAAAATGGGTTTCTTTTTCAGACCTGTGGATGTTTGAAGTGTGAAAGAGGTTTGCCATTTTTGCGTTTCAATAACAAAAAAAAGAAAAAAGCCAAATCCTCCCCCTGCATGCATCATGATCCTCCTTCTCCCTCAACAATTAATAAAAATAAGAGGAGGGAGGATGAAGGACCGATGCCCGGTCTCTAAAATATTTCTACCTGTCTGCCAAGCCATTCTTCCCATCGTTGAACCCCTGGAAGCCATCTCAAGAGAGCTGGTGGGGAATCTTGTTCTTCCCTCCCACCGTCTGGGCTTCCCTCACTGCTCTGACAGCAGTGCCAGATTTACCCAAGCATTCAGCCACACTTTCAGCCAGGCAAGCATGACTGGGTATCCAATTAGAGAGAACCAAGGAAATGTTACCCGGTTTTTTTACCCAGAGGATTATTTAATACCTTGACCTCTTCACTTACAAATATAAATATTCTGGCTTCTTTCAGATTGCCATTAAAAATGAGAGCCTGCAGGCCCAATGTGTCACGAGTTGCCATTTTATTCACTGCATGTCAAGAAAAAAATAAATAAATAAAAAGAGAAAGGTTAAAGTTACCACTTGACAGGGCTCAGTTTGTAATCATCTCCTGAGGATTCAACAGGAGATGATGAAGTGTGTACTACTAGCAGCATCCCCAACACCAGCAGAAAACTAAAAAACAAAAAAAAGCCACCCAAACTAAAATAGATGACCCTGACCATAATAAAGGAGAGCCAACGGGCCTGCATGTAAGTGGAACACTGACTGTGTACTTAAAGAAGTGCAAGGGTGGAGTGGGTCCCTGGAGAGAATAAGCACAGTGATGCTGACATTTTTGGTTTGAACTTGAAATAGTACAAGTACGAGATGAGAAATGCAGGGCTCATGTGAATACTTAGTCTGCCGTATCTGAACAAATCTGGCAATTGCTCTTGTTCTCATCTCAGTGAAACAAAATTCTTCTTCCCATGTGTGTTCAGCTTGTGAAATATGTCCACAGCTTTTATTATTGGACTGGTATATTTTCTATTACTGGACAATCCACTTCTATTTATTTGTATACTGTGCTTCCCCTCCATTCATCTGCAATAGCCTCCTGTCATTCTTCTCAAAGTTCTCTCGCTCCCCCTTTTTTCAAAACAGATTTTTTTTTTCCAGTTCTTTCCTTATGGAAAAATATTTTTTATTGTATTAGGCTGCTATGCCTTGAAGATGAGATAAGTCTAATAAGTTAGACAATGTAATATTTTATGGGTAATATGGGTCAGATCTGGCTCTGAAAATCAAGTTCTAATCCAACCAACAGGCTATAAGATGGGTTGGTGAGATTCATTAATTCTGTACTTTATATTCAATACGGAAGCAACAAATCTGATCACACTGGAGAAAGTACAGAGAGGGCAGTCAAAATGTTAAAAGGGATGGAATGGCTCCCCTATGAGGAAAGGTTAAAGAGGTTAGGGCTGTTCAACTTGGTGGTGTCAAAGATGCAGCCCTTCTCTCTTAGTCAGAGGAGATTTTTGATACAGTTGTAGGACCTTGCTTCACACACCTGTAGCTAGTCCCAACACGTCAGCAGAGACGAGGTACAATGAGGCCTTATGTTCTATCCACTGTGTCATAGAATACACCTTTGGAGTTATCAAAAGTAGATTTCACTGTTTGGACAAATCAGGGGGAGCTTTAGGGGTAGATTTTCAAACAGGGCGCCCTCGCGTACTTTTGTAGGCGCATCAGGCGCAAACAAAAGTACGCTGGATTTTAGTAGATACGCGCGGAGCCGCGCGTATCTGCTAAAATCCTGGATCGGCGCGCGCAAGGTTACCGATTTTGTGTAGCCGGCGCGCGCCGAGCCGCGCAGCCTACCTCCGTTCCCTCCAAGGCCGCTCCAAAATCGGAGCGGCCTTGGAGGGAATTCGCTAACGCCCTCCCCTCACCTTCCCCTCCCTTCTCTACCTAACCCACCCCCCCCGGCCCTGTCTAAACCCCCCCCCCTACCTTTGTTGGGGGATTTACGCCTCCCAGAGGGAGAAGTAAATCCCCGTGCGCCAGCGGGCCGCTGGCGCGCCTAGACGCAACCCGGGGGCGGTTCTGGAGGGTGCGGCCATGCCCCCGGACCACCCCGGGCCGAAACCATGCCCCCGAAACGCCGCCGACACGCCCTGAAAATGCCGCGCCAATCGGCCCCGCCCCCGACACGCCCCCCTCGGAAAACCCCGGGACTTACGCGAGTCCCGGGGCTCTGCGCGCGCCGGCAGGCCTATGTAAAATAGGCACACCGGCGCGCAAGCCCTGCTCGCATAAATCCGGGTGGATTTACGCGAGCAAGGCTCTTAAAATCCGCCCCTTAATGTATACCCCACCCAGAGTAGTGGAGATAGTACTCCTCTGCTGTGTATTCAATAATCTCGCTCTGCGCCTTGGTATCCCAATAGATATCCTTCCAGATCTACTCCTGAATCCCACATGTCTACCTGAAGAAGCCAAGGAGATCAAAACCACTGTTCTCAAAGCTTGATTCTCCAAATACGGCTGTAGTTGACACACTATTATTAATAACTTTACATAGCTGCTTCATGTTACCTGAGTTATTTGTTTTTCCGTATTCCAATTTTTGTCCAGCATAACTCCCAACGATCTCACCTCCTCTTTATGGGTCAAATCCAAATCCTTCAATTTCCACCAACTTTGGAACTTCCCCAATCCTATCTGAAATAATTCTGATTTGCATAATTTAGGACCATTTTGTTTACTTTCAACTAGTTCACCACTCTCGATAAACATAAATTCAAACAACTTACAGCTTCTTCATGGCTTCCACCCAATGTCGCAAGACTCTGTAAATCATCTGCCTATACAAAAACTTTAGAAACAAAAGTATGAACAATTCTACCCAAAGGTGCTAAAAATACATTAAAAATTAAAGGGGAGAGGGAGAGAAGCGGAGGTATGTAGTTTACAATTTACCTTTGTTTGTTGGACATTTATATCTATGTGTCTCTATACTTTAATGGAGGTTGCAAATGCTGACTTGTTAACTGGAAATGTAATAAAATAGATTTAAACAAAATGTAAAGCAGATAAGGAGGAACCTTGAGAGACCCCTGATCTCATACCCCTCCCTAGAGATTTTTTTCTCCTTGAAAGAAAACTAGCTGTTTACTATTTGTTAGAAATGTTTCTAACCATCTTAAAACAGAACCTCTTAGTGCGCACTAACACGATTTAACAATTTTTAACGATAAATCGTTAGAATTTCTATTGTATTGTGTTCTATAACGATTTAAGATGATATTAAAATTATCGGACGATAATTTTAATCGTTGAAAAACGATTCACATCCCTACTTTCCATATTCCTTAGCAAGCATGCTATTTTTATTAGCTCTGTGTTTGATTTGCATATACTCAAATACCATAGGTTATCAAAGTTTGCCTTATACCTGAATACTATCCTGATGAACAGATAGTTGTATCATTTGGAGCAGACAACAGCTTTTTGAGACCTGAAACAGGAAAACATCAAAGCTATTTTATGACCATAACCAATTTGGGAAAACACAATTAAAAGCTTCACTTTTGTCACTCACCCTTGTCCCTATTTTCTAGGGATTATTTTAGTCAAATGTGATGTAATGACTGAAGAATGGCAAAAAAGATACGTGTGAAATACATTTAATAACTGGAGGCTGCTAGCAATATTATTCAGCCTGATGTTGAAACCTGTAGTCTGTGCAGTATTTGTAGACTTGCACATGGATTTTAAATCTTTTTTCATGTTTTTTTAATAACAGTTTCTAAAGGGATTGAAATTTACACACACACACACACCCAAATTAGTAAAGAATACAGAACCACAAAGACAATATATCTGTTTGTCTAATTTAAAGTTATGCATCTGTAAGACTGGCATGTAATATAAAGCTTACATGGGTCATTCTTTATTCTGCAATGTGCCAGTATTGCATGCAGTACAGCCTTATCGTTCATGATAAGGCCCTACCGTGCGTGATACCAGCCACATCGCGGTGCTATTATTCTAATTAGGGGAAGGGGAGGAGGGTGGACGGGGTTTGGACGGAGTTAACTTCTGGCAGAGCTGCAGGCGATAATGTTTCTCACATTATCGCCGGAAGCACCACGGGAAATAACACCACCATGTCCCATGGCATTATGGGGGCGACAGTGTGCAGTAAGGCTGTACTGAGGCAGGCGAAACCGCAACGTTGCAATGCAGCCAGCTGCCCACTATTGCCCCTCCACCCATTTTTATTTGCGCCTCATCATTCTGCTATAAATACTTAGAAGCAAACTTATTTTCTCTAGTTAGTATCTCTATAAGGCCTTTTGATATATGTCCAGAAAGCCAACAACAACAACAAAAAAAAACAATTGAATGAGCTGATCAAAAATTGTAAAGAAAAAAAATGAGACTGATTAAATGACATGTGCTACTTGAACTATAAGAACATAAGAAATTGCCATACTGGGTCAGAATTAGGGTCCATCAAGCCCAGCATCCTGTTTCCACCAGTGGCAAATCCAGGTTACAAGTACCTGACAAATATCCAAACAGTAAATAAATCCCATGCTACTAATGCCAGTATTAAGCAGTGGCTATGGACGGCCGGCACCATCTTGTGCTCCTACCATGTGACAGGGGCCAACCAATGGCACCAGTAGCCCCTGTGATATAGTAAGGGCAAAGGCTATCGGTGCCATTTTGAATACTGGCAGCCGTCGGCCCGAGTGCAGGAAATCGCTCCAGGACCCCCGATGGACCACCAGGGACTTTTGGAAAGTCTTGGGGGGGTCAGGAGGGTGGGGGGTTTATTCGTTAATGATACGTTGCATTCGTGGGGGTTCGCCGTATGTTTTGAAACCCTCACGAATGCAACGAATAGGGACCTATACGTTGCAGATTGTGCATTCGTTCAAAACGAATGCACATCCCTTCTCACTGTTCCCCTTTCCAGATCATTTATATATATATATTAAAAAGCTCCGGTCCAAGTACAGATCCCTGAGGCACTCCACTGTTTACCTTTCTTCACTGAGAAAATTAACCATGTATTGCTACTCTCAGTTTCCTATCTTGTAATCAGTTTGCAATCCACAAAAGGAAATTACCTCTTATCCCATAATTTTTTAATTTTTTTAGGAGTCTCTCATGGGGGACTTTGTCAAAGGCTTTATGAAAATCCAAATACATTAAAAGGTGAATTTTAAAAGTCTGGTGCATGCCAAAATTAGGTGATGAGTGCACAAGATGGGCTTGTATGCACCCAATGAATCTTAAAGCCATCTAGTTGCACACATATCTCCCACAGCGTGCACATCTCGCTTCAATTCAAAAAGGGGCATGGTCTGGGTGGGACCTGAGCATTTCAGGGCATGGCCAAGAGTTGTGTGCATAAATAATTACGTGCTCCAGTGAGGGCCCAGGTCCACTTTCATGTAAATTTACTTCTGCTATGGGGGAGATGTAACTTAAAACATAAAAGAATTTCTGCCATTTTTAAAGGGCCTGGGGTAACTGGGGGAGTGAAGGCTATCAAACCAGTAGGGTTTGGAGTACCTAGCTGTTAACTGTGCAAACTGATGGACAAACTGGTAAAACTGGCAATGGCGTGGACTTGCATCCATTATAAAATACCCTGACTTAAGTGGTAGATTTGGGCTTTACATGCCAAGCCATACATCCACTTAAAATTGGGCACACGTGCATGCCACCAGGCTGTTTTCTAACATGCATGCAATATGTGCGTGCACGTTATAAAACGGGCATGTATTTTGGAGCACGCCGACACACATGTGCCAAAGTGTGCCTGCGCTCTGGTTTAAAAGTTACTGACCCTATCTACTTGATCACCTTTATCCACATGTTTATTAACCCATTTCAAAAAAATGTAGCAGATTTGTGAGACAAGATTTCCCTTGGGTGAATCCAAGTTGGCTGTGTCCCATTAAACCATGTCTATCTATGTGTTTTGTGATTTTGTTCTTTAGAATAGTTTCCACATTTTCCCTGCACTGAAGTCAGGCGCACCAGTCTATAGTTTTCCCAGATCACCCCTGGTGTCCCTTTTAAATATTGGAGTTGCATTGGCTATCCTCCAGTCTTCAGGTAAAATGGATGATTTTAATGATAGGTTACAATTACTAGTAATAGATTTGAAATTTCATTTTTTAGTTCTTTCAGAACCATGGGGTGTATGCCATCTGGTCTAGGCAATTTGCTACTCTTTAATTTGACAGTCTGACGTACAACATCTTCCAGGTTCATCATGATTTGGTTCACTTGATTAGAATCATCACCCTTGAAAACAGTTTCCAGGATGGATATCTTCCCAGCATCCTCATTAGTAAACCCCGAAGCAAATTTGTTTAGTCTTTCTGCAAATTGCCTTACCTTCTATAAGTGTTCCTTTAAATCCTCTGTCATCTAACAGTGCAACTGACTCCCTTGCACACTTCCTGCTTTGGATATATTTTAAAAAGTTTTTATGTGTTTTTACCTCTACAGCCAGCTTCTTTTCAAATTTTCTCTTAGCCTGTCTTATCATTGTTTTAAATTTAACTTGCCAATGCTTATTTTTCCCATTTTCTTCAGATGGATTCAATTTTTGAAGGAAGATCTTTTATCTAAAATATATTCTTTCACCTCACCTTTTAACAATGCCAGCAATTGTTTGGCCTTCCTTCCACCTTTTTTTTTTTAATTTGAGGAAAACATCTAAACTGCACTTCTAAGATGGTATTTTTAAACAATGTCCATGCCTATTGTACATCTTTAATCTTTGTAGCTGCACCTTTCAGTTTTTTCTAACTATTTTCCTCATTTTATCAAATTCTTCCTTTTGAAAGTTTAGTGCTAGAACTGTAGATTTACTTGTTGTCCCCATTCCAATCATTAAGTCAAATTTGATCATGTTATGATAACTATTGCCAAGTGGTCACAACACCATTATCTCTTGCACCAAATCCTGTGTTCCACTAAAAGTTAGATGTAAAATTGTGCCCTCTCTTGTTGGTTCCTGAAATAATTGCTCTAGGAAGCAGTCATTTATTCCATCTAGGAATTTTACCTCTCTAGTATGTCCTGATATTATATTAACCCAGTCAATATTGGGCTAATTTAAACCTCCCCATTATTGCTGTTCTGCCAAATTTGTTAGCTTCCCTAATTTATCTTAGCATTTCATCATCTTTCTTATCATTTTTGCCAGGTGTGTTGCACAAGGAGGTTGACCCTTGGCCTGGTGCAGGATTGGTACGGCCCTTTGGTCGGACCCAGAGAGCGCCTGCCACCAGGAGGTGGAGCACACGAGGAGACAGAGGCTAGCTAGAGCTTCACCAATAACAGTCCAGGGTTTCCTCAGATTGAGCCCTTAGGTACCCGGACCGCCTGGACTTAGGTGGGCCTCCAGTGGTCTTCCAGAGAGGTGTGCCCACCATGAGCAAGGGTGCGTGGCTGATGCAGAGTGGATGAGCTAGGCTTAAACTGGAAGCTCCGGAGACCTCAGGAAGGCAACAGTTCAGGGAGGTCCTCCGGGCAAGACAGGCAGCGCCTGTAGGCCTAGCCAAGTGGAAGCCACGGTTAGTTTCCAATCAGGTTGGCCCAATGGTAACAGGAGACCGGAAGAGAGTGTCCGAGTGAAGTGCAAGGGTCAGAGCTAGAGTATCAGTCCAGGAAAGGTCAGCCAAAGCAGGGGTCAATACCAGAATTGGTCCGGGCATAGTCAGGGCAAGCATGGGTTGGTTACAGGCAGCAGGTGAGAGAATGGTCAGGCAGGCAGTGGTCGATTCCAGGTGGAACACAGAGAATGGTCAGGCAGGCAGAGGGCAGTACCAAAGGTCAGTCCGGAGAGGTACTACCTGGGAAGGATACAGGAACACAGGAGCCACTGGGTCAGGAGACACTAGAACACGAAGGCAAACTCACTACACCAACGGTGTCGACCCAATTGCCAAGGCAAGGTCCTGGGGAAAGGGCCTCGCCTTAAGTACTGCATCTATGTGATGTTATCGGGAGTGCCCCCTCTGGTTTTCCCGCCCTGGGCCCTTGAAAGGGCTGTACGTCGGCCGTGCGTGTGCCTAGGGACGTGGCCGAGGACACCAATGCCGTGGAGCCCCGATGGGAGCTCCCCTGTGAGTCCTGTGAGGAGGAAGGCGAACTGAGAGCCCGAGGACACCGTGAACTGGCTGCGGTCACGAGGGAGGGGTGCCCGGATCTGGTTGATGGAAGCGTGAGGTGAGCAGGGCCGGCCACGGTGCCAATGCGGCCGGGACGCGCAACAAGGTGGATGGTAGTATACCCCCAAAGCTATACTCTTCCCCAACACACATGAAATTTCTTCACATTTAAAGGTGAATTTTAAAAGCCCAACATGCACATCGATTAGGGGACACAAGAATATGTTGGATCGCAGCACTAAGCAGATTTTAAAAGGCACCTGCAGTCACACATATCTCCCGCTATGTACATAAATGAACATTTCCAAAAAAGGGGCAGGCATGGGCATGGTCTCAGCAGGATTTGGGTGTTTCTGGATTTTAACTTCAAATTTCTGTGTAACACTTATGCACGCTGGCATGCACCGGGGTCCCCTGCCATGTAACTTTACTTCTGCTATGAAGGACATGTAAGTAATAAAATAAAGAAAAATATATAGATCAGCGGGGCTTTAAAAGTCCTTTCCCTTTTCTGGGCAAACTGGGAACAAGGTGGGAAAACTGGAAATAGCATTGGCATGCGTATCTACTAAAATGCCCCCACTTATACTGTAGAAGCGGCATTTGTGTGCATAGGCACGTGACCACCTAAAATTGTGCACACATGTGCATGCAGTCAGTCTATTTTATAACATGCGTGCATTTATACACATATGTTATAAAATGGCCATGTCCCTAGATGCAGGCTGATGAATGCACACACGTAGGTGACCGTGAGCCTGTTTAAAAGTTATCATCTAAAAGGTGAATTTAAAGCCCGGCACATGCCAAAACCAGAAGATATGCACACAAGATGGGCTGGTGGATGCTGAGCAGATCTTAAAAGCCACCCATGTATGCATGCATCTCCCACTAAACACACAATTGCAAAGTTCCAGAAAAGGAACAGGGCATGGGTGTGGTGTAGCTGGGACATGGTCATTCCTGGATTTCATCTTGAAATTTGAGCATAAATACTTACGCGGACAGGCATGCGCCTATATATCTTCTACTATGGATGGTGAGTAAGTCATAGAACAAAAAAAAAGAACCCATTAGCAAGGTTTTAAGGGTGGAGCTAACAGAGGAGAAGGCAGACTATTGAACTAGGGGGGCTTTGGAGTCCTGGTAAAACTGGTAATGTCGGTGCGTGTCTTTTAAAATCCCCCTACTTATGCAGCAAATGTGGCATTTGAGTGCATAGGCGCATGTCCACTTAAAATTGCATTCAGGCTATTTTATAACATGCATGCATATATGCACAGGTATTGTGAAATAGCCACATCCCTGGGTGCGAGCAGACAAACCTGTCTTAGTCTCCAGCAAGATTTTTACCCTGATGGACTCTATGCCATCCCAAACATAAAGTGCCACCCCGCACCAACTTTCTCCACCCTATCATTATGAAATTATTTGTATCCTGGTATAGCATTGTCCCATTGGTTACCCTGCCAGGTCTCTGAGATGTCAATTATATCTACCTCTTCATTCAGTGCTATACATTCTAACCTTTCCATCTTACTTCTTAGACTTCTGGCATTGGCATACATACATTTTGCTTGTATTATCAACCTGCTTATCAGTTGACAGAGATAATTTGGAATCTGTTAACTCAGGTGGTTCTATACTGATAGGTACATTGACTGCATTTGCTTTTATGGGAACCTGTCTGTTGTGATGCCCTAACATATATGTTTCATTTGTATTTTTCAAAGATACCTCCTTATGAGCCATTCACTGCTGAGTGGCTGTCAGCTTCCCCCCTTTATTTTAGTTTATAAGCTGCTCTATCTCCTTTCAAAGTATAATATTGCTATGGTCAAAAGTAAAATCCATATTCCATCACATGTCTTCTGTAGTTAGTTACAAATATAATCTCTTCCTCTTATTACTGCTTAATGCAATGCTTTATTTTTTCCCAGCTAATTTATTCATTTTTTAAATTAAACTAATTTGCATTTCATTTACAGTTAGATTAGTTGTACATTAATCTTATCAGACTAATTTAGAACCATAGAGGTGCTAATGTATTAGAATTGTTACTATTAATTTTAAAAGCTGTATTTTATGTAATGTGTACTGTACCACTGAGTTAGTCAAATAAACAATTCCCTTTCAGAGTTTGTGTGGACAGATACAAAAAACACAATAGTACCAGAATGCAGCTCTGGCCTTCACTAAAGCTAGAGCTCTGCAGAAACCTCATTTTTGTTGATAAGGGAAGTCATTCTGTTATGTTTTCATCCTCCGCGGTCTTTGTGTGACAATATCCAGGTTGGCCAGTTTTTTTAGACTTCGCACGCTCTGTTCATCCTGGGTGGATTTTGTTTACCAGCGCGTCCAATGTTCATGAGTTTTTGTCTAGGAAGTATCAAGCTCGCAACATAAGCAGTGCTTTTAAACACGCTCTATACATTAATCGGGCCGTTTTCTCCACCCGCGCTGCCTGAAAGATTTTAATATAGTGCCTTCTCTGTTACCTTTTTCAAGTCATGTTAGCAAGATGTGTTCTATCATTAAATGGCACTGGCTTGATTAGCTTCCCACGTGATTTTTAAGGATCCTCCTTATTTAATTTTTCATCAAGGTCAGAATTTACGAGCCATTTTAGTTTCTGTGGTTTTGTATTCCTCAGTTATGCTAGCTACATGTTTTTTGAATCATGTGGTCATTGTATGGCATTGCCTTTGTCTCTATCGCTTACTAATTTTGAACATCCAGTTTTTCAGAAACAGCATGATTTGCATTTTACATCCAATTGTTCTCATCGGGTACGACTTATATCATCAATTGTCCTTGCCCACTGATTTATATAGGTAAGACCCTACCAGAGCGAGACTGGAAAATACACTTGCATATTCAAACACTGCAGCTGTATTTGCTAATCTCGATTGGAGGCCCCTTCAGTCTCACACTGGCAGGCTGAGCAACAATCTCATATGGACCTCTACTTTTTTGCCATTGAAAAATGTATACCTTGCCCAAGGGGAGGAGATTTTCCATCACATCTGCTCCAATGTGAACATTAGAATTTCATATTAAACTCCCTCACTCTGTCGCATCTCAATTAGGAAATAGAGTGGTCTATTTTCTTTTGATTTTGTATTTCATAGTAAGTATATCTTTTGTATTTCCAAATTTATACAATGTAGCTTTCTTGTGTTTCTTATTTCCTATTTGTTGACTGTCTCTTAGCTTTTGTTGGTCAGCCTTGATGATATGAATTTTAGTGCCATTTTTGAACATTTGTGAAATAGAGCTCTGTACCAGGTCTATGTGCATTTGGAAGTTTGTATTGGTTTTATGCTTAGTTTGCAGAATTGGAGTGGAGCAGTAGAGGAGTGGTTAGTAGCGATGTGATTCGTTTTTTGTGTTCATGTCGTTCTTCGTTTTTTGGCCGCTGCGGGAAATGTCGTTTTTTTTGCGAAAAATTGTTTTTTGAGTTAGTGTGCGCTAACTCCCCGTTAGTGCGTGCTAATTCCCATTAGTGCACGTTAACTCCCCGTTAGTGCGCGCTAACAAAAACCATTAGATTTTGTTACTTTTTGTTAGTTTTGTTAGCGCGCACTAACGGGGAGTTAGCGTGCACAAACTCCCATTAGTGCGTACTAATCCGAAAACAGGATAATCCCGATCGTTTCTCAGGCTCCCCGAAAAATGCCGGATTGGACAATTTTGTTGAAATTTTCCAATTTGGCAAAACTGAATGCACATCTCTAGTGGTTAGAGCAACAGGCTGGGGTTCCAATCCCATTGCTGGACCTTGGGCAAGCCTTTTTTTCCTACATTGCCTCAGGTACAAACTTAGGGCCTGATTCACTAAGACTTTTTCTCCATTCTGTGTCTATGAGAAAAAAGCTTATTGAATCAGGCCCTGAGATTGTGAGCCCTCTGGGAATAGGGAAATGCCTACAATACCTGAATGTAATCTGCTCTGAAGTGCTTGAAAGGTGAATATAAAAATGTTATTAAATTATGAGATCATTATAATTTTTTATTATGATTTTTGTCTGTGTTCCTATATTTTTGGATCTGTCTGATATACTTATTTTCTGTTTAAGTCTGATGTCTCTCCCGATACAGCCCTAGTGAGACATAGTCCATGTCAGAGGCCAAAGACATTAGATTATTAATCAATTCTAGTGATTTTGTGTTTCATTTTACATTTATTGAATTAAATATATATTTTTTTAATTATAGACAATCTTGTTAATTTATGCCCACACATCTTTTTTTTCTCTGATGTTTTCTGGTTTACCATTTGCTGGGAAAATGTTTAACCTTTCATGAAAATGGGTCTGGGTAGAGAAGGGATTTTGCTTTTCATCTGAAGAACTGCCTTCCATTTTCAATCTGATTAAAGGACAGAATTCATTAAACAAGTTAAGAACATAAGAACATGCCATACTGGGTCAGACCAAGGGTCCATCAAGCCCAGCATCCTGTTTCCAACAGTGGCCAATCCAGGCCATAAGAACCTGGCACATACCCAAAAACTAAGTCTATTCCATGTTACCATTGCTAGTAATAGCAGTGGCTATTTTCTAAGTCAACTTAATTAATAGCAGGTAATGGACTTCTCCTCCAAGAACTTATCCAATCCTTTTTTAAACTCAGCTACACTAAGTTGTGAACAAAGAGTTTCAAAAAATTTCACAACTCTTCTAATGCAGTCTGTCTTTCAGTCAGATTCAAAATGGACTACTCCACAGAAAGAGTTAACATTTTGGATACCACAGTTTCAGTAAAAAAAGGCCATCTTTGTATGCAAAAAAAAAAAAAAAAGACTGATAAATGCAGTTATCTTCACAGTTCTTGTTCCCATCCTTCATATACACTATATACATCCAAGCCACGCAGCATCACAAGTATATGCTTTGCCCAAGAAACAAGGAAGAACACTCAAAGAAAAGAACAGTAATATCATCTCCATAAAGATTGCATTTTCATTTAAAATACCTATTGCCATACATAGAAAGTAAAATCAAAGAGCTATTTTTACAAACCCAATGCTGGAAAAATTAAGATGAATGAAGACCTATAGCCAGTACTACTGGAGAGTGAGTCACTGAAAGAAATATTCCCTACTTCACCAGTACTAGCCTTTAGGGATGTGCTTTCCTTTGAAACAACATAGCCTGTATGTCAACAACATTGTCTATATTGTTTCATGTCATTTAAAAGGATAGAAAAATATGAAATGTTATGTCATGTTTTTATTGCTTTTACTGTGCACTATTCAGAAAAAGGGTGCAGTATTCGAACAGGGAAAACTATTTGCCAAAATAAAAAAAAAATAAAAAAAAGGACCTCTTCCCCCCCCCCCCCCCCAAGAAAATCTCCAACAAAATGAAATTTGGGTGATACCATCCTCCCAATGATATGAAATGAAATATATTATTTATCATTCACACCCCTATCAGCCTTCTGGCAACCACCTAACTGAAGCAATAACTAGCAAGAAGTAAGTTTCAATTTCAAATGGGAACTCAAAAAGAAAAATAGAGCACATATCTCTGCAATATCTACCAGCACATGTCATTAGATCCTGCCATTCATAATTAAATGACCCCATTCATGTTCCTTCTTTAGCGTAGTATATATAATTTAATGCAGAAAATGTGAAGAAGGGTGAAACAAGTCAGAAGATGAAGACAAGAAAAAGCTGACAAAATAACATTTAACAGAGAAGAGCACCTCCATGGGTAACATTTTTTGGGACCAGTCCACTGCATGACTGACCTTATGCTCAGGATACTAAAAGGGAAATGCAGAACATTCTACAAGATTGATGTCATAAGTTGCACCATTTAACCCTCAGTTGTGTGCACATTTCTTGTGTGCAAGCTTTCCTGCTGATCAAGCAAGTAGCTTTGCACACAAAAAAATATGCACACGATAGTATACATTTATTTTATTGCCCTCATGTGGAAATTCCATGCTAATGATCCCATAAGCTATTAACCCACAATGCACAGAGGTATGTATGCTGGGTTACATCCTGATTTTTTTTAGCACTAGAAACAACTCCTCATCCGAGGTGCAATAAAGTTCCAGGACTAATGCTAGTATATGGGCAAAAGCTAGAGTTCTGGTGTTGGGACCTGTACTAATTTTATGTGCAGAAAACATGCTTTGTGTACAAAAAAACATATTTTCTATGTATTGAGATATGATTTATGTGCATAAAAAATGCTTTCTGCATTGAAAATATTTTATGTGCATAACTCATATTTTCTTCAAGGAAAACAAGGCTTATGTGCCTAATTATGTTTTCCGTGCACAAAATATGATGTATATGTACAAAAAATACTTTCTGTGCAGAAAGCATCTTTTTGCACATAAATCATGTTTTATGCACAGAAAACATGATTTGTGCACATAAGCCATGCTTTCTCCACAGAAAATATGATTTATGCTCATAAAACATGTTTTGCTCTGCACTAAGCCTTTTCTTTGTCCATATTTTCTGATTTGTCTGCATTTTTTAACTCCTGATTCAGTAGCATTCTGCATCAGGAGTTAAAAATATAGCTTGTGCATTAGGGAACTGTGCACTATATTTCAGCCTACAGTTTTAAAGCTCAGCTTTTTACATCAACCTTCAGGAATATAAAACATTTGAAGTTAAAAAGATCAGACATTTCAAAACTGACTTTAAAAGACCTAACAGAGACTTGGGCTTTTTTCTCACTTCCTGAAATAATTATACTTCCTCCCTGTCACCTTCTTATTTATTAATTTAAAATTTTTTTAAAGATCGCCTTCTAGCCAAAGGCCAAAGTGGTTTTCAGTACATACAATAAACATGTATTATATTACATACAATACAGTCTCTAAAACCCCCAACAGTTACCTCAGTTTCAAGGGAAAAGTCATGTCTTTAGTTGCTTATAGAAGCACAGGTAATCATGCCAAAAAGATGCCACCATCACAGAAAAAATTCTTCACTTATCTGAGTCTCCCCTCCACCCCCCCCCCCCCCAATTTCCTTGAACATTGGAATCTTCAGTAAAGTTCCCTGACTATATCTCAGTACCCAACACAGCTGATACCAGTCCAATCTCTCCTATAAATATTTGGACACATTTCCTCTCAATATGTTAACAATACATTTTTAAGTGAACCTAGCCTCAATAGGCAACCAATGCAGAGTAGTAAGCATCATCAACATTGGAGTTCTTCTTAAACAATCTACAAGTACTCTTGCAATTGCATTACAAACAATTTGCAATTGTTGGGTTGTCAATTTAGGGAGTCCAATCAACAATCAATTGCAATAATCCAAATGGGACACTGTTAACAAATGAATTACAGTCCTGAAATTGACCAGATCTAAAAATAGCTTCCATTTCCTAACCATCCTGAATTTTCAAAACACTTGTTGGATCATCTTTGAAACATGAGATTTGCCATCAAATTTAGCATCAAAATACATACACAATTCTTTTACTTTTTCAGTCATATTAATCTTAACTGAATCCACCTGTACATTCAAAAAAAAGGCCATATCACAACTTTCATAATAATCCTAAAAGTTTCAGTTTTAGAGGGGTACAACAACATCCTATTTTGTTTAATCCATTGTGTAATCAACCGATCTGTGGATTAAAAAACTGTGAACAGTCCCATCCACATCCTTTCTCTAAGGTATCAACAGCTGGATATCATCTACATAAAAATATACTTTGATACCTAATGACCGATTTAATTGTTCAGTGGTTGTAAAAATATATTAAACAGCTCTGGTGAAAAAGGAGATCCCTGTGGACATCCACAATCAAGCTTCTATGTTATGTTTCTGTGAACCCAATGATAGAAAGTCAGCCTAGCCTGAGCCCCAGCCAAGGTCGGATGCTGAAGAGAAGGGTAAAGATGCCAATCCAGCCTGGGTCATTGGCAGGCAGCAAACAAGAGAAATCCAAAGTCCAGTCCGAGTCAAAGGCAGGCAGCAGGGAAGAGGAATCCGAAGCAATCTGAGTCATAGGCAAAGGTAACTCTAGCAGACAGCCAGCACCAGCACAAGCAAACCTGTAGCCGAGGCAAAGTTTGTGTGTCTGGAAGCCGGGTTTAAGTAGCCTGTTTCCCGTGCTAGCGCGGGGACAGTCGAGAGGCGTGCTGACATGCCAAGAGGGGCAGAGTCAGGGTGCCACGCTGGTCGGCTAGTGTCGCACGACTATGACATCACTGCTCCTTCATGCTGCTCCAATGTTTTGCAGGGTAAGCTCGATTCACTGTGATAAGGGTACCTCCCCTGCAAGGCCCTCTCCCCTGTCTTTTTGGTCTGGGTTTAAGAAGTAAACATGAATGAAAGTCACAGATTAGCTGGGGAGCCTGAATATCGCTGGCTGGTTCCCAGGAGTTCTCTTCTGGCCCATAGATTTTCCATGCATTTAAATATTGAAGTGTCCGTCCTTTGCATCTAGCATCCAGAATCTCCTGAACTTCATATTGAGTGTCCTCCTCCAGTATCGTGTGTGACAGCTGCTTGGGCTTCCTAGACGGCCAAGACAAGACTGCTGGTTTGAGGAGAGATATGTGGCACACATCATGAATTCGCAGGGTTGGAGGTAATTGTAACTTATAGGTAGCCTCCCCAATCTGTCTCTCCACTGGGAATGGTCCCATGAAATGAGGGGCAAATTTAAGGAAAGGCAAGCATAATCTGAGGTTGTGAGTGCTCAGCCAGACCAGTTCTCCTGGGTGTAACTGAGGGGCCGGTGTTCATTTTTTAATTGGCTTGCCTTTTGGCTTTGACTGCTGTTTGTTTTAGTAGGATCCGTGTGTCCTCCCATAGCTTCTTTAAGTTTTGGGTAGCCAGATATACCGCAGGGCAAGATGATGATGCGGCAAGAGGCAATGGTATCCGCGGATGCCGTCCAAAGACCAGATAAAAGGGGGACATGTCCATAGCCTGAGTGACATGGTTGTTGTGAGATATTTCTGCCCAAGGAAGTAGCGAGGACCAGTCATCTTATTGTTGATTGATGTAACAGCGCAGGAAAATCTTGAGTGACTGCATAGTGCATTCCGCCACTCCAATGGTCTGTAGGCGGTTAGTGGGAGAAAAGTCAAATCGTATTCCGAATTTGGAACACAGATTCCTTCAGAAGTGAGAAGTAAATTGGACTCCTCTATCTGATAGTGATGTGCAGTCATTTTTGCCGAACTGGAATATTTCAAAGAAATAGTCCAATTCGTCATGGGTGAAGGACCCAAATCCCAAGACGGATTTTCCACGAACTTCAGGGAAAATTTGTTGTTTGGGTTAGCGTGGGGGGAGGGGCACCTTTATTTAAATAAAAAAAACAAACCCACCCAACCCTTAATATTTAGTTAATTATAACCCCCCACCCTCTGGACCCCCCCCAAAACTTGCCTAAAATCTGTGGTGGTCCAGCGGGGGTCCTGGGAGCGATCTCCCGCTCTTGGGCCGTCAGCTGCCAGTAAACAAAATCTTAGAAAATGGCACAGGACATCCATTGCTCCTTCCATGTGACAGGGGCCGACCAATGGCACTGGTAGCCCCTGTCACATGGTAAGGGCAAAGGGCCACCGGTGCCATTTTGTTTAAGGGCTGCCAATGGCCCAAGAGCGGGAGATCGCTCCTGGGACCCCTGCTGGACCACCACGGATTTTAGGCAAGTTTTTTTTTTTTGGGGGGGGAAAGGGTAAAAGGTGGAGTGCCCCAGGTATCTGTACCTGGACCCGTGCTTTTCAATATATTTATACGTGATCTGGAAAGGAATACAATGAGTGAAGTTATCAAATTTGAAGATGATACAAAATTATTCAGCGTAGATTAATCACAAACTGATTGGGATACATTGCAGGAGGACCTTGCGTGACTGGAAAACTGGGCATCCAAATGGCAGATGAAATTTAATGTGGACAAGTGCAAGGTGTTGCATATAGTGAAAAATAACCCTTGCTGAAATTACATGATGTTAGGTTCCATATTACAAGCTACCACCCAGGAAAAAGATCTAGGCATCATAGTGGATAATACTTTGAAATCGTCAGCTCAGTGTGCTGTGGCAGTCAAAAAAGCAAACAAAATGTTAGGAATTATTAAGAAGGGAATGGTTAACAAAACAGAAAATGTCATAATGACTCTGCATCGCTCCATGGTGAGACCACACCTTGAATACTGTGTACAATTCTGCTTGCCGCATCTCAAAAAAGATATTGTTGTGATGGAGAAGGTACAGAGAAGGGCGACCAAAATGTTAAAGGGCATGGAACAGCTCCCCTATGAGGAAAGACTGAAGAGGTTAGGGCTGTTCAGCTTGGAGAAGAGATGGCTGAGGGGGTGATATAATAGATGTCTTTAAAATAACGAGAGGTCTTGGACGAGTAGATGTGAAACTGTTATTTACACTTCCGGATAATAGAAGGACTAGGGGGCACTCCATGAGGTTAGCAAGTAGCACATTTAAGATTAATTGGAAAAAATTATTTTTCATTCAATGCACAATTATGCTCTGGAATTTGTTGCCAGAGGATGTGGTTAGTGCAGTTAGTGTAGCTGGTTTTAAAAAAGGTTTGGATAAGTTCTTGAAGAAATCTATTAACTGCTATTAATCCAGCTGGCTTCTGCTATTACTGGCATCAGTAGCATGGGATTTTCTTAATGATTGGGTACTTACCAGGTTCTTGTGGCCAGGTTTGGCCTCTGTTGGAAACAGGATGCTGGGCTTGATGGACCCTTGGTCTGACCCAGCATGGCATGTTCTTATGTTCTTATTTTCGTGCAACCTATCCAGTCTGCTCAGCTACACCAATTACTCAGCATCATGATTCCTAACACTCTGTCAGAGATCTGTTTTGTTTATCCAGTGCCTTCTTGAATTCAGATACTGTCTTTGTCTTCATCACTTCTGTGGAGAGGCTGTTCCATGCATCCACCTCCCTCTGAAAAAGAAATATTTCCTTAGATTACTCCTGAGTCTTCCCCCTTTTATCCTCATCCCACGACTCCTCATTCTAGAATATTTTTCTTTCCTTTGCAAGACGCCTACCATCAGAGTCCTGTGCGTGGAAATCTTTGAGGTATTTAAATGTCTCAATCATATCTCTCATAGCCAGCCTTTCCTCTAGGGTAAACATATTTAGATTTTAAAGTCTATACCCATATGCTTTAGAATGAAGACTAGGTTTGTGCAGAGCAAAATTTTATGTTCATATTTTTTATGTCCGAAAGGGGGTCCCACTTGCGGCCAATATGGACATAAAAAAAATCCAATGAGTTGGGTATATGTACATATGTGCAAAAAAAAAAATTTAAACCCCCTCACCCTCCTTAATCCCCCCCCCAGACTTACCACAACTCCCTGGTGATCGAGCGAGGAGTGAGGACGTCATTTCTGCAATCCTTGGCGAGAAGCATGTGACGTCGGTGGCACGTCGAGTGACGCGGCGTCACGTGATTCCCAGCGAGTTCGCGCCGGACGGCTCGTTCGGCCCAAAAAAGAACTTTTGGCCAGCTTGGGGGGGCCTCCTGACCCCCCTCAAGCTGGCCAAAAGTTCTTTTTGGGCCGAACGAGCCGTCCGGCGTGAACGAGCCGGGAATCACGTGACGCCGACGTCACGTGATTCCCGGCTCGTGATTCTCCTGACCCCCCCAAGCTGGCCAAAAGTTCTTTTTGGGCCGAACGAGCCGTCCGGCGCAAACGAGCCGGGAATCACGTGGCGCCGGCGTCACTCGACGTGCCGCCGACGTCACATGCTTCTCGCCAAGGATTGCAGAAATGGCGTCCTCACTCCTCGCTCGATCACCAGGGAGTTGTGGTAAGTCTGGGGGGGGGATTAAGGAGGGTGAGGGGGTTTAAATTTTTATTTTGGCTCAACAATCGCGATTTCCCACATATCGAACATATCTATGTTCGATATGTGGGAAATCCGATCGTTTATGTCGAATCAATTTTTTAAGTAAAAAAAAAATATGAGTTGCGTTTTACTAATGCGGTCAATCCGAATGCACACCCCTAATGAAGACTACTGATCATTTTAGCAGCTACCTCTGGACCGACTCCAACCAGTTTATATCCTTTTCAAGATGTGGTCTCCAGAACTACACAGTATGCCAAATGAAGGCTTACAGGGACTTGTAGGGCTTTGAAAATTACCCCCAACACTATTAACCCATAAGAGATTGCTGGACAGTAGAGAACAATTGCCCCAACTGGCATTATTAAAGGCTAAGGGCAATACTTTGCTCTATTGCATAACAAAGAGACTCAAGAAATAATTGGACACTTAACAGGTTGCTTAAGCCCATGATCTGGGTCAGAAGAAGTTTGTTTTTAGAATTAAAAATGTCAACTGTTATCCTTTTGCTCAGTTGTAAAAGTTGAATTATCATGAAGCTTGAGTCTATTGTAATATAATTAAGCAGACCTGAAGTTGCTTTGTCTTTTTCTTGTCAACTGTGGTGTAATGAATTAGCATCAAAGGAAATGTACTTTCTTGGCGCTGTCACAAGATACCTCATTAATCACGGTGCTCAAGTTTTCATTGTTATATCATAAATAAAATGAATGGCCTGACTAACAAAATATTCAGGGAAATGCCATAATTTGCCTATTTTAGGGATCAGGCTTTCTGAGTAATTTAGTGAGTAAAGGTTTTTACAATTAAGTACATTTATACAAGGAAATCTAAGACATCCCCCCCCCCCCTATTCACTACAATAGTCTAAGAATTCTGTAACTATCTAGATTTCTGCGGTCTATAAAGAATTGTCTAAGTTGTAGCCTTTACAAAAACACCTATATTATGTAGTCCTGCATCACTTTCTTCCTTCACATAGTCCTCTGATATAGTCCTTCTCTATGTAATAAGGTGTTGATTATAACCTACACGCATCACCTACAGACATTTTGCCTATTTTATCTTTTTTTAGGATTAGATACAGTAAGCATTTTTCCTATAGACACTAAATGTGATTTTTATGCATTTTGTACACAGCTTTGGGCTGATCTTTGTAAAGGCATTGAAGGAATGGTTAAATTAAATTCAATGTTGCCTTATACATTGTGTACAATAAAGATAAGGAGACAAAAATTATATATGATATCCAGCCAAAAATGCAAAATAAGTCACAATCTGGGAATGTAATCCTCTGCAATCAATTGCCAGGATGACCAGCTGATCCTTTTAAATAGAATGCATGCTAAAATGTTAACAACTGATCTAAAGAAGTTGTTAAATATTAGGCCTAGTAAGCAGCACATGCTAAATAGTATGTGGGAAAAGTGCATAACAGGGATATGCATTTGTTTGAACCAAATGGATGCAATGCAACAAATAAGTTCATTTTTGTTTCATATGAGGACCACAAAACAAATGGAGTGATTCCATGAATTCGAACAAACATTTTTGTCTCATTTGTTTGTTTTCCATTGAAGTATTTGGCACATTTATGTCTATGCCTGTGCAATGCTAAGCAAATAAATTACTGGTAACTATCACAGTCAACTCTTCCCTGTGTGACATCACAGCTTCCTGGCAGCTAGGACAGGTCAAGTTGGAAAGGAGACCAGATGGAGGATAAATCATGGTGAAGCATCTTTTTAATTAGCCTCACTGGTATCTGTATCAAGTGAGGCTAATGTCCTCCCTCTGAAAGTTCTGAGCATGAAACTCTCTATTTCCTCTCTAACAGTCGATAGAGAAGGATCTGCTTTGAGGAAGCTCTCTAAAAAAAGAGCTTTAAATAAGTTGGCTTTGACACTGGTAAAGAGCATTTTTTAATCTTCTCTGCTGTGATTGTCTCATTCACTGTGGCAGAGAGAGTGTTATGAGCACAGGGGATGCAGTCACTTGCTCGAGGAGAGTGAGCCCTTGAACCACAACATGACCCCAGATCGAGACTCCAAGGAAGACACCGTGAGAGACAAATAGTTTGGGCACTGATTGGGACTCGGAACTTGGAACATAGCTTGGAGACCTGGAACGTAGCTGAGTCTTGAGACATAACTTGGAACATAGCTTGGATCTGGGAAAACAGCTGGAAGCCTGGAACGAGCCTCACTCGGATCTCCACTGAACCTGAACACACAGAGTGAGACCCAACAATGCAATGCTGATCTCAGTGGTAGCCTTCTGGCCACTCGATAGCCCTTTCAGATTCACTGCTTGGGAACGACGAATGTGTCAGGTCATATGAAGGCTGAGGACAGGACATGACATGGAACTTGGACAAAGACTCAGGAGACTCAAAGGACTTGGAACCTGACATGAAGACTTGGAACTGGAGCGAGAACTCAGAAGACTTGGAACTGGAAGTGAAGAGTCAGGAACAAGAGGAGTCCAGCTTCTGAGGGCACTGCACCTCAGCGTGCCCTACACAGCCCCCCATGGGCTGTTTGTGGACCATGCTGCCCCACTGTGCACCCAACACAACCTGTCACAGGTTGGTTGTGGACCACATGGGGAGGGGGATAGGCTCAGGATGGACTAGGAGGAAGACAGGAGTCAGGACATTGCTTGGAACTCAGAATGAGGCTTGGAACAAGGAAAAGCGATCTTCTGACTGGTCGGGCTCCATGAGCCCGGAACTAGGAACATGAACAGGAACTTGAGACGCATCTTGGAACTTGAAAATCTAGTAACAGGGGTGGACTCCGAGGACTTGATACAATGAAGACAGACTTGGAAACAGGCCCTGTGCTAGGAAGTGCCCTACACAGCCGTCCATGGCTGGTCACAGACCATGATGCTGACACACCTTTAGGAATGACAAAGAAGTATCCAGAAGACCGGAACATCAGGAGCTTGATTGAAGAGTTGGATGAGATGAAGATTCAGAACACTAGATGAAGGACCAACAGAAGACCAGGAAAACAAAACAGGTAATGTGATGGAGCTCTGAAGGGACAAGGAAGCTGGGAACCAGGACTGGAACAGGAACAGGAGGATTAGGAACATCCAATGAAGAACATAGAGCCATCTAGACAGAAGAAAACCACAGAGGACCTTGCTGGATGAGGAGACCATGGACGACCATGAAGATCCGATGCGAAGGCCGTGAGGAGTGGAAGCAGAGCCCTTTTATAGGGCTGGACATGGCACAGACTGATAACATCATCCATTGGAGCCACGGGGCTTTTCCCGCCACTGGTCCTTTAAATAAAGTACTACAGAGGCACCCAAGCATGCCTAGAGGAGCCCAATGCAGGACAGAGGCAACAGCGTTGGCGGAGTCCCCACTGCAAAGATGAAGGCAGTGGTGCTCCACTGCTACAAGAAGCAGGAGGCCTAGCGGCAAGGGTGGTGGTTCAGGGCCGCGAAGAGTGAGGTTGGTGGTGGATGCCCCAGCCGGAGAGGACCACTTTGACAGCAGACAGCAGCGGCAGTGATAGGAGGCTTTGGGCCGCAGGATGGAAGCCGTGTCTGGCCCGCTACAGTGGCAGAAGTGGCATGGCACTCCAGAACAGGAAGCAAAGGTCTGGCGGCGACAGCAGTGACTTCTCAGCTGTGGAGATGGGAAAGGCCTGCGGCGGCATCGGGCCAGGTAACAGGTTGCTCACGGGATGGGCTCCGCTAGTGGCATCATAACAAAGAGGCAGTGACATTGCAGTGATTTCTTTCTCTGTTCACTCTGGAAGGATAGGAGTGGAATAGTTTAATCACAAGTGGACTGTGATAAATTGCAGGAGGACTTTGTGAGATTGGGAGATTGGGCATCCAAATGGCAGATGAAATTTAATGTGGATAAGTGCAAGGTGATGCATATAGGGAAAAATAACCCTTGCTGTAGTTACACGATGTTAGGCTCCATATTAGCAGTTACCACCCAGGAAAAAGATTTAGGCATCATAGTGGATAATACTTTGAAATTGTCGGCTCAGTGTGCTGCAGCAGTCAAAAAAGCAAACAGAATGTTAGGAATTATTAGGAAGGGAATGGTTAATAAAACGGAAAATGTCATAATGCCTCTGTATCGCTCCATGGTGAGACCGCACCTTGAATACTGTGTACAATTCTGGCCGCCGCATCTCAAAAAAGATATAGTTACACTGGAGAAGGTACAGAGAAGGGCAACCAAAATGATAAAGGGGATGGAACAGCTCCCCTATGAGGAAAGGCTGAAGAGGTTAGAGCTGTTCAGCTTGGAGAAGAGACAGCTGAGGGGCAGGGGCAGTTCTATAATGAGGCAGGGTGAGGCAGCCACTTCAGGCAAGATTTTGAGGTGGCAAAATTTCCCCTGAAACCTTCATGCCACAGCCGCCTCACTCTTCTTTCTGTCGGCAGAAAAACCTGCAGTGCTGGAGGCGTGGAGCAGTGACCCGCTGGCGGCGTTTCCTGAGCTAGCATACGGCCGACGTCCACCGTACTCTCATAATGTGGCTGAAAAGCCGCTTCCCCTCCTCCCCGTGCAGCTCTGTCTTTTGAAGATCGGCGCTCTGCCTCCCAAGGGAAGAACTGATGCGCTGGCTCCTCACGTCTCCCTAGCCCTCAGGGCCATCCATGAAGGTGGAAGTAGGAGGGGGAAGCAAAACTGGGACAGCACTGCTGCTTAGCTCAGAGACAGCGTGTGCAGGCACTTGTTTCTTGGCAGTGAGGATCAGTGTGGCCTGCGAGGCTGCATGAATTGTCATCAGCCTCCTTTAGTCCAGTCAGAGCAGGAAGAGCCAACGCGGTGCTCAGGCCACAAAAAGAAGCATTGCCTTCCCCGCCCCTCCTGGCAGTCAGGTACAGGAGAAAGTGCAGCCCACAGTGTAGCAAAAAGATGCATCAGGTCCCCTCCCCAAAAGTCAGGAACAGGAGGTGCAGCGTGGCTGGTGGTGACAGTCGAAGTATCGATAGCCTCCCCCGCCCTCATCGGGACCTAGAAAAGCAAAGTGCTGCACGGGTCACAAAATGAAACACTGGCCACTCCCTGGCAATCAGGAGCGGAAGGAGAAGCGTGGCCTGCTAGCAGAAAAAAAGTGCCATTGGTCTAACCGTCCTATCGTCTGAAACAGGAGCAGCAGGGCCCCAAGTTAGAAGAAAAAGGAAAAGTCTGATGGACTGAAGGAGAATAATTCTGCTGCTGATCTTGTGCTTCCAGAGAAGGGGAAACAAATCAGAAAGCAAGTGTGTGTGTGTGATTTGTGATTGAGCATGTGACAGTAGGTATGTGTGTGACTGACCTTGTAAAAGGGAGCATATGCCATGTATTTGTGTGTGTGTGTGTATGTGTAGATATATGTATGTATATATATATATATATATATATATATATATATATATATATATATATATATGAGTGTGAGTGTTTGTGTATATGTGTGTGTCTGTGTGTATTTATATATATGAGAATGTGTGTGTGTGTGTGTATGAGAGGGTGGTGTGGGGGTGTATGTGTTGGATAGGTTGTTGGGGGATGTGTGTGTGTATGAGAGGGTGGTGGGTGTGTGTTTGTGTATATATGAGTGGATGTGTGTGTGTATATATATATATGAGAGAGTGTGTGTGTATATATGTATTTGTGTGTGTATGTGTATTTATGAGAGGGTTTTTGTGTACATATTTGTATCTATGAAAGAGAATGCTTGTGCACATGTGTATGCTTGTGTAAGAGTACCTGTATATATATGTGTGTGTGAGAAAGATTAAAGTTTGTTCACTCTCCTCCAATCTACGACAATTTCAGGAGGACTGGAAATCTAAAGTTCCCATGTATAGACAGTGGGAGATTTTTTTTTATCTTTGTTAGTTTTAATTATTGGATGTGATGTATCTGCTGTTTTGAAATATTTTATTAGTGTTTGGTAATATTTTAAACATTTTCATATGTGTTTTTAATTGGCTGAATTTATCCATGGATTTGACATTCTTTTTATTAGTATGTTTAATGTTTTATATTTCTTGATTGTGTTTGCATTGCTTACAGAGTTTGGCTTCTTGTGATTTCCAATTCAGTTTTTGTCTGAACATTTCTATTTATATTTTATGATCTCTTTATTCTGTATTTGGTGAACATCTATCTGTGTTCTGCTTGTGTGACTGAGGCTTTAGGTATTCTGCTAGCATGTAGTTTCTGTGTAGGGATTTACAATAACCTGGCTTTAATCTGCTTTCCTAATAAGAGGTGTATTGGTTTTTAGGGCCTGATGTAGTATTTGCGTATGGCTTTTTCATAGGTTGAGTGCTGGCAATTATGATGTGGAAGGATTATATTGGATTATATGATGTGGAAGGATTATTCCTAGCTTTCTGTGGGCTAAGTCCACACCCAATGCACTTTACCATTGGCCTAATACCATATAGAATCCAATAAACCACCTTGATTACTATGAGAAAGGTAATTTATTAAGTCTATTAAACTTGTATTATTGAAAGTGTGTTTATTTGCTGTGTATGCCTATATAATACATATGCTATTGTAAGTGATATATTTACTTCAGAGGATTGTATTTTGAAAGTCTATCTTCCATATGCAATCTGACTTTTTCAGTTAGGGAAGTTAATACATTTTAAAATGGAAATGAATGCATAAGTTTTAATTGTGTGGGGAGGGGAGGGAACGGGGAATGAAAGGGTGTCAGGCTTGTCTATAGCACCTAATACCCTTGTATCAGCCCTATGAGAGAGTGTCTCAGCCACTCAGACTCCCACCATTCATCAACCTCTCACACCACCAGGGGGAAGATCTTGCATAAGGATAGGAGGCAGGCAATAGGGAATGGAGGAGATCTATTTCTAGACCCAGAGGATGGGATGGCCAAAGGCTGCCCTGCCCCATTAAACATTTTTTTCGGCACCCCCTAGTGCAGTTCCTGAAGACTAAGAACAAAAAATAAAATAACAGCCCAAAAACTGAGTGGTTAGAGAAGTGGGCTGCAAACAAGGGAAGCCAGGGTTCAAATCCTATTCCCATTCTTTGTGCCTTGGGCAAGTCATTTCACCATCCATTGTCTTCCCCATGCCCTGGCCCTTGGGAATTTCACCTGCACCAGGCCATTGGGGAGGGGGAGAGTGCCATTGAGCCGCCCCTGCTGAGGGGGGATATGATAGATGTCTATAAAATCAAACGAGGTCTAGAATGGGTAGATGTGAATCAGTTGTTTACTCTTTCAGATAATAGAAAGACTAGGGGGCACTCCATGAAGTTTGCATGTAACACATTTAAAACTAATCAGAGAAAATTATTTTTCACTCACTGCACAATTAAACTCTGGAATTTGTTGCCAGAGGATGTTGTTAGTGCAGTTAGTGTTGCTGGGTTTAAAAAAGGATTGGATAAGTTCTTGGAGGAGAAGTCCATTACCTGCTATTAATCAAGTTGACCTATGGAATAGCCACTGATATTACTGGCATCAATAGCATGGGATTTACTTAATGTTTGGAAACTTGCCTGGAACCTTTAATCTGGATTGGCCAGTGTTGGAAACAGGATGCTGGGCTTGATGGACCCTTGGTCTGACCCAGTATGGCAGCTTCTTATATTCTTGTTCTAATGCTGCTTTAGTGTCTCCTTCATGGAGCCTTAGGGTGTTCATGCCACTCTTGGTGTCACATTTCTCCTCTCATGCTGTCTTTGGGGGTTCATGTCACTGTTATTGGTGCCTTGTTTTGAAGCTTTTGTTGACCCTCTTGCTGCTGCTTTGCTTCTCTGATATTACCTTTAAGAACTCCTGCCACTGCTGGTACCCTCTGGCCCCTTTACAGTGCCTTCGGCTATTCATGCCACTTTTGGTGCCACTTTGCCACAGTCTTGATGCCTTGGAGTTCCTTTCCTTTTTCTGATGATGTCTTCCCACAAGTTTTATTAGAATTGATTAGAAATTCCCAATGCTGAAGCTGAAGATGGACTGCATTGCCTCCCTCTTTGACGTAACAGGAAATTAAAATGCCTGTGAAACAAACAATTTTTATTTTCATTTGAAATTAATGAAACAAATGGTGGTGACCCACAAAATGAATAAATGAACCAAAATTAAATTTTACCTCTGTACATTGGTAGAGTATAACATGCTCTGTGCCAACTATATCTTAAAGGAGAATATTAAAAGAGATGCGCTCACCACAAAGTGCAGATGTGCCCACATCGAGCAAATGTGTGTGTCTGCCCTATTTTATAAACCTCGCAAATACGCACACAGTACTGGAGCACAGACAAATCAGGGCACTTAAGGCGTGGGGGTAGGGGTGGTAAAGGGGCATTCCGGGGCAGGGTCAGCATTTACACACAGTCTAGTCTGCCAACCCACACAACGGGTTCTACAATCCCTACCACTGCTTTAGAGATCCCCAGTTTTTTGGATGCATTCTAAAGGGGCAAGTTCTAAAATTTATGTAAGACCTACAAGCAACTATTTAAGGGGAAACTCCCCATAGATTTTTCCTCTGAAAATGTTGAGGCCAACGGCATTGCAAGTATTTTCCCAACAAGGGCTTTGCAGGTATAAAGTTCGCATTGTAAAGCATTGTGCAGGGATTTTTAAATGAGATGCCAGAGAGGTGTGGTGGCCACAAACATGTAAAAGCAATACAAAGAGGGTAAATAATCCAGGGCTATAAAAGTATGTAATAAATAATGGAATGAAATAAAAAAATAAAATATATACCATGAAGCAATAATGGAAAAGAGAGCTCAAAAACACAGTAATCTGTCATTTTGATTTGAAGTTGGGAGTAGTTAGGGAGTGCAAGGTCTAGAGATGATTGAAAGATAATAAGATGATCTGAATACCAAAACCTAGAGCTTTTTGTAGGTAGATAAGTTAATTTTTTGCCTTAAAATCTAGTGAACCATGAATTAAAAAAACATTTAGAGCATATTTATTATTGTTATTTTTTGAAATTTTTAAATTTCAAACATCGTTCAATGTAACATGTTGTTTTTGTATGTAAACCGGAGTGAAGGCAACTCTGCTATACCTCGGTATATAAAAAATGCTAAATAAATAAATAAAATAAATATTTCTGTAAAGATACGGAACTAACAGCAGGAGGTGAGGGAAATGAATGACTGTGATGCGATGTGTGACCACGCCCCCCCTGACGTCACTGGGAGCTCCGGCGACGGTTGAAGAGCGCCTCACCATCAGGCGCTGCGCGCCGTGCGTTGCGCGCCAAAGGGGCTCTCCCCTTTGTGCACCCCTTCGTGCAACCCTTGTGCTTCTAAAAAAAAAATCTTTTATATTTTTCTATTTAACCTTTATTCCAATTCTTTACCTTTTCTTTTCGCTTGTTAACAATTTTAATTAGAAATGTTCATTGTATTAGACAATGGAAATTTATTTCCTGCTATTCTGTTTAATGTAAACCGGTATGATTTACATCGGATGTAAGAATGTCGGTATATAACAATTAAAAATAAAAAAAATAAAAAAATAAATATTTGGCTATCTTGTTTATATTACATGAAAAATAAATCTGCAAAGCTTTATGCATGTAAAAATTTGAGTTTAGAATTAAAGATCACATAATATCAAGTTTTGTCTCTGTATTATTTATAGTAGAACTATACATTGGTGTATAGTTATCAAACTTGTTGTTGTGATGAATAAGAATTCTCAGTGATGTAAGTGGTAAGAGATTAGTGGATCTATGGGTAGTGATACAATCCCTGAGAACAAATAAGACAGGTATGAATCTTGTAAAAAATTCTTTATAAAATATTAAGAAAAAGTGCAGAATAGAAGAGAAAAAATATGTATGTGATAAGAAAACATTTAATTGGTATTAGAAACAACATATAATAGAGAAAAAAGCTAATAAAAAATTAATAAAAAGTCATCATAAAATCTATAACTAAATAGTTAAATAAATGTTCAAGCAGCAGAAAGAGGTCTTGAGACTCTTTATAATCACATCTCATCCTTCAAAAGTAAACTGTCATTGCATGTGGAATGTCACTGAATGTAGGAAAGTGACATCCCAAAAATTTATATACAGTATGTGAAAAGATAATAATGATAAAAGATACACTATACATATAAAATCCACAGGTGTAAAATGTTAAGGGGTCAATATTCTGAGGCATTTAGCCAAATAGCTCACAAGTTATCCATCTAAATACTGACTTTTCAATATTTTCCCCATTTAAACAGCTAAAGTTTAGCTGGATAACTTATTATCCATCTAAAATTTAGCCAGAGCTCCAGAGGCATTCTGGGGTTGAGTTTAGTTATCTGGCGAACCCCTAGATTCATCAAAATACTATAAAATTGCATGGATAATGCCTGTGATAAGATAAAGGGGTGTGTCTATGATCATTTTAGGGTTACCACACCATGAGCAATGCAATATCACTGGGTTTGTTAAAAGTTTTTGTACCCCATGATACTTCCTCTACTGAGAGAGAGAGACAGAGAGAATCTTTATAAGGCCTGCATAGTAGTCAACTATTTATATCACTATAGGAGGGCCAACTAGTAACGATGTGAGGTTTTGGTGGTGGTTTAGGGTTTCTACAATGTTCTCATGGTCTAGCTTGATGGACTCTATGGGCCTCATTTTCTAAAGTATCGCAGGCCTGCGATACTTTAGATGAGGGGCAGGGGGGCCGAAATGGGGGGCGGGCCTGTGCTAGCCGGCAGCGATCGCACCGTGACGGTGCGATCGCTGCCGGTTTCGTACCCAATAGCGCCACCATAGGAGGTGTAGCTATTGGGAGCGAAATAGGCAGCGAAAAGGCACCTACCTTTTCGCTGTCCACGGCGTCGGCGCAGAGTCAGCCCCAGCGACACCCTGACTCCTCCTCTTCCGGGGCCGACTCCGCCCCCATCCTGGTATCGCACGCGATAAGAGACATTTCGCATGCAAAAGGTCCCTTATTGCGTGCGAGCGGCTTTGAAAATGAGGCCCTATAACAGGGTACTATCAAACTAGGTTGAGAGAACAGTGTAGAAATTTCATCTTTGTGAGACTTTCCTCACTCCAAATGACATCAAACTTTCACTGAGGTATACTGTGCTGTTTGTACATCTCACTCTGCAAGTAAAACTGGGCCCTAAACCCTAAACCACCTCCAAAACCTCACATCGAGTTATTAGCTGGCCCTCCTATAGTGATATAAATAATTGAATATTGTAAAGGCTTCCCTAGAGGTTCTCTCTCTCTCCCCCCAAAATGCTTGTTTCACAGGCTTAACTACATTAAAAAAGATGTAGTTATTTTCTGCGTTAAAAGCATGCATCATGCTATTGCACAATGCCCCCGATTTTCATTAATCCTTCCCAGTCCCACCCCTTTGAAAAAGTTGCATTCACGCAACCATTGCTATCATGTGCATTATGTCGTTATCGCAGGCATTAACCCTATCACGCATTTTGATGAATGACCCTGTACGTTTTCCAGCTAACTCAGATATTCAGAGTTAGCTGGATAATTTATTATTATTTTATTTATTTTATTTTATTTAGTGATTTTTATATACCGCGGCACGTATAGATATACATCACCTCGGTTTACAGTAAACAATAAATTAGCAAAAGGCTTTACATATAACAGGATTTACAGAGTGTAAACAAATAAAAGCAACAGGCTTTACATAAATAACTGTTTTCAGAATAACATAATATAACTCCTTAACTATAAAGAACAAATGTATATTCTAATTCAATAATGAAGCAGGAGAGCAAATATGTAATTAACCTGTTAAAGGCCTATTCCTGAGTTAGCAGAATTTATTCTGCTAACTCAGGTTGTGCCATAGAGAAGTCCTAAAGATAGCCATATAAATGTATCCATCAATCTTTAAGATAGCTGCTTATATTCAATAATGTGGCTGTAGTGCTGAATATCCCTCAAAGTTAACTGCAGTTAAGTTTATCTCCCTAACTTTGCAATCCAGCCAGTGACTGGAATATTACTCCCTAATAAATTATTAATAGAGCCTATACATCTACAAACATACATATATAGGATTATAAAATAAAGATGCTTAAAGGAGGAAGCAAGAAAGAGGGGCTGAGTCAACAACTATTATATAAAACAAACTAAGGCAGAAATCAGAGGAACACACTTGATTTAATCCATGTGGCTGTACTGTGTTAATACTAAAAACAAGTCTCTGTTCTTCTCTTATGAGGGATTTATTAATTTCACCACCTCAAAATGAAAGGGGTACTGAATGCATAGGGACCTTCATTTTCAGTTTTTATTTTATTTTGCCTGGGAATTTCAATGTTATAACAAAAAATGTCTGTGGAAAAATGTGATTGATATCACATACAGGAGAAAAATCAATAGGAAAGTAATGTTTCCACTAACTTCTTTTTTGTTCAAACACTGAGATCTCCAGGCAAAATAAAATAAAATCTAAAAATGAAGGTTACTCCTGGGGGAATTATGGGCACAAAAAATTAAAATGTTGCAAAATTCTGCATACTTTACATTGGTCAAAATAGCACAACAGACTCAACCCCTTGCATTCCACTCCCAGAGCTTGACCCATCTCTCAATACTGCCACTCAAACAGGCTTCCTCTCTTTTGTGCATGCTGCGTGGAGTGGACCCTTGGGCCGAGTGTTGCAGTCTGGGAAGCTGCAGTCCTGGTGTGGACCCTTGAGCCGAACCACCCTGGGTAGAGTAGCTCGGGAGGCGGAGTCTCAGGCACAGATCTTCACCCGGGAACCAGGAACCCCCCAGGAGGAGCCCGTAGGGTCCTAGAACCTTGGGACTTAAGAGACACAGGTACAGGTCTTCACCCGGGAACCGGGAACCCCCCAGGAGGAGCCCGTAGGGACCCAGAACCTTGGGACTCAGGAGTAAGGTCTCAGTCTCTAGGAAAGGCCTGGAAAAAGGTTAAGTCACAGAGTCCAATGGCAGGGAGCAGGTAGGCCCAGCGAGGGCAGGACAGACAGGTAACTGGAATGGTGTCTGTGTAACCTCGTGGAGTATGACCGGCACAAGGCAGGACCAGAGCCAGCAGCGTGTAGAGACTCAGACTTGGCAGAGAGTAGCCAGAGACGAACCCCAAGTCAAACTGGCAGCCAATGGAAACAGTCCTGGAAACCGACCGGGGTCGGGGCTAGCGGCAAACAGGAGCAGAGTCGGGCACAAGCTGAAGTCGGTGGCAGGCTGCAGGCAGAGGCGGAGTCGGGTACACGCTGAGGTCAGGGGCTGGCGGCAGGCAGAAGCGGAGTCAGGAACGAGCAGAGGTCAATGGCAGGCAGAAGCGGAGTCAGGAACGAGCAGCGGTCAATGGCAGGAAGCAGTACAGCAGAGATGCAACTAAGAACTACAAGCAGTAGCGACCCTCGTTGCAAGGCAATGAGAAACCCGATGAACGCCGGTTAAATCAGGCTTGGGGTGTGGCATGGTTAACTCAGGCGGAGCCAGACTTCCGGTGAGCGTGCATCCATAACGCGTGTCCTTGCGCGTACGCGGGGCCGCAGAGAGACGGCCCAGCAATGGCGGACGCCCCATAGACCCAGCAGAGCCGCGGGAGCGGCGTTCCCGGCATAGAAGGTGAGCCCTGAATACGGCAATTAGGGGGGAAGCGGTGGAGACCGCAACACCGAGGCAAGGTCGACACCACCTGCGGAAGGAGGTCTCCCTGCAGGTCTTCATCATCGGCAGGTGCTACAGGTGATACAGAGACCCAACAGGACCTTCACCAATACCAACCCTCGTTCCCCACAGGTTGAGCTCTTGTGTACCGGAGCAGGCTGAACTTAGGCGCAGGTCTCTGAACGATGAATGCAAGGGCAATGGCAGAAGCAGAATCCAGAAGATGGGCTGAAGATCGGGGCAGGCAGCAAACAGACGAGTCCAGGAGGAGGCCAAAGGTCAGGGCAGGCGGTGAAGAGAGCAGAGTTCAGAAAACAGGCAGAGGGTCAGAGCGAGCATCACACAATCCGAAGTCAGTGGGACATACTAATAGGGATGTGAATTGTTTGCGCTTTCGGATTCGTCTGGCTGCGGGAAAATCTCGTTTTCCCGTGGATCAGCATTTTTTTTAATGAAAAATCGTGTTTTGTGTTAGTGCGTGCTAATGGGAGTTAGTGTGCGCTAACAGGAGAGCGTGCACTAACTAAAAATAACAAAAAGTAACAAAAAATAACAAAAATAAACGGTTTTTTGATAGTGCACGCTAACGGGAGTTAGCGCTCACTAACCCGAAACACGATTTTTACAAAAAATGAAATTTTGCTCAAAATATTTAAAACCTTGCATCTTTAAGTAATAACTTTTTTCTGTATTACATTTTAAATTAAATACATAGACTGTCATGTATATTGTGTTATTTTGACCCATTATAAAGTATGCAGAATTTTATAGAACTTTAAATTTTTGTGCAAATAATTTTAAATTGTTTTGTGCAGAATTCTCACATGTTATGTAAATCAAAACACACTATGACCTCCCCTGATACATTGTCTGCTCTTAGGAGGCTTTAATCAGTGAACACATGGTCAAAAATTGTTTATACTTCCTATTTTTTCCTATTTCTTGTTTAGATTATTACTTCTCCTTAAAATGGTCAATAGCATCCCACAATATCCTTTTGTTGTTTGTGCAGTGCATTATGGGACACCTTGAAGTGGCTTTCGCTATCTTTTATAATTCTTCTTTCATGTAATGCATTTTGCTGGTTTGGAAATGCTTTTACAATATTTGTTACCAGCTTTGTACTAGTGCAGTGAATTTTCTGATTCATCTTTCTTTAATAATTTGAAAATATCTCTTTAGCTATTTCTTCCCTTTGCCTTCTTATCAAATTGCAATACCTGGGACTTTGTGCTTTGGTATTTCTTTTCAGTCTATATTTATGCAAATCTTGAAGGTCTGCATTATTCAATTTCTTTCGGTATCTCAGATAAAGGCAGTGCAGTTGCCATCTTAAGTCCATTTGGATATGTAGAAATAAATGCCACCAAACAATCTGTAATCAGTCAATACTTTTTTATAGTTCAAACTTAATAGATTTGTGACTAGCTTTTGACAGCTCAGATCCCTTCATTAGGTCAGTGAAAATGAGCTAGAAATGATGTTGCCCAAATATGCACGTAAATTACAGGTTACATTTCATTGCTGGTGTGTTCCCCCCCCCCCCCCCAAGCATAATATTCAGTGTTAAGATGATCAAACAGTTTGAAACAAACGAAAGATGTGCTGTGCCTTCTACTATTTCATTTTGATTACTGTGTGCCAATTTTTTTTAGTGTGCACTAAATTGTACTAGTGCACACCATAAAAATTAGTTTGTACTAAATGAGAGACAGAAAAATGAAAAAAATAAAATAAAATGAAAAGACAATAATGAAGTAGTTTTTAGCTGCACACCACAAAAACAAACAGAAAGGCACTAAATAGGAACATTTATTTTCTCATTCGTTACCAAACACAGGGGGAGATTTAGCAAGCTGCAATTTCTTATTGAGGGAGGAGCTAAATATCAAGGGAGGCATCCCCACAATATAGAGCCACTCCCTGAAAAAATATTGCAGATGTATTGTGGCACAATTTTTTAACATGGCGCAAGCATGTGAGAAAAATTGTGCCACAATACAGAATCTACTTGCACAATGGCAGCAGCATACCTCGGCCAGGGCTGCCATCTGGTTAAAGGGCCAAGTGGCCCAAATTCCTCCTTCTCAAAACTCACAATTCCCATCTAGTTTTGGTTCTTCTCTTTCCTTGAGTACTCATTTTAATGTGGAGTCTTTTGAATTTTGACTGCCCATTTTTTAATTAATGACATGTACAGTTATAAAAACAAATACAAACTTTAACCAATGAAAAGAAAACAAATACTTTCTCCTCTAAGGGTCTACTTTTAACTTCTCTATCACTGTTCCAGTTCTTCTGCTAGAAAAAGTCTCTAGCTTAAACAGTTCCAAACCCACTTAAGCAAGCTATAGTAAAACCCATATTTTAAAAAACCCTGCCCTTGACCCCGCTGATCCTGCTATCGCCCCATCTCCAACCTACTGTTTATAGCAAAACTTTTAGAAAAAACAGTTAATCGACAACTGACCGACTACTTAGATGAACATCACAGCCTCTTCCCATCACAATACGAATTCCGGAAGTACCACAGCACTGAAACCCTCCTCCTCACATTAACTGACTACCTCCTGAAAGGCTTGGACAAAGGTCATTCATTTATCTTGGCCCTACTAGACATATCTTCTGCTTTCAACACCATTAACCACAACATTCTAATTGAACGCCTCAGAGAAATTGTCATATCCGGAGTCCCTCTTCACTGGTTTAAATCATACCTAAACAGCAATACAAAGTTAAAATTGGAAACAATGAGTCCAAACCATCAATCTGACACAAGGCATCCCATATGGCTCTTCATTGACCTCTACCCTATTCAATATATACGTTCTTCCCCTCTGCCATCTCCTTTCTGAACTTGGTCTTCCACATTTTATATATGCTGTCGATGTACAGATCCTCATACCTGTGACCAACACCTTGCCCAACGCCATTAAGACCTGGGAATCTGACCTCCTGGCAATCAACAACCTACTCTCCAACATCAACCTTGTTCTCAATACCTCAACAACCGAACTAACTCTTTCACCCCAAAATATCAACATCAACTGACTTGACGATGCTCATGCTTTTTCCTTTTCCTTCAGAAGGATCCTTCTTCCAATTTTTGAAACATGCTTTTTAGCTAAAATTTCCTCTTACACCTCACTATTGTTTACTGGCAGCCGATGGCTCAAGAGTGGGAGATCGCTCCCAGGACCCCCACTTGACCACCAGGTACTTTAGGAAAGTATTTGGGGGGTTGGTAGTGTGGTGGATTCTAAATAATTTGATTTAAAGGGTCAGGGTGGGTTTAGGTTGGTTTTTTTTCTGTGACCTTTCTTCCCACCCTCCCCCCCCCCCCAAACGATAAGAAAACCACAAGAAATTTTTGTGGGGTTTTCCTATCGCTTTTGGGGACCCCCCAATACCTGATGGATTAGAAAATATCGTACGATATTTTCATCTGTCAGAAAAACGATGCACATCCCTGATAGGAAGTACTATCCTCCAGCCCCTTGCTTCCCGTTCACAGAGAATGAGGTCCTTGTGTCCATCCAAGGCAATAGAGAGCTCCAAAACACCAGCTGGCTCCCCAGCCAAACCCAGAGATGGGGTTTTGTCTGGATCATAGTGATCATGAGCCAGCAACCTATAACCGTGACACTGGAAACCAGTAGTCAAGTTATGCTCCCTGTGCAGGTCAGATGGGAATCCAGCCTCAGACGCCTTTACCCACCGTTGGGGCAAGGGTCTTCTTTCTGCATATCCTCCTATTCCTCTGGAGATGAAGATTCTCTTGAAGCTTCGAGAGGACTGAAGGACTATGATCCTCATAGCCCCTTATTGGCTGACACAGATCTGGTTTCTGCTAGGGATGTGAATCGTTTTAGGATGATTAAAATTATCGTCCGATAATTTTAATATCGTCTTAAACCGTTATGGAACACAATACAATACAGATTCTAATGATTTATCGTTATAAATCGTTAGAATCGTGAGCCGGCACACTAAAACCCCCTAAAACCCACCCCCGACCCTTTAAATTAAATCCCCCACCCTCCCGAACCCCCCCCCCCAATAACTTAAATAACCTGCGGGTCCAGCGGCGGTCCGGAACGGCAGCGGTCCGGAACGGGCTCCTGCTCCTGAATCTTGTCGTCTTCAGCCGGCGCCATTTTCCAAAATGGCGCCGAAAAATGGCGGCGGCCATAGACGAAAAAGATTGGACGGCAGGAGGTCCTTCCGGACCCCCGCTGGACTTTTGGCAAGTCTCGTGGGGGTCAGGAGGCCCCCCACAAGCTGGCCAAAAGTTCCTGGAGGTCCAGCGGGGGTCAGGGAGCGATTTCCCGCCGCGAATCGTTTTCGTACGGAAAATGGCGCCGGCAGGAGATCGACTGCAGGAGGTCGTTCAGCGAGGGTTCCGGCGCCTTTATAATCACATCTCATCCTTCAAAAGTAAACTGTCATTGCATGTGGAATGTCACTGAATGTAGGAAAGTGACATCCCAAAAATTTATATACAGTATGTGAAAAGATAATAATGATAAAAGATACACTATACATATAAAATCCACAGGTGTAAAATGTTAAGGGGTCAATATTCTGAGGCATTTAGCCAAATAGCTCACAAGTTATCCATCTAAATACTGACTTTTCAATATTTTCCCCATTTAAACAGCTAAAGTTTAGCTGGATAACTTATTATCCATCTAAAATTTAGCCAGAGCTCCAGAGGCATTCTGGGGTTGAGTTTAGTTATCTGGCGAACCCCTAGATTCATCAAAATACTATAAAATTGCATGGATAATGCCTGTGATAAGATAAAGGGGTGTGTCTATGATCATTTTAGGGTTACCACACCATGAGCAATGCAATATCACTGGGTTTGTTAAAAGTTTTTGTACCCCATGCGCCGGCATACGAGGGCCCTGCGCGCGTAAATCCTTCCGGATTTACGCGCGCAGGGCTTTTAAAATCCGCCCCTAAGGGTCAGTGAGGTCCAGGCCTTAGTGGCTTATCCACCTTATACTAAGTTTTTATCATGACAAGGTAGTCTTGCCTTAGTATGCACCCTAAGTTCCTGCCTAAGGTAGTGACGGATTTCCATCTTAACCAGTCAATCGCCCTACCACCTTTTTTCCCCAGGCCCCATTCACACCAAAATGAAAGAGCCCTGCCCTATTTGGATTGCAAGAGATCCTTAGCCTTCTACCTGGAGTGGACAGAAGCTCATAGACAGTCCACACAACTTTTATTTCTTTTGATAGGAATAGGTTGGGAGTTGCTGTTGCCAAACAGACACTATCCAACTGTCTAGAAGATTGCATCTCCTTCTGTTATGCACAGGACTGCATTTGGGGATCATGTCAAGGCTCATTCTCTCAGTGCTATGGCAGAGTCAGTGGCCCATTTGTAAACAGTTCCCATGGAGGAGATCTGCAAGGCTATGACGCGGAGCTCTCTCCACACATTCGCATCTCACTTTTGTCTGGATAGGGATGGCTGACATGATAGTAGGTTCAGCCAATCTGTCCTTCAGAATCTCTTTGAGGAGTTAAAACCCAACTCTCCTTGCCCAGGGCTCATTTTTGGGTTCAGGCGGTCTCCCCCTCTGTTACCAAGAGCACTGTGGTTGCTCTGCCCGTTGGCACCTGGTTGGTTGTCTGTTGGTCCCCTTTGTGTTGGGGATTAGCCTGTAGCTAGGGATCCAAATTTCTCCCTGGGAGTTATAGTCATCCTCTTGTCTATCAATTCCTATTTTCAATTGGTTAGGGGCAGGATGTCTGTCAAAGTAGGCTGGCTTCACGAAGCCATATTGCGCAGTTTTTACTATACCTTTTTCATTGGCATGAAGCTGTGCAATATAGCTAGATCACACTTTGCGATCTTTTAGGAGAGAGAGAGACAGACAGAAAGACAGACAGACAGACAGAGACTAGCTATAAGGCCCTTCTAGTAGTTAGGTATTTTATACGTCTATAGGAGACCCATCTAGTAGCTTAAGGTGAGGTTTAGGTAGTAGTGGAGAGGCTAGGGGGCCACTTTGACATGCAGAGTGAGACATACAGACAAACAGAACAGTACATTCTTGTAAAGATTTGATGTCCTTCAGAGTGAGGAAACTCACACAAAGATGAAATATGCATACTGGATCAGACCAAGGGTCCATCAAGCCCAGTATCCTATCTGCAACAGTGGCCAATCCAAGTCACAAATATCTGGCAAGTACCCAAACATTAAATAAATCCCATGTTACGAATGCTGGCAACAAGCAGTGGCTATTCCCTATTGACTTCACCTCCAGGAACTTATCTGAACCTTTTGTAAACCCATCTATACTAACTGCTTTAACCACATCATCTGGCAACAAATTCCAGAGCTAATTGTCTGAAGTCAAAGGGATAGAAGAGCCCATACAAGAGACTAAGCAACAGGCCAATTTGAGTGCTATCATTCTTTGGTGTGAAAGAAGAGGATTTTCTTGTATTCCAAAGATTTCAAAAGGAGAATATATGTTTGGGCAGAACTAGGAAGGATCTCTAAAGTTCTTCCCCCGTACCCAAGTGGTTTGAGGATTTATTTTGTCTTTTGACTCTTTCAGATCTATTTTTGTATCAGTTACAATGGTAAAAATTATTTTCTGCCTTTTTTTTTTTTTTAATGCTGAACTGCTTTATTTTTCATTCAGTAAACATAACTCTTATTGAACACAACTTCTAATATAAGGACTTTTTTTCCTTCTGTATGTGATCCCTTCCATCTGTCCAGCAAAGCCTGAGCCCCCCACCTCCACCCCTACCCACTCCTCCTCCATGGCAGAAATCCATGTTTTTTTTTCTAAATACTTCAATAAATTGATATGCTAAACAGTCTTTGAAAAAAATATACCATGTTAAGGGGGGCCTGCATATATCTGTATCTATCTATATTTATTTCTCTATTAACATTGATATTGATATTAGAGACAGATATAGATACAGTATATCTATCTATATATAGATCAATACAAATCTATAGATTATACATATGTCTAGATATAAAATATATATGAGATAGATTCCTTTCATACGTGCTTTTAGAAAAAAATAAACCAGTCATACCGAAGGAAATGCAAGCAAATTTCAACAGAACAGTCTTTTGTCTTTGGTTTTGATAAGAACTACGCATTCATTTCCTACAGTATGAGCTAAAGAAAGGGAAAGCATTGCAGTGCTGTTGCTCTCCATCATGGTGGTACGTGAGGAGGAAAAGAAGCCTGAGGCCCGATCTCCGTAATAGAGGCTTTAACCTTTATATTTACCAGGAACGAAGTAATATCAGGACTGGTGTGCAGCCAAGAATACCAGGCCTAAGGGCATGGCCTTATTATTTTGTTTTTATTATTGTAATGTCATATTTTGGTTTTTAAATGAATGTTTTATTGCTGTGCTCCACCCCCAACTCTGCTGTGGATTAAGAATGCTTTTAAATAAATAAATAATAGATAAACGTAGACCGCTTCATTAGGATGACCAGCTGCAGGTGCAAAACAGACGGCAGGTGAGTCTTTTTTTTTTACAACATAATGGACATTGCTGGAACTTCCAGCTATATTGGCCAGGCAGCATCCCCACCTGAAAGCAGAGCTCTTGTTTGAAAAGATGGTGGTTTCATTGGGTGAGATTGGAGAGCAATTACATGATGGTCAGTTCAAAAGAAATCTCAAGCATCTCCAACATTTGAAAATGACGATCATTGTAGCAATCGTTGTACTGAGTTATAACATCCCACGATTTCCCAAGGAAAAAAGTTCCAAGCAAAAGTGAATGCTATACACTTTGCACAAAGTAATTGCTATGCACTTTGCACAAATTAAAGCTGCAAAGTGCATGCAGATTGTCAACAGCATGCTTACATAGACCAAAGTGTATCAGTATTGCTGTGTACAGACTTCAACCCATAGAAAAATGAGGAAAAATTAGCTGCTTGAAATCTACGTCCATTTCAGTTGGATAATCTGCCAGTTTAATACAAATATTTAGCCAAACAAAAATAAAAAAAGAAAGAAATATGCGTGCTGACAAATGTGTTTATCCAGATAACTTTAAACTTTACTGGGTATATTCAAACAGAGCTGGTTAGGTTTGAAAATTAGTCGGCTAACTACAAACATTTCAAGGGTAATCTTTTGACATTGCAGGTAAAATTTGTGGTATTTGCATGCTAAATTACCCAATTTGTAAAGTGAAATTGTGCACTTGATTGTGCTTTGAATATTATGTGCAATAACATGTAGAAACCGACCTGCACAAAGTTACACCTGCATTTTTGCAGGACGCAGCCTGTGTGTGTGAGGTTACAAGCTTACATTATAAAATAGTATGCACATAAATCTCAACTTCACCCCAACTCCACTTACCAGGCCACTTCTTTTTTATGAAATCAGATTAGGGTCATACTTTAAGCAGACAAGCTCTGGGCAATGTATATATCAAGCCATTTATGTGCATAAACTCATGTTTTATGAGTATACAAGGCTTTCAAAAGTTACCCCTAAGGAAAAAAATGAATTCTGATTCAAAATACATAATGTTTTGTTTTATTTTACTATTAGTTAACTGTGATGTAGAGCACTAGGATTTGCAGAACCGCAGACTAATTTTCTAGATGGTAAGAGGGGATGCAGGGCAGCATTTCTTAACCACATCAATTAATTTATTAGGTCCCATAACCCTTTAATTGAGGACACAATGCTGACTATTTACAGACTATTTACACTATGCAGACTTTTACATTCACAAATAATGGCATTCTTTAATTTGATTCAATAAAAAGCTGAATGTGAATAAAAGGAATGCTTACAGATTTGTATTCCTGTAATGTGCAGGTAGACTTGAAGTGCACAGCTCACAAATCTGGAAGTTACATTTATATTTATCACACAGACTAGCCCTACAATTTATAATCATTATTGCAGGCATAAATCTTGCTTCTTTTGCAATTTATAGCTGGAGTGTCCAGAGCAAATAGTACATTAGGCCCCATATTTAATGATAATCTACAAAAGCAAATCAAATAAGCATATGTGTAGCTGAGAATTAATTGCACATGGTTATGATCCAGTCCCAAATAAACACCATTATTCAACTTCTGAATTTGTCTTTTAGTTCTGCTCACTCTTTTTGAAATGGCAAAATTGTTATCAAGTGCTTGAAGAGTAAAATTTGGACTGTGCATTTGTGTGTCTCCCTCTTTCTCTCACTAAAAGAAAATCAGGCACAAATGTATGTATGGCAGTTATGGACGCAAGGAGATTAGCAATAAATGGGATCATGAGGGCAAATCTTTCATTGTGAAAGTTGAAACTGTTATAGTTGCTTCTTTTTGCCATTCCCTGGAGGAATTGAGTGGCAGCTAAAGTGTGGTAGATGCAGTGGACTTGTAGTCCCTTCTCAAATTTAACCAACTGCAATTATTGTTGAAAGCTGAAGTTTCTAAAATAAAATTCTGACTTAATCCAGAAGTTTTCCAACTTAATTGAACCCACTGAAAATCAACAAATCAAAAACTAACTGCAGAGAGTAATAGGGATGTGAATCGTTTTCCATATCGTCTTAACGATAGAAATCGTGTGGCAGGGCAAGAAAATCGTCTTAGGCACGATTTTTTAGTTAAAAAATCGTTAAAAATCGTTTTTTCCGATTAGTGCGCACTAACTCGAGTTAGTGCGCACTAACGGGAGTTAGTGCGCACTAACTGGGAGTTAGTGCGCACTAACTGAAAATGATACAATTTGACACTTTTCAGGTCAGTTAAGGTCAGTTTAGGAATGAATATGTATTCCTATTGGCTGCCCTCTTATTTATTCATGTTACCAAGTTTCCTACTGACAGTATATGGGGGATGGGAAATGGAAACAGTTGGTAGCTTGACAAAACAAGTAATGTGATCAGTCAATGTGACTAGAACTTGTGCCCTAACCCTGATACCAGGAGTGTTGTGATCTTCCTGCACACAGTGCCCTATCCCTAATACCAGGGGTGTTGTGATCTTCCTGCACACAGTGCCCTATTCCTGATACTGGGGGTGTTGTGATCTTCCTGCACACAGTGCCCTATTCCTGATACCGGGGGTGTTGTGATCTTCTTGCACACATCCCGATATCAGGGATAGGGCACTGCATGCAGGAAGATCACAACACTCCTGGTATTAATAGGGATAGGGCACTGCATGCAGGAAGATCACAACACTCCTGGTATTAATAGGGATAGGGCACTGCATGCAGGAAGATCACAACACCCCTGGTATCAGGGATAGGGCACTGTGTGCAGGAAGATCACAATACCCCGGAGGAGTGAGGGTCAGGCAGCTCCCCCCTGTCTGTGAAGCCAGCCTCTCACTAGTAATGCAGGGAGGGAGCTGTCTCAGACTTCACCATCCACCCCCCCCCCCTCACCCACACACCATTCACTAGCTGGGACATGGGGGAAGTCAGGAGTGAGGGACAGGCAGCTCCCCCCTGTCTGTGAAGCCAGCCTCTCACTAGTAATGCAGGGAGGGAGCTGTCTCAGACTGGTATCAGGGTTAGGGCACTGTGTGCAGGAAGATCACAACACTCCTGGTATTAATAGGGATAGGGCACTGTAAGAGATGACTGTAGTAGATTGAATAAAGATCTGATGTTTCTGCTCTCCTCACACCAAACAAAAACAACACACAAGCAGAAAAGCCCTTCTTACAAAGCTGAGCTAGTGAGTTAAGTAGGAGGAAAAGTAAACATACTGGTGCCAGTGTGGCTACTTAAAAAATACACTTACCAACAATCAATTACATATATTTGAACTGTGTACAGTTCCAGCCAGGACCACCTTTCTAAAATGCACAGTGATTGGCAAATTCAACATGCACTAGCATTTCAGGTGCCTGCTAACAAAAATAATAAACAAACAAGTTCTAGTCACGTGAGTGCTGATCATTACATTACTTTTTTTGTCAAGCTTCCAACTGTTTCCATTTCACATCCCCCCAACCATATTGGTAACATCAATAGATAAGAGCACAGCCAGCCAATAGGAATACATACATACATATTCATTCCTAAGTGACCTTTACTGACCTGGGAAGTGTGAACACTTTGTTTCATTTTCTGTTGGTGTTCGTTAGTTTCCAGTTCCATTTCCCATCCCCCCAACCATCACCTCAGTGGTAACCTTGGTAATATCAATAGATAAGAGGGCAGCCAGCCAATAGGAACACATATTCATTCCTAACTGACCTTCAGTGACCTGGAAAGTGTTTATTTGTATCATTTTCAGTTAGTGCGCACTAAATCGAGTTAGTGCGCACTAACGGGGAGTTAGTGCGCACTAACTCGAGTTAGTGCGCACTAACACGATTTAACGATTTTTAACGATAAATCGTTAGAATTTCTATTGTATCGTGTTCTATAACGATTTAAGACGATATAAACATTATCGGACGATAATTTTAATCATTGAAAAACGATTCACATCCCTAGAGAGTAACATATCTCTCAGTGTGGTATTATTCCCAATCTTATAACATGTCTATTTAATTAAATGCTAGGGGAGCATGATGGTATGCATATTAGAAATATATTGCAAGGTTATTTTGGTTCTGAGCAGGTCTGATTATTATGCCTCAATGTCTTAATCCCTTAATGTAGTTTAAGTACCTTAATATACTGCTGGAAGTGTAGCATTAGTGGTGTGCACAGACATTTTTCTTGTTTTCTTTAATTTTTGTTTTTAATGTTTTCCTTATTGTTTTGTTTCTTTTGTTCATTTAAAATAAAAAAAAATAACCCCACCAAACAAATGAAATTAAAATCAATGAAAAATATTTTAAAATATTGGGTCAGCAACCAGAAAAAATCTCCACTAATGGGCTCCCTCCCACCCACCCAAACCTTCTAGTGCTCTTGTTCTTTGATAATGTAATGTCAGGGTGGAGTGATGCCCAGTCACTCCTGCCTCACTAATGCAGTTATTACTAATCGTGAGTGTCAGCAGACCAAGGCCAGCACAATTCCTTTTCCAAAAAAAATCATTTCGGTGATGGCCTTAGTATTTCTTTTAATGAAACAAAGGAAAATAAATGAAATTTAATTTAGTTATCTTGTGTTTCATTTTACAACAACCTCAAATGAAATGGGAGATTCTGTTAGCGTTTTGCATTTTATTCCAAATGCATGCACATCCCTATATAACATATCCTCCTCAGATTTATTCAATTCTTAATAAAAACCTTTTGCATGGTGGAGAATTCAGCTACTAATCAGATAAGTGTTTTGGGTTTTTTTTTAATTTATAAAAGAAAGCTGCTTTAGATTTTACCTGGCAAAATAGTCTCCTAACCAACTGATGCACTACAAGTTTTCTTTATGTTAACACCATCAATGACAGGACGAGAAAGAACAAGAAAATATACACAGGAGAAGAAAAACAGAATGCCATCAGTAGTGCTACAATTGTATTTCTTTATTAGTACTGGTATGGTAATTTTAGAGACCCAGGGCATGCTGTACACATTTTATCCCTCATTATCTGTACTGCAGGTATTGCTAAGTAAAGTTCAGAAAGTTTTTCCCTTGTCCAAAGTATATAAGAACATAAGATATTTTCCTACTGGGTCAGACCGAGGGTCCATCAAGTTCGTTATCCTTTTTCCAACAGTGACCAATCCAGGTCACAAGTACCTGGCAGGATCCCAAAAGGTAAATAGATTATATGCCGGTTATCCCAGGAATAAGCAATGGGTTTCTCCAAATCCATCTTAATAATGTTTTTTGTATTTATCCTCCAGGAATTTGTCCAAACTTTTTTAAATCCAGCTGTGCTAACAGCTTTTACCACATCTGGCAATAAAACATTTTCTCCTATTTGTTTTAATGTACTATTTAGTAACTTCATTTCATATCCCCTAGTCATGGTACCTTTTGAAAGATTAAACAACTGATTTGAATTTACCCATTCCATTCCACTCATTATTTTATAGACCTCTATCACATCTCCTCTCCAAGCTGAGGGGCACTAACCTCTTTAGCTTTTCCTTATCAGGGAATATTGTACAAAGTTCTCAGTGGAAGGGAGTGGACAGTGGAGTGCCTCAGGGATCTGTATTGGGAACCTTATTTTTCAATATATTTATAAATGATCTGGAAAGAAATACGACGAGTGAGATAATCAAATTTGCAGATGACACAAAATTGTTCAGGGTAGTTAAATCACAAGCAGATTGTGATAAATTGCAGGAAGACCTTGTGAGACTGAAAAATTGGGCATCCAAATGGCAGATGAAATTTAATGTGGATAAGTGCAAGGTGATGCATATAGGGAAAAATAACCCATGCTATAATCACACAATGTTGGGTTCCATATTAAGTGCTACAACCCAAGAAAGAGATCTAGGCATCATAGTGGATAACACACTGAAATTGTCGGTTCAATGTGCTGTGGCAGTCAAAAAAGCAAACAGAATGTTGGGAATTATTAGAAAGAGAATGGTGAATAAAACGGAAAATGTCATAATGCCTCTGTATTGCTCCATGGTGAGACCGCACCTTGAATACTGTGTACAATTCTGGTCGCCGCATCTCAAAAAAGATATAATTGCGAAGGAGAAGGTACAGAGAAGGGCAACCAAAATGATAAGGGAAATGGAACAGCTCCTCTAAGAGGAAAGGCTGAAGAGGATAGGACTTTTCAGCTTGGAGAAGAGATGGCTGAGGGGGGATATGATAGAGGTGTTTAAAATCATGAGAGGTCTAGAACAGGTAGATGTGAATCGGTTATTTACTCTTTCAGTTAATAGAAGGACTAGGGGGCACTCCATGAAGTTAGCATGGGGAACATTTAAAACTAATCGGAGAAAGTTCTTTTTTACTCAACACACAATTAAACTCTGGAATTTGTTGCCAGAGGATGTGGTTAGTGCAGTTAGTATAGTGGTGTTTAAAAAAGGATTGGATAAGTTCTTGGAGGAGAAGTCCATTACCTGCTATTAAGTTCACTTAGGGGCGGATTTTAAAAGGCGCGCAAATAGCCTACTTTTGTTTGCGCTCCAGGCGCAAACAAAAGTACGCTGGATTTTAGTAGATACGTGCGGAGCCGCGTGTATCTGCTAAAAACCTGGATCGGCGCGCGCAAGGCTATGGATTTTGTATAGCCGGCGCGCGCCGAGCCGCGCAGCCTACCCCCGTTCCCTCCAAGGCCGCTCCGAAATCGGAGCGGCCTCGGAGGGAACTTTCCTTTGCCCTCCCCTCACCTTCCCCTCCCTTCCCCTACCTAACCCACCCGCCCGGCCCTGTCTAAACCCCCCCCTTACCTTTGTCCGGGGATTTACGCCTCCCAGAGGGAGGCGTAAATCCCCACGCGCCAGCGGGCCTCCTGCGCGCCGGGCCGCGACCTGGGGGCGGGTACGGAGGGTGCGGCCACACCCCCGGACCGCCCCGGGCCATAGCCACGCCCCCATACCCGCCCCCAAAATGCTGCCGACACGCCCCCGAAACGCTGCGACGACTGGGCCCGCCCCCCGACACGCCCCCCTCGGAGAACCCCGGGACTTACGCGAGTCCCGGGGCTCTGCGCGCGCCGGGAGGCCTATGTAAAATAGGCTTCCCGGCGCGCAGGGCCCTGCTCGCGTAAATCCGCCCGGTTTTGGGCGGATTTACGCGAGCAGGGCTCTGAAAATCCGCCCCTTAGAGAATAGCCACTGCCATTAGCAATGGTAACATGGAATAGACTTAGTTTTTGGGTAGTTGCCAGGTTCTTATGGCCTGGATTGGCCACTGTTGGAAATAGGATGCTGGGCTTGATGGACCCTTGGTCTGACCCAGTATGGCATGCTCTTATGTTCTGATACTATGTAAATTGTAATCAAGCTGTGGATTGTAAATATAAAAACATACAGAAGACCTTCACTTGAACTGCTTTATTTTTATGCACCACATATCCTGAAGAAACCAAATGGTAGATATTCAAAGATGTATGGCTAAGCATTTGATACAGTTGACCATACTTTGCTGTTCCATTGCCTGTCTTAATTGGGTATATCTGGTGTGTAAGACTGGTTTTTCTCATTTCTTTCAAAGAGAAGCTTTCAGGTAATCTTTGGTAAGGGAACTTCTAAATGGTTCAATATTAAAATGGGGGTTCCACAGGGATCTCCCTGTCTGCTACTCTATTTAATGTTTACATTGCACCATTATGTCAGGTACTGGGAAATTTAGGGGTAGAATATTGGATGTTTGCAGATGATATTGAGTTTGGTTCCCAATTATGGATTCCCTGAAAGAAGCATTTGAGACACTGGCAACATTTTTGTCAACAATAAAAATATGGTTAACTCAAAATCGGTTAGTGTTGAACACTAATAAGACTAAAATTATATTATTAGCAAAAAAGTGTTTACATGTTTGTTTTTTTTTTGAATTGTTTAAGATTTCTTAAACGTGACACTAGAATTTACCACTTAGACACTCATATGTGTTAATGATGTTATAATGTCATGAACTTATGAAAATTTAATAAAGTTTAAATATAAAAAAAAGAAAAAAAAGTGTTTAGATGATGCCAGTGTCTCAAAGATGTCATTTGAAGGAATAGATATTGTATTATAGACAGTTGTACATAACTTGGGAATCCAGCTGGATTGTGAATTAGCTATAAAGATCATGTGTGCAAGCTAGTGAGAACTGGGCACTTCAAGTTGCGTATGTTGCGTCAATTAAAGTCATATTTGGAGACTGATTATTTTCAGTTAGTTATGCTAAGAATGGTAAAAGCCAATTGATAGACTTTGTTAATAATTGCTTCCCTCCCGTTGGATATATGGGCAAGTTATTGGCTTCCTCCTCCCTCCCGTTGGATATATGGGCAAGTTACTGGCTTCCTCCTCAATGTAAGCAAAGTATCAAAGATGGAATTCATATTACATAGTCATTTTATCTGCTACCATCTCCTTGCAGTTTTTCCTCTGAATTCCTTAGTTTCTTTGCAGTACCTGAATGGCACCAGTCCTTCTCTTCTTTCCCCTTCATGGTAGTAAGATGATACACTTCTAGCTCCTTTTCTCCAGTAGATGTACCTTGGGCCCATAATGGGATCCAACTCATCTCCTCTTTGCCCTTTCTCCTTCTTCCTCTCCTGAGGATGACTGGAAGTCTTCCTCTCCTTGCATATTGATGATCACAGGTCTATCTTGCATGAAGTGAACAACTCCCATGTTGATAACAGAGTAGACATGAAATCATCTTAACTGAGTCCCAAGTTACTGAGAACACCAAACTCAAATAAAGAAGATTGAGTGGGCTGAGAGTATGGAAAGAAACTCTCATCCAAATAAAATGTTCCATGGAGGCAAAAGTTAATAAATAGAAAAATTAGAGACACAACCTAGGATTTGCTGCTTCTAACAAAGCAAAAAGAAACTCTACAAGGTAAAATGGTGGCAATTAAGGTTACCAACGGACTCCATATTTTCAGGACAGAATGATCCAGGCCTAGTTTTAACCCATTGCAAGCTGGGACTTATTATGATTTCCCTATTGAATTTCCTAAGAAATGCAAGAAAATAAATACCTGTGCATAGGGGTGAACAACAAGGACTGGATCAACCTGTTCTGAAAATTTGGAGCCAGTTGACAACCCTAGTGGCAATGCATTAAATGCCAAAAGAGCCTACCATTTACTAGCTTCCATATCGGGAAGCTGCAACCCACAATATTATTACTTAGAGATGTGCATTCTTTTATCACGAATTGGGCAATTTCAACGAAATTGCCTAATTCATCGTGGTTCAGGGAACATGAACCACGAAACGGATTTTCCCTGAACTTCAGGGAAAATTTGTTTTTCGGGTTAGTGCGAGGGGACGGACACATTTTAAAAAAAAACAAAAAAAAAACACCACAGCCCTTCAAATTTACTGTATTATTTATTTATTTATTTGATGAGTTTTATATACCGTCATTTGGTGAAGCCATTACAACAGTTTACAAGATTCCAATGGTGGTTAGTATCTTAACATATGTGAATTAAGGATATATCAGGATACATATTATATTTGAAAATGAACGGTTAAAAGGGGTCGGAGAGTGTTGCGGCCGGGTTCTGCGGCTGAATAGTGGACCCTTGGGCCAACCCACCCCGAGGGGCGGAGTAGGTCGGGAGGCGGAGCCAATACTCAGAGGACAGGATGTTAGTAGCAATAGAGTCTGATACAGGATCTTCACCCGGCTACACAGAACCCCCCAGGAGGAGCCCATAGTGTTCCGGCACCTTGGGACTTGGGCCCCCGAGGGAGAGTCCAGCAACAGAGAACCAGAGAGTCCACAGATGACAGGGGCTGGCACAAGCTCTTCACCCAGGCACCCGTAACCCCCCCAGGAGGAGCCCGTAGGGTTCTGGCACCTTGGGACTTAGACCCCAGAGAGAGAGAGAGAGAGTCCAGCAACAGAGAAGCAGGTTCAACCGGTGGTAACAGGGCTAGCACAAGCTCTTCACCTGTGCACCTAGCAACCCCCCGGGAGGGGCCCGTAGGGTTCTGGCGCCTTGGGACTTAGGGAACAGCAGAGACAACTCTATCTCACAGGCGTAGTTGCAAGAGGCGCCTGACGTGGAGTCCAGGGTCGTGGCGAAGCAAGGCGTAGACGGGACGAACCAAAGTCAAGGCAGGCAGCAGGCAAGGCGTAGTCAGGACGAACCAAAGTCAAGGCAGGCAGCAGGCAAGGCGAAGTCAGGATGAACCGAAGTCAAGGCAGGTAGCAGGCAAGGCGTAGTCAGGACGAACCGAAGTCAAGGCAGGCAGGGAACACAGCAGGGAACGCAACTCAGAGCTACAGGACTGTAGTGAACCTCGTTGCAAGGCGAAGAGGAATAGTCTGAGCGCCGGTTATATCTGGGTGGCGGGTGACGTCATCACTGCGGGCGGAGCCAGGCTTCCAGGTTCTGGGCGCACAAAGAGTCCGTGCGCGCGCGAGGCCACTGCAAGCGGAGCAAGGAAATGGCGGAGGCCACCTGGGCCTATGTGCGTCCCTGGGAGCCGGAGGATGGTGAGCGCAGCGTTCCCTGGCCCGAAGGTAAGCGCCGGTCAAGGCGGAGAGAGGGGAGGCAGAGCAGACCGCAACAGGAGAGTGTAAGGATTAAAGGAAGGGGATAGGAAGTGGTGGGGATGGGATTCGGGGGGGGGGGGCAGAAGAAAGAGAGGGGAAAGGAGGGTTACAAGGGTGGCAAAATTAGTTAAACTTAAAGTTATTCTTTTTTTATAGTCTAACAAAGTCATTTTTGTATGAAAAGGGTTTGCTTGGTGCTGGTTGATGTCTTGTTTTTGCGTGGTTGTTGTTGGTAGTTCTGTTGAGTGTTTGGCTGTCATAAGGCCTGATTGTCAATGTAGACTTTGTAGAACAGCCATGTTTTTAGACCCTTCTTTAATGTTTTGAGGTTAGGTTGGGTTCTTAAATCTTTTGGGAGGGAGTTCCATATTTGGGGGCAGGCGATGGAAAATGCTCTTTCTCTGGTTGCTGTCAGGTTTCCTCTTTGCCGCCACGGGGATAAGCTCCCGTGGCAGCCTTGCTTCATTGGGATTCGACACTACCATTCCGCCCACTCCTGGGCTAAGCGATGTCCCTTCTTCCTGCCTCACCAGCCAATCAGTGGCTTCCTCCCTTCTTCCTATTCCCATTGGCAGAAAGAAGGGAGGAGGCTTCTGATTGGCCTGCACGGAGGTAGGAAGAATGAAGGAGGCTTCCCATTGGGCAGTGGTGGCAGGAAGAAAAAAGGCTTCCTATTGGCCATGGGGGCTGGAAAAAGGGAAATGGGAAGTATAACCGGGGCAGTGGGACACCGGGAGCTGCAACACACCTGCTGGTGCTTGGCGACACACCGGTTGAGAATCGCTGCTCTATTGTGTACAGATCTATCTGATGCATATTCCCTAAGGATATCCTGAAAATTTGACCTGTTTGGAGACCCTCGTGGGCTGGAAGTGAATACCATTGCCTTCCATCATAAATAAATATATACAATTTTACCTAAAATTGTTAGTGATTGATCCATTTCTTTGAGAGATGGCAGCAACTGGTGTTTATTTCTAGATGCTTTGTAAGTCTGTCTTAGAGTCAGACACTGTTGTACTATCTTCTCTGTTCTCTCCTTGCGTGTGGTGAAATCTCTTGTTATGTAGCTAGGCTGTGGAGAAAACAGCAGGCATTGAAAGTGTGACAGATCTTGTCTGGGCTATATAGAAGGAGCCCTATTGTTTTATCCAGGCATCAAAATCAGGTCTTAGGATGCTAAAGGATTTATCTATCACAAACAAATGTGATATAAGCCCTATTATTTCTTTCTTCTAGAGAAGTCTCAGGATGTCTAATGGATATCAATAGCCAGACTGTCAGTAAGTAGCCCTGATAACTTGCTGGGGGAGAAAGGGGAATAAAAATATAGCTGGTAAGTTTTAAGAAGAGTTGCAAAATTTGAACAGGAGTACAAATAAGGGCCCTAAGTAGGATGTAACTCATTCTATAATAACACATAATGATAACACCAATCCAAGGTGAAAAAATCAATTGTCAATCAAAAACATTCACCTGAAAAATATTCCTCAAAATAATTTGAAAATGTCCCTCCAGCACGAACAAAACTACTTCATTAGCATCACTGCAAGTGGTGGGTGTGGATTACAAAGAATATAGGGATGCTGACTTTATTTGTGTATTTTATATGCACTAAATAACTTTAGAAAAATCTGAGACTATGATCATATTAACAGACCACATTGCAAAATATTTGAATCATTTAATAGCAGATCTTTCCATATGATTGTCCCTTACTCATTTAAAAATTATTTTTTTCAAAGTACTCCATAATTTCTCTTTAGTAAGGCCATAGTGGAGGGAGGTAGTGGTATATAGATAGGATACCACTTTGCCCCGCCCAAGAATCACTATTGCTAGGGAAAGGTGGTTTGAGGGGAGATGTATCTGGGGTAAGGTGAGAAGGAATGAGGATAGACAGGATATGAAGCATCGCTTGGCTCACAGCCCTTAACTCTAAAATTACAAGTCATGCAATACGATTTCTGGAAAAGAAGTTAGTTACCTATAAGCCAACCATTTCCTACTTGACTATACTCAACATTCTTAGCCAGTACAGATTGGGTGAAAATGTCAGCATCGTTGCAGGACAAGAATGCAAACTACCTGTTGCACGCCCCGTCTGCGTCCGGTCTGTGCCCAGGCCTGCTCACCTCGCTAGCTCCTCTGCAGGTCACGGGTCGGCTTCCCCAGCAGCAGCCACAAGCTCCTCCAGGTCTCAGCATCCCATGGCGGTGGTTGCCGGGCCTTCCACTGCGCACCAGGCCTCACGCTAGAGATCAACATCCTCAGTGGCATTGGCCTGGCCCTACGCACGCGCGCTTGGACCGCCCAGCCTCTTGTAGGGCCGGGGCGGGTCCTAGCTCTGCAGCATGCCCTGATTGAAAGTACGATATAAGGAAGTTCCTGCCTGAACTTCCTTGCCTTGGCAATCGGGTCGGCACTGTAAGTGTACTAGTAATCGGGCAATCGGGTCGACACTGTAAGTGTACTAGTTTGCCTCAGTGTTCACCACCACTGCTCTTGTCAAGACGTTCCAGTCTTATTCCAGTCTTATTCCAGCGTCCTTCTGATCCAACGTCCGTCTGTCCTGTCTCCCCGGGTAATACCCTCTGACTGTCTCTCTGGTACTGACCTCGGCCTTCTCCTTGACCATTCTGCTCACTGCCTGGATCTTGACCTCTGCCTGCCTTGTGACCTCGTCTTATCTCTGGAACCTGACCCCTGCTTAATTGACTACTCCTCAGACTGATCATTGGAACCTGACCCCAGCTGCCATTGACCACGTCTCCTGATTCTGGCTTTGTCCCTTGCCTTGTCATTGCATACGCTGTACTGGCCTTCCTTGGTTCTCCAGACCTACAGCCTAGTGACCGACCACGCTCCCTTGCTGCTCATGGGCACGCCTCTCTACTACCTCTCCAGGAGAGCCTGTGAGGCCCACCTAAGTCCAAGTGACCTGGGTCCCTATGAGCTCCACCCGGGGGACTGTGGGCTTCCACTGGTGAAGCTCATCCTAGCCTCTGTCTCCTCCTGAGCTTACCCCCCGGGGGCAGGTGCTTCCTGGTCCCTACCAGGGAGCTGTTCTACATTGCTCCAGGACAAGGGTCCACCTCCAAGTGCAACACTACCTGTATACTTATGGAGTAGAACCTTTTCTCATTTGCATTACACATGGATGTAAGGAGTAAGGGAAAATCAACTAAGAAAGCCCAGGCTGTGGTGACTTTGAGGTGCACAGGCAAAGCATGACTTCATTGGGTATCACTCAAGATCCTCTTTGAATTGATAACAAAAATGCAAAATAATTTGTTGACCCTGGTCTAGTGAATACTTATTCTTCTGATAGGTCAAAATAATTATTTCTGAAGCTGTAAACCTTTTGTGCCCAATATGTCCTTCTCTGCTGCTTGTACAACTGACCCTGTCTCCTGCAGATGATACTGAAACCACTACAGTAGAAGCATCCTGCCTCCATTACTTGCAACAACCAGATTAAATACAGGAATTATGGTGGGCAACACTAGCCAGGAAAAGATGTATAATATTTTCTTGACCTCTTTATTTTAAAGGATAAGCAAACTGCCACTAATCCAACTATGACTGTAGCCATACAAAATCAATCTAGCATGTCTTATTGGACTACATTAAAAACTTTGAGGTTGAAATTCAAAAGATCTAGTTGCTTACGGAGCTGTGCACTATCTTGCCAACTGAAAATCTTTTCTGATCCAATAAATTTAGGTGCCTATAAAGTGGACATGACCAGAGGAGGGTTCAGGGAAACAAAATTAGATGCTTAGTGCTGATTTCCAGCATTGGACACCTAACTTAAGTGCCTAGTTCGAATAACCAGCGGCCTTAAATTCAGGGACTTCAATTTTATGTACCGAAATTTAGGTGCCTATTTTCTAGGGATGTGAATCATTTTTTGACAATTTAAAACAATCGTCAGATATATTTTAAATCGTCAAAAATAGTTAGAGCCACGATACAATAACAATTCCCCCGATTTATCGTCAAAAAATCGTAAATCGGGGGAGGACGGGAAAACCGGCACACCAAAACAACCCTAAAACCCACCCCGACCCTTTAAAACAAATCCCCCACCCTCCTGAACCCCCCAAAATGTTTTAAATTACCTGAGGTCCAGTGGGGGGTCTCAGCGCGATCTCCCGCGATCTCCCGCTCTCCCCCGATTTACGATTTTTTACGATTTAAAAAAAAAAAAAAAAAACATGACGATCAGATTTCCCTACCCCCCCCCCCCCCCAGCCAAAATCGATCGTTAAGACGATCTATCACACGATTCACATCCCTACTATTTTCAACTAACTTAGGACTGGATTCATCATTCTTCGCAGAATGATGAATCCTGCAAAAACAGGGGGGTGGGCCTGCGAAAGCCAGCAGCCATCGCACCACGGTGGCACGATTTCAGCAGCACGGTGTGCCAGCTGCCGGCTTTCGCACCGAATAGCGCCACCGTGAAAGGTGGCGCTATTCGGCGCACTACTGCCGACGATAATGTTACTAACATTATCTCCGGCAGCAAAGACACCATCGACTCTTCCCCTCCCCGCTACGACTCCGCCCCTCTCCAACTCCACCCCAATCTAATTTGCATGCTATCACGCGCCAAAAGGGCCCTTTCACGTGCAATAAGCCTTTGATAAATGACCCCCTTAGGCCCCTAACTTTTGAAAACATAGAGATCAATATTGAGCAAGCCAGGGAGTGGTAAAGATACCTAGGTAACTTAGGACAGATATTCTACAGAATTTAGCAAGGTAAATGTTCTGCTGAACATAGCCTGCTAAAATTACTTGTGTGAACTTATTTGGGTAAACATTTGGACAGTGGTTTACCTGACCAGCCTTGCCAGGGTACGTTTATCCAGCTTGTGCTGAATATTGCTACCATGCGGATAGCTTTTATTTACCGTAACCATGCCTGCAGACCTCCCCCTTCCCTGCCTTGTTCATGTCCAGCTAAATTCTAGCCAGGTAATGACTTACACAGCAACTGTTTTGCCACTGAAAGCAGCTAGAATTTGTCCAGGTTACTCAAAAGCACCCAGACAAAACCTTCACAATATTAACCCCTTGGGAGCTTAAGTTCAACAAAAAGTCAGTACCTAACTTCAGTTCTTTACTTTGGGGCTCACCTTTAGGAATTTGGCTTTTTTTTTTTTTAATATCAATATCTTTGGTTATATTTGAATTCCCCTTTTATTGTCCATTTTGTAAATGTTCATAGTATTTTGGAAATAAAGATTAAACATTGCTATTCAAAAACAGTTTTCAAACTTTATAAGGCTTCTTCTGATAGCATTCTTGGGTATATCAACATTTGAACTTCCTTTTAAAGCATCAGCATAGGTGTAAATTGAATGGGTCATAGGGTCTTGGACTGTAACTTATCTATAACTTGAAAGAGTCAAATTAGTAATATTGTATATAGTAAATTACAAGAAATAAAGACAAGAATGGCCCATCCATTTTTGTCTTTAGTAGTCCAAGTCTGATCAGCAATATGTATAGATTTGTAACTGCTGCACTGTGCAGATTACCTTCATCCAGAAAAGTTATCACAAGTTACCCTGGTGCTTCAGTTGCATCCTCTTGCCACGAGTAATCCTCCGTATCTATTGAAATACTTTTTGGGATTCCTTCACCTTTTTTGTCTTCACCATCTCCTCTGGGAGAGCATTCCAGACCTCCACCGTCCTTTCTATGAAAAAATATTTCCGGATATTGCTCCCTAGTGTCTCCTACCTTGGAATGTCAAATCATGACACCTAGTTCTACAGTTTCTTTCCAGATTGTACTAAATTTCCCCAGATTTGAACATTTAGAAAGTGACCTGGGTTAAATTAAATCTAGTTTATCCATCACTGCTTCAACTTATCAAAATTAAAACTTTGATTTATGCTTGGTAACATCAATGCATATTTGTTACTTACTATTTTATGTATCTTTTCTGTTGTGTGTCCCTGCTGCGCTGGGGCCACGACCGGGTCTGCTCCCCTCGGCTCCCTTCTGTGAGGCCTGGTACGTCCTCCCTCACGGCCGCAGCCAGCCCCCAGCGCCTGCGGCATTCCATGGCATCTCCAGGGCCTTTGACCTCGCACTGCTCCTCACGGCGGGGTTCGGCGTCCTCTGTGGCATCAGGGCTGCCCCTAGGGAGGAAACTCCTCTGCGGTGTGCAGCAATGATGTCACCTGAGCCCTGCATAAAAGACAGGGCTCAGTCTCCAGTTCCTTGCCTTGGCAAATGGATAATCACATTTATGTGAAGCTAGTTGCCATCAGGCCGCCAGGCCAAGGATCCACCTCCAGCACAACAGGTTGCCAAAGCCATGGACTCGGCAGAGTTCTCCGCTTTACAGGCTATACCAGGCCTGGCTACATGTGTCCGGGAGCAGCAACAATTTCTCGAGGCATTGCCCACCTCGGTAGAGAGACTATGCTTATAACTGGAAGAGTCCGCCATGGCCAAGTCAGGGACTCTTGCCAACAGTGCTTCCTCCTCTTCATCGCCCTCACGGGCACTGCTGGCCCTCCCAGTTCCTCCCCATTTTAATGGGGATCCTCATCTCTGCCGAGGCTTTATCAACCAGTGTTACATACAGTTTGCACTACAATCTTCCTTATTCCCAGATGAAGTGACGAAGATTACCTTTATCTTATTGCGATTGGAGAGAAAAGCCCTGGCATGGGCCTCCCCACTCTGGGAGCATTCCAATACCCTACTACAGCAGCTCATAAGAACATAAGAAAATTCCATACTGGGTCAGACCAAGGGTCCATCAAGCCCAGCATCCTGTTTCCCTCAATTCATTTCCACGTTCCGACACACTTTCGATGATCCAGGCTGACAGGCAGTCACCGGACACCATCTCCTCCACTTCCGCCAGGGGTCCCACTCCCTTTCTGAATACACAGTGGAGTTCAGAACCCTGGCAATGGAATTGGGATGGCAGGAAGACTGCCTTCGGGCACTCTATCTTGAGGGACTGATACCCACTCTGAAGGACGAATTGGCAGCCCGAGAGATCCCTACATCATTGGAGGACCTCATCTTGTTGGTTAGTCGAATTGACCACCGCCTCCAGGAACGGCACCGGGAAGTAAAGGCTGTCCGACAACCAATCCCGGAAGCACCTCAGTCCATCAGCCCCAGATTAAGGGTTGCCTTACTCCCGAAGAATGACTCCGAAGGTGGAAGTCCGGTCTCTTCCTTTACTGTGGGGGTCCTGGCCACCTTATCCAGACCTGTCTGGTGCATCCGGGAAACTCCAGAGCCTAAGCTTGGCGGGGGGTCCCGAGCTTGGGCTCTACACTTACCGACCCTCAACTTCTGCTGCCTGTCTCCCTCTCCAAAGAGACACATTACTTCTTGACCACTGCCCTTATGGATACTGGGCCAGTGAGAGCTTCATTCTTGAACAATTTGTGACTCTACTGCAAATCCCTACTCAACCCCTTGAAGTACCATTGCGAATTGCCTCCATCCATGGAAAACCCTTACCTGATCGCATCACCCATCATACCCTAGCCGTCTGACTGACCATAGGGACTCTCCACAAAGAAGAGTTTCCTCTCATGATCCTGAAACAGTCAGTACACCCCATTGTTCTCGGCCTACCCTGGCTACAATTGCACTCCCCACATTTCGACTGGAAGTCGCTCCAGCTTACCCAGTGGGGTCCTCAGTGCCAGGAACGTTGTTTACGGTGGTTATCCCCATCCCTACCAGTGCTAACATCCACTACCCTTCCTGGGTTACCTTCGCCCTTTGCTGAATACCAAGATGTCTTTTCCAAACAGCAAGCCGACATCTTTCACCCTCTCCAGAAGTTCATTTGCCCAATTGAACTGTTGCCCGGTACCACACCTCCCAAGGGCAGAACTTAGCCTCTCTCACTTCCAGAGACCCAGGCCATGTCTGCCTACATTAAGGAAAATCTAGCCAAAGGTTTCATTCGGCCCTCTACCTCCCCTGCGGGCGCTGGTTTCGTTTTTGTAAAGAAGGATGGTACTTTAAAGCTGTGTATTGACTACCGAGGCCTGACCACCATACCTGCAAGGCCCAGTACCCACTGCTGCTCATCAGTGAGCTTTTCTATCAGATCCAGGGGGCTCAAATTTTTACTAAGTTGGTCCTATGCGGGGCCTATAACTTGGTCTGAATTCAACCAGATGATATATGGAAAACCATGTTCAATACGCGGGATGGACACTACGAATATGTAGTTATGCCTTTGGGCTATTCAATGCTCCTGCCATCTACAAGAGGATGATGAATGAGATCTTTCGAGATCTCCTTTATTCCTTCGTCGTAGTTTATCTGAATGACATCTTGATTTTTTCCAGAAACTTGGAATCCCATCGCTCTCATGTCCTGACCATTCTCCAGTGACTTAGAGACCATCACCTCTTCGCCAAACTTGAAAAATGCCTTTTTGAGCAGTCTAGCCTCCCATTCCTGGGCTACATCATCTCCAGCCAAGGATTCTCTATGGACCCGGACAAGCTCCAAGGTATTCGTGACTGACCCCAGCCAGTTGGCCTATGAGTTCTACAAAGGTTCTTGGGATTCATGAACTATTACCATCACCTTATCTCAGACTACCCCATGCTAGCTGCTCCACTCACTGCCATGACTAGGAAGGGATGTGACCTCCAGAAGTGGAGTCCCAAAGCCCAGTCTGCATTCCAGGCCCTTAAGGAGGCCTTCCGTACCAGCCCGTACCAGATGTCTCCTCCATCTGGACCCAAATCATCCCTTTATTGTAGAGGTTGATGCATCCGCTATTGGCACCGGAGCAGTTTTCAGCCAATACTCCACAAAGGGAGTCCTTGTCCCATGCTCGTTTTACTCCCACAAATTCTCTCCTGCAGAATGCAATTATACCAATTACACGTGAAATTCTGGCCGTGAAGCTCGCCCTCCAGGAGTGGCGCCCCTGGCTAGAGGGAGCACAGCACAAAATCATCATTTCACAGACCACAAAAACTTTGAACATTTGAAAGAGGCTCAGCTTCTGAATGCCCGACAGGTCCGCTGGGCTCTCTTTTTCGCGTGGTTCAATTTTGAACTGTGCTACTGCCCAGCTGAGAAGAATCTCCATGCCGATGCCCTGTCACGCTTGGTAGAGCCGGAAGATACTCCTGAGACTCCAACCCATTTTATAGATCCCGCCTGTATCTCCATCGCAGTCAGTACCACTGTGCCAGCTGGTAAGATGTTGGTGCCCTGATGCCGCCGAGAGTGTGTACTACGTTGGACCCATGACTCCCAGCTCACTGGTCATCCCGGCCGGGCCTGAACCCTCGAGATGCTTCGCAGACACTACTGGTGGGCCAGTATGGTAAAAGATGCCCAAAACTGTCTGCATTCAACAAAAAAAACCTCCCACCGGATGTCCATGGGGGCTTCTTCAGCCCCTTCCTGCACCCACAGAACCCTGGACTAGTCTTTCTACAGACTTCATTGTGGACCTGCTCCCTTACAAGGGGCTCACCGTAATCTGGGTCATAATAGATCGCTTCTCCAAAATGGCCCATTTTATTCCTTTACCTGGCCTACCGTCAGCTCTTGAACTTGCACGACTATTCCTGAATCATGTCTTCTGTCTCCACGGATTGCTGCAGGAGATCATCTCAGACTGTGGCCCTCAGTTCGCTGCAAAATATTGGAGATCCCTCTGCAGTAAATTCAACATCACCCTCAATCTGACCTCCACCTACAATCCGCAGGCCAATGGCCAGGCCAAGAGAACCAATCACTCCCTAAAGGCCTTCCTCCGGTCCTACGATAATGACCAGCAAGATAACTGGGTTGACCTATTTCTGTGGGCAGAATTGTCACATAATACCCACGTCGCATCTGCCACTGGGACCTCAATGTTTGCAGTGGTTTTCGGTCAACAGCCTCGCCTGCCTCTTCCAGTTTCTCTCAGCATACCATCTCCTGAAGCACAGTCCATGGCCCAGACCATCCACTGACTATGGGACCAGGTCAAAGAATGTCTCTGTCAAGCAGCCAACAGGGCCAAACGGGTGATGGACGCCCACAGTCGGGCTGCCCCAGTATTTCTTCCTGGACAGAAAGTCTGGCTCAGCAAGTGGCATATCCACCTTCGGCTGCCATCTCAGGAACTGGCTTCTAAGTACATAGGGCCATTCCCTGTCCTACGCTGTGTGGGAGCAGTAACCTACCAGCTGAAGCTGCCTGCGAGCCTTGGGATCCACAATACATTCCATGTATCTCTGCTGAAGCCACTAGTTTTATCTTGGCCCTCACGGAGACCACCACAGCCCACTCAGCTTGCTGCTGAACCAGAGGTTCTAGACGCTGGGAGTACCTCCTTGTGTGGGAGGGCTTCGGTCTGGAGGAAAATTCATGGGAGTCCTCCCACCACATCCTTGACAAGAATCTCCTTTGTACCTTCCATCAACAGCACCCAGAGAAGCCTAGACCGGTAAGGGGAAGGCCTAGATGGGGGGGTAGTGTTGCGCGTCCTGGCTGTGCTGGTGCCTCAACTGGGCCTGCTCACCTTGGGCTCCCCTATGCAAGGCCTGGTCCATCCTCCCTCGCAGCCACAGCCAGACCCCAGCGTCCACGGCTTCCTATGGTGTCTCCAGAGCCTTCGACCTCGCACTGCTCCTTACGGCGGAGCTCGGCGTCCTCTGCGGCATCAGGGCCGCCCCTAGGCATGCGCGTGTGGATCACCCGGCCCTTTAAAGGGCCAAAGGCGGGAAAGTCCTCCGTGGCGCGCAGCGATAACGTCACCTGAGCCCTGCATGAAAGGCAGGGCTCAGTCTCCAATTCCTTGCCTTGGCAAACGGGTCATCACATTTATGTGAAGCTAGTTGCTGTCCTGTGTTCCTGCTTCCTTGAGCCTGTGCTTGTTCCAGTGTTCCTGCGTTCCTGTCCTTGTTCCAGTGTTCCTGCGTTCCTGTGTTCGTTCCAGTGCTCCTGCGTTCCTGTGCTTGTTCCAGTGCTCCTGCATCTGTGTTCCCATAGTCCTTCCTGTGTGCCAGCATCTGTTCCTGATTCCTGTTCCGCTACCCAGGTTGTACCTTCTCGGAATGATTCACGGTACTGACCTCTGCTCGCCACTGACCACGTTTGGACTGCTGCCTGGAAATGACCTCTGCTTGCCATTGACCATGCTCAGACTGATACCTGGAACTGACCCTAGCTTTGGCTGACCATCCTCAGACGGATACCCTGGCTTTGATCCTTGCACTTCACTCGGACTTCTCATCGCTTCTCCTGTGACCACCAGGTCTGCCTGCTCTGACGCTACCCATGGCCTTTTACAAGCTAGACCACTAGCCTCTGCCTATCCTGTCCAGAGGACCTTCAGTTCCTGTTCCCTTCCAGTGGTCTCCGGTACTCTCTGTTCCAGTCTAGCTTATCTGTTCTCCACTAGCCATGCACCCTTGCTCGTGGTGGGCACACCTCTCTGCTACATCTCTGGGAGACCCTCTGAGGCCCACCTAAGCCCAGGCAGTCCAGGTACCCAAAGGAACCCCAAGACTGTTATTGGTAAAGCTCCAGCTTGCCTCTGTCTCCTTGTATGCTCTGCCTCCTGGCGGCAGGCACCCTCTGGAACCTCCCTGAGGGCTGTACCAATCCTGCGCCATGCCAAGGGTCCACCTCCAGCGCAGCATTTTCTACATCATTAGATTTTGTTGCATACTGTATTTAATTTTGAAGATAATACTAAATAGATGTTATGCCAGAAGTGTATGCCTTACAATGATCAATAGGTTGAGCATTTAGCTTTGAATGTAATTAAGGTTTTTTTGCAAAACCATTGGCATAACATAGGTTGTCACATGATTTTTTTAAGACAAGACCCTCAGAAAAAGTCTATTTACTTTACAATGATAAACAGTTTCCTTCAATATATTTTTCTTTCTTCATGCACAATTTACAGTGTGCACCGAACACAGATTTCCCTTCTCACTATTGTAAAAAACATTTCATTTTTGAGAATCTGTGCACACTGACACATATGTTAAGATTGCCTAGATAATTTCTTTTATATAATGCCACTATCTAGTCTTTGTAAAGGTTAGTTCAGCAGTGCATATTTGCTCTGATGAAAAAACTGTCTCCAAGCTTGCCAGTATTAGAGAAGGTGAAAAGTCAGTCATTGTTGGAGAACAAGATTAGCATTGGGTGTAGCACAGCCAAACTCTACCACATGAACACAGTTCATAGGGGTTTTATTTAAAGCCAGGCCATCCTACAGCCTCTGGTGCTCCAGGACGGCTTAGCAAACAGAAAAAAAGTAAACAAAATAAATCTTCTCAGCAAAAAAAGTAAAACAATAAATGTCTCTTGGCTGCACAAGAGGTTGCACAAAACGGCTTCTGTGTAGCAAATATATTTAATTATAAACATTTGAAATTCTGTCTTTTACTTTGGCACAAAACAGATTGCAATCAAGATATAGACATGAGCATGAAGGAAATAAAGAAAAAGAAAGAAAAACTAATCAAAAGGCAGATTACATTCAAGAAGATTACATTCAAGAAGAGCATGAGCACATTGATAATATGAAATTATAGGTAAAGCGTGAGGAAGATTACATTATATAAAGAACAGGAACACATAGTTGGGCAATTATGCATAATGGGCAAAAAGATATGAGGTAGAATATATGTACTTAATGGAAACACAGAAACATAATGGCAGAAAATGTCTGTATGGCCCAACCATCTGCCAATGGCTACAACTTATGAGGTATATTGCAAGTAGAGTGTTGGGTATAGATAACAACAACCACTAGACAGAAGAGAGACCATTTGTTACATTCAGTTGCAAATGAAAATAAAGTAGTAAAATGGGAACAGAATAAATGCATAGTGGTAAGTTAGCACCTGGTTCAGAGATAAGAGGAGTCAATAAAGTAGAAAAGACTTCACATTAAGAAAGTTTGAGCTCACAGTCCTGGAGAGATTGGTAACATAGAAACATAGAAATGATGGCAGAAAAAGACCAAACGGCCCATCCAGTCTGCCCAACAAGCTCCCACACTTATTTTTCCATACTTATCTGGTTCACCGACCACCAATGGCCCTTGTTGGTAACTGTTTGATTTGAATTTCCTGCCAGTAGAAGATGGAGGAGTCTCTGATATGGCGTCCAGGGACAAGTCTGGATAAACAGCAAAGCCTAATATAAACCAGTCACTTACACTGGAAGTCTGGAAGTTACAAGAGTATTCCACTGTTATGTAGTCTTGCCTCTAGACAGCAAAACTGACTTTTCTCTTTACTAACATTTCAGGCTTTCCTAATTACAGTGAGTCTTCACCTGAAAGCCTGTTCCCTAGCATCCTGATGATTCCTTCTCTCCTGAATAGTAGGAAATACCAAAATCCTGGTCTGGACTATATCCACTCCATAAGCTTGTAACTGTGGGTATCTTTAATCCATTACTTGTCCCCTCCCACCTTTGTGGGTGATTCCTTGCACGAACAGACTCACCATGCCCTCTCGAGAAAATAAATCAGCATTTGTATTTTCTTTCCCTGAGTAGTTTGAGATGTCATACAAGAGGATTAGGCGAGCTAAATACTACTGAGTTACCCTAAGATTGAGATTTTTCAAGGATTTCTGCCATTTTAGGAATTCATGGTCAGTGACCAGTTTAAATTTGACCCTTGTCTTCACCGTAGGTTTTCCATGACTCATCTAATTGTCTCAATTCAGCTCTACAAACCTCAAGGGTGTCTGATCTGTTGGGGGACTGCCATGGCAGGCCATGGTTTCTCAGAAGTAAATGAGCAGGAGTGCTCACCTTATCTGGATGGATTTCTATGTCTTTAAAGAACTATTAAGGAGGAAAGCAGACAGTCACTTAGCAGTTCATGGTTCGGAGGAATGTATCCTTGAAGGATACTAATGAAACAGGAAAGTTGGGGTATCCCAACAAGAGGTTCTAATAAAAGCAAACGTAGTCCAGGGACCTATATTTTAAAAAAATCACCTGAGTTAAATATTTCTAGATTATTCCTGTCAATTGAAAAGCAAGTTTTTAATATAAACAAAAAACACACTATGAGATGCCTGTATGCCAATGCCAGAAGTCTAAGAGGTAAGATGAGAGAGTTAGAGTGTATAGCAGTAAATGATGAGATTGACATAATTGGCATCTCAGAGATCTGGTGGAAGGAGGATAGCCAATGCGACAGTGCTATATCAGGGTACAAATTATATCACAATGATAGGGAGGATCAACTTGGTGGGAGTGTGGCACTTTATGTCTAGGATAAAGATCATGCAAGAGACCAAATGCTCAGTAGAATCAATATGGTTTGAAATCTGATGTGTGTTGGGTAAGAGTTTAGATTTAGGAGAATACTACCACCCACCTGGACAAAACGGTTGGACAGATGATGAAATGCTAAGAGAAATCAGGGAAAATAAACAATTTGGTAGTGCAGTAATAATTGGAGATTTCAATTACCCCAGTATTCACTGGGTAAATGGAACATCAGGACAAGCTAGAGACATAAAATTCCTGGAGCAATTGGTTCAGGAACCAAAGAGAGAGGGAGCTATTTTAGATTTAATTCTTAGTGGAACACAGGATTTGGTGAGAGAGGTAACGATAGTGGGGCCACTTGGCAAAAGTAATCATAACATGATCAAATTTGAACTAATAACTGGAAGGGGGACAATAAGTAAATCTACAGCTCTAGCACAACATTTTCAAATGGGAAATTTTGATAAAATGAGGAAAATAGAAAAAAATGAAAGGTGCAACTGCAATGGTTAAAAGTGTTCAACAGGCATGGACATTGTTTAAAAATACAATCTTAAACATGCAGTCCAGATGTATTCTACACGTTAAGAAAGGTAGAAGGTAGGCAAAATGATTACCGGAATGATTAAAAGGGGCTATTTTAGCCAAAATAACATCCTTCAAATATTGGAAGAAGGATCCATCTGAAGAAAATAGGGAAAAGCATAAGCATTTTCAAGTTAAGTGTAAAACATTGTTAAGACAGGCGAAGAGAGAATTTGAAATGAAGTTGGCCATAGAGGAAAAACTCATAGTAAAAACTTTTTAAAATATATTCAAAGCAAGAGACCTGTGAGGCAGTTGGTTGGACCTTAGAGGACCAAAGGGTTAAAGGGCTCTTAGGAAAGATAAGACCATTGCAGAAATACTAAATTAATTCTTTGCTTCTGTGTTGGGGAGATACTAGTTCTGGTGTTGGTTTTCAAGGGTGATGAGTCAGATGAACTGAACCAAATTACTGTGAACCTGGAAACTATAGTAGGCCAGATTGACAATCTAAAGAATAACAAATCACCTGTACTGGAAGATATGCACCCCAGGGATCTGAAGGAACTAAAAAATAAAATTTCAGATCTATTAGTTAAAAGTTGTAACCTATCATTAAAATAAACCATTATATCTGAAGACTGGAGGATGGGCAACGTATCCTCAATATTTAAAAAGGGCTCCAGGGGCGACCTGGGGAACAATAGACCAGTGAACCAGACTTTAGTGCCGGGAAAAATAGTGGAAACTATTCTCAAGATCAAAATAACAGAGAATATAGAAAGACATGGTTTAATGGAATGCAGTCAATATAGATTTACCCAAGGGAAGGTCTTGCTTCACAAATCTGCTTCATTTTTTTGAAGGGATTAATAAACATGTGGATAAAGGTGAACCGGTAGATTAATGTATTTGGATTTTCAGAAGGCATTTGATAAAATCCCTCATGAGAGGCTTCTAAGAAAACTGAAAAGTCATGTGATAGCAGGCGATGTCCTATCGTGGATTACAAACTGGTTAAAAGACAGGAAACATAGAATAGGATTAAATGGTCAATTTTCTCAATGGAAAAGTGTAAACAGTGGAGTGCCTCAGGGATCTATCCTTGGACTGGTGCTTTTCAATATATTTATAAGTGATCTGGAAAGGAATACAACGAGTGAGATTATCAAATTTGCAGACAAAACAAAATTATTCAGAGTAGTTAAATCACAAGCGAATTGTGATAAATTGCAGGAGGACCTTGCAAGACTGGGCATCCAAAAGGCAGATGAAATTTAATGTCGACAAGTGCAAGGTGCTGCATATAGGAAAAAATAGCCCATGCAGTAGTTACACGATGTTAGGTTCCATATTAGGAGCTACCACCCAGGAAAAAGATCTAGACTCATAGTGGATAATACATTGAAATTGTTGGCTCAGTGTGCTGCAGCAGTCAAAAAAGCAAACAAAATGCGTGACTAAGAATAATATTGCATTTGAAGTGCTGTATGTTTTTTTAAAGTGACATTAACAGCACTACGACTGATCAGACACTGTTCTTACGTTGTGTCAATTCACTACAATTCCAATTAACATGATGTGAAATTCTTACATTTTTATGTGAGACAATACAAGTGACCATTGGTACAGTAGCCCCTGAGGCAGATCCTGCGAGAGCGAAACTCGGCCAGAGTCGGGCTAATACCAATAAAGAATCCCTATTCACACCGATCATTATCGTTTGTCCTGCTTTTCAGCTTGGAGAAGAGACAGCTGAAGGGGGATATGATAGAGGTCTTTAAAGTCATGAGAGGTCTTGAATCGGTAGATGTGAATCTGTTATTTGCACTTTCAGATAATAGAAGGACTAGGAGGCACTCCATGAAGTTAGCAACTAGCACATTTAAGTCTAATTGGAGAAAATTCTTTTTCACTCAATGTGCAATTATGCTCTGGAATTTATTGCCAGAGGATGTGGTTAGTGCAGATTGGGGTAGATTTTATAAAGTTGTGCATGGGTGTCCATGTGCGCATGCTACCCGGCTCACGCACATGGACGCCCGATTTTATAACATGTGCGCGCAGATGTGTGCATGTTATAAAATCGGGGTTGACGCGGGCAGACACCAGTGGCCTTCCCCCAGTTCCCAACCCCCTACTCTAACTTCCCTTCCCCTTCCCAACCCGCCCCTTAGATGCATCCCAGGCTTTATGCGCATCACCGGGCATTTGTAAAATAGGCACGGAGTGCATAACCCCACCTACATGCGTAAATCCATAGGATTTATGTGCATAGGGCATTTAAAATCTACCCCTTAGTGTAGATGGGTTTAAAAAAGGTTTGTATAAGTTCTTGGAGCAGAAATCCATTAACTGCTATTAATCAAGTTGACTTAGGGAATGACCTCTGCTATTACTGGCATCAGTAGCATGGGATCTTCTTAGTGTTTGGGTAATTGCCAGGTTCTTACAGCCTGGTTTGGCCTCTGTTTGATACAGGATGTTGGGCTTGATGCACCCTTGGTCTGACCCAGCATGGCAATTTCAATCACAACAGGAACACACACATTTTCTTTGATATCATGTTGTCTACCCTATGTTGAAACATCATAATTATCTGTAAGACTAGCCTCCACGGGAAACTGTTTGCAATGTTGGTTTGTCATGCTTGAGATTTCTATCAGCATGTAATGGAATCTTGCAACAAATAAGTGAGCTGTACTGAAGTATTTATCTATTGCTATATCTCACCACCACCACCACCAGTAGATGTACAAGATAGAATATAAAAATGATTAATTATTAGGGATGTGCTTTTGTGCACCCATTCATTTGATTTGTTTTGCCACTAAGCACATAACAAATGAATGGGCGCTAGGTGCACAAAACAAATGGTGTACACGTATGACTAATGGCACCCACATACACACACAGCATTTGTTTTGTGTGTCCATTTTCCATTCATTAGATATGCGCTTTGCTGTGAAACGCGGCAAAACGAATCAAACAATTGGATGCCCAAATGCAGATATATTTGTTTCTGTATGCTTTTGGTTTTAAAAAAATGGTTAACATGTATATGTCAGTTATCCTGAAAAGCTATTCTGTTTGGTAGGCACACAGACTGTCATCAAGAAGAATTGGTCAATACTGAGCTGTACAAGATAATTTTCACCCTCCATTGCCTCAGATACAAATTTAGAACCTCATTTACTAAGCCGTGGAAATGTTTCTAGAGGAGAAAATACCACAGGTTTACTAAGCTGTGGTTCTGCAGCTTAATAAACCCTGCAGATTTTCCCTTGTGGTATAATATTACTGAAAATATGTCACAGTTTACCTGCCCATTACATTTTTGTATGGTGGTTGCCACAAACTGTGAGGACACCATGCCTTAAAAGGACCAATAGGTCCTGAGATACACACTACCAAGTGTGAATAAGACCTCAGGGGGTTGCCATAGACCCCCCACTCCATCCCCATGCTGGCTCTGGAAGCAGCCACATTTGAATTTTTTTTTTTTTTTGCAAAGATCAAACCCTTTGTGCCTTGCACCCAACTAAAACCCCCTCTGGGAGGCTGACCCGCCCTGGAATTATCAAACTGGTGGTCTAGTGGGGGCCAAGAGTGACTCCTAAGCTTGAGACGCATGTTACAAGAGTTGTTTAAGGTCACCCAGTGAGTGCTGAGTATGGGAATTAGACTGAGACCTTTAGCAACTTTTCTATGATTTTATACCGCATGCCTGAGAAACAAACTGCTACTGCACAGATCTTGGGAAAGTTCAGATAATTTTAATATATCTGTCTTAGATTGCACTTTTCCCAATATGAATGTCAAAATCCTAGCACCAATTAACTTATTGAAAGAATTTTTATAACTGAGAATTGTATAACTAGTCATCAGATGCTCAGAGCTCAATGGAATGTTACTTTTTTCCTGGCTTTCAGGTACATATTTTTAACAGCCACTATGGCATCATGCAAATAGTCTTGCTTGACAAAAGGATTAATTGTGACTAACTTGCCCACTAACACACATCCTACTGGGAGAAAAACAATGGTGCTGTGTACTTGAATGACACTTTTTCTGTCAAGCAACATAATGTCCCACCTGGTGCTACAGCTGGTACATGAATTTGGCAGTTTGCCAACACATCTCATTTTCATCCTTTTAATTCTAATGTTAAAAATAAGCACAAAACACACTAAAAAAAATCTAGTTATAATTCCAACAGTTGTTAAGTAGAAATGTTCATCCTAGATGCTGATATATATGCCAGGTTTTACAGATTTTTTTCTTTTTCTACTAAACTGGGATTTGTTTTATAAAAAATAATGTCAATATTTTGCATCATTCTGAATTTTATGAGCATGTACAATGCTGAGATATATTATTTTCTTCTCTGATATTTTATTTAGAGGAGTTTTGCTAAATCTTAAGTATCAGAACAGAAATCAATCAGGCCATTGAAAGAAACAAGCATACTTAAATCAGTTAAAATATATTAATTTGCTGGATTTTATATCTTTAACAATTATTATATTGCTGCTGGCTTTTAACTTTTTATATGGACATGCAATTGTATTTCTATTTATTGTATTGGTGTGTTATTTTATTTCTGTTCTTTGTCTAAGTTTTCATTATGGATGTGTAGTTGCATGCCATTTAGCATTGTGGAGAAAGTGGCCTATAAATGTTGTAATAAATAACTGAGGGTCAAATATCCATAGAATCATATTTTGCCTGGCTCCAGAAAAGCAGGAAGATGTTTTTTAGTGGAAAACTACATCCATGATAACGACTGTCTGCCATTTGCCCTATGCCTGGAACAGACTTCCTGAATTAATGAGTCATGACTTTTCTCTGACCATACTAAACTCCTGCCTAAAAAAAAAACACTCACCTGTTAAGAGTATCAGCTTTCCTGGGCCTCGGACTCCTTTTATGAATCTGATGAAAAATATAGAACCCCTTTCCAGAAAAATGAACATGAACACAAGGTCTTGTTTGGCAGCTCGTGGGACAATTCTGTGAGCTGCCGTACTCACACTGAATGTTGGCAGACTGATGTCCTCTCATTGGCAGGAAGACAGCAAGCACGGCAGCAGCAAACCCTCATCACCACTACACCCAGCCCGGTCTCCCAAGGTGTTCGCACGCCCAATGTCAGCAGGCTTAAAGGGCACGTGGCAGGAAAGGGCCACAGTGCCTGCTGATGACATCACTGGCCCTAGGCCTAATTAAGCCCCCTTCAGAATGCTCCCCTTGCCTCAGCAACAGATTTCCTGCTGCATTCTTGTTCCAGTGCATGTTGCTAATTTGTGTGTGCCTTACTTGTCTGCTCCTGCCTTGCCTGTTCCCTTCTTGTCTGTCTGTGCCTTGTCCATTTCCCTTGCCTTGTCTTGACCATATTGTCCTCTATTTCCTGTTCTCCTTGACTTGTCTTCCTGGATTCTAACACTGGCCTGGATCCAGACCATCCTTGATCACTGCCTGGACCTGACCCCTCGCTTTGGACCTGACCTTGCTCTGTCTGCCACCTGCCCTGACCTCCGGCCTCTTCTCAATTATTGCTGAGCCTTGGACTCTCACCTTTGGACTGCCCTAGAGACCCACATAAGACCCGCTGGCTGCCAGAACCCAAGAGCTCAACCTGTGAGGGAGGTGACTGGTATAGGTAAAAAGCATCCCAAGAGACACCCAAGTACAGTCCATATATTTAAACATATGGATAGTCTCGGAGAGGGGCCAAGGGGACACATCTTAGTTCAGTTTTTTATTCAGTAGCTCAGTTCATAAGATATTTTAGTTTTCTGAGTGTTCAGGATTCCCTGTGAAGGGGGGGTGGCAATGAACCTCTAGGCCCTTTTCCATTGCTTAGCTCTTAAACTGCCTCTTTAGTCCAGTGTAAACAACACAGATAATCACATAAAGATAGCAGGAATAATCACTCTGGAAGCTGAATAGTTTCCAACTAAATTTTACTGATAGTTGTTAGATGGATTGAAAAGTTCTTTACAGTTTATTGATGTTAAAGTTCAATTGATTTACAATCAGAATTTCTAAAAAATATGTGACCTTCTACTTTGAGCAAATGTCTCCCATTTGAATCAGGACAATCTCTGTACAATTTACCTCCTTCTTCTTCAAAGTCAGTAAAGTTAATGTTCAGCTCGTTCCCATCATTGAATGGATAGAATTTAATTCTCAATCACCAGAATGGAAAATTCCAGATATCACATCTCTCCTATAGTCTTCTCTATTCTTTCCCCTGGCAGTACCTAGTTGGCAATTCTTCATGCTTCTGAATCCCAAGTGTTTCTCAACTGGGTCAATATTAACTTGCATTTGAACGATACTCTAAACTCTGTCTCTCCGGTAATGAACGTGAATTCCTTCCTTCTTGATGATACAGCTACTCTTCAAGCTCTTCCTAGATAAAAGGCACCTCTTTCTCTGGAAAACACAGAATCTGAGTCCCTGGGCCTTGTGGCACTCATCAAATCAATAAAACAATTCTTACTCAAAGGGAAACCAAATAAAACACTTCCACCTCAATTAGCAAATGTGTCCAAAACCTGAACATAAAAAAGGGGTAAAGCACTCTGTCTCCAATTCTTTATCCAGGTCTCTGTCCACAGGAACCAAAGAGTTATTTTCCTTGAAAAATAATCAGAAGGACAGGAACTTAAGGAAATCCACCTAAGAATCCATGCACTAAGATGGTGGCAAGGGTTTATATACAGTCAGAGCACACCATCTGCTTCTCTTACTTTGGGGAGCCAAAAACAAAACTATTACCAAATACATCACTTTGCTCCCCTCCCAAAGGATTGCATCTGTCTTTCTATTAGAGGACCCTTTAGGTCCATTACACATAGTAAACATAGTAAATGATGGCAGAAAAAGACCAAATGGTCCATCCAATCAGCCCAGCAAGTTTCTTATGGCAGTAACTGACACTCAATGAAGGTTACACATGTTTCTGTTAAGGACAGTAATGGGTGATCCATGCTGGTTACCCCCAAACCTTATGTTAATCTACCAAACATAGATTAAATTCCCACACAGAATCCAGCCCCCAATCCCACTCTGTTCCCTTTAGGATTGCAAGTGCAAGTGCTCGATGCAGCCATATCATTGCTTCCATGGGCTGCAAATGTCAGTCAGTGAAGGTTATCTAGTGTCCTCATTCTCTTGCCACTAGAGATCCTGTGTGTTTATCCTATGGCTATTTCTTTTTAAATCTTTCATTGTCATTGTCCTCACTACCTCCTCCAGGAGGGCATTCCCAGCATCCACCACCTTCTATGTGGACAAATACATCCCAATATTGTTCTTGAATCTACCCCTTTAAAACTTCATATGGTGACCCCTAATTGTACAGTTTGCTTGACATCCTATGCATTAATACTGTATCCCTTCTGCTAGCATCACAACCCAAAACGCCAAAGACCACACCTCAATTATGGGCTTAAGCTGTTAATTTTCCTTTCCTAATGTTAAGCATCTCTGAGTCCAAGATTCCCTGCTGGGGAAAAAAAATTATCTTCTGGGTCCCGAGTGTTGGTCCACATGTAATTCAGTATTACAATCTCTTGTATACAGCATCAATAATCATGCTGGAAGCAATTAATGGTTTCCAACTTCTCTCTGGATGAGAGACACTACTCCTTTTGGATGGAACACACTGAACTCTTGGGCCCTAGGCTGCTCAGTCATGTTATAAAACTAAATCTGGGAAAGGGAACTAAATAGAGAGAGGAAGGGTGGAACATCTCCCTTCTTAAAAAAAAAAAAAAGACATCTTGAAGTTAGGCAAAGACACCCTTTCTAATTTTCCATACCCAGGCCTCAATCTTAGAGGCTAACGGGTCCATACCTGTGGAACAAAGACAACAGGAGTCTGCATAAGAATGTGCTGCCCCTTTCAATAATAATTAAAATGTCCACACCCTAAAGTGGCACTGGGTTTTATACTCTGACAGTAAAGGAGGTGCCAAAACCTACAACAATAATATTCTTGTTCCCCTCCTAAAATAGGAGAAATCCTCTTAGTGGGAAGCCTTAGGGTTCTCTACACATTCCCCCGGATTTTTAAACTTGGGACTTAGTTACAAATTTACAAAGTACAGTAACATCACCATAATGTACATTAAAATCATAAGGAGAGCAAGACTAAGACCCATTTCTTTTAAGACTATGTAAAATCATCACAACAGGCTCTTCATCATAATACATGGTATTCAGCTCCAGCCTAAGAAAAAAAAAAAAAGAATAACAAACACCACATAAAACTAAAAGCATGGAAACATCTGACTGTTATTGAAAGCATTAAAATTTGTTTCAGTGAGAACGTGTGGAAATCCTTCTCAGAAGCCTCCTTTTCTGCACACACTGAAGATACAGTCATTGGCAATGCATTCCACCTTCTGACAATGTATGTATCCCTCAAACCCTTCTTGTTTTGTGCTGACCACCCCCCAAGTGGGAGACTCGGCTATTAATTGAGCAACTCACAGTATGTTCTCACTGTAGTTATTTCAAAGCTCTCTCACAGCTGACCTAGCATGCTCACATATTCTTCCCTTTCACCCCTAAATAGAAAAGGACAAACAGACAGATAAGATAAACATTCTCACACTTCTTTAACTCAGATAGAAGCAGCAGGTAATGGGAAAGGTAAAGAATATGGGAAACTCCAAACTCCGACTATCCACTCTCGAATTGCTTTCTAATCTCTCTGTGCTCTTCATCTTCTGGGACCAGCATTCGCCTGTCTCCTCACACCCCTGACAAAGGAGCAGCTGCTGGAGACTGGGCTTTTATATGTTTGGATAAATACTGTGCTATATTTTTCACTGCATCATGGAACATTTTTTGGTTTTGTTTTTTTTTGGTAACATGTCGTATTTGATCATTTGCCGCACCTCATGTTATTTTATTGCAATGTGTGATATTTTTTTCTTCACTAACCATACTGCTTTTTCTTTAATAATTATTGTGATAAATCACAAAAATACCATGTGCTATTTCTGCAAATAAGATGCGGTAAAGGCACTTTTACCATACCTTATTAAAGCACTCCTCTAAAGGGGTCATTTATCAAAGTGCTATATGGCATTTTCATATGCGTTAAGGTGTTTTCGCATGACAAAAATGCCTTTAACACATGTGAAAACACTAGGTATGTGAATCGGGCTTCTGACGATTGAAAATATCGTATGATATTTTCAAAATCGTCAGAAATCGGGGGCTCCCCGAAACCGATGGGAAAACCCCACAAAATTGTTCATGGGGGTTCTCTTATTGTTTTGGGGGAGGGCGGAAAAAATGGCATACAAAAATAACCCCTAAACCCACCCCGACCCTTTAAAACTAATCCCTTAGCTTCCCCCACCCTCCCAACCCCCCAAAAAACTTTTTACAGGTACCTGGTGGTCGAGTGGGGGTCCCAGGAGTGATCTCCCGCTCCCGGGCCGTCGGCTGCCACTAATCAAAATAGCGCCGATGGCCCTTTGCCCTTACCATGTGACAGGGTATTCGTGCCATTGGCCGGCCCCTGTCACATGGTAGGAGCACTGGATGGCCCGTGCCATTTGTAAAGATGGCGCCGGCCATCCAGTGCTCCCTCCATGTGACAGGGGCCGGCCAATGGCACTTTTGCCAAATGTAAAAGATTCATTCTAGAAAGGCATTCCAGGGGCATGGGTGAAATAGAACACAAGAAGTGCTATGCTGGGTCAGATCAATGGTCCATCAAACCCAGCATCTTGTCTCGGACAATGGCCAATCTATGTCACAATTACCTGATAGAATCCTGAAGAATGGTGGTTCTACAGAGAAAGCAAAATGGCAGCATGATCGTGGCTAGCATGTTGCTGCTCTGTGTTTGTTTCTTTTCTTTATTAATTACCTTGACTATGCCAAGGAAATGCAAAGGAAAAGTCAGAGTCTTCCCTCTGGACCCTGACTTGCTGCCAGGACAGTAGCAGATCACATTTTCAGCAGCCAAATTAGTTGCTTCTTTGAGGGAAGAGGTCCCCAATGCAATTTCCAGTGACTGAGCACCATTATCACCTGGGGAAGAGGTTTGCCTCAGTCCTCCAGATCATTGATTTCCTCTGGTTCATTCATGCATTTCTTTCAGTCAGTTGATCCTGTCGCAGCCTGATGATCTCAGAGCTGGGCCTGCTCAGGAGGGGCAGCTGTGATCTTAGCATCTGAGTGCAACATTGATCTGCATTGAGAGGCAACCCTGGGATGGCCGACTCAGGAACAAGAGACATGTACAAGAACTGGAAGAAATTTCCAGGGTCAATGACTGCCATGTCTGAGGAATTGAGTCAAAGGGTTGAGTTACATTAGATTCACCATGGGACTTGGTGATGTGGTTTGGAAAGTTCATTAATAACTGTGAGTAGAAAATTTACACCCTATTCTCCTCTTTGGAGCCTATGGGGCAGATTTTTAATCTTACGCATGTGAGGTTCATTTGTGCGTGCTACCCGGCATGCACACGTGCTCATGTTAAAAATTCCGGGGTTGGCGCACGCAAGGGGGTGCACACTTGTGCACCTTGCACGCGTCGAGGCCTAGGGGAGCTCTGATGGCCTTGGAGGGAACTTTTCTTTCACACAACCCCACCTTCCCCTCCCTTCCCCTATGTAAACCCCCCCCCCCCCCGCCCTACCTAAATCTCCCCTACCTTATTTTATTTTTTACGCCTGACTCTTGCAGGCGTATCTTGCGCGTGCCAGCCAGCTGTCAATGCGCGAACCTCCAGCACGGCCGCTGTACCGGAGGGAGGACTCGGGGCCGTCCCGGGACCGCCCCTGGATCGGCATCACGTCCACGACCCTGCCCCCTTCCCACCTCTTTTTCAAAGCCCCGGGACATACGCACGTCCTGGGGCTTGTGTGTGCCGCCGAGCCTATGCAAAATAGGCTCGGCCCGCGCAGAGGCAGGTTTTCAGGGTTACGTGCGTAGGTTACGTGCGTAACCCTTTGAAAATCTACCCCTATGGTTTTACAGCTTGGGTGTCAATTAAGAGAGCAAGCAATCAAAATTTTTGGTTTGGCGAAAGATATTCAAGAAATTAAGACTGGGAATAGTTCCCTGATTAAGGAACAGTTCGCTCTTTCCAGATGCTTGGAATATTTGGAGAATAATTCCAGGCATCTCAACATTTGTATCCATAATTTTCCTAAAATTATTGGAGCACAAGCACTGATGACTTTGAAGAAATATTTTTTGGAGATTTTACATTGTGATTCTGATAAATAAATTGTTCTTTTTGCTGTTTCTTCTCACAATGTACCTGTGTTAAATTTGCCTCTCCATTCTTGACCATTTAATTTGACTAATCTGGAGAACTCTGGAAGTGTAATTCTAGAAAGGGAAAATCTATTAGTTTACTTTGTTTCTGAAGCCAATTTAATGTAAATTGTAATTCCCTTTTTCATGATCAGACTGTGAGAATATTTCCGGATTTATCCAGATTAAACACAGGAAAGATGGAAAGGTTTTCTTTCTTTAAGACAAGCTACTTTATCATTAGGAACTTCATTCATGTTAATATATCCCTGTAAATGTGTAATTACATTGTGCGCGCACCGGGAGAGCGGGTGTTCGCCCGCTCTCCCGCGGACTTTACTGAATCGGCCTGATAGTTTGTAGGACAGCTTTGCTAATAATTGCCCTCCTTTGCCTTTCTTAAAAAGTACATGCCTACCTTTCCCTATGTATGTTCTTTAGCAGGGCTAAAGAAGCATGACCACCAGGGTATGGTTAGGTTTGAGGAGTAAAATGGTGGGCATGCTTGACATTTTGAAAAGTAGGCAATGCTATTTTGCCCCTTCCTGGCTGCCGGTACAAGCAGGAGGTGCGAAGTATGTGGGCTTTTTTAGTGGGAATAACTTGTGACCTCTATTTTGCAAATGGGAACAAAGCAGTTGGTATGCCTTTGAAAATATATTGTGATATGCATGGTTGTTCAAAACTTCACTTTCACTTTCAAAAATGCAGGCCTGTGGTAGGCAAACTGCTAATGCATGCACCGTAGGCTGAATTCAACACTACTTGAGTATCTGCATAATAAGCTTTTAGCCACATAATAAGTTGATCTTAAAAAATAATGTGCACTAGTGCCTTGCATTTTAAAATCGGCTGGGTTAGTGTGGTCTAAAAAGTGCACGCAGTTTGATGGAATTTGGTGCCCTTGTGGTTCTGATTAAATAATTCCTGAAATTGCATAGGTGTCAAACCTCTACAATAATTAGCAATCTCTTCCTGTAGGTAAGTGTAACCTAATAATTTTTACTTTTGAAATCCATTGTGGCACTGCATCTTCTGAACAGAACCCTAGATCATCAAACTCTGGAACTCAGCCAAAAATCAGCTGGCTCTAGCTGTATTCTTACACTGATGGCAACCCACAGTACTTAAATTGTCAGCATCAGATATCTTGCCTGTTTGGAGAGCTGCAACTGGAATTGTGATTGTTTCCTTTAGAAGCAGATATTACTGGGATAGTATAGCAGAAGCCAGCATCAAACACTGGCTCAGAGCTCTTACTGGCACAATCTGTATCATATATGTTTGATTCAAATCCCTATGTAAAACTCTGCATGTGTGTAATTAATGTTATTTCATTGTCTGGACATAATTGATATAATGAGGAACTCATTAATAAAGTACCCAAGTACCACTGCCAGTTGTTTTATTTACCTTCTATCCTTTGTTTTCTGGCTACCTCAGCCCCCAAGTTCAATTCTCCTTGTTTAATGTAACTTTGCTTCTTGTTAAATGGTTTGTTAAAGTTATTAACCTCTGGTTCCATGTAAACCGATGTGATATGATACTTGTCATGAATGTCGGTATAGAAAAGAGTTAAACAAACAAATAAATATATTTTCCTGTAATTTCAGACTTTAAAGTGGTTTCATGCTAAAATGGCAATATATATTTTTAAATGCCAACATTTCCATATGCAACAGTACCCATTACAAATGCAGTGCAAACACACAGTCAAAAACAGTAGCTGGAAACTTATTAATGTGTTTGTGCTCTCAACACGTTGAAAGTGAAGAAGGCAGATTTACAGTCTGAAGTCCCATGCATGTGGTAGAAAGGGCTTGTAAAAGAGAAGAGAACTGCTTCTTACTGATGACTTTACATTATTTTTTGCAGTCCTTCGGTTATTTTATTTTTACTTAAAGTCATGGGACTATTTTGTATTGTAAAAGCAAGGATAATAAGTTAGGTAAAAAAGAATTCTGTAATTTTCTTAAAAGGTTAGAATACTTGCAATGGTAGGCCTTCTTCATAGTCAGTCAGTCAGTCAAGATGAAAGTCCAAGCTTCTTCTGATTCCTATATTGGTACTATTATGTCCAATAACATATGCATTAGGATAAAATTTACAACTCAAGTCAACCAAATGAACTTTTTCAGAGTTCATGTAGTTAGCTGATCCAATACTGGAAAAAAAATTCTAGTAATGTATTTATTCTTTAGCCTTTCACAATTACCTTCTATCATGTAGTCCATGCCCATTTAGCATATTTGAGGTGAATGTACCTGTTGTGAAATATGTTTTTAAAGCAACAGTATCACTTATGTTCTCACATTTTCAAAATTCATGGAGGAACAGAGTAATCTTTCAACCCTCTGAATAATGACAGTTCTTTAATTCATTTTTCTTAAAAAATTTAAAACAAATACTTTAACGATAATTTTGGAGGCTGTACATTCGAAAGAAAGAGGATAATGCACTACTCTCCCTGTATCCCTCCTCATAAACTCCACTCATTGGGCAAATCACTCATATCTAGGCCTTTCCTCTCTATCATCAGCACCAGACTCAGTGCTTTCCATCCTTGCTGCACTGTACTCCCGGAATAGACTTCCTGAGTGGATGTGTCATGTTCTTTCTCTGGCCTTTTTCAGATCCAGCATAAACAGCCACCCTTTTAAGGCTGTTTAGATTTTTAGCAAGGTTTTTTTCTCTGTGCTTTGAAATGTGAGGTCCTATTGCATGTTCAGATGTCAGGAGAAAGGTTTAGTGATGCAGCAGATGTTCTGGAAAGAATTGAGTGAAAGGAATAGAAATCCACACTATTGGACAGGCAATTCATAAAAGTCACCAACAGATCCATTTGCAGGCAATTGGATACCTAATGTTAAACTAATTATAGCAATTAATTTAATGTACACAAGATTATTGTAGGCAAAGAGAGCTATAGCAAAATATTATCTATTGCCTTATCTGATGGTCCCAGTGGAATTTACTCCAGCAGAAGTCCATTCTTATACTTTTCATTTCCTCCTTTCTATAACTGCCTTAGTGGATTCCAAATTCACCATTGTTTTGCTCCATATAATCTAAGCTACCATAACCCCATCATCATCATTACTATTACTTACTACTATTACTATTACTACTTGTCATTTCTATAGCACTACTAGACATACATAGCACTGTATAAACACACATAAGAGGCAGTCCCTGCTTTGTATTTATGTATTTATTTATTTTAAAAATGTATATGCCAGTCTACTCAAGACAGACAACAATAAGAGAATTGGGGAGTTTCATTTATTATGGAAAATCATTAAAACCCACAAAGGTGTGCTCAAGAGAACCAGAGGTTAACATTTAAAAGCAGCCTCAGAAAGGTGAATGTTTAGAAACATAGAACATGATAGCTGATAACGATTGTACAGTCACTCAGTCTAGCCATCCATGTTTCTTATTCAGCTTTCCTCTCCTTTAGAGATCCTTGATACATGTCCTCATCTCCAACATCCCCACAGAGGGGTTGTTCTATATGCCAACCACCCTTTCAGTAAATAAATATTTCCTCAAACTTCTTTAATTTCTCGCTCATCCCATGACCCTCTCCATCCAGTCTTCTTGTCATGGAAAGAGGCCAAACCCCTCTGCATTTATTTCTTGGAGATATTTAAATGAGTCTATCATGTCACCCCTTTTTCTCCTTTCCTCTAGATCTTTGTTCCAATGTGCATTATGATGTAGACCACTGACCATTTTAGTATCCTCTAATGAGTTTATATCCTTTTTAAGGTGAGGGCTGCAGAACTGTACTCACCAAATGAGGTCTCACCAGTGACTTTTACAGAGGTAATGTCACCTCCTGTTCTCCTGCAGTCTGTTACTCTCCCAAAGCCATCAAACATCCTTCTGGCTTTTGCCATTGGCTTGTCTACTTCCTTGGTCATCTTAAAATCATCAGATATGATCACAAGATCCTATTCTTGTTTTGTTCACTAAAGAATTTCACTCCCACACTCTACATCCTTGGAATTTTTTAATCCAAATGCATTGTACTGCATTTCTTTTAGCATTAAATCTTAGCTGCCAGACTCTAGACTGTACCTCAAGCTTCACTGGAACTCTCCTTATCCTTTACACATCTTCCTGGCTACCTATCCTGTTGCAGATTTTAGTGTCATGTGCAATAAGGCATATCTATCCTGATAGCATTTCCTCAATATCCCTTACAAAAATGTTAAACAGAACTGGACTGAGGATCAGTTCCTGTGGCACAACACTGATAAACCCCCTTTTCTAGGAGTGAGCTTTGCTTACTAGAGATGTGAATCAGTTCCAGAATCGTTTCCGGTATTGGGTTCATAGAACCGCAGGAAATCTTCATTTCCCACAGATCTGAATTTTATTTTTTTTGGATGTTCTGAGCCAAAAAAAACCCCCACCCAACCCTTTAAATCTAATTATTTAGAATCCCCCACCCTCCTGACCCCCAAAAAACTTTGCTAAAGAACCTGGTGGTCCAGCGGGGGTCCTGGGAGTGATCTCCCACTCTCAGGCTGTCGGCTGCCAGTAAACAAAATGGCGCCGATGGCCCTTTGCCCTTACCATGTGACAGGGTCTATCGGTGCCATTGGCCGGCCATCCATTGCTCCTACCATGTGATAGGGGCCGGCCAATGGCACCGATAGCCCCTGTCACATGGTAAGGGCAAAGAGCCATTGGTGCCATTTTGATTAGTGGCAGCTGATGGCCGAGAGTGGGAGATCACTCCCAGGACCCCCACTGGACCACCAGGTACTTTAGAACAGTTTTTGGGGGGTCAGGAGGGTGGGGGATTCTAAATAATTTGATTTAAAGGGTCAGAGTGGGTTTGGGGGTTGTTTTTCCTGTGTGCCCTTTCTTCCCGCCGCCCCCCCCCCAAAAAAAAAAAAAAAAAAAGCTAAGAAAACCACACGAAAATTTTGTGGGGTTTTCCTATCACTTTCTGGACACCCCCCCCCCCTTCCCGATACCTGACAGATGAGAAAATATCATATGATATTTTCATCCATCAGAAAAATGATTCACATCCCTATAGCTTACCATCATCCTTTGCCACCTCTCACTCATCCAGCTTCTGACCCATTCAATCAATCACTTTAAGGCCCATTCCTAGGGCACTCAGTTTGTTTATAAGTCACCTATATGGAACCATGACAAAGACCTTGCTGAAATCCAAGTGCACTACATCTAGTTCTCTCCCCGATCTAATCCTCTGGTCATCCAGAGAGGTTAGATTTGAATAAGGTCAGAGAAGGAGCATGAAATATTGAGTCAGACAATCAATTCCAGGTGTACAGTGCAGCAAGGTGGAAAGCAAGGTGTCTTGATCATGGTGGAAAAGGGCATAGATAAGAGTGACTTGCCTGATGAGTGGTGTTCATGAGAGAGAAAAGAGGTTATGAGGAGCTATAGAATGAATGGGATCCAATGAAGTGACCTGAGGGGTTTTATGAGTGAAGCAACATTGGCAGACAATATAAGTGCTCTTGCTGAATTCTGAATAGAATGTAGAAGAGAGAGAGAGTTCAGTGGGAGACCTGTGAGATGCAGTTTGCAGAAGTCTAAGCAGGGGGTGAGGAAAGTGTGGATAAATGTTTTAGAAATGTGCTCAGAAAGGAAGGGATGGATTTTTGTGATGTTACAGAGAAAGACATGTTTTAGCATTATTTTGGATGCTCATAGAGAAAGAGATGGTATACACCCCAGGGTTCTGAAGGAACTAAAAAAATGAAATTTCAGACCTATTAGTAAAAATTTGTCACTTATCAATAAAATCATCCATTGTACCTGAAGGCTGCAGGATAGCTAATGTATCCCCAATATTTAAAAAGGGCTCCAGGGGCAATCCGGGAAACTACAGACCGGTTAGCCTGACTTCAGTGCCAGGACAAATAGTGGAAAGTGTTCTAAGCATCAAAATCACAGAACATATAGAAAGACATAGTTTAATGGAACAAAGTCAGCATGGCTTTACCCAAGGCAAGTCTTGCCACACAAATCTGCTTCACTTTTTTGAAGGAGTTAATAAACATGTGGATAAAGGTGAACCGGTAGATGTAGTGTGTATTTGGATTTTCAGAAGGCGTTTGACAAAGTTCCTCATGGGAGGCTTCTAGGAAAAGTAAAAAGTCAAGGTGTTGTGAAGGACGGCCTCTAAAGGCCTTGCATTCTGTTACGTTGGAGTGATTTGGAGCGGCCTCGGAGGGAACTTGCCTTCTGCCTCCCTCACCTTCCCCTCCCTTCCCCACCCTTTTCTAACCCCCCCCCTACATTTTTAAAGATGGCACTGGCCATCCAGTGCTCCTACCATGTGACGGGCCGGCCAATGGCACGGATACCCTGTCACATGGTAAGGGCAAAGGGCCATCAGCGCCATTTTGATTAGTGGCAGCCGATGGCCCGGGAGCGGGAGATCGCTCCCGGGACCCCCACTGGACCACCAGGTACCTGTAAAATGTTTTTTTGGGGGGTCAGGAGGGTGGGGGAAGTAAAGGGATTAGTTTTAAAGGGTCGGGGTGGGTTTTTTGTTTATCGGCTCGGGCGCAGCTGATAAAGAAAACCACTAACGGGCCCGATGAAAAAAACCCCCACACATGTAAATCAGAACCGGAATCCGAACTGATTCTGGTTCCGATTCACATCTCTACTGGACAGGTCAGTTGCACATCCTGTTTGTCCTCGTGTGCTGGAAATAACTCAGTTTTATGTGCCATCACAACGAAAGCTTTATTAGCTCCACAAGTAGTGTATGCAGTGATTTGCTCATGTAAACGGTTAAACATTGGGCAAACAAAAATAAAAATAAAAACAAGAATTTTAGAACATATGAATTGCATTTGCATTGAAAAAGAAGGGACCCCTTTGGTTAGCCATTGGAAGTCCAGTAAACATACTATTGAAGATTTAAAAATTTTTGTTATAACTCAAGTGAAAACACAACAGGGATGGGACATGTACAAGATTCTTACCCGTATGGAACAAAGCTTTATTTTTGAATGGTAGACCTCTGAACCAGTTGGGTAAAACCATGATATTGAATGGAGCATCATGTTTTAACAATTTAGTGGGTTTCTTGTGATGCACCTAGGTGTAGCTCCATATCTTAGCATTTTTTCAGTATTTTTTTAGTATTTGTTCAATGTTGAGTGCCATGCCTTGTTCCATGGGTGATATGTACACTTTTTGTTGAAATTATTCTTGAAGGTTGTGGTTGAAGTCACACTTTTGCCAGCCACAGCTTGTTCTTGGGTCTATTTCAAAAGTCAGTCCACATGTGCAGCGGCTGTTAAGTTTTTTGAGTGAATTGTTTTAGTTAGCAACCAAGCTTTTGGTTTGTGAGTTTTTTGAGCCTGCTAAGTAATATTAAAATCATTTTTCTTATATAAAAATTCTTCATTTGAAGTTAATTTTTACTGTTTTGCTAGATAGCTCTTACATCGGTGCAGATAAATAAAATCGCTGAAGATCTACGGCATATGTAATGAGAACGGGATATACAGTACTTCCTGTATCATGATGTAAGTCTCATAAATGCTTGCTTTGTACTTCATTTTGTTTGGGCATCATTAGGTTCATTTTCAGGTGTCATTTATTGTGTGTTTGGTCTTTGGGATGATGTTTTTTGTGGTGCAGGCATTGCTATCCTGGAGGAAGTTCCTTTTCTGGTCTGATTGTATGAGCAGTCCACATATGCGGCATTTTTTAAGTTGTTTGAAATCCTTCGAGTCACAATATATTCACTAACAAGTAATGCAGCCTTTTTGTACTTCTGCGCTCTAATGGCCAAATTTTAAATCCCCCATGCGCGTTAAAAACAGGCGCTACTATGGTTCCATTCATTCCTAAGCAACATAACTTACAGTGTTAAAAGTGGACGAAGTGAATCCAAGCCAAGAAATCTCACTCAAGGAGTCCCCCAAGGATCCTCTCTTTCTTCTACATTGTTTAATATTTACCTCACACCACTATGCTGGCTACTTTCAAAGCTGGGTCTTCAACACTTCATCTACGCAGATGATGTTCAGATACTCATACCTATTACCAGCACAATTACAAATGCCCTGAACACTTGGAACGCAGCCCTATTAGAAATTAAAACAATACTCACGGACAGCCAATTGGCTATCAACACCAACAAAACTGAGCTTCTCATTATTTCACCTCCAAAAAAATGCGACACTGTGCAACACTGATCTTACACAAGCCAGCTCTGCTATGACACAGCAAGTACGCAGCCTTGGCATCATCATTGACAGCAATCTCACGTTTAAAAAATTCATTGCTGATACGGTAAAAAATGGATTTTTTAAGCTACACACCCTAAAACGTATTAAACCTCTCTTACACCCATATGACTTCCGCACAGTCTTACAAGCAACTGTTCTATCAAAGATTGATTACTGCAATGCACTGCTACTAGGTCTACCAAAAACTACAATTCAACCATTGCAAATGTTACAAAATGCAGCTGCCCGCATCGTCACAGACACACGCTGCCACGAACACATCACTCCTGCACTTCAGTCCCTGCACTGGCTACCCGTGGCTTCCAGGATAATATATAAATCCATTACGCTTATACATAAAGCCATTCACAACAGAGATATGCTCTGGTTCACCGAACACCTACACTTCAAAACATCAATCCGCCCAACCAGATCCCAGCATCTAGCCAAACTGAAGATCCCCGCTCCTAAACTGACCAAACTTTCTACTACGAAAGAACGTTCCTCATCATAGCTGGGTCCACAATATGGAACACTATGCCCTCTGAATTACGCCAGGAACTTTGCCACAAAAAATTTAAACAAAACCTAAAAACCTGGTTATTCAAAAAAGCCTACTATTAATGAACTGAGACCTATTCTTTTCATCTAAGTCGATATCACATCCTACACAGTATCCCCCCTTCTCCTCCCTCTCCTCTCCTCGAAACCCCCCCCACCTGCCAGTGAGTTCTGTAATTTAACTGCAGAGATTACCTGATTAGTCACGATAGTTTATTTCTATAGACACTAATATATTGATATTTATTCTCCTAATACAAAGTTATACATTGTTTTGTATTCTTTCAGTTATTATGTTATATTGTAAAGCGCTATGCTGAATTAATGTTATATGTAAACCGAGGTGATGTTATTCACGTGCCCCGGTATATAAAAATCCGTAAATAAATAAATAAAAATGGCCGGGCCTTGTGCATGACGCATGCATCTTCAAAGGGGCCTGGCTACTCGAGTAAACCCTGTTATGTGCAGAACTGCCAGGCCCCTTGAAAGGGGCGGACCAGGGGGTGTGTCCTGGGTGGGGAGGGGTGGGGGCAGGCCGGGACAGTGGCAATGATTGCTCTCCCGGATGCCGGAGCATGCAACTTACTTCAGGTTGGGCCCTGAAGTAAGTGCGAAGAAAAAAGATTAAAAAAAGGAAAAAGGTGGAAAGTTCCCTCCGAGGATGCTCCAATTTCGGAGCAGCCTTGGAAGGAACGGAGGCAAGCTGCTTGGCTCAGAGCACGCAAGTTGCGCAATTGTGCACCCCCCCCTGCGCGCGCCGACCGTGGATTTTATAACATGCGCGCGGCAGCATGCGCATGTTATAAAATCTGGCCCTATCCTTCTAATAGTGAAATTAACATCTAGCATTTTGTCGGCAGATTGGATTAAGCCAACAGTGAGAGATAATACCCACTAAAGTTCTGCGGTGTTGAAGTGGAGTCCGATATGGAATATTTACTATCTTATTCATTTACACATGCTGTGAGTGATATATATTCACATATTGCTATTGTCTGACTCTTTTTGAGTCATTTTGGTGTTTAATGTTTATATATATTTATTTTTTGTTTAATAGATCTCTGAGGTATATTGAAAATGCCGGATATCCCATTGTGAATAAATATCACGTGATTAATTGAGATTTTTTTGTGTACACTTTGAGAAGTGGGTGAATTGTTTTGAGGAAAATGCAAGGTAATACTTTTTGAATGTGTATTGGTTATTAGAGATGTGAATTGGAACCGGAATCGGTGCCCAGCCGATAAACAAAAAACCCCACCCCGACTCTTTAAAAGTAACCCCTTAGCTTCCCCCACCCTCCTGACCCCCCCCCCCCAAAAAAAAAAATGTTTTACAGGTACCTGGTGGTCCAGTGGGGGTCCCGGGAGCGATCTCCTGCGATCTCCCACTCCGGGCCGTCCTCCGGCTACCGGGCCGTCCTTTGCCCTTACCTTGTGACAGGGTATCCGTGCCATTGGCCGGATCCTGTCACATGGTAGGAGCACTGGATGGCCGGCACCATCTTGTGCTCCTACCATGTGACAGGGGCTGACCAATGGCACCGGTAGCCCCTGTGACATAGTAAGGGCAAGGCTATCGGCGCCATTTTGGTTCCTGGCACCCGACGGCACGAGTGCAGGAGATTGCTCCCGGACCCCCGCTGGACCCCCAGGGACTTTTGGCCAGCTTGGGGGGGGCCTCCTGACCCCCACAAAACTTGCCAAAAGTCCAGCGGGGGTCCGGGAGCGACCTCCTGCACTCGGGCCGTATTGCCAGTATTCAAAATGGCGCCGGCACTACCTTTGCCCTTACTATGTCACAGGGGCTACCGGTGCCATTGGTCAGCCCCTGTCACATGGTAGGAGCACAAGATGGCGCCGGCCATCCAGTGCTCCTACCATGTGACAGGATCCGGCCAATGGCACGGATACCCTGTCACAAGGTAAGGGCAAAGGATGGCCCGGTAGCCGGAGGACGGCCCGGAGTGGGAGATCGCTCCCGGGATCCCCACTGGCCCACCAGGTACCTGTAAAAAGGTTTTGGGAGGGTGGGGGAAGCTAAGGGGTTACTTTGTGTGCCGTTTTTTCCCGCCCTCCCCCAAAATGATAAGGGATGCCCCACGATCAATATCGTGGGGTTTTCCTATTGTTTTCGGAGAGCCCCCGATTGCTGATGATTTTGAAAATGTCGATGATATTTTCAGTCGTCCGAAGCCCGATTCACATCCCTATTGGTTATAAGGGAGCATGTTTTGAGTGCCTCTCTTGTTTTTCTATGCTTTTAAGTAAGAGATTGTTGAAGTACACACACACAAATTCTTTTGGCAGGGAGTATGATATTTAGGTTTCTAATAATCATTCTACAGTCATAGGTAGCTATAGTTTTTCATAATTTTTATACTATTTTTAAATGTCTTATGAAGCTGTTATATAAAAAAAAAAGATGTTAGTGGATTGATAAAGGAGTATAAGTTAGGTATTTCAATTTGTTTTAATGTAAACATTTTTCTTTCTTATCTTTACAGCTAGATAAAGACAGTGTTAAGAATATTTGGATCTGGATTATATGACATACATATACACATGTGTAGATTGTTCCAGTATTTGTAATTATTTTAACATATGTATACTGACATTTGGAAACTGAGCATTTCCCCCTGATGAAGATGGGTTCTGACTGCTGAAACTATGAGCCTAGTTGGGTTTTGTGTCAGCAACTTTTAGCATATTTGGGGTGGGTTTTTGTGTTAATAATTCTTTAGTGTTTTGGGGTGAGATTTTTTAATTTGCAATATAAGGCAAATATTACCGCTAGCCTCTGGATGTCTGAAAATCTGAGTTTGCCCTTTCCCCTTATAGATGATAACCTTTATCTTCTATCGATCTAATTGGAATGCTGAAGTAGAGTATAGCTTCTATGCTGTCTTCTCCCCAGGTCTCCTTTCAAAAGCTTCTCATTTCAGCTCCCAAGTTCTGATTCCAATCCCTCCAACAAAAAACTCCTCCCAGTGCTTCATGGAAGCTCTCTAGATACCACCATCCACTTGAACCTCTCATTGCTGAAAAATGTCACTTGAACCTCTCATTGCTGAAAAATGTCAGGTGACTTCTATTAGTAAGGACTAGACGCCCTTACATGTACATATTTCTCCAAATTGTTCTTACAGTGATTGTATCCAACCTGGTTTAGCAAGTCTACTTACAAGGCACCTCTCAGAAAAGATAGTACCATACACATTTTTTTTAATGTTAAGTGTCATACTGCATGTTCTATAGCAGAGATCTATTACCCCCAGATTGTGAAAATATGTGGATCAGCAAACACTCTTTCCTAAATATAAGATTCAAAGATCTTTTGATGAGCAACAGTGTCTTAAGAAGGAACTGGCTTAGTCCTGGTCCAGACTCTGCTCTGTGTCATCAGTATGCTCTGCCCCCTACTCAAGATTGCTCCCACTTTCAGAAACTCACCTACCACAGGTTAGCAGGTTCACTCTGGGAGCAACCTGGACAGAAGTTTCATTCCCAGAGCCTGTACACCAACCTGTCTTGCTCTCTGTTCTGTTGCTGGCGACCCAAAGGAGAGAGGCAATATTAGCATGTTGCAGCTACTAGCATCAGGACTGGATACTGATACCCAAGATGAGTGGTACTCCGTACTCTGATGCAGCTGGGAATCCATGGTTTGGTAAAAGATATATTTTTTTGGCTCACAAGTACAGTTGCATGGTCCTTTTTTCCCTTCCAATGTCATTCTCTCACTGATGCTGGTAGTCTGTCTTGTAATATTGTAATATTCATAACAGCTACTTGAAATTACTGGTTGCCAGAGCAGAGTATACAGCATGGGTAGGTAATCGATCATGGGCGGATAACTCCAGTCCTGGAGTGCCACTATAGGTCTAGTTTTCAGGGTGTGACAATGAATATGCATGAGGCATATTTGCATATAGTGAGGTAGTGCATGAAAATGTATGATATACATATTCACTGTGGATATCTGGAAAACCAGAGCTGTTTGTGGCATGCTTTCCTGGATCAGAATTGCCTACCCCTGTAATAGATTATCCCTATAACATATCCCTGTGTGGAAGACTGACTGCCACATTCTACAAAAGCAAAATTATCTGTAGAATCCCCAAGGGAAGCTCAAGAAACTAGATAGGGAATAATGGTAATAATGTAGCTCAAGGGAGGCAAAGGTTTTCACTTTTACAGTTTTCATATCAAGGTCTGACAGCAAGGGGCACATTTTTAGGATATTCTCCTGATGGAAGACTCCCCTGCTGAGCAAAGAAAAAGCACGAGACTTCAGATTCAAATGAGACTCTCAATTTGCAGACTTCAAATCTCAGTAGAGTTTAGTGCTCCCTAACTGACAATTTTCTAAAAGTATAGATGGCTAAGTCATGTTAAATCTGACAGACAGCACAATGCATAGACGAGAGTTGGAATGGGAACATAAATCTCATGTGCACTCTTCTTACATTCCTTCGGTGCTTGGAAAAGCTATTTAAAGTGATTTAGACCACCGTAATGTAAATAGATGCTTGTTTTGCATCTCAGGCTCCTTAGTTATGTATTCCTCATCATAGGAAATATTGGCATGCAAACTTTGCAGCTAATGGACTCATCTTTTCTTATGCACGAGGGCAAGATTTCAGTCTCACCACTACTGATTAAAAAAAATAAAAAGGAAAAACGAGCTAACATCAAGGAAACTTGGAGCAAAAAGATACATAACAATGCAATAATTAAACCTGAAGAGAAATATTTATTAGTATAATTATCAGAAAGGTCAAAAGGTACTTATAATACTGCTGGTTTTTATTTTTATTTTCAAGCTAATTTAGCTTTGCGTCAAATTCCAATAGATTTCAAACTGCCGGAGAAGGTCAAAGACGTTAATTTATAGTACACTGCAAGGCTCAGCCTCTGAGGATGGCCCACTCTCCACCCGCTTCACATTTCTGCATGATGGCCTAAAACAGACTGTGCTTTTACCTCTGATGAAAGACCTTCCTGAAGAATAAATGTGAGTGCAAAAGGGACTTGACAAGGAAGGTGTGCTTGAATGTCAGTCCCACTAATAACACAGATGAGCTGAGTTCAGCTAGGAGGTCTGCAACTGAATTGCACAATAAATAATTAATCAAATGCAAACATGGTGCATTTATACGTATGTATAAAAAAAACAATGGCAGGCTCTTTTAATCTGCATTATTCATATTGTTCACATCCTTTATGGGATTATATTTCTTACTCATTCCCAGACTACCAATAACACTATTTTTTTTTTCAGTTCAACACAGCACATAATATGTTTTTCCAAGACACAGAACTAATGTTCACTCGTTCCTGAACTTCAGGAGAGGCAGGACCATTCCACTCTACATCGCAGCTTAAACTCTGGTGCCCAGAAAGTACCACTATTCCAGACTAGTGCATAATGCATTGAGCCAATAATGCAAATATATTATTTCATATATCATCCTGGACTGCAAGGGCCACAAAGCACGTCTTTATATAGTTATTTATGCCTTTAAATTCTCTGTTACACTAAGGTTATCTAGAATAGTCAGAGGCAAAGCAAGTGATCTAATGAGTGTAAATGTGTCTTTCATAATTTGTTGCCAACAATCTTTTATACTGAAAAACAAAGGAAAGATGAAGACTGAGATTAATAATGCTTCTCTTTCATTCTTCCTGTCTTCTGTGTCCCATTAATTTGTGACAGCTCTAAATTCATAGCACAGCAAAAGTTAATGTAAGATACACTCTAACTTCTAAACATTAAATTAATAATTTTGACTAATGACCCATACATAAAACTTGAAATTTAGTTCTTCATCTTCCTATTCAAGTAGTTTTCTCGCTTGCTATTCATAGATTTGTATCTCTTTCCATCATGCTTGTTAAATAATGGGCACATGAGTTTTTGCTCTACAAAGTGTGGGCAAATATCCTCTGGTCAGCAAAAGTCTATCTCTGTGAACAGGGCACTGTAAGATGGCCGTAGATCAGGGCTTGTTGGTTGAGTGTTATTAGCTTAGCAATATCCTTTTTAAATCTTTAATATAGTAGTCTTTTTTTTTCTTTTCATATAACTCGGCTTGTCCTTTCTGCAAGGCCATACAATTAATGACACATTCCAGGCAGGGCTTGATTCTCCCAAATTATTATTATTTATTTTACCATTGGAGGGAATAAAAACCCAAATAGTAATTGCTATGAAAGGGGATATTTGGGACATGCTGAGAATAACATTTAAATATTATTTGACAGGGTCCTAAAAGAGATATTTGAATATGCAAGAAGAAGGACTATCTTTGACATACCATTTTAATGGCCTTCACTCTGCCTATAGCCATGTCAGAAAGCATTAGTTCACCCACAAATTAAGTGCCTTATATTTGCTTCCAGCAACTCTCAGACCTTGATATACATATTCCAGCCAGAGATAGGCATAACTCAGTTTTAAAAGCTTCTATAACTGTATTGGACCCATATGTTCCTTTCCATTTTTTTAAACTTTGTCTAAATTGGCCCATGCAAAAGCAGCTTTAAAGGTCCAGTGTTGCTTTTCCTGCTTGGGAGAACAATGATGGCTTCTTAAAGGGCAATTTTCAAAAGCCCTTGCACTTGAGTAAATTGGCTGTCTGAAAATAGCCCACCCCTTATCCTGGGTAAATGTTCACGCAGGGATCAGCAATGTACAGACATTTACCCGCAGAAAAAGCAGATGGACTTAAAGATAGGGTCGGATCAAAGAGGCAACAACATGCATACTTTTCCATTTTCAAGACTACTGTGTTGTTTTCCAAGGAACAAATGCCCCCAGAAAAAGCAGAGACACAACTCTATAGGCACATTCTCCCTGTCAGTTTTCAAAGTGAAATCATGGTAGCAATTTGCCACTGAAAATTGATGCAGTACCAGGAGTCTACTTTGCACCTATGTAGCTAGCTATAAAAATTGCCTCATTAAAAACTACTTTGGCCAACCCTAATGCTGATGGAATTTGAAAGAATCTGTCATAACTATTGCAGGAGTATTTTCTCTTGCAATCACCTCTTTACTCCTACTCTATTTTCCTACTCATTCAATCATACCTCGGATTTGCACTCCACATTTTTTTATACATGAATGTAAGTCCTTTAATGACTGCTACTTCTACTATAAGTATATCAAAGGGCGCATACAGTACTGGCATAGAGCAATTTTATTTATTTATTTTTAATTTTTCTATACCGAAGTTCCTGTATGAATACAGATCACACCGGTTTACATAATAACAACAAAAATTTGCTTAGGAGCATTACATATAACAAAGAACAAAGAACAACATAACAAAGAAGGCATAAAAATATGAAAAGAATTTTAACTTAATATATAGTAGGCAGTACATATCCTACCATATCAATTAACTTCTCGTAAATATGTATCGTGGAAAGCTTTGGAGAGGTGGGTGGGAAACAATGTGTGCTGTTGTTGCAATGCAACAACAGCAATCACGACTCACTCACCCTGGCTATTTATGACACCACATAGTACTATAACATATAATCGAGTCTTGATCACATAAGTAAATATAATTATTTAACTTTCACAGGTCACTACTGTGATGAGTGGCATGGAAATGAGCCCTTTATGCTGTAGTGTGGTTGACACAGCCTCTTAGGCAAATCTTTGAGGCCTACATCAACAGCTGGTGAATGCGCCCTGAAGCAGGACAGACAGGGACTTCACCTATACCAGCCGCCTCCTCCATGGGTGAAGCCCTTGCGTTCTGGTGGCTGGCAGGACTTAGGCAGGTCCCTAGGGTTGTAGAGACAGCAGTAAGAGCACAAAGGCACGCCTGGGCCAGGACAGACAGCAAGCAAGCATAGGTATTAGGCAAGACGTCAGGTCCAGGTGGCAGACAGACAAGCAAAAGGGAATCAGGGTCAAGCCCAAAGTGGGAGGTCAGAAGCAGGAAATCAGGTCCAAGGATGAACAAAGACACACAAGAGACACTGGGCGGGAAAGCTTGGCAGGGCAAGGCTGGACGAGACAGGCTGGGCAAGGCAAGACTGGAATGCAGGAAAAAAACAGCATCAACTCACAATATAAACATTCAGCTGTACAGCATGTACAGCAACCGTCATAAATAGCCTCAGTTTATTTGTGGCTTATTTGGTGAAGCCTATGATGTTCTGGGCTGATATAATCATAAGTTGCATATGTACTTTGTTTTGCACCATCCGGCGCTAAAAAACGTGGCACAATCACTGTATTATTTAAATTACTAGTGTGTGCACTTATCTTGAATCCACGCAGTGAAGAGATGGCAAAACCAGCCTGAAGTGTTTCCTCCAACACCACAGTGTTTCGGAGTCAATTACTCCTTCCTCAGGGACCTTCAGGTAAAAAAAACAGCAGCATTCAGGATGGCAGGCCAATCAGCAATGCAGGAGCAATGCACACTGCTCAAGGCAGGAGACCCGTTGTTGAGGCAGTGAGTGACAGCATGTAAAGCCCTTAAATATCACAGGTCGGGTGATGTTATCTGAGGGCACTGTGCAGCTTTTCCCACCGTAGTCCTTTTAAGAATCCATGTGCGCTTCACTCGTGTGCCTAAATAGGGGCCTGGGAGGACAACAAAGCAGGACGGTGTGCAGATGGTTTTGGAACCATAAGCAGAGCAGGGCCTTGCTGGTGAGTGCAGTCCGTCATGGGAGGAGGCTGTCGGCATCTGGGGTGAGTGCAATAGTTCACAGGGATATCCTGTGGATCACCAAATGTAGCAACCACCAAGGCCCTATATAATCTGCTGACAGTTCACTGGAACACACTGCTCAGAGCCAGCCACTTAACAGTAAAAAAAAAACTTTATTCCATGCCTCAGCATTCACTTAACACTTGTAGCTTTCAATCCCTGTCCTGAGACACAAGAAGCACCCCAGTAAAACACATTGGTAATTCCTGTAGTCATACCTGGGAATTCACAGAATTTGATCCAGAGACTGGAATTCTAATGGAATTGCCGGATCTCCAGGTTAACACCTATAATCTCTGGATTCCCTGCTGCTGCTGTGCTAGTGATGCAGCCAGACTAGAAGGCATCTGATTGGCCTACTCGGGCCAATTGAATGCCTCCTTTCTTTCCCTGCCTTGTGACCAGAGGCCTCCTTTCTTCTTCCTTCCTCCGTTGGCCAAAGGTATGTCTTTTCCATTTTTCCTGACTCTGCTGGCAGGAAGGAGGAAGCCTCCTATTGACTTATGGGGACAGGCAGAAGGGAGGTGGTCGACCGCAGCAGCCGGGGCAATTCTATTATGAGGCAGGGTGAGGCGGCCGCCTCAGGTGGCAAAATTTTGGAGTGGAAAAAAGTGCCCCCTAAATGCCCAGTGACCACCTCACCTTGCTTCCAAGAGGGCACTAAACTCATCAGAAAATGAGAAGCTGTGGACTGTGGGCCGCCGGAGCCCTGACCAGAGGCAGCCAAAAAAGAAAATGAGAAGCTGCAAGCTGCGGGCCACCATTGGTACCCTACCTGGCGGCAGCCAAAAAAGAAAATGAGAAGCTGTGGGCCGCCATCGGAGCCCAAGCTGGTGGAGGCCACACAAGAAAATGAGGAACTGCAGGCTGTGGGCCACCATCAGAACCTAGGCTGGTGGCGGCCAAAGAATAAATAGAGGCCAGCGGTGGATGAATAAAAAAATGAGGCTGTGTGCTTATGTGAGAAGGAACCTGCTTGGTGTAAGAGTGAGAAGGAACCTGCTTGCCTGTGTATGTGTGTGTGAGAGAGAGAAGGAGCTTGCTTCTGTGTGTGTAAAAGTGAAAAGAAACCTGTGTGAGAAAGGGAGAGAGAAAGATAAGGAGCCTGCTTGTGTGTGTGAGAAAGAGGATCCCTCTTGTGTGTACTGGATGTGAGAGAGAGAGAAGGAGTCTGTTTGTGTGTATGTGTGTGAGAAAGAGAGAGAAAAAGAGCCTGTGAGAAAGAGAGGATGAGCCTGCTTGTGTATCTGAGAGAGAGTGGGAATGAGAAGAAACCTGCTTGTGTGTAAAAGAGAAATATAGAGGGAGCTTGTTTATGTGTGTGAGGAAGGTAAAAGCTTGTATAATCTTCTTTCTCCTGCTAATTCACAACAATCTTAGAATGACTGGAAATCAAACGTTCCCAGGTATGGAGAGCATGGATATTTTTTTATTCTTACTAATTTTAATTATTGGGTATTATTTGATGTGCCTCTCAAACAAAGCAATTTCTAAACAAAGCAATTTCTAAACTTTTTTTTTTTAAATTTGAGCTTTTATTTATTGGATATTCTATTCATCAGTTGCTTTTAAATAATTGTTATCTTTTAAAGTATGGTTTTACTATTACATTTTATTTTTTGATGTTTTATGAGGAATAGTAATGCTTCTGTTTTTTGTATATGGTGTCTAGTTTGTTGCTGTTTCCAGTTCAGTTTTTGTCTGCACATTTTTGTTTATACTTTATGATCTCTTTTTATGTATTTGGTGAGGGTCTGTCTGTGTTCGGCCTGTCTCAGACAGAGGTGAAGTATTCTGTTATGGTGTTGCTGATTAGGGATATATAGCAGCTTGGCTTGTTTTGTTTTCTTAATAGGAAGTGTATTGATATTTTAGGGTTTGCAGTGTTGCCTTTTCAGAAGTAGGGTTGCTACTGATGAATGTTGGCAGTTAGTGCTGTTTTGTATGGGAGATTTATTAATTTGTAATTGTAATTTATTTTACTCATGGCTTTCTGAGGGCTAAGATCACATTTATTATGCCTTAAAATAGGCCTAATACCATATAAGTTCCAAGTGTCTTTTTCAATTTTTTTGCAGGGTTTTCTGGTTGGCACCACAGCAATGCATGCAAATATAGTATACATTTGTGATATTTTTACTTCAGAAGATTGTACTTTGTCCTTTTTTCTTGTTAAATTTTGTTACAAATGCATAATTTTTAATTGTGTGCATGTGTATATTTGGTGGGGCTGGGGGTTGCAAGGCTATGAGCTTTGCCTAGGCTGCCTAATACCCTGGCACCAGTCCTGGCTGCCCTAGCTCCACAGTGTGGGAGAGCAGAATTTGATTTGGAGCTATTTGGTCATGGTCCAGTCTCTCCTCAGCCTTGGCTGCAGCAGTGATGCTTATAATGTTGGCTTAATTTTCTTTTTCTTAGGTCCTGGAGAAAGCAGGCAGAATGGATCAGTTCTAGTCCTCACTTCCCCAGGATTAGGTAGGCTGAGCAGAGCCTAGGAAACCATACAAGCAGCAGACTGTAGCACACAATGAATCAGAATGTGCTGGCGAGGGGAAGGCCCTGAGAAGTGGAGCAAACTACTGTCAGAAAGGGAGAGGATGAGCAATGTTAGTGAGACTTCTGGCTGAGTTTTCAGGCTGTGGAAATGGCGAGTCTTCTGGAGAGTGAGTGTGCCAAGAAGGGGTAAGAATGGGAAAGGGCGAGGGGCTGCAGCAGGTTGAAGAAGGGCTGGCAATGCTAGGGGGGAGGGGGGCAGTCAGTGAGCACAAGAGAAACAGCACCACAGCAAATGCTTGTGTCTGACTCACTAGCTGGCAGTGTGGTTATCTCTTTACTTGGCAACTGGTTCAAGAGCTGATTGGGTGGCAAAAGACCAGGGATCCTGGATGTATAAGAGATGTAACCAAATGTGGGGAGCCCAATCGATTACATGGATGGAAGGGGGTCTGCAGCTCAGTTTACCTATCCCTGGTCTAGAATGTGCTCTAATTAGTTTGTTAGGAGGAATATGAGATTTTATTTGGAGATTTTTTTGTCTCAGTTCTGCCAGCCTCCAAGGGTTCCTTTCAACGATTAGCTTGGTGAGCCTTTGGGAGCTGTTGAAGTACATACTGCATAGAAAGTGCATGAGTGAGCCACAGATATCCCGTGGGCCAAATTTGAAAAAAATTCCCCGGGCTGATTTTTGCCTGCAATCCACCCCTGAAAACCGATCTCGTGGAAAAAGAGGCCGCAGGGCTACAGCGGCTCCCATTCCGCCAGTGGCTGGAGAGGCTGTTGGTGGCTGAAGATTGAATGAGAGCATGGGGATAGTGGCAGCTCAAGATCGAAGAGGCCACTGGTGGATCAAAATCAGAAGAGGCTGTGGGGCCGCCAGTGGATCCAATTCTATCAGCGGCTGTTGACTGAATGAGAGCATGGGGCCGGCGGCGGCTCAAGATTGGAAGAGGCAGCCGGTGACTGAAGATTGAATGAGGCCCACAGGGATACCTGGGAACTCTCCAGATTTGGTCCGGAGACTCCGGAATTCTTATGAAATTTCTGGGTCCCCGGCCCAACATCCAAAAGCTCCAGGTGTGCCTTCCTGTAGAAGCAGGCCCCAGAAAATGACTGCGGGAGCCATGCGGGTAGGAAGTGCGTCATCAGGCAGGAAGTAGAAGTCACGTCGGCCCCATACTGAGGTTGGTCAGCATCTCTGAGGCTATGGGATGGGCCGAGGTTCAACCAATTAGCCCTCTATGGTGTCGAAAGAAACAGCCCTGTAGCAGGGCTGCCACAGATCCCATCTCTTGGCAGCCCGAAGAGGAAGCCCAACAGCAGGGCTGCCATGGATCAGGCCTAGGGGCCAGGGGGAGGCTGGGGCTCGATTAGTGTGTGTGTGTGTGGAAGAGAATGCTTGTGTGTGAAAGGCTCATGAATGGGTGTGTTTGGAAGAGGGGGCGGGCCGGGGGTGGTGCCATCTCATCCCTTGCCTCAGGCAGCAGATTGCCTTGAGCTGCCCATGGCAGCAGCAGCAGCAGCAGCCAGCCTGATGTGGTGGTAGAAATTTTTTAGAGAGGGCAAATTACTACTTAAACTGCCTCTTCATTACCACTTTTTTTACTCTCCTAACTGCTACTCCAGCCACCACTAACTCCACTCACATTTTCTTTGAAGCAAATTTGCTAGCTTGGCTTCTTCCCTCCCCTCTCCCTCTTTTGGTTGCTTCTGCTTTCCTCCGGAAACCACACACCAGCTGAATTTCTCCCCTGCTGCTCCAAGGGAAAACAAGGCAGGACCCCCTTTTCCTCTTGGGTTGCAGGGACAGCCAAAGGGCAGACACCTGGGGGAGAGCAGAGACAACCACTGAAAGTTCCTCTCCCCCCCCCCCCCCCCCCCCCCCCCATTAATAGCTTTTCTACGGGGTTTTTATGGATCAGATTAAGCCTCTCCTTCCTTACCCCTGCTTTAGTTGTGCCCTCCCCAAACTTCCTTCCCAGCTTCCCTTAATTTCACCAGGTTTTTTGGTTGTTTTTTTTCACGCTCTTCTCCTTGCTCCAAAACAAGCCTCCTGTGTATTTCTTCTTTCCTAACCAGAGGGTTTTTTTGTTTTCTCCCTTTCAGCCTTTGTGTGTGTGTGTACATTTGCCTGACTGGACTAAATCAAAGCCCATATATATAAGATTTTCTTTCTTTACCCCTCTCCCCCATTCAAACAAGCCTGAGCCAAGCGAGCCCTATCCCTGTCTGCATTGAACGTGGGAGGCCCTTTTTTTGTGTGCGCGCTCTTCTTACCCCACTAGCAGTTCCTTGCTTGACTTTAGGGCAAGTCTCAATGGCACATCATTTCCCAACTGCCTCTCCCCCTCCAAGCAGGCAAGCACTGCCCTTCTGAGTGCCTTAAATATGGACTTTTTCCCTTTTTTTGGCAAGTCCCTGGATGCAAGCCAAGCCAGGCTTCCTCCTTGTTCTTCCCTCACCACATTTATTTTTTTTTTCATTTTTCCCTGCCTACCCTCTGTTTGGTCAGCACCATGCCATATAAAACAAAAAAAGATATGGCTTCCCCACTACCCCAATACAGGAAGTACTAAGTTACACGGAGCACAGTGTACAAATCCCTGCAGTCTCAGTCAGGGCTCTGACCATAGCGAGGCCGCACGTACAGTTCCTCCCCACCCTCACAACTCAAGGGAGTATCCAATACGCCCCAACAGTACTGGGAGATGCCACAAGAACTATAGCCGTGGCACCAACCTCCATTAAACCGATTAGGCCTTTTCCCAGTACAGACAACACAACAGTAGCAGACCTGGTGCTGAAAGTCCCCAGTAGTGCCTTGGTCACCCCAATAAACACCTGCTCGACCAACAAACTTTGTGTGACTCCAGGAGCCACCAAGTATAGGATCATGCCCACAAATGCTGCTTCAGTGATACCGCATCACTGCAATTGCAGCACGTTCAGCACAGGCACCAGCTGTGCAAATAAGCCTTCCACCTGGGCCATATATCAACTCCAATATTGCTCTCTGCTCCAATATTTCCCTTTGTTTTAAAGGTAGGGGGGGAAAAAGGGAGGAGGGAATCAGACTCAGACAGCAGCCAACGAGGACACTACATTTAAAGTTCTGAGAAAACAAGTAGCAGGGGGGGTAACTTGCTGATGCGGTTCTTCCTACCCTTAACCAATAAGCCCAATACTTTTGATGCTACCAGAAGCTTTTCTGCCGTCATTTCTATTTTTCTATGTCACTCTTCCCTAGGAGAGACCTGAGAGACCCATCCACCCTAAGTGGCCCCATGATCACCACCACCAAGCACACCGCCCTGAGAGGGAAGATAACAGCCCCAGGAGAAGTAGTGAGGATCCCTCAACCTTGTGCCGCCTTAGAGAGAAACATGGTCACCCTAATAGATCCGGGAGAGACAGATGTGCTTCAACTCAGCATCGGCTTGGAGGAGAAACAGACCATCTCAGCCAACTCAGGAAAGCCTGTTTCCCTCCCGCACTTAACTGCTGGCATGGGGGAGAGGAAAGACACCACAATTCTGGTCTCCCAGGGAGGAACAGCATTGATTCGGCAGCTGTTCTGAGTGTGAGTGCCCCAACAGCAGATGCCTTGGTGGGTCCGGCACCAGACCAGACACTCACTCTGTCTAGCATCTCCATTCCCTTGAGTGTGACCCATCCTAAGGAAGCCACCACCCAAACATCTGCCTTAACGAAAGCTTCAGGTATCCCACCTATAGTGGTAGAAGCCCCCAAACCAGGAAGCAAAAAGAAGGAAAAACTGAAAAATCTTAGTACAACCTTGGGGAATGAAACTCCCTATCGATGCAATGATCCAACACATACCGCCCCAGCCCCACCCAACCTGATATACGAGTCAGTGGCGGCCAGGGGCATTTCAAATGTACCTGCTATGCCCCCAACCGTTAGCACCATTATCACCAGTTCTCATCTGGGAATTGGGCAAAGACATGAGGTCTGCTGCCCCATATCACTGGATGAAGACCCGCAGGACTATGTCTCTGCCGTGACAGAGCTGGTGGGACCAAGAAATATTCTTGCCTGCGGAAAAATGTACGGCAAGTTTGTACTCTTCCTTACAAATCTAGCTACTACCCATTGGGTGCTGGAAAAGGGTCTGGTCTGGTGGTGAATGGAGTTTATCACCCCCTTGAACCTTTGGATGGGCCGTGGGCAAATGTAATCATTTCCAGTGTCCTAATCTACCTCCTCTCTGCTGCTCTGACAGAGCTCTTAAGTCTTGTGGGAGAACTAAAATCACCTGTTGCAGCGCTTCTGATGGGCCATAGAGACAGTAATTTATGCCACATAGAATCATATAGGAGGGAGGCACTAATCAAACTACTGAGAGGCCAGGAAAAAGCTAAGGGGTGGTTTCTCATCTCCTGTGAAGGATACCCCTATCACATCTACTACAGGGCAATAGAGACGAGGTGCTATGTATGTAAGGGAGAAGCGCACACAAGTAAGTGGTGCCCCCAGGCCAAGAATAACACCAAGGCTACACCTACCATGGCCACAGCACCACACACCTTAGCCATGACAATTAAAAAAAGAAGCTTCGGCCAATTCCAGGCATTGTCTGCAAGAGAGCGCTACTGCACAAACAATAGCAGATGTGGGGAAGGAATCTAGCCCTGCCATGACCACCCAGGAAACCTCAGCCCCTGGAATAGTGACAGGTGCCCAGCAGCAAAAAAGATGGAAGACCACCTCTTCCTGCGCTGCCATCACAGAGGCCGTAGTTGAAAACCCCTCCCCTCCCCCCTCATCCTTCTAACTCCTCAGCTGGAAAGCTGGGGTCTCAAAAAGAAAACCCTATGAGCCAGAATGGGAAGGCCAAAGAGCCTGAGGGGAAAAAACAAATGAGTAAACCATCCAAACCCCCTGCTAAGGGGAGTAACTCTCCCCCTGGCACAGAAACTCCCCCAACTGACAACCCTGGAGAAAAACACTCCAGTGGAGAGCTGCCCCACTGACAATGGGACACCAAGTGCTGAAGCAATGTCACCGCCCAGGGAAACCTCAGCTGTCCTGGGGATGCAGGAGGAGGAAGGGGAGGGACCAGCAGGACTTAGGAAACAGGAAGGTGGGGAATCCGTGCCAAAATAACAAAAAGACTCTGATGGCAAGGAAACCCCACAATTGAAAAACAGTCTCCCGCCCCCGATCCTTTCACCCCCTGAAAAAGCCTGCCTTTCACTTCAACACTGTAGTAAATCAGTCTTGACAGAGGATGGCTCTGACTAATAACACTTTGAACACCAACGGCTGCTGGGATAGTCTCCACAGGAGCTGGGTACTCTCCTTTCTTCGGAGGAGTAAAATTTTACGGGTTAAAAAGTGCACCTCGGACGCACGAGGATTTTTTGCATTGCGAGGTAGTAGCTAAAAGCTTTATCTACATAACATTTGCATGTGATGAATGCTACTAGCTACTTCTTTGTTTGGATGCGTGTTTTGGATGTGCTGATCACTTTATTGCATTGGGAGTTATGGATACGTGATCAAAACATGCGCCCAACCACTCATTAAGCTGTGCTCTAGGCTGGGTGCACTTTATTGCATCGGCCTGAGTGAAATTCCCCGCAGGCCTCTATTCACTTCTCTCCTCCCTAGTATGAACCCAGCACACTCTGAACCCTCTCAACTGCTTGACTTCAGCACTCACTTACCCTCTCCCCAGTGCAATACCAGCACACTCTGACCACCTTCTCTAGACCAACTCAATCACTCCTTTTTCCCTTGTCCAGCTTGACCCCAGCACCCCATTGTCTTCCCCTCCAAAACCAGTGCACCTTGACCCCTATCCTTAGCCCAACCCCATCACTATTGTCACCTTATCTGCAGTCTGACAGAGCTCTCTAGTCCCCACTCCTTAGCCTGACTCAAGCACAGTTTGATCCCAACACGCTTGGCCCCACTCCAGAGTGCAGCCAGAGCACAATCCAACCCCCTCCTCAATCCAATGCCAGCACATTCTGAACCTCTCCTATCTTCTCTGTCATAAATATTTTCCCCTTCTCAGTTCACTTCTAGCATTCTCATCCCTTCCCCCATCCCATCTGATCCTACCCAAGCACCCCTCCCATTCTCTCCCTCCTAAATGTTTCTCAGGCTCCCTCCAGCCTGGCTGCCCCTTGGTCTACTTTTCCAGGCTGCCCACCTCCTTGCCTTTTCCCAGTCTCTTAGCGCTGCAGCATCTAGCAGTCATCATTTTCCTGAGGCTTTTTTTTTGTTCCAAGCCATCTGCCTGACTCTGGGATCCATCTAGGACCTACAGCCCTTTATCCTCCTGCAGTCATCATCCTCTTGTGGCTCTGCTGCCTGTAGCCAGGCCAGTGAGCATGTCTGGAGCCCCAAGGTAGGGTTTACATGTGCACGTGAGGAGCATACCTATATGTATTCTCATGGATCAGAGAGCATGCACTTACATTTTGCAATACAAATATACAGTCCCCAAAGGCTGGTGCACTGTGCATGCATACTGGCATGCATATGTGCACCCCACTTGTCTTTGACAGAAAAATACCATCCTGCGCTTAAATTAAGGTCATATTTTCAGTACAGGGTCATATTTTCAGTACAGATTGACCCAGTCCTGTTTTTACCCTATGGCATGCTGGGACTTATTCTGATTTCCCTATTGCATTCCCTAAGAAAACCAATACTATAAGTATCTGTATGCAGGGGAGTAAAACCAGGACTGGATCAACCTGTCCTGAAAATCTGAAGCCAGTTGGCAGTCGTAACTACAATACTTTTATTTACAAAATAAAAATGGAAGCGTAACCTAGACCTTCACCTGCTTCCCCACTGATTAAAAGAATGATATGGCATACAACTGAATTCAGGAAGTAGATTGCATTGATTGCCTTCACTCCCTTGAAACAAGATGGCAGAGTATTCTGCATGAGCTTCAAAAACAAAAAGGGAGTATGGCATGCAATATCGTCTAGGGATGTGCAGCCAAAAAGTTTTCGTTGCATTCGTGATACGTATTCGTGGGGGGTCAATTCCATTTCATGCGGAAGTATGGAGAATTCCATAAGTTGTCGATCTGTCAATACGTTACTACGGCGAGTTAAATTCCTGTCCCAGCTAAAATTAAAATTAACTACAACCCCCCACCCTCCTGACCCTCCCAAGACTTACCAAAACTCCCTGGTGGTCCAGCGGCGAGTCCAGAAGCCATCCCTGCATTCTCAAACCCACGTTTGCCGGTTTCATCATGACGCCTATAGCCTGTGTCACAGGGGCTATCGGTGCCATTGGTCAGTCCCGGTCACATGGTCACCGGCGCCATCTTGTGCTCCTACCATGTGACAGGGGCTGACCAATGGCACCAGTAGCCCCTGTGACATAGTATGGGCAAAGGCTATCGGCGCCATTTTGAGTCCTGGCATCGGACGGCAGGTCACTCCGGGACCCCCATTGGACCCACAGGGACTTTTGGCCAGCTTTGGGGGGGCCTCCTGACCCCCACAAGACTTACCAAAAGTCCAGCGGGGGTCCGGGAGCGACCTCGTGCACGCCGTCCGTCCGATGCCAATACTCAGGAGGTCAGGAGGCCCCCCCAAGCTGGCCAAAAGTTCCGGTTGGGTCCAACGGGGGTCCCGGAGCGGACGCGCGGTGAATCACGTGACGCCGACATCACGTGCTCCTCGCAAAGGAATACAGGAATGGCTTCCTGACTCCCCGCTGGACCACCAGGGAGTTTTGGTAAGTCTTGGGGGGGGATTAAGGAGGGTGAGGGGTTTAAATTTTTATTTAGGGAACCGGTGCACGTATGGACATAGCCTCAACTTATGGAATTCTACATATGTCCATATTGACCGAAATTGACCCTCACCTTCGACTTATGGACTTATGAACATAAACTTTTTGTCTGCACCTTAGGGTCTATTTTTATTTTCAGACTTCATGTTTCATAAGACACTTCCATTACTCTCATATAATACTCTTTTTACCTGCTTGTAAATAACACATAGGAAGTGTGACATTTTAGATAGCCTTGGTTCAAGCCCCCCAACTGCAATCCTAATAAATAATGCCAACTGTGCTCCATACCTGTGCCCTCCTCAACTGTAAATTTTCATTCCATGAACTAAACTTCCCCCTGTCTTCTATCAGATATTACGTTTCAGCCCAATGGTTGGTCTTTTCTTTTATCCATTCCCTTATTATATCCTATTCAGCAGGGTGCCTAAATGTTTCCTGACTATATTTAAATAAGGCATTTTTGTAACTGATTTATGGAAAATCATTTTTGGTTCCTGCCTTAGCCTGAGCTGACATCATTCAGAGTATGCACTTGTGTTTCCTTCATCCAATCTCTGATGCTGATGACATCCATGGCCTATCATGGAAGGGGCAAGGTGGCTCATGCGTACTGTAAGCAAGACTTAGACTAAGGGCTGGTCTAAAAACCTACATAAACAAGATTAATATGACTTTTCACTTTAAAAAAAAAAAAGGGGGGTTTTGGTTTTGTTTTTTTTTGCCATAACTGGCCTTTAAGATTCTGTCAACTTTTTTCCAGTCCTCCAAATTTGGTTACATTTAAAGTGGACTTGGTGCTCTGCATGTGCATTGATCACAATTAAGTCAGGGTTGTGACAGTCTGCAAACATTTTATTTGTAGCATATTATAATCTCAGTAGAGGTAAAAAAAAAAAAAAAGAAAGAAAGAAAAATAAAAGATCAAAATAGTCCCTTCTCTCATTCTGTTGTATTAAACAGAAGACAATCTATTGTTGGCCCATGAAAGCATATATAGTGAGAGCTATTTACAACTATTGACAATCCAAGTCATGACACAGGTTTCCAGCAAGGCAACCCATGATCAATTCAGCTGAACTATATAAATGTGCTATGTAGTTCTGTAGGAAGTAGGAATCCAGGTCACATCCATGGAATGACTAGAAATTGCTAGCTGTTTCAGGCTGCCAATACTTGAGGAGAGTCAGTAGGCAGAAAGAAAATGTGCCCAGAGTGCAGCTAGGTATGCATTTCAAACCAATCAATTTATATTAATGAGTTAGCTTAAATCACCATACCGACTCCCAAATAATTCTATTGAAAAAAAATATTATCACATTAAAAGCAATTATTTTTTACTTGGGAGGAAGATGCTTGGGGGAGGGTTTCTCATGGAAATGCATTCTAAAAATCCTCTATATGTTTAGAAAATGACATTATAAAATTACTCTAACACAAACACCTATATCTAATATCACCTTAAAGAAATCTATCTTGATTTGATATATTGATTTATTCATTTAAAAACTGCCTTTCCAGAAAAATACTGCTCAAAGAGGAAAGCAACAAATATAAATCTCACAGTTAAAAAAAAAAAGAAAAGAAAAAACTCACAATAAAAAAAAAAGAATAATCACAGTGATCAAAAACAAGAGGAAAGTATCAGACAAAGAAGGGGGGAGCCAAGAAGGTGGCATGGCTGACTACATGAGTTGTACCCGTTTTGTGCTGGATTCAGATTAATTTCCTTTTGAAAGTTTACCTTTGATTCCTGGAGCTATGTCAGTCAAAAGGAAGGATAGGGTGTGAGGCTATCCCTCGGAGCCCTCACTGCTCTTGATGACACAGTAGAAGCTAGTTGCCGGGTCCGTGGAGTGTAACAGCCCTGCTTCTGAAGGGTGCAGAGGAGTGCCGAATCGATTCAGCTGGGGGAGGATACTTCATCTCTAACCCCTTTGGCTCAATTACCATCACTCCAGAAAGAACTTGAGAAAGCCTCAGTGGAGTCACATGTTTGCCACCAGATGACGGCACTGACGCAGGAGGCTCCCCTGAGGGATTCCAAACTTTGCCAGTATCTCTTCAAACAGAGACATTGCTAACAGGGGGAAAGACGTTTGCTGACCGAAACTGCAAGGACCTTAGACTGATGATTTGGTTGAAAAAGGAATGGGATTTCTCTTCTGAGAGCAAGCTTGCACAAGCTGCCAGTAAGGTACATTTCCTTTGCTGTTTAGTGCAACCCTCTCTCCTCTCCCACCTCCCCCTGCCTTATTTAAACCTGTAGTGGTAACTCTGAATGCTATATGGGCTTTTTTATTGTTAGGCTTGATTCCTCTCTGTCCATTTTTCCTGAGACTTTAATTCTAATGTGAAAGCACTGGCTCATAACCAAGATTCCTTTGTCAAGGTGTATGATGGAAGAATAAAAATGATGAGAAGTGATGTTAAAGAATTGAAATCTGTGAATTCAGCTGTGATACAAGGTAAGGTGTTATTGCATCGGGGGATTGAACAGATGGAAAATTATGCAAGGCATTTGAATCTTTGCCTTCTGAACTTCCCTCTGATCTCAGGTATGCCACCGCAGGATTTATTTAAGAGATATCTGGGGGAAGTGACACATATTTGACCGAGAACTCACTGCCAGCGATAATTTTTTTTTTTACCCAGAGGGAGATGAGTTAATCAGGCTTTAGAGTAGGAGTTGTTCCAAATAACTTTGGCTAGCTTAGATTTAACTTGTTAGATCAATGCAAAGATGACAACATAGGGTGACATTTTTCATCTTATTAGTTTTAGAAAAGGTCTTAAATACGATGTGACCTAGCTTTGCATGTCACTAAGTTTTGCTCTACTTTTCTAGTATAGTAAAGGGTGGGCATTTTTGGGATCCTCCCTTTGTCTTATCCCCCCTTTTTATGGGAGGCTTTAGGGGACTATAAAAATATCCTGGAACATGTGATTTGGTTCATTTCCCTCTCCCCAAGCAGAGTGATCAGTAGATGGTCTTTGCCATACCCCAGATGAACTGGCCAGGAGAAGAACTGTTTTCTTTACTTTATGGTGGAGGTGCCCTAAGATGTAGATTTTGGAGATTTCAAGAATTTTTGCTACTTTGGGATTTTGAGTGGAACCAGTCCCTGACAGAAGGGATTCCCCTTGGCATCTGGTAGGCTTTGATTCTTTTTACCAAGAGACATGGTTAGGAGAATTACAGAGGCTGGAAGGCTTTGATTCTTTTTACCAAGAGACATGGTTAGGAGAATTACAGAGGCTGGAAGGCTTTGATTCTTTTTGCCAAGAGACTAAAGCAAGGGAAGACGAGAGTGTTGAGATTATTGGACATTCCAGTTAGAGCTTTTTTTGGATGTTGAAGGCTAAGAGATTTTAAAAGCCTTGCGTGTAAAAAACAGCCACATATGCACTGCATAGGAACTACGAGAATTTTAAATAGCCAGGAAGGGTATACTTACATGACATACAGGGGTATATTTTAAAAGATGTGCGTGGTTCCTGGCACACGCACATGGCTGCGCCAATTTTATAACATGTGCACGCATGTTATAAAATTGGGTGGACACGTGTACATATGCACCAGATTTTTCAATCCGCGCACACAAAGGGGGTGAACTTTTGCAAATTAAAGTGCAGAGATGAAATTGGGCCTTTCTCCATTCCCTCTCAGTCCGCTCCAATTAATGAGTAGACTGGGAGGGAGCTTCCCTACCCCGCTACCTAAACTCCCTCCCTTTTCCCCTCCCTAACTATCCGATTTTTATTTTTTGTTTTGCAACTTACTTCATTACTGGAGCTGAAGTAAGTTACGTGCACCAGCCGGCGAGTCATCAGGACAGCGTGCAATGGCACTGTCCCGGCCCGCCCCTTGTGTGCGTACCAGGGTTTACGCGTGTGGCCAGGCCATTTAAAATGCATGCAAGTAAACCCCTGGTTTTAGGAATGCAGGCTTTTAAAATCCAGCTGAAAGCCTCTCATTTTCCTCAGCTGGCATGCATAACATATGCCACTTTACCTCAGCTCCTCCTTAGGCACAAGAGGAGAGAGAAAGAGAGAGAGAGAGACTTTTTATAAGGCCCTGTCTGATACTCTATATATGGACAATTGTAAGGGTTCACTTTGAATTAGGGTGAGTTTTTTGGGAGCTGGGTTGGAGTTAGAGGGTGGTTTTACAGACACATGCAGAGGTATCCATTGTAAAATTGATATTATTAAAGAATTTTTTACCTTATAAGTGATGAAAAGGAGTCGATTTGTACAATTATCTAGCAGACACTGCAATGTACAAATCGACTCCTCTTGTTAGAATTGTCATCACTTATAAGGTCTAAAATTCTTTAATTATGTTACATAGACGGCCTCAAAATGCCTTGCATTCTGTTGTGTGACTAGTGTTTTAGTGTGCATTTGGGCCTCAGCCCGACTCCAGATGGATCCAGGACCGAACCGAGGGTTGACGATGTGTCCCAGCATGGCAGAACACGGTCTTACCCTCTGCCAGGCCTGCAAGCTCCCAGCACCAACAACATGATGATGTTGGTAGGAGAACGGTCCTCCGACAGTTCCAAGCCCTTTCGGACCTGCCGCTTGGATCGGCATGGAGCAGCAGGCCGGCCTGAGGATGAGGGCAGATGGAGGCCTTGACACGAAGACATGTCACAAGGTTGAGGCAGCGGCATCACAGACGAGGGTTGAAGCAAAGACATGACACCAGGGCTGTTGAAGACATGACATCAAGGCTGATGCAACGGCATCAGAGACGAGATGAGGAACTTGACGAAGTCCAGACGAGACGAGAAGCTGGGCAGGTAGACATTGGCACTGTCTCTCAGGGCGCCCTACTCAGCCCACCTTCATGGGCGGACCCAATGGGCTGGTCGCGGACCACCCTGTCCCACTGCGCGCCCTACACAGCCCGAGGAGGCTGGTCACTGACCACACGGAGAGTGGGACAAGCGTAGGAGAGGATCCAGTTGAGGTGGGACTCTGACAATGAAGCCGATGTCATCCGAAGCACCACAAAGGCTGGCAGGACAAGACTGACAACAGCCCACTGCCGGCATCTCCCATGACGGCGACCCATCACCCAGAGATCCACGGCTGGCAGAACAGAAGGCTCCGGAGCAAGAACGAACACCAAGGAGGGCTAGAACACCAGGAAGCGAGACATCAGGAGATGAGACACCAGGACACCTGGACGGGGTCATCAGGCAATGAAGACATAGCATGATGAGACGACAAGACGAGGAGCTCCACGAAGAACACAAGGACCTGTCGGAGTGCTGGAAGGCAGAAGCCTTCAGGAGCGAAGTAACTCCGATGCAAGGCAACAAGGGAATGCAGCAACAGCCCTTTTATAGGGCTAGCACAGGAAACAGTCACAAAGGTGGGGCCCAGGGCATATACGGCCATGGGCCCTTTAAATGCAGAAGAGAGGCACGGCTGCGCGGCTAGAGGAAGCAGCAGGACTGTGCAGGACCGTGGACAGCGGTCCTGCACCGACATCGATGATGCAGGGCTGGGCCTGGAGGCAGGCCCTGAAGACGGCAGCGGCTCCAGCCGCTGCAGGAAGCCCTGAGGGCGGCTCCAGCCAACAATCCAGGCCGGGGCTTGCAGCCTCCGGCTGCGAAGAAGAAGAGGACATCGGCGGTGTTTCCGTGCTGCATGATGGGAAGCAGAAGTCCGCGGCTCTGGCCGCAGTGAAGAGCAGGGCTGGATGGGCGGCCTCTGGGCCGAGAAGATAACTAAGTCCGCGGCTCCAGCCGCATGGGAAGGCCTGACTTTGGCGGCGTCCAGCCGCGTCGGGAGCAGCATGGGGGGAAGGTGAGTGCCTGCTAGCGGGGATTAGCTCCGCAGGCAGTGTTCATAACAAATTATGTCAGTTTTACAATGGATACCTCAGATGTTATGAGTGTAAAACTCATGTGTTATGAGTTTTACACTCATAACATATGAGTGTAAAACTACAGATGTGTGTATGAACAGAACACTATTTTCTAACCTACATGCGTAGGTTATAAAATAACACACATTTTTACGCGCATCTATGGGCACACACGCACAGCCCTTTTAAAATCTACCTGTAAGTGTTCCGTTAAGGGGACTCCACCTTTCCCCAATAGTTTGTATTCTGAAATTGCAAGAGGGATATCATCCTACCCTTCAAGGGGAAGTCTTTTTGGATATGGATGCCGGTGCAGGGAAGAGAAGAATTTTGAAGAGGAGGCATGGATAAGGAGACCATGGCTTTTCTTACACTGGTTTTCCTCATGTTTTTGATCTTCTCAATTCTTGCCTGGATTTTGATTTTTAAACTAAACTAAACTTTTGTTCAATACCAATTTGGACTCAGAGACTTTCTTGCATTGGGATCATAATACAATAAATGGAGAGTGTGCTGGGTTTTTTCTTTAATTTTTCCCTTGAGTCACTTTTGGCTCCTCCTGAAGAACCCTTTGCCCAGCAATGAAGAGCAGTGGTTGGTTACTGGATTGAAGCATCTAAAGACATGTTCTCCCCCCACTGGCTGACTCCTGGCTTTGTAGCTCCCCAAGTACAGCCTGCTAGCCAACCAGGGGTCCTGCTACAATGGTTATGAGTTGCTCCTTTCTCAATTCACAATCTTTGTTTTGGGGACAAAAAATCTGGATTTTTCCAGACTTGACTAGAGCAATACAAGAATGAAGAAACCAATTTTCTTGCTATATATCAGGAGATATGGGCTTTTGGGGCGTCTTGTTTCCTTAGATGACCTTGCAAATGTATAATAAAACATGATGCAAATTGTTTTCTTTGTTCCTGACCATCTTAGACTTATTCTTGATGCAAAAAAGAGCATTAGTTCTAGCCCCAAATTAATTCCAGGACTATTGTTTGTAAGAATACTAGCTCCTAGGCTGCGCCTCTGTCAATAGGAACCCTCAGTGGGCTGCACTCAATCCTCCTCTAGCCTCCGCCTTGAAGTCTGCATGACTTAGCTAGACCAGCCCTATAAAATTCTCCCTCACTCCTAGCTCCAGTCCTCATCATCAAGTCACCCTGGCTGTTTGCCGCGAGCGGGATAGGCCCTGCTTGCGGCACCACGTGGCTGCACTTTGGCGCCCTCTACTAGGGGTGTGCATTCATTTTGAACTTAAATGGAAAACGCAACTTATTTATTTTTTATAACTTAAAAAAATGATGAGGCGTAAACTATCGGATTTCCAACATATTCAACATAGCTGTGTTGAATACGTTGGAAATCGCGATTGTTGATCTAAATAAAAATTTAAACCCCTCACCCTCCTTAATCCCCCCCCCCAAGACTTACCAAAACTCCCCAAGCTGGCCAAAAGTTCCGTGAGGGTCCGGGAGCGGACGCGTGGGGAATCACGTGACGTCGGCGTCACTCCGACGTGACGCCGACGTCACGTGGTCCATCGCGGTTCTGCTCCCGGACCCCACGTTGGACCCAAACGGCACTTTTGGCCAGCTTGGAGGGGCCTCCTGACCCCCCCCAAGCTGGCCAAAAGTTCCTTTTGGGCCCAACGAGGGGTCCCGGAGCGAACCCGAGGGGAATCACGTGACGCCGCGTCACGCCGACGTCACGTGATTCCCCTCGGGTTCGCTCCGGGACCCCTCGTTGGGCCCAAAAGGCACTTTTGGCCAGCTTGGGGGAGCGGCCGCGTGGGGAATCACGTGACGTCCGCGTCACTCCGATGTGACGCCGACGTCACGTGGTCCATCGCGGTTCCGCTCCCGGACCCCTCGTTGGGCCCAAAAGGAACTTTTGGCCAGCTTGGGGGGCCTCCTGACCCAAAAGGCCTCCTGGCCCAAAAGGCCTCCTGACCCAAAAGGCACTTTTGGCCAGCTTGGGGGGGTCAGGAGGCCCCCCCAAGCTGGCCAAAAGTGCCTTTTGAGCCCAACGAGGGGTCCGGGAGCGAACCCGAGGGGAATCACGTGACGTCGGCATGACGCGGCGTCACGTGACCCCCCCACGTGACCTCCTGACCCCCCCAAGCTGTCCAAAAGTGCCTTTTGGGCCCAACGAGGGGTCCCGGAGCGAACCCGAGGGGAATCACGTGACGCCGCATCACTCCGACGTGACGCCGACGTCACGTGCTCCTTGCAAAGGAGTTCAGGAATGGCGTCCTGACCCCGCTGGACCACCAGGGAGTTTTGGTAAGTCTTGGGGGGGGCGGGATTAAGGCGGGTGAGGGGTTTAAATTTTTATTTGCACATATGGACATAGACTCAACTTATGGAATTCGCCATATGTCCATATTGACCGCAAATGGGACCCCCTTTCGACTTATGGACTTATGAACTTAAACTTTTGGTCTGCACATCCCTACCCTCTACGGCTCGTCACCCTAGGCAACCGCGGAAGATTGCCTAATAGACGCACTGGCTCTGGATACAGCTGAAATATCTCTTCTGTTAATTATTTCCAATTATCAGCAACCTTTATAAAATAGGAAGGAATGGATTGTGCTTTCCTTTCTAAGTCACCTAACTAGAATGAAAATTCACTTGAACTAAACTTCAGTGGATCTGAGAGTTCATTTTATCTTAAACCTCTTAACATTTTCTGGTCATAGGTCATATTATATATTATTTTAACAATGTTTGGCACTTTGGCTGTAGAAATTATTACATGTCAAGTGTATATATAAATGTATCCTGTACATAAAATCTATCATGGAAATAGTTATCAGTGGTTAAAACATTAAGTTTGAAGTATAGTATCATGTGTACTAATGTAAGGGGTGTATATGTATAAAATATGCAGTTTGTATGTAACGGTTTACAGCGATATGTAGTAGGATCAAGTGTGCAAGTATCTGAGTTGCAGTGGTTTTATGTGGTATGAGTGATTTGAATGGAGGCTAAGGCATGGATCTGATTGCTTTTATGGTAGTAAAGGTTATTTAGTCACATAGCAGGACTCGTATAAAAAGTGTCTATAAACGTGTGAGAGAGAAATTGTTTGGACAATAAAACATTGGGCATTATATGTTGGCAAGTTCCTCTGGTGTGATTATAGAGTCTGTCCTAAAGTTAGCCAGATAAACGTATCCACCTAGTTTAAAGACAGCTGGTTATATTCAGTGATGCGTCTGTGAATAAATAAATCCGGCTAACTAGACGAGCTGCTCAAAGGCTGACTTTTGCCACCTCAGTTATCTGAGATATTCTGTTGGATAAATGTCCCATTGAATAATATACCCTATTAAAGTTATCAGGTTAACTGTAGCCTGCTTACTTTACTTTAAACTTAACCATATATCCTTTGAATATCATCAGTTAGGTTTAATGTTATCCATTCCTGTGTGGCTAGATAACATTATCCTTTACTAGTTACATTCAAAAGAATGTAGCCAGTTAAGTGCTGAGCTGCAAGTAAAAAAGAAAAAGTGGCGGTTCCAGTTGCCATTTACAGCCCTCGTCTACCCAAGCTAGAAATCTAGGGCCTTTCCAGGTCGTGCCTGCAGCACCCACCCACACACCTCTAAGTTATCTTAATAAAACATTTAAAGGGCCTAGTGTTGACTTCCCACTCCCTGGTCCGGCAACAAGTGTCCTTCCTGGAGGTCACTTATGGTTCAGCCTGGATCGTGGTAGCAGCCTACAGTGTCCTAGGCCTGGCACTTCAATGGTTGCTAGGGAGCTATACTTCAAATGCCAAAATTCTTCTCTTCCTTTTTTTTTTTTTTAATCTTTTCTTTCACGCTGAGAGTTTCTGAAAAGACACCCTTTCCCTGCGAAATCCAACAGTAAAAATGGAGTTTTTTTGCACATGTTCAGACTTTCAAAGGAGAGGATATCAGCATCACATGATCCATTTGCCTGCAATAGTTCAGTTTAAAAATTGTTTCCTCTTGATGCTCTGTCCTGTCTTCCTGCCATCTTCTCCTGCCTCAGCTCTATTGAGTCTGCTACCTCACAGAACCTGCTTGTTTCCTTGTCTCACAGCAGCACTTTTCCATGGGTCATAGATTTCAATAGGAACAAATGAATGAAACAAATTTCTGTTTATATTCATGGGTATCCTCCTTTCATTTTAGAGGGGGCCACAAATGAAACCAAAATAGGCTCATTTATTCCATATTATCCATTCATTTCAAACAAATGGATATCCCTACCAAAAAAAGCTATTGCTATACTCTGAAATGATTAAGGGGCAGATTTTCAAAGGCCTATGCGCGTGGGGGGGGGGGGGATTACGCGCACCGGGCCTATTTTAAAAAGGCCCGGCGACACGCGTAAAGCCCCGGGGCTTGCAAAAAAGGGAGGGGGCAGGGGTGTGGGTGGGGTGGAGCAGTGTGGGGGCGGGGCGGGGGAAGGGTCAGGCTCCCGGCAGAGCCGGCCATATTTGCCGCTGTGCTGGGGATCACATGCCGGCAGTCGGCTGGTGCGCACAACTTGTGCCTGCCCGGAGGCAGGCGCAAAAGGTAAGACGTAGGGCTGGGGGGAGGAAAGGTTAGGGGAAGGGGTGGGGTGGGAAGGTTAGGTTAGGGGGAAGGAAAGTTCCCTTCCAGGTCACTCCAATTTCTTTGTCGCCTGGGAAGAAACGGGGGAAGGCAGGGCGGCTCGGTGCACACAAGGTGAACAATTTTACACTCCCTTGCGTGCACTGATCCCTGATTTTATAACTTGCGCTCACAAGTTATAAAATCGGGTGTACATGTACGCCCAAGCGCATGTTATAAAATCTACCCCTAACAGCGAAAAAGATCTACTTTTTGAGATTGCCACCTTCTTAAATAGCATAAATAATTATAAACATAACAGAAATATTACAAACTACAACATATACCCTAAGAACAGTAAAACAACTAAAAACCTCTAGAAAAGTTATTACCAAGTCTTCAACTGCCAAAGGGCAAAGCCAGAACTGATTCAGTCTGTCAGAGCTGATATGGATCAGGTAGCAACCTGGTTCCTAAGTTCATACGTTTTTGAGATGTATTATCTTTCCTATAATTGAATGTGTAATATTAATATGAAAATTCAAGGATGTGCAAAAAATTGTGTAAAGGAATTAATCTCTAAGGGCAGAATCAAATATCCCCGATGAACTGGCCTGAGCATCATCAGCAGCAGCAACAAAAAAAAAAAGTGAATCTCTTCCTACATTTTGACATTTATGTTGCTCAGGAATTATGCAGAACAAATGCCAAAGTGCTGTAAAAAATCATGTTTCATGTCACATAAGTCTGTGTTAACCAGGATTACAGTAAAATTTCAGATAAAAAAAATCTGTGAGATTCTGCTGTGCCATATTACTTCTATTATAAATGTTTTAATATTGTTAGTACTATGGGTTGCTCCCAACTTGCAAGATTGGCAAGTGATTGCTGGAATAGGCATGGGGACATTTGTACATGGAGCTTTCATAAGAACATGCCATACTGGGTCAGACCAAGGGTCCATCAAGCCCAGCATCCTGTTTCCAACAGTGGCCAATCCAGGCCATAAGAACCTGGCAAGTACCCAAACATTAAATAAATCACAAGCTACTATTGCTTATTGATTACTGTCATAACAGTTTATGGATTTATCCTCTAGGAACTTACCCAAACCTTTCCTAAACACAGCTACACTAACTGCCATAATTACATCCTCTGGCAATCAATTCCAGAGCTTAACTGTGTGCTGAGTAAAAAAAGAATTTTCTTCAATTTGTTTTAAATGAGCTACTTGATAACTTCATGGAGAGTCCCCTGGTCTTTCTATTATCTGAGAGAGTAAATAACCAATTTACATTAACTTTTTCAAGTCTTTTCATGATATTGTAGACTTCTATCATATCCCCCTTCAGTAGTCTCTTCTTCAAACTGAACAACCCTAACTTCTTTAGCCTTTCCTCATAGGGCAGCCATTCCATGCCCCTTAACATTTTGGTTGCCCTTCTCTGTACTTTCTCCAGTGCAGCTATATCATTTTTGAGATGCAGTGACCAGAATTGCACACAGTATTCAAGGTGTAGTTTCACCATGGAGCGATACAAAGGCATTATGAAATCCTTCATTTTATTTTCCATTCCCATCTTAATAATTCCTAACATTCTGTTTGCTTTTTTGATTGCCACAGCACACTGAGCCAACAATTTCCGTGTATTTTCCACTTTGATGCCTAGATCTCTTTGCTGGGTGGTAATGCCTAAGACAGAACCTAACATTGTGTAACTACAGCAAGGGTTATTTTTCTCTATATGCATCACTTTGCACTTGTCAATCTTAAAGTTCATCTGACATTTGGATGCCCAATCTTCCAGTCTCGCAAAGTCCTCATGCAATTAATCAGAATCCATTTGAGATTTAACTACTCTGCATAATTTTGTGTCATCCATAAATTTGATCACCTAACTCATTGTACCCCTGTCCAGATCATTTATAAATATATTAAAAAACACTGGTCCAAGTACAGATCCCTGAGGCACTGCACTGTTAAGCTTTTTCCACTATGAAAACTGACCATTTGTAAATATTCTAGAATTTATTGTATAGATCATTGCGAAAAGGCAGAGCGATGATTTACAAGATAGCCGGAAGTACAGAAGGTTATCCAGCAATGCTCCAATCAGAGATACAAGCTAGAAAAAAAAAAAAGGTAGCTTCAGGGAAAATTGCTAGGGGGACTGGAAGCACGTATGTACTGTTGCCGAGAAAGACAAGTCTAATATGCCAATAGGTTCCTGGAGTGGAGTAATGGAGATAATCCTGAACCCTACCTCTCTCCAACACATATCAGATGGTGCAGTGAAGTCTTTAAAAGGAGATCGTGAGGGAAGAGTTTGTATTTATTGCCGGTGCTGAGAAGATGCTATGCTATAGATAGCCTGAGGGGTAGATTTTAAAACCCCTGCACGCGTAAATCATCCCGAATTTACGCGCGCAGGGCACTTGTGCGCCGGCGCGCCTATTTTGCATAGGGGGCCAGCGCACGTAAGTCCTGGGCTTCGTAAAAGGGGCAGAAGGGGGCGTGTCTGGGGGCGTGTCCGGAGCAGGGTGCGGTCCAGGGTGGGTCCGGGGACATGGCGATGGTTCGGGGGCGGGCCGATTTTGCGCAGCCTTGCGCGCGCCGACCCCAGATTTTATAAGATATACGTGGCTATGCGCGTATCTTATAAAATCTGGTGTACTTTTGTTCCCGCCGGTGGTTCGAACAAAAGTACGCGCACGCGTATGTTTTTAAAATCTACCTCTGAGAGTTTTTATCACCATGTAAGGAGAATTATATTTCTGAGCTTCCCAAATCTGTCCTGGGGACCTCAGGATGTATGTAATACATGCTAATGTTGCTGCTACGTAATGGCAGGAAGATAAAATTGCTCCTTTAGAGAAGCTGTATTTTTCTTTGCAAATTTTTTTTTTATATAGCCAAGTATCCTCAAATATTCAGTCTTAGCCCAACACAGACAAGTTTCACAGTGAGCTTCTTCAGGGGCTAATTTAGGCAATAAGAACAATAATGTGAACTTTGCCAGCCTTTAAAGGGACCAATTCATCTCAAACGCGCCAGGATTTTTGCCTTTGAATTTGAATGACTGAGCAGTCGGGGTGGCCCATTCTCTATAGGGCACACCATCTAGCTTGCTGACACCTTCTTTACAGTTGTACATGGGTGAATAAGCTTGGTTTGCTTGTAAATTGTGATTGTTGTTCCTTTTTTATTTCTTTGGCATACTTTTGTGGGATACAACATCTCTTTTGGTTTATTGATTTTTGAAATTCCCTAGCTATCTCTTGTTCACATTTTCTTTGTGCTTTGAGGCAGTATTAACCCTGGAACTCCCTCTAGATTTCCCTCCATTTTTTGGACAATATAACTGTCCAGTCTGTTCAGGCTGCTTTTGCCTGGTGTGAAACCTCTGTTTCATCAAAAGAATATGTGATTGTCCTAAAGCCTCAGTTACTCTCATCCTAACATTATGGGGTTAATTTTCAAAGAGTTAAGAACCTAAAAATTAGTATATATGCACATAAGTAGCATCTACTCATTACATGCTATTTTATAAATCTCAAACATAAATGCAAATTTTTTATTTCACATGCACTTATATGTTACGCATGCACTTATATGTTACATTGTGAACCGAGGTGATGTTTTGCAAACGTGCCTCGGTATATAAAAAATCCTTAAATAAATAAATAAATAAATAAATGTGCATAAAAAGGGGGCATTCAAGGCCCTTTCTAAACAGGACCAACATTTACATTAAGTTGCTATTTTAAAAGACATGTGAGTGTGCAGATTTGACAATTTACTTGCATAATTTGACAACTATTATTGTTTGTAAGTGATAGTAAACATGTACTATTGGTCAGGTGGGATGTCTGGATGGATTATGGGGAGTTTAGGCTGAAGTACCAGTAGGATCTTTAATTTTATTTATTTAAAATTACTTCTATACCACGCCCTCCATAGTTCAGGGCAGTTTACAATAAAACATACATAAAATTAATAATTTGAACATACAGATAAAATAAATAAAACAATACAATTAAGTTAAAATAAATAATGAGAAAAGAAGATTAAAAGAAAATGGAGATGAAAAGGAATATAAGCAAGCCAAAAGAGGGAAATTTAGATAGACAAATAAAAATGAAGGAAATTAGGATTCACATAAATCGGGGAGTGCAGACTTAAAAAGGTGGAATTTTAATGTTCTTTTGAAGTCTTTGGGGATCAGTAATGAGTCTGATTTGAGGAGAAAGTGTGTTCCAAGTGATGGGACCTGCAATAGAGAAAGCTCATTCATGGATAATGACTAGTTGTTTTTGGGGAAGGTACTCAGCGAATTGGTGGAGTAATTGGTAAAACTGGTTATTTCAATTACACGCACATGTTTTAAAATATATTAATTTACATGTGTAAATCCCAATTTATGAGCAAGTCCTACTTTATTTTCAAGTACAAAATATATACACATTTTTAAAATGGGTAGGAAAAGTTTGTACGTGCAAAGCATTGATATACTCTCTTTCAATGCACTGAATGTATTCGAGCACAAGTGTACATGCACATATATGTTGCAGGGTAAAGATACATTTTGTTTATTTATTTTAACATTTTTATAGACCGACATTCGTTGGGAACATCATATCGGTTTACATTGAACATTAATGGAGCTTAACATGGCTTTACAAGAAACTGAGTTTAAACCATATAATAATTTGAAACAGTAAAATAAGATAATGCTTATGTTTAGGTAACAATGTAACAGTAATATTATTAGATAATAAAATTAGGTTATAGAGTAACAATGTAACAGTAATGTTAGATAATAATATAAGGTAACATTGCCTATGTTATAAGGTAATGGGGTTACAAATGCTTGATAATGTACAGAATTAGTTAAGTTTGACCAGTGACATTGTATAACAAATTGTAACGGTGAATGGTTTGTTGGTGAAATTGACATTGAATTACATTGGCTGAGTTTTATAATATAATATGTTATAGTTAAATTTGACCAGTGACATTGTATAAAGAAGTGTAACAGTTGAATGTTTTTTATAACATGTATTTTATAACACACACACATATGATACACATGTATTATAGAATACTATCCTATATCTGTGCACAACCATATAGACACGTAAATGCTGCTGCATGCAGTTGTTTGAAAGTTATCCTCCCCGGATGCATGTTAAATCTGTGAATTCTCTTCAGTAACCACTAACAACTAGTTGCTTTTGATTGGCCTACATGATGTCTCCTGTCATGATGTGACAGATTAGACTCAAGGGTTGACTGTATCACAGGAACTTCTTTGTACCTATTTCCACCCACTCAACTGCCTCAGAAGATTCAGGAAGGGAAAAGGGGGGGAGGGGGGCAGCCTTCACTCACCAGAGACCTGTGGAAGTTCTGTTTCCTCCTCCTTTAATGAAAATGTTGTGTGGTGAACTGCCTTAGGCGCACCCCTCTAATCTTTAATTCTATTTCCTGCAGAATAGAGGGAGTTGGCGGTTATGTATTGCAGACGAAGACTGACTAGGGAGTGATGGAAGTGATATGAAGTTCTTCATCAACTACACTGTCTTCAGGGGCACTACTAGCTTCAGGAGCTCTGTTGCATTTCTCTGTAACTATATAACAATAGTGCAACTTACACACACTAAAAAAAAAGACAAATGTTTGTTGCATAACTCTACCTTTTTCTTTGGCACTATCATATGCTTCTTAAGTATAACAGTACGTTAACATATCCTGTGCTCTTTTTAACTTTCTGTAACATTGCACAAAAGTTAGCCAACAAGTATGCACATAGGTCTGCTATGAAAATTATGTAAGCAAAATTAAGCGCACACAGTTACACCTTCTATTTGGCATGTATGGTATTGTGGAGAGAATGTACATGCATGGTGATTTTTCAAAATGTTAAGTGCATTAAAATTAGTATATGTGTGTGTAAGTAGCTACTACTTGTGTACTCCATATTTCATAAAAGTCAAAAATATGCATATATTTTCACTTTCCCATGCACATATATGTTGCATAAAAAAGGGGTGATCTAGTGATGTTCCAGGATGGGGCCAATACTTAGGCACATAACTTGCTATTTTAAAAGACACGCGTGTACATTTTCTAACTTGTGTAATCTTACCCCTGCTAATTTCCTGCTGTAAATTATATTAAATGTGTTTATTGTGTAATATAAATTGGGCCGGAAGACTCAAGATCAATGTCAGGAAATATTTCTTCGTGGAAAGGGTAGGAAATGCATGGAATGCCCTCCCAGAAGAAGTGGTGAAGACTAGAATGGTAATGGAATTCAAAAGGGAGAGGGACAAACACGGAGGATCCCTGCTGGCTAGAGAATGGAAATGACCAAATGGGATAGCTTTCCTATTACACCTAGGGGTAGATTTTCAAGGCTAGGTGCATAACATACGCGCGTAACCCAAGAAAATCTGCCCCTGCATGTGCCAAGCCGGGACGCGCATATGTCCTGGGGCTTGCAAAAAGAGGCGGTCTGGGGGCATGGCCGGGGGTATGGCGGTGGTCCGGGGGTAGTTCGGGGGTGGAGTTGAATGCTCCGGCACAGCGCACCAGCAGCTAGCTGGTGCACACAAGTTAATGCCTGCCTGAGGCAGGCGTAACTTTTGCAGCAAAGGTAGGGGGGGATTTAGTTAGGGATGGGGGTGGGTTAGATAGGGGAAGGGAGAGGAATATGGGGGGAGCCGGAAAAAAAGTTCCCTCTAAGGCTGCTCCAATTTCGAAGCGGCCTTGGAGGGAACAGGGAAAGCCATCGGGACTCCCCTCGGGTGCAGCGCGCGCAAGGTGCACATGTGTGCACCCCCTTGCGCGTGCCGAGCCCTATGATCAACCCAGCGCTCTATCGAACCTCACAGCCAGTCCACTACTTCCAGACACAGCAAGGCAATATGCGCCCAGCTGACTCTATCCCTATACTTCAATGCCTTACACCCTTAACAAGAATGCCAACCAAGCAAGCTCGACAGCGCTCATTAATAACACGCCTATCTTAATTGCACCAATCACTCAACTGCTAGGCTTCACCCTTTTCTCCCTTACTGTTTACCTTCTCCCGCTGTGCCAGCTTCTAACCAACCTAAAACTCAAACACTTTGTCTACGCTGATGACATCCAGATAGTGATCCCTATTAAAGAATCTCTCGTCAAAACTCTAGAATACTGGGAATCATGCTGCTCAATAATCAAGGACCTGCTCGCCAGCCTAAACCTCATTTTAAACTCCACCAAAACAGAACTCATGCTAATTTCTCCAGAAAACAACAATAACTCCAGCACCCCTCCAAACATTCCTCTCTCCTCTCGTCAGAGACTTAGGAGCTATAATTGATGATAAGATGAATTTGAAAGCATTTGTTAGCCGCACTACAAAGGACTGTTTCCACAAACTCCAAGTGTTGAAAAGGATAAAACCGCTTTTCCATTTCCCTGACTTTAGAACAATACTACAAGCAATAATCTTCGCAAAGTTAGATTACTGCAACGCTATCCTACTAGGACTCCCATCCTCATACATTAAACCTCTGCAGATGGTCCAAAACACGGTGGCAAGAATACTCACGAATACCAGAAGAAGAGACCACATCTCACCCATCTTAAAAGATCTCCATTGGCTCCCTATTCACTTCAGAATCATCTACAAATCTGTCACCATCATATATAAGTCCATCCACCACCGTACGTCCCTTGACCTTCAACACCTGCTCAGCCCACACAACTCCCTTAGACCAACCAGAGAAGCCTACAGAGGATCCCTCCAGATACCCAATACCAAATTCACGCGGCACATATCCTCAAGAGAACGGGCTTTCTCGACAGCCGGTCCATCACTCTGGAACTCCATCCACACGAACCTTCGCCAGGAGCCTTGCCTACCAACCTTCCGAAAAAGATTGAAAACTTGGCTATTCAAACAAGCCTTCCCTGACCATACCTGAATCACAACCTATATACTCAAAGAATGTAGCCACTTCGATTCTGTAAATAATTATTAATTTATGATGTTAACCTTCTTCTGATTTTTTTCTCTCTTGTCCCAGTTCCATTACCCCTGTTTCATTGTAACTGCTATTCCTCTGCACTAGATTCAGTTATTGCACTTTTTGCACACCTTGTTTGAATGTAAACTGGCATGATGTGATTTTATCATGAATGCCAGTATATAAAAAACCTAAATAAATAAAACATCAGCGCGGCATGTTATAAAATCGGGCATAGATTTATTAGCGCCAGGTTGCGCGAACAAATCTAAGCTCGCACGTAAATTTTAAGATCTGGCCCCTAACGTTTACATTTCTGCTCAGGGATGGCCTGCATGGAGTGGGATTTGCTCCTACCCATGAAAACCCTGTCTAGCAGGTGTGCACTCAACCTGCACAAAGATCCTGCAGTCCTACTTATTTTCAATGCGAGCTTTCACTTGTAAGTTTGCTTTGAAAAATTGAGCTGAAGTCCACATGGACTTTATATAAGTGAACTTGAGCCCTAAGCAAGTGTTTTATAAAATTGGGCTTCCAATAAGGATATTAAAAAGCTAATTTACTGAAACAAAATGATTTAGCATGTTTATGGTAAAAATGTCAGAAATAGCATGGAAACAGTGTGTGAGTGAGCTGAGTTATCATGCTAGCATTTAATACTGGGGGAAGGTCATGCCTTTCGGTGACTCTCACCACCATACAGGGCTCCCTCCTCCTCCTCCTCCTCCTCCTGAAGGCTGACTACCAAACCCCACCCCACTGTGAGACATAAAATAAAAAGGCCTCCATGCCCTAAGAATGTGCAGAGGGACGCCATAAATTGCATTCGGGATTCGTATTCGTCAGGGGGCAGATACGTTGCATTCGGCAAGGGAGGCCCCCCGATACGTTTTATACATTAATTCTTATTCGTTTCCCGGCTAAAATTAAATTAACTACAACACACCCACCCTCCTGACCACCCCCCCCCAAGACTTACCAAAACTCCCTGGTGGTCCAGTGGGGGGTCCGGGAGCCATCTCCTGCACTCACACCCTCGGCTGCTGGTATTCAAAATGGCGCCGATACCCTTTGACCTACTATGTCACAGGGGCTACCGGTGCCATTGGTCAGCCCCTATCGGTGCCATTTTGAATACCGGAAGCCGAGGGTGTGAGTGCAGGGGATGGCTTCCGGACCCCCGCTGGACCACCAGGGAGTTTTGGTAAGTCTTGGGGGGGGGGGGGTCAGGAGGGTGGGGGGTTTCTTTAAATTGGCTCCTTTAGACAGCCAAATAATTTGGTGAAGATTTGTTGTATTCGTGGGGAATCACGATACGTTTTGCTTCCCCACGAATACAACGAATAAGGCACTATACGTTGCAGATTACAAATTTGTAGGGAATGAATGCACATCCCTACCATGCCCCATCTCTCCACACCATGGCACCAAGATCAAGGTGCCACCATACCCTGTGCCCCCAGGCCTCCTCTTCATCCCCTGCAGTTATCTCTCTGCTTTCTCCTTCAGACAATGCCTAAAATAATATGGGGCAGGAGATATAGAAACATAGAAATGACGGCAGAAGAAGACCAAGCGGCCCATCCAGACTGCCCAGCAAGCTTTCATACTTATTTTTTTTTCTCATACTTATCTGTTACTCTTGGCCCTTATTAGTAACCTTTTGGTTCTAGTTACTTCCACCCCTGCCATTGATGTAGAGTGCAGTGCTGGAGCTGCATCTACGTGAAATATCTAGCTTAATTGGTTAGGGGTAGTAACCGCCGCAATAAGCAAGCTACTCCCACTCTTATTTGTTTACCCAGCCTGTGCAGTTCAGTCCTTGTTGGTTGTTGCCTGAATATAAATCCTCTTTTCTTATTTCCCCCTGCCATTGAAGCAGTAAGCTGCGCTGGATATGCATTGAAAGTGAAATATCAGGCTTATTTGGTTTGGGGTAGTAACCGCTGCAACAAGCAAGCTATTCCCCCGCATTTTTGTGAATGCAAATCCTTTTTTTTTTTTCACATTTCCTCTTGCCGTTGAAGCATAGAGCAATGTTGGAGTCATATTAACCGTGTATATGTTTATTGAATAAGGATATTAATCTCCAGGTAGTAGCCATCATTTCCACAAGCCACCCCCATGCCTCTTCTCTTCATTCACATCCTCTAGACTTTATGGATCCACAGTATTTATCCCACGCCCCTTTGAAATCCTTCACATTTTTGGTCTTCACCACTTCCTCTGGAAGGGTGTTCCAGGCATCCACCACCTTCTCCGTGAAGAAATACTTCCTGACATTTGTCTTCCCCCCCCCCCCCCCCCTGGAGCTTCAAATTGTGATATCATGATGCTTTCCTATCCTGCTGCTGTTGAGGTCCAAAATGGTGTTGGCTGACCACTATCACTGCTTTGCCCTACACCTATGCTGTAAAAAGAGCACGAGAGATCAGTCTGCACCATTTTGGGTTGCCACAGTAGTGGAATAGGAGGCAATTATTATCTTTCTTTCTTCATTTTCATTTTGCCATCATTAGAAGGAATAAGTTGAGAGTAAAATAGCAGAGGAAAAAGTGGAGTCTAGAAGGATCAGAGCATGGAGTTCTCATTAATTTTCGTGACGGGGGGTGGTGGAACATGGAGGTTTCTGTTTTCTTATAGAAATGATAGTGGAGTATTGATGCATAGAGGCTCCTTGTGTTGGTAGCAGGGGTTTGGGAGAATAGAAGCCTCTTTCTTCTTGGGTCAAGGAAAGAGTGGATGATGACCTGCCCTCAAGGAGGTGGGAATGAAATTCCCATAATAACTAATCTGCTCATTTTGGGCCAGTAAATATGAATGATTTTGAGATGGGGTAGCATGCATTTTGCCCTCTCTTATCAATGTTAAATTTTAGCTGGTACACAAAGGCCTGGATTTTCCATTCTCGCAGAGAATAGTGAATCCTGGTGGTAATGGGGGGTGGGGGGGCGAAGGGGGCGTGGGCCTGTGAAAACCGGCAGTGATCGCACCACCGCGGTGTTATCGCTGCCGGCTTTCGCACCCAATAGCACCACCGTGAAAGGTGGTGTTGGGCGCGCTACTGGCGGCGATAACGTGGCTTACCTTATCTCCACCAACGAAGATACCACCGCGTCTGCCTCCTCGCTGCCCCGCCCCCCGCTTGCTATTGCATGCGAAAAGGGACCTTTTTGCTTGCAATATGGATAGAAAATAACCCCCAAAGTTAGTGCATTCTCCAGTTTTAGCTGTTTTAGCATGAACGCTAACATCCTTGGAGGTAGATTTCAAAAGCCCAGCATGCACATCAATGAGGGGTGGCATGCACAAGTCGGGTTTGCATGAATGAACTTTAAAAGCTGCACAGATATGCCATATCTTTCATTGTACACATCTCCCTTTCTTTCAGAACGAGGTGTGGTTTGGCATGGCATGGGCATTTCGGAACATGGTTACGTAATGTGCATGTAAATCCTTACATGCCCTGGCATGCTCCCAGGTCCCCTGCCGTGTAACTTTACTTCTGTTATGGAGGAGGTGTAACTACTAAAAACAAAATAAAACTGACATTTTGGAGGGCTTTAAAGGGTCTGGGGTAACTGGTTGGAGTGCAGGTGATTAAACCAGAGGGCTGTGGAGGACCTAGCTCAACACTGGACAAACTTAGAGGATGAACTGGTGAAAATGGTCATGCCATGGATGTGCACCGTTTTAAAATACCCTGACTGCAGTAGATACCCGATTTATGTGGTTGCGTGCGCATGCTTAAAACTGTACGCACGTGCTCATTTCCTAGCATATTTTATAACATGTGCGCATATGTGCATGCACGTTTTAAAATTGCCTTGTATCTAGGTGTGCGCCAAAACACACGTGTTAATGTGCCAGTGTGCAACTATGAAAGTTACCATCTTACTGTATGTATGCTAAAACATTTTTTCACATGGGCTTTAATGCATAAGCCCCATTGTGCCATGAAACCAAATATGTCACATTTCAGGTTTTGTATAATTTAGTTCAGCTAGGTCCTTCTGCAGTTTCACAGTTCGTAATTTCATTTGAAATAGTAGTGACCTTTTGGAACCCTTTTTTTTTTTTTTTTTGTATTTTCTTTTTTATAAATATTGTACATGCAGTGGTGTTCTAGTTCACTCCCTTTTTAATTTAAATGATCAAACCCTATCCTATCTGATAAATGCTCTGCTTCTCTTCAAGGCCGTCAATCTAACTAATTGGAGACAAGATATTAAATGAAATGTTTTATGTTAATAGAAAAATTGATCGGTGCCGTTCTGTTTAAGGAGCTTCTATATAGATCAATTTCTAATTTTTTTCCCCAAGTTAGATCTTGTCAGCAGGTGGTACTTTACCAAAAGCAAACAGTCATGTCAAATATGTATTGGAATCAACTTAGAATTTATAGCTAATGGGCATATTCCAAATAAAATATACTAAAATATCCAACACTATAAAAATGAATTGATGTTCTGTTAGATACATTCAAAAAACAACAAGTTAAAGGGCCAATGTACTAAAGTATGTTAACACTGGCAGTTATTGCACACTATAACAATATTTAACATATGCATTTTATTTAAATTTTCATATTTTAGAACTGTTTCTCCTGCACTAGCTTACATTCTACGCGAGTTATATAAAAACACACATATTTAAAACATACCAGATGATGATCAATACATAATGTCCGATCTTCATATTATGCCAGTGAGGTGCACATTCAGTGCTTTGATGTGGGCATGTCAATTATGGCATCTTAAAGATTGGCTTGGGAACATAAGAATATTAAACTTCCTTGGAAATGGAAAGACATTTTAGTTCACCATTGCATCTGAATTTTTTATTGCATGCAAGGAATATGGGCTTACCTCTCATTTAAAACTGGAGACCTTTTTTTGTCAATGCGGAAAACCAGGTAGTACCTCTGTATAAAATTGGGGCACTCCTCAACAGTTTCTCCTTATTTGCCTATTCAGGGTAAGCAATCTTTCCCATGGATGCAATATGAAGTCTTTAGTTTGTGGAGTTCTAAAGGTATAGTTCAATTGCAACAGATACTGGGTATGGATGGACGATGGTTATCTTTTCCAGAATTGCAGCAAACATATGAATTCACATCCAAAGATATTTTTGCATACTTGCAACTTCAACATAATGTTCATAGCTTAGGAGTTACCTATTTGGAGAGGCCCTTTTGTGATCAGTTAGAGGACTTCTTCCAGCATGAAAATTGCAGGAGGGTAAGGATTTCTGCGCTTTATAAATATTTGCTCAATATTCATTCAACCCTGGCTATGAATCCTTTGCTTGATAAGTGGAATAGAGACCTTTCCATTATGCTTACAGATAAACAGCTGAATGCCAGTTTCAAACATATTAAAGCATTAATAGTTCATGGAGGTTTAGGAAAATGCAATTTAAATTTTTAAAACAGGTTTATGTGTCTCTTGCTAGGGGTTACAGAGCTGGATTTGTGACTACTGACGAATGTCAGAAATGTAAATTGTATAGCAGTAAAGAAAGTGGAGATCAGTGTATAAGAAAGCCCTTTATTGAAAATAGCCTGACTCTGGCCGAGTTTCACTCTTTGGTCGAGAGCTGCCTCAGGGGCAACTAAAATCACATTAAATATAAAATTAAAACACACATACAACAACAGATGAAAACCAAATAGACAACACAACATACATGGACGCATAAACTTCACAAACAAATTAAATTTGGTTTTCATCTGTTGTATGTGTGCGTTAACTTAGAGGCAGATTTTCAAAGCATTACGTGTGCCAAAACTGACATTTATGCGTGAAAGTGGCAGGGGCACGCACAACCCAAATGTTGCATAGGGGTATTTGTGCGTGTAAATGACCCTGCGCGCACAACCTTACGCGAATAGCAAAGGGGCGTGTCGGGGCATGTCAGGGGGTGTTGGGGCGGATACCGGACATACGTGCGTAAACCGTTTTTTATAAGCGACACGCATAAATCCGCAGCGCGCGCTGCCAAGGTCACGTGCGTATATTTACTACTGCTTGCCTGTGTGCGCAATCGACGAGTGAAGGGTCTGCGGCTGCTGGCTCTCATTGCTCAAGGACCAGACATTCTGGAGAAGGGCAGAAGGTGGAAGGAAGAGGCAGAGGGGGAGTAACTGGTGGTAACTGGGAAAGTAGAAACGTTTTCCATAGCCACCGTTAATGTGTGTATAACGGTAGCTGACTGCCTCAGGAGCGTCTAAAGTCAACAGCTATTCTTTGGTTATTCCTTGTCTACACATGTTTTACAGCAGCATCATGGCTCCTGCAATCGATATGGCTCAGAAGAGGAAGAGTGAGGAGAAGAATGCTGAGACAGAGGCGATACCCTTTACATAGAATTTACAGGACTTGCACACAATTTCTGGATCTGTCTGAGAAGGAAGTAATGCACAGTTTCAGATTTAATAAGGAGACCATACTGTCCCTCTGCCAAATGTTAGAGGCTGACCTGCAACCTCTCACCCAAAGGAGCCATGCCTTGCCTGTACACAACAAGGTGACTACATTCCTGGCATTTTTGACTACCGGCACCTTCCAAACACCGCTTGCCGTGACTTCTGGAATCACTCAGGCTGCCACATCAAGGTGTCTGGAGCAGGCCCTGGCTGCCTTGCTGCGACACACACACACCACTTTATCTCCTTCCCCTTCAGAAGAGAGGAACAGCATGAAACCATGAGAGACTTTTACCAAATAGCACACTTCCCCTCAGTCTTGGGAGCTATTGATTGCACTCACATGGCCCTAAGGGTACCAGGAGGAGATGAGGCCATCTACCACAACCGCAAGGGTTTCCACTCACTAAACATGCAGGTGGTGTGCAATGCCAAGGGCCTCATCACCAATGTGGTGGCCCACTTTCCTGGATCCACTCACGACGCCTACATTCTCACTCAATCCAGGATCTATGAACAGTTCCAGCTGTGACACATCACTGGGGGCTGGCTCCTAGGTAGTACGCTAACCAACTGCTCATATGAGTCCCCACCTATATTAGTAGAACCCTTATATTTAAGGTGCCACAGTAGGCATTCTGTTTGTAAGCCCTGTGAGCTGTACCCCAATGAAGCACAGACTGAATGTAACCTTCATTTTTTCTCTTATGCTATAGGTGACAGAGGCTATCCACTGAAAACCTGGCTCATGGCCAGCCCAAACTCTGCAGCTGAGACTCACTACAACAGGGCACACCGTAGGACCAGGGCTGTCATAGAGAGAATATTTGGCATCCTGAAATCATGCTTCCGCTGTCTGGAAAGATCTGGTGGATGCCTCTTGTACTCCCCCCCCCCCTCCCCCCCAAATTGTATGAGATATTCCTAGCCTGATGTATGCTACATAATCTTGCACTTAACAGATACATCCCTGTACCAGAGGAGGCCCCTGAAGAGAATGAGGATGAAGATGTGCAGCTGACTGTGGAGGAATTGGCAGAAATCTATCGCTTGAGCCAAAGGCAGGCAAAACGAGAAAGGAACACTCTTCATAGAAAGCCATTTCAGTAGGTGATAGTGCATTTATTAACAAGTGTGTCAAAAAAGTGCTAATCAAATAAAAGTAAAAAGCAAGAACAGAAATATAGCAACAGTTCACTTCCTCGGCCATCCTCTCCTACGGCCATCAGGAAGCTTAGACTGCCCCACCTGGGCACTCCAGCGCAGGGGACTCCTCCCACTGCTTACACTACCCTCAGAGGGCAGAGGAGCTTGGGGCAGTTCCAGGTCATGGCTGCAGGACGGTACAGCCAGGGGCAACAGTGGGTTCTGGTGCTGGTGGGGGAAGCATCACAGGAGGTGCATGCGGGGGTGGTGGTGCCATCCACGGATAGCCTGGAACAGGCTGAGGCGCAGGTGGTGGTACCACACCGGGCGCCTCTGCATGGGCAGGTGCCATCCATGGGTATGGAGGCCCATAAGGCGGAGGGTAATGCATTCAGGGCCCCATGAAAGCTCATGGAGCCGCTGGTGGCTGCATGGTGCACAGGAGGCAATCGCTGCAGCATCTCCCTCCAAACCTCCGTCTGTTCCTCAGTAGCCCGGCAAAGGTCTCGGAGGCACTTTAATGGAGATGTGCACGCCAAAATCTATGGGACACGCACATCTCCATTAAAGTCTATGGGCGACGCGCATATGCTGCCTGTAATCCATACCATACTACATAGCAGATGATACAATATCATCGGCAATCCAGGCTGTTTGATGGGCTGCTATAGTAGGATGAGATTCTAGTCCATTGGCTTTAATGGAGCTCTGTTGACAGGTTATGAGTGAGAGGAAAGCTGTATAACATACCTATGGTAACTAACTTTGGTGTGCAGGCTTTGCACACCCTTTTTGGTTGTCCTTAATTACTATGACCATGTGTTTCAGTATGTATGTGCCGCGATATGTACAGAGGGTGGTGTTAACAGGAAGGTGTGGCCCTATGGCTGCCCCCTATCCATGACTTCATAGTGTGTATAGCAATGCAGAGTTATACTACGGATAGACATGGTACCTACAAAAGTTTTTAGCCCGTCAGCTGTTCCTCCTTCACCATATTAGGATCCCTATCTGCACTACTCCCCGTTTGCTTTCTGGGTGGGCTTACATGTCTCCATTTACCTTGCTGCCTACACTGCCCTGCCTCCCTGTGCCCCTCAGCTTTACAGTACTGTAGACATTGTTATGAAAAGAGATGACAAACGGTATTTGTATGTGTGTTGCATGTCCAGGTCACTGAACATCCCAGCTGTATGTGTTGCAGGGGATGTTGCTGGTGATCCTCTGGGATCATACAGATGATACCACTCCTGGACCTCCAAGATGGTTCTTCCTTCTTGACCACTGGATAAGTTGCAGTCTTACTATACCTATACCTCCCTCCCCACCTCCCTCCCCACCTTCCTTCCTTCCTTCCTTCCCTCCCCCACTTTCCTTCCTTCCCCCACTGGGACAATACATGAGCCCCTTCCACCCTTACCTGAAATGAACACACCAGTTTAGAAAAACAAACTTGTATTGGTATGAAACAATATTTACAATGAAAAAAAAAAAAAGGATGGGAAGAGGAGAACTAAGGAGCAAAACTATTTACAAAAAAAAAAAAAAGCCTGGGAAGTTAGTAGGGATGTGCAGCCAAAAAGTTTTCGTTGCATTGTTGATACGTATTTGTGGGGGGGTCAATTCCGTTTCATGCGGAAGTATGGAGAATTCCATATGTTGTCGATCTGTCAATACGTTACTACGGCGAGTTAAATTCCTATCCCAGCTAAAATTAAAATTAACTACAACCCCCCCCCCCCCACCCTCCTGACCCCCCCAAGACTTACCAAAACTCCCTGGTGGTCCAGCGGGGGGTCTGGGAACTCACTCACACCCTCGGTGCTGGTTTTTCATCATGGCGCCGATAGCCTTTGTCACAGGGGCTACTGGTGCCATTGGTCAGCCCCTGTCACATGGTCACCGGCGCCATCTTGTGCTCCTACCATGTGACAGGGGCTGACCAATGGCACCGGTAGCCCCTGTGACATAGTATGGGCAAAGGCTATCGGCGCCATTTTGAGTCCTGGCATCGGACGGCAGGTCACGCCGGGACCCCCGTTGGACCCACAGGGACTTTTGGCCAGCTTGGGGGGACCTCCTGACCCCCACAAGACTTGTCAAAAGCCCACGGGGGTCCGGGAGCGACCTCCTACATGCTGGCAGTCAGATGGCAAAGGCGATTGCGTCTCAAAATGGCGCCGATCGCCTTTGCCCTCACTATGTCACACATAGTGAGGGCAAAGGCGAATCGGTGCCATTTTGAGACTCAAAATCGCCATCCGATGCCAATACTCAAAATGGCGCCGATCGCCTTTGCCCTCACTATGTCACACATAGTGTGACATAGTGAGGGCAAAGGACGGCCGGCGTGCACGAGGTCACTCCCAGACCCCCGCTGCACTTTTGGCAAGTCTTGTGGGGGTCAGGAGGCCCCCACAAGCTGGCCAAAAGTCCCTGAGGGTCCAACAGGGGTCCAGGAGCGACCTGCCGTCCGATGCTAGGACTCAAAATGGCGCCGATAGCCTTTGCCCATACTATGTCACAGGGGCTACTGGTGCCATTGGTCAGCCCCTGTCACATGGTAGGAGCACAAGATGGCGCCGGTGACCATGTGACAGGGACTGACCAATGGCACCGGTAGCCCCTGTGACACAGGCTATCGGCGTCATGATGAAACCGGCAAATGTGGGTGTGAGAATGCAGGGATGGATTCTGGACTTGTCGCTGGACCACCAGGGAGTTTTGGTAAGTCTTGGGGGGGTCAGGAGGGTGTGGGGTTTAAATTTTTATTTAGGAGGCTGAATAAAACAGAAATCTATTTAATACGTGGGGAGTCGCGATGCGTTTCGCCTCCCCACGTATTTAACAGATAGGACAAAATAAGTTGCGGATTACAAATACGTGGAAAACAGATGCACACCCCTAGAAGTTAGGGAGGCAGGGACCAGAGAGGATGAATCACGGACGACGGATCAGATTCCTCAGGACCCGTACAGCTGCGCCAAGCAGCTGTACAGCCCTGAGGATCTGATCTGTGTTCCAGATCATCCTCTTTTGGAAGGCATTCACGGCCCTCAGTCCCTCTCGGACCCCCCTCATGAAAGCCATAAACTGCCTTTGCGTCAGAGGTTCATCTTCGGGGGAACATGCTCCCAAGGATGAGCCTCTGCGCTGCTGCCGTGAGGGGGAGCGGTGAGATACAAGAGGGCCACGAATGCATCCCTGGGCCAGCAAAGGCTGGCCCCTGGGTGCCTCCGCATCCCTAACTCCCCGGGCAAAATGGGGAGGATGCCCTATGGGGGGGCTCGGGAGAGGCCCGGGGTGCGCCTCCACCTGGGGAGGTGGGCGCCGCCGGTGACATCTCCTCACGGGGGTGGGGGTGGGCAGAATCTAGCTCCCCCCCCCCCCCCCCCCCCCCCCGAGCGGCTGCGGCTCCTTCCCATGGAGCTGGGCCTGGCCTCTTCAGCATCTGTCAAACACAAGAAGTCAGAATAAACAGTACATTCAGGTTCAGAAAGGAGATAGAACATTCCAGTAGCTTGGAAGGATCACTTACCACCTGGCCCAGCTCGCTCTGCCCGCAGCCACTCCAGCCACCTCCACCTCTTGAGGCACAGCCACCTGGCTTTCTTCTTCAGGTCCTCTATCTATTAGAAGGAAAGGAAGGGAGAACCATTAGTATACTCTGATAGTAATAATAGGAACTGCATACTTGAATGTGAGTGTTATAACTAATGAATCTTGAAGAACCATGATAATCTTGAATAATCATGTAGTTATCAGCTTTGCCAATTATCTTTTTACATTACTGTAAACTATAACACTACAATACTCTGACTGGTTCCTCCTCTGAGGCCTAACCTGATATTCACACTCCCACATTAACCCCATCAGCTGTAGTAAAGTCTACTTACTCCATGGGGGTGGGAGGCTTGCTCATTATAGCGGGCCTGCAACCGCCTCCAAGACCGCCGAAGGTGAGGGAAGTCTGTCCGACGTCCATGCACTGGAAAAAGTGAACTTTCGCTCGCCACCACCAGGGATGCCAGCAGTTCGACGTCCCTGGTGGTGAAATTGTGCTGCCTTCGATGTGCTGCCATTTTGGGGTGTGGGCGAAATGGGAAGTCCCGCGTTTGCATGCGCACGGGCACACGCATGCAATTGCGGGAGGCGCACCGAGATATCGGCGCGCACAGGCCATGTGCGCAACAACTTGAGCTACGTGCACAAATCAGGGTCCACATATGTGCGGATTTTGTATAGTGCGCGCACTATGCAAAATGTATGTGACCCGCTGTGTGTGCAGCAGCGCGCGCTGTTCTACAGCCACGCACGCTTCTTTTAAAATCTACCCCTTTTATATTTAATTTGATTTTAATTGCCCCTGAGGCAGCTCTCGACCAAAGAGCGAAACTCAGCCAGAGTTGGGCTATTTTCAATAAAGGGCTTTCTTATACACCGATCTCCACTTTCTTTACTGCTACACAGCAACCTTGGATTGGCTTCCAATTTGCTTTCTGGGTCCAGAAATGTAAATTGGTCAGTGGGATGTTGGGACATGTGTTTTGGATATGAACCATGATTCAATTTTCAGAGAGGATTAAGGAATTCTTTGAACAAATTATTGGACAAAACATTTATTTCTTTCCTGAAAGGGTATTATTTAATAGTGATGTGTATCGGGTTTTTTTTTGTTTGTTTGTTTGTTTCATGGTTCTGTTCGGGTCCCCTGCAGGTAATTTCGGTTTTTCCACGGTTCAGGATTTTTTTTTCCGTGGTTCCTGAATTTCGTGTTAGTGCACGCTAACGGGAGTTATCTAATTCATTTAAAACAAATGCACATCTCTATTATTTAATGACCCTGATTCTTTTCGCATTCAAAGTGCTCTTAATACGCAAAATGCTCTTAGTACGCAAAGGCTTGTCTAATAGGGAAGAATATCTTCTTGATTTGGAATGCTGAAGTACGGAGGAATTCCTTTCATAACTTAACTCTGTCACGGTTTTCTCCATTAGCATTATCAGCAAAAAGCAAACAAATGTTTGTGGAGGTTAGGGATGCCTGTCTTCATATATTGCCTGTTAAGATCTGTAGTGCTCTTTTAAATGTCCTATCCTTGTAAGAAGTAACTGTATCTGGGGGACTGGAATTGTTTGGTAAAACATTTTGTTTTTGTTCTGATAGGTTACTTATCTTTGGGTATATGTGGCGTGTGTAAAGATCATACTGATATTTCTGATTTTTATTTTCTTTAATAAACAATTTGTACAATAAAATCTGCTCTGTGTGCGCCATCCCAAATTATTCACACATCCTCTAATTAATGAACATGTCTGACATTTAAAGTTCACATTTTAATTTTCACATAAGAACATAAGAAATTGCCATGCTGGGTCAGACCAAGGGTCCATCAAGCCCAGCATCCTGTTTCCAACAGACGCCAAACCAGGCCACAAGAACCTGGCAATTACATAAAACACTAAGAAGATCCCAAGCTACTGATAGAATTAATAGCAGTGGCTATTCCCTAAGTAAAGTTGATTAATAGCAGTTAATGGACTTCTCCTCCAAGAACTTATCCAAGCCATGTTTGAACCCAGCAACATTAACTGCACTAACCACATCCTCTGGCAATAAATTCCAGAGCTTTATGGTGCATTGAGTGAAAAAGAATTTTCTCCAATTAGTCTCAAACTTGCTAACTTCATGGAATGCCCCCTAGTCTTTCAATTATTCGAAAATGTAAACAGATTCACATCTACTCGTTGAAGACTTCTCATGATCTTAAAGACCTCTATCATATCCCCCCTCAGCCGTCTCTTCTCCAAGCTGAACAGCCCTAATCTCTTCAGCCTTTCCTCATAGGGGAGCTGTTCTATCCCCTTTATCATTTTGGTTGCCCTTCTCTGTACATTCTCCATCGCAACTATATCTTTTTTGAGATGCGGCGACCAGAATTGTACACAGAACTCAAGGTGCGGTTTCACCATGGAGCGATATAGAGGCATTATTACATTTTCCATTTTATTAACCATTCCCTTCCTAATAATTCCTAACATTCTGTTTGCTTTTTTGACTGCTGTAGCACAGTGAGCCAATGATTTCAAAGTATTATACACTATGTTGCCTAGATCTTTTTCCTGGGTGGTAGCTCCTAATATGGAACCTAACATCATGTAACTACAGCAAGGGTTATTTTTCTCTATATGCAACACCTTGCACTTGTCCACATTAAATTTCATCTGCCATTTGGATGCCCAATCTTCCAGTCTTGCAAGGTCCTCCTGTAATGTATCACAATCCGCTTGTGATTTAACTACTCTGAATAATTTTATATCATCCGCAAATTTGATAACCTTACTCGTCGTATTCCTTTCCAGATCATTTATATATATATTGAAAAGCACGGTCCAAGTACAGATCCCTGAGGCACTCCACTGTTTACCCTTTTCCACTGAGAAAATTGGACCATTTAATCCTACTCTCTGTTTCCTGTCTTTTAACCAGTTTGGAATTCACGAAAGGACATCGCCTCCTATCCCATGACGTTTTAGTTTTCTTAGAAGCCTCTCATGAGGGACTTTGTCAAACGTCTTCTGAAAATCCAAATTCACTACATCTACCAGTTCATCTTTATCCACATGTTTATTAACCCCTTCAAAAAAATAAAGCAGATTTGTTAGGCAAGACTTCCCTTGGGTAAATCCATGTTGACTGTGTTCCATTAACCATGTCTTTCTATATGCTCTAAGATTTTGATCTTGAGAATAGTTTCCACTAGGGGTGTGCATTCATTTTCGACGTATTGACAAACCGCAACATATATGTCCCTATTCGTTGTATTCGTGGGGTCACGAAACATATGGTGAACCCCCACGAATACAATGTATCTAATGAATAAACACCCCAACCTACTGACCCCTCAAGACTTACCAAAAGTCCCTGGTGGTCCAGCGGGGGTCCTGGAGCGATCTCCTGCACTCGGGCTGTCGGCTGCCAGTATTCAAAATGGTGCCGATAGCTTTTGCCCTTTCTATGTCACAGAGGCTACCGGTGCCATTAGTCGGCCCCTGTCACATGGTAGGAGTACAAGATGCTGCCGGCCATCCATTGCTCCTACCATGTGACAGTGGCCGACCAATGGCACCGGTAGCCCCTGTGAGGGGCGCGCACGGTTTAGGTGACACGGCGGCGGTCATGATGCACCGCAGTCTTACCAGCCTTAATAGGTCCCAGCTGGGCTAACGTCACTCGGGAGGGCGGGGCTTCGGGGTCGCCTTTGGGGCCAGGTCCAGCGGATCCTTACCCCTGGAGCACCGAGCAGGTCTTTCTCTCTCCTTGTAAGCATGTTGAACACTTTTAACCTTTACAGCTGTACCTTTCAGTTTTCTTCTAACTATTTTACTCATTTTATCAAAGTTTCCCTTTTGAAAGTTTAGTGTTAGAGCTGCAGATTTACTTATTTTCCCCCTTCCAATTATTAGTTTAAATTTGATCATGTTATGATCACTGTTGCCAAGTGAACCCACCACCATTACCTCTTTCACCAAATCCTGCATTCCACTAAGAATTAAATCTAAAATAGCTCCCTCATTTTTTGGTCCCTGATCCAATTGCTCCATGAAGCAGTCATTTATTACATCCAGGAACTTTGTCTCTGGCAAGTCCTGATGTTATAGTTACCCATTCATAAACAGGGGTTGGAAATTGTCTGGCATCAAGAATATGGTATTAGGCAGATTCATCAGTGTTCATCCTAGCTTTAATTTCCATATGTAATAATTGACACTTGGGCTTTATTTTTTGCCTAATATGGTTCACTATATATTATATATAAACGCCCCCCCCCCCCCCCATCTCTTCCACCCAGAAAAATGCTGGGGCCAGGATCCTCCTGGGGCCCCCACTTACTCAGTTCTGGGGCCTAGGCCCTGGCCCAAGACAGGGTCTTGCATGGGGCTAGGTCAAGGTCACGGAGACCTCTCTAGGTCTGGCAGAAGAATCAGCCTTGCATAGGCCTAGATCGTGGTAGGTCACTGTGACTTTAGCCTAGGCCCTATTGTTTGTTTTTCTGGTACCTTAGCATGTTTCTGATACTCAACTTGTTGAGGTAAATTCATAGCTCTACCCATATGCAAGGCCCAGGCTTGGAGGCCTGGACCAGACACCTGGGTCTAAGTCTAAGCCAGAGACCTGATCTAGGCCCAAATCCTTGGCCTATCCTGGAGGCCAGATCATGACACCTGAGCTGGTGCCAGGGCCTTGGCACAGAACCGACAACAGCCTATGCCTAAATGCGATGCCAGGGTCTTTGCCTAGGCCCTGGACTAATGCCAGGGCCTGTGCTGAAACCCAAACAAAGTCACAGGCACCATGAAATTTCAGGATGACCACCCCCAATACTTATCAAATCCGATACCATGTCCTGGCCCAGTCACAATTCTGGGGCCTAGCCCCAATGCCTGTGCTTCAGACTAAGCCAGGCCTGGACCCAGGCCTGATGCAGGGGCCCAGCCTGGAGGCCAAGTCATGATACCAGGGCCTCAGCACAGATCCAGGCTCCGTATAGAGACCAGAACCTGATGCCTGGGCCTCAGCCCGGAGCCCAGGCTCAATGTCAGGCCTTGATCCAGGCCAAGGCCCTAGCATTGGGACCCAGCCTCCAGGCCTGGCTGTAGCATCAGGCATGGGCCCAGGGCTTGGCCTAGGTCAGGGCCTGGGCATTGGGACCCAGGTCAAGGCCCCAGTGTCATGATCGGGCAGGACATGGCATCAGATTTGGTATGTATGGGGGTGTCATTTGAGTCCTGGCCCAGGTCTTAGCATCATACCAGGGCCTAATAAGAAACCCTAGTTTATAGCTCAGGTGTAGGTCATGGCCTCTTTGTCAGTGAAAAACCCTGGCTTTGGGACAAGGCCTAGAATGAGGTTCAGGAATCAGGCTCGGGCATACTCCGGGACCCCTGCTTTGGGTCTCAGCCTACTCCCTAGTTGAGGCCCCGGCCTCAGGTCTAGGCCTACGCCCAATTGGCAATTTTTTTTTTTAATAGGTATTCAAAATAAATTGACATTCTGATGAAATTTCATTGTAATTTAACACATTCCATTTTGAAAACGGCCTAAACAAAATGGGAAATCTGTCTCATTTTCTATTTTGTTTCTCCAGAATGCCTTTCCCTAGCCCATACAGGATAGCAATACAAAATAATATGTACTTCTGTTATAACTAAACACTCTCTTGGTGACGGGTTTGTATAAACTGGGGGGGAGTGCAGACTGAATAACCGGAGGGGTCTTGATGAGCTAGAGAGAGACTGCACAAACTGGTGAATTGGTAAAACTGCTCATTTCCTTCATGCGCACATGTTACAAAATGTACAGACTTGCATGTGTAAAAGCCAAGTGCTAAAGAAAATATGCAAATAAAATTTCCTCATATAAATGCTTAATAGACTCGGGATCGCCGCTCTGCCCCCTTCCAGCCCCTTGTTCAAAGCCCTGAAATAAAAGTAGGGTGTGGGTTTTTTTTTTTTTTTTTTTTGGGCTGGGGGCTGGACAGCTAGGGGAAGGGAGGGGAAAGTGGGGGGGGGGGAAGGCTGCTCCGATTTCAGAGCAGCCTCAGAGGGAACAGGGAAAGCCAGCTGGTCTCACCGAGGGCTCAGCGCGCAAGGTGCTCTAGTGCGCACCCCCTTGCATGCGCCGACCCCTAATTTTATAACATGCACGCGGCTGCGTGCGCATGTTATAAAATCACGCGCACAAATGTACACCGCGCACGTACATTATAAAATCTGAACCTAATTGTATCTTGAAGATACAATCCAATACAATGTCAACAAATCTTTATTTTAAAAACACTTGCTGTTCTCACTCCATTTTAATGCTTCCACATGGCTTCATATAATCCTTGTGATTGTACAGGCAATGTTAAACCACGGCTGGCAGTTATAATTTATCACCTGATGATACTTGAATTGTATCCAATGAAATCTTTACTTTTCTCCCTTATTCATTGATTTCTTTTGAATATAACACCACCCGCTATGTGTTCCTATGGATCTTATTGTCTTAATTCTCTGACAGACTCGATTTACAACCAATCGAAATCTACATTCATGCATTACAGATCACGTATGTTGCTCGTATATACAGGATTGCTTGCAATTGCAGATATATTTAAACATAGAAACCCCCTTTTATATTTTTCAAAATTTCTGATGTTTTATAATAAAGTAAGCCTTTCAATATTCCTATCCAAACCAATTGGTTCCTCTGCTATTAAACTAAAAATCTATTTTTGTTCTAATCTGTATAGTTATTGTTCTCTATCTCCTCCTCTTACATTAACTAACACTGTCTCTAGCAAACCATCTTAGATCTTGTGTTGAATGCTTGTTTGCTATACAATGTTGTACTACTGGCCTGTGCCTGTGCCTAAGCCTCTGCCTGGGCATCAGTACCTGGACTCTGAGCTGGCCCTTGACATCAGGTTTGGGCCTGGACCTTGGCCTGTTTTCTTTTCTTTTATGTTTCTTTTGTTTGTGTAAACTTCAGAAAACAAAATAAACATTAAGCTGAACTAATTTATGGAACCCCCCCACCTCCAAGAAAACCCCCTAAATAAAATAGCAAAATATAATATTTTTTCCCCGCATTTCTCTAATGTGTACTTTCACACATACCCAAAGGGGTGGAGATATGTGATAATAAAGCCTGTGTGAGTCCTGTCACACAGGTTTCATTCGGTAGTATATCTGCAGCTCCACTTAATCATGCAAATTGTGTACCATACACAGGGGCAGATTTTTAAAGGAGTGCACACAGGATACATTTGTGCATGCTACCTGGCGCACAAATGTACACCCGATTTTATAACATGTGTGCGCTACCGTGTGCATGTTATAAAATCTGGGGTCGGTGCGCGCAAGTGGATGCACGCCGAGCCCTAGGGGAGGCCCGATGGCTTTCTCCATTCCCTCCGAGGCTGCTCCAAAATCGGAACGGCCTCAGAGGGAACTTTCCTTTCTCTCCCCCACCTTCCCCTCCCTTCCCCTATCTAACCCACCCCCCAGCCCTACCTAAGTCCCCCCCTATCTTTGTTGTCTAAGTTACGCCTGCCCGAGGCAGGCGTAACTTGCGCGTGCCGGCAGGCTGCCAGTGCGCCATCCCCGGCACAGCCACTGTGCTGGAGGACTTGGAACCGCCCCAGACTGCCACCCCGCCCCCAGCCCTGCCCCCTTCCAGCCCCTTTTTCAAAGCCCTGGGACATACGCGCGTCCCGGGGCTTGCGCATGTCGCCGAGCCTATGCACAATAGGCTCGCCGCGCACAGGGGGGTTTTAACGGGTTATGCGCGTATCCCTTTCAAACAGTTTTGAAAGTTGGACTCAGTATTGAAAATATGAGTTATTAAGTTACTGAGGATTCAATTTTAGACCTGAAAAAAAAAAAATCTTGATATGCTTTATATGCGAGTAATGCTTGCAATTTCTTTTGCAGTGAAATACTTCCCTTTTGAAATCTTTTCCCTTCTAGAAGTTATAGGAAATGAAAGCCTTTTGCAAAAGATGCACTATTGCACAAGCAGCTTATTTACAAAGCCTTTGTTATAACTTTTCCTGATTATTAAATCTGATCTTTTGTGCTTGCATTCATAGGGAAAATGAGAGCACCTAATTAACCACTGAGCACTTAATAAGTATGCATGGTATATTTTAATTCCATGTTGCTCAAATTAACAAAGTTAAATCCATATTTTCTAAAATCATCCTAAGATAATAAAAAGATCTCCTGCAGCTTTTCACACATTTCATGTGTTAGAAATTCAGATAAAAGCTATGTCATGAAAGATAACTATTTTAAGAAACATATACTACTCAGGGAACGATTTATAGAGCCTTTTACAGTTCACCTTATCCATTGATAAAATACATTTTTATTGTTCCTGACTATTATGCTTTTAAACTATTTCAATTTGCATGCAGATTGGAAATAATGACTCTTAACGTTCAACTATATGCTGTTTTAAAGAATACAGAATCATTCTGACATTTGAGTTAGGCTTTCATGATACCTTTTTATTGTAATTACAAGGTTTTATTTTTGCCACCTGGGATAAATCTCATTTTAAAGGCATCACTATGGGCAAAGCCTAAGGAGAAAATTCTATAGTCACCCATTCTCTCATGCTATTAATAAAACTATATGATTGTCAAGTTCTATGAAAGATTACAGAATCAACTATTGTGTTAAATATTTCCTTTTAAGCAATGCTACATAATGAAAATCATTGGTAATAATGGATGTTGACTAAATATAGATAAGCAATAGATGCATTTATTTACTTATTTATTTAAAATGTTTATTACCTGATATGCTACAGTTCAATGCAGGTTACATAAGGACATTTAAAGTAAGAATTAAAGACAACAAACATTTTAAAGCACTATAAACTTATATACCAAATAAAGGATGTTGTGCTCTTGACAATTCAGGTACTATCAGGGTCATTTATCATGTCGCGTTAGGGCCTTAACACTAGTTAAGTGTGTTAAGGCCCTAACACACACAATAACACCGTAACGCACACATTAAATAGCACAATGCGCACTAGTATGGAAATGTGACATTTGCTATGCCAGTGGGTGGAGTCTGGGTGGAGTTAATGGTAATAAGTGGCTCCTGCCGAGACAGAGAGACCAATATATCACTTTATTATTTATACCACTGTACAAGGGGGCACTTTTAACTGGTTTCCGGGATGGAGTAGATTTTGGGGACGGTTTTACATACACAGTAGGAGGTGCAAACAGCATTGTTGACATCACTGAAAAATTTCTGCCGTTCGAATTGATAAAAGTTAGAACAGGAGTTGATTTGTACAATGCACTCGCTACCTAGCTTGTCTGAAGCTAAATATATTGCAGCTTGCGGAAATTACCTATGCAATGTGGGAGCAGGGAAATTAGTCTAACTACACCCCCCTTTTTTTTTTGTTATTGTGGGTGGTATTCCTGCTATAAGTATAGCATTTTGATAAATCTAGGGGTAAATTTGAAAAAAATTTGTTGGCAGGTAGAAAGATTGAGAGACAATAGACTAAAGATGTGTATACAATTTGAGGATGAACTAGAACCAGGTGCTTTACAGTCCAGTTGAGGTCTGAAGGGAAATGCTTATTAACCAGAGCATACTTTTAGATCAGCTGTGGAATTTTTGAAATTAAAAGAAAAAGAAAAATAGGTTTGTTGAAAGAGCTCAATGAACCTGCAGATTTTCATGCAAGTTTCCTAAGCCAGGTAGCAAACCTCCTTTATAGATATTCAAATCTATATACTATAGACCAGTGAAAAACGAAGATTTTGTGTTATGTTGCTTTTAGAGTTCTCTTTTACAAAGCTCAGTATAACAGAACATGAACTAGTTTGTGTATCAGGCTGTGCTAGATTCAAAGGCCTACATGAAAATTAGACATCTAAAAATTCAATTCACATAAAAGCTGATGTAAAAGTGCACCAAATTTTGTGCAGAACTCATAATTTTACATGGTACGTTTTCTATCGGGAGTCATATGCAAATAAAGCTTGGTAGAAAGTTTCCCCCTGATGCCTCATTGAGGTATAGTAATCTTTATGAAATCCTCTTTTCACTGGGGTCACCTTTGGTGGCTACAGGGGTGTGGAAAAACCTTACTGTAGCCCCGGAAATAAAACAGAAAACTCACATAAACAGATTGTAACCCTTATCGGGGGTTTTAAGTCCCAAGGGCACACAAACATATTTCTTTCCTTCGGGGCTGCTCCAGCTAGGAATTTACATCCCATGCTTGACTCTGTCAGATGGATTCTTTTCATGGGGGGAATCTCTCGCTTATGGCCCAGACCATGGTGTTCTGCTTTCAGTGTGTGTAGATGGTAACTGCATCCCAAGGGGTGAGAGACTGGGACAAATTTCAGGGATCTGGGTAGAGCTCCCATGGTGGTTTTAATTTCGCAAAGCTCACCCAGAGGCTAACTGGGAATCCTATTGAAGGAGTCCCCCACATTCACAGCAAAAACAGTCCTAGCTGAATCCATATCCTTCCTGAATACCCAGCCTGTCCTGGTGCCATGGGTGTAGAGATCTGATCGGGGTCTCCTAGTCTTGCTCTTTCTATTTAGTTGTTGTTACTGAGGATTTATCTGGGGGGAAAAGTCAAAAAGGGATCAGGCAGCTCTGCATACCAATAGAGAGGGGTGAATCGTAAAAAAAAAAAACCTCCCCACACAGGGCTGGTACAAGGGGATTAGGCGCCCTAGGCGAGCTTTCTCCCTTGCACCCCCCGGTCTTGGCCCTGAATCCTACATCGTTCTCGATCATGCCCACTGACTGTGGTTGTCTGGATCGCGAGCAGGTTGGGCACTGCTCGCGGCCCGCCAAATCTCCACTCCTCTTTGCCACCGCTTGTGGCCCCATATGGCTCGCACCCAGTGGTGCACCAAGGGTCTCCAGCGCCCGGGAGCTAATGCATGTGTGTGCCTCTCCAGCATCGCCCCCGTAATCCTTCTTGTACTACTGCTTAAGGTCACAGAAAATCAGTGGCATCTCTAGACAGAAGAAGTGGGGGTTTTTTTTGGGGGGGAGCCAAATTGACATTTCTTCATCACACCCACCTCTATAGCATGGATCCTGCTTTAAAATTGGTTACAAAAAAAAAGTGTTAATAAAAAAGTCCAAAGGGTCTTCTGCGTAATTTTAAAAAGCTGGCCAGTTTCACACTATAAAATTATTTGATAGCCTCATTCAACTAATTCTATATGGCTATGAGAGTGAAGACTGGAATACATAGGAAAGGACAGAATGTCAATATAAATCCTGCACCTCCAGTTCTGTAACTCTGTGCATCCACTGAAATTCCCCCAAACAATGGAGCTTGGATGTTTCCCTTACAGCTCATCATACTAAAAGATATTTTCAAATTCTGGTGTCACCTCACAGTAACAGCAGCACAAACACCTTCCACTGCCAGGCACACTGTGAACTAACACAAAACCCCGCAAAAAAGACACTCAAAATCTATACTGCAATCCCATCATAACATAACAGTAATAACACCAAGGACTCAAAGAACAATAATCCTACTTATTTATTTATTTATTTATTTATTTATTTATTTATTTAAATCTTTTCTATACTGTCGTTAGGAAGGATCCATCACAACGGTTTACAGTAAGGCACATAAAATAAGGATGCTGAGATACATTAATTTACACGTGTGCCATGATGATTCGGTACATAGTTTTCTCAATGATATAATTGGGGTGTGATTAAGCAAGGGTAAATATTACACTGGGTCCTAGAATACCAATACATCACCTACTGAGGAAACAAAACAAACCTGATTGCTATAGATCCCTATACAGACACTACATGCTAGCAGAATCTCTCATCATGGTCACACACACAGAGCAGACAGACTCTCACCAAATACAGAATACAAAATAAAGGAGCACAAATTAGACAAAAACTGAAATGGGAACTCCAAGAAGCCAGACTCTGTGTATTAACAATGGAAAAACAGAACCACCATTCCTCAAAAAACAAATAAAATCAAGAAACATAAAGCATCAGTTATAATAGTAAAACCATAATAAAAGAATATTTTAAAACTACTGATAAATAGAATTTCTATTAATTAAAATCATATACATTTTTACAATTTCCCAAACACCAATAAAATATTTCAAAACAGCTCATATATCAAATAACATCCAATAATTAAAACTAATAAGGATTTTAAAAAGCCTCTGCTGTCCCCTTCTGTGGGAGCTCTTGATTTCCTGTCACTCTGATATTGTCGAGGATTAGGAGGTTATCTTCTCTCTCTCACACATACTCACATGTCCATTCTCTCTCACACATACACTGTCACATACATACACATTCATGCTCTTATACCCACCATAACCTCTTGCTCTCACAGACATTGACACACTTTCAGGCTCTAAGACACTCTCTCCCCCTCCAAACCCCTGCCCCCCATACAAACTCTTACTCCCCTAGATTTTCTCATACACACTTATGCTCTCACACTCACTGGCTCCCTCACATACACACAAACACACACACCCAGGCAAGTTCCCAGTCATTCTCTCACACACACACAACACTGACCCCCAGGCAGGCTCCCATTCATTTTCACACCACTCCCTCATCCCCCAGGCATGCACACATTCATTCTCACACACAGACACACCTCAGGCAGGCACCCATGCATTCACACACATACACCCCCAGGCAGAGTCCCATTCATACACATGCACACACTAAAGGCAGACCCCCCTCTCTTTCTTTTGCCAGCAACCTCGGAACCTCTCTCATTCCTCTGCTGCCACTGTCACTGCTGCCACATGGCTATTGGGGAGGCGCCGATTGCTGCTACTGACACTGAAGCCCATTCTGCTGCCTCCTCTGTGCAGGCCTCGTGGGCTTCCACTTCTTCCTTGCTGATCTTGAACATTGTGAGATCCGCATAGAGAAAGTGCTACTCTTGCACATTCCCAAAGATTACATGTGCCAATCACTAAAAAGTAATTTATTTATTTTTTTTTACCTTTGCTGGCTGATCTTAGTTTTCTAATCTGTTGGTCACAGGCTTTTTTTTCCCACCTTCCCTTTCCTATTTTTTTGCCAATTCCTTTTATATTGTCTTTTTTTCTATTTCCTTTCTCTCCATCTTCTTCCCCCAACACACAGGCTCTCTCTCCCACATGCTGTCTTGCTCAAGCACAGGCTCTCACTGTCACATGCTGTCTCACTCACACACACAGAGGCTCCTCACATGCTGTCTCTGCAAACATTCAGGTACTCACTCTCACATACAATCTCTCAACTCATCTCATACACACACACATACACAGTCTACAGACCCTCAACCTCTCTCTCACCTCTGGGCCTCCTCTTCATGGGTTGCCGCAGGATGGGCTCTGCAACGGCCCTGATCTTCTCGGGCTGTCTGCCACAATGTGGGATCTGCAGTGGCCCTGCTACCGGGCCTCTTCCTCTTCTTGGGCTGCTGCGACTTGAGATTCGCGGCGGCCCATAAGCGCTGCTCCTCTTCTGCACACGCTGATGCTCCTCCTCCTTCCTGCCCAAGTGGCTCCGGCAAGGTTTTCTTCCTGGGCCACACAGGCAGGAAGGAGAAGGAGCACCTGCACGTTTAGACCCGACCTTTTTCTTTGGGCCGTGCTCCACCACAGCCCTGCCGATCTTCTTGCTGTGTGTATCCAGCACACAGCACAGCACGTGGCTGATGCTCCTCCTCCTTCCTGCCCATGCGGCTCCGGCAACATTTTCTTCCGGGGCTGGTCAGGGAGGAAGGAGGAGGAGCACCTGCACGTTTAAATGCAACTTTTTTCTTTGGGCTGTGGTGACTTGGTCACCACGGCCCTGCCGATCTATCTGCTATGTGTCGCTGCTCAGCCACCAGTGGGATGAGGTCCACAGGTGGCCACATGAGCCTCCCTGCACCCAGGGGCATTGGCTCCCCTCGGGATACCACTGCTCACGGCGCCCCCTAATACTCGGCGCCCTAGGCCCAGGCCTAGTTCGCCTAGTGCTTCCACTGGCCCTGTCCCCTCACAGCCACTATCCAACAAAATACTTCTAAAAGGTAAAGCTGGATACATCTTTAGCCATCACTGACTGTCTCAGCAGGATCTGTCACGAGTGCTTGCCTCACCTAGGATTTAGAGTGGGTTCAAATGTCTTCAGTCCTCTGGTCAAGAGCCCTTTCGCCCCAAAAGTGTAAAAATCTATTTCTCTCTGTTATTAATATGAGAAGGACCCTCTGGCAGGGAGTGCACGATGAGGAACCACTTCAAACTGAAAGTGCAGAGTGAGACTGGGAGGCATCACCGGAGAGTAAAACCAAAACATCCTCATTGTTCAGAGGCTCTCTAAAACTGATCACACTGAGTTCTAAAATGGTTGGGCTAAATAGACCGAGTCATCCAACCACAGCAACTCTATTTGTAAGGGAGCTGAGAGTATGGAGCGTTCATATTAGAGTTCTCTACAGGGATCTAGTGACATCTAGTGGCCAACCCATAGAGACGCCACCAACAACTGGAAGGGACCAGCAAAGCTGGTAGACCCAAAAGGAGACTTGTACTCAGCCAGGAAGAAAATATAGAGGTCCGCATCTAAAATATTGCTCCAAAATAAGTCCAAAAAGTATTCACAAAGTTAGAAGAAAATCAGCATATAAAACAAGTGTTTACCACTTTTTCCACTCTCAAACACCAGTAAGTTTTGTTATCAGATTTTATCCTCTTTCAGGACTTTGATCCAGTTCAACTCACAGGGGTCAGTTGCTTTACAAATTCCAGGGAACAGTGATGGAAATCCCTCTTTCCACAGACAAATCTTTAACTCAAACTGTAGGCTTCCCAAGACAGAGGAGTCTCTAACTGCAGAGGGATGCTTTTCTTCCCAGGAACCTTTCCTTGGTTTCCTCAATACACTTAGGGGCGGATTTTAAGAGCCCTGCTCGCGTAAATCCGCCTGGATTTACGCGAGCACGGCCTTGCGCGCCGGTGCGCCTATGTTCCATAGGCCTACCGGCGTGCGCAGAGCCCTGGGACTCGCGTAAGTCCTGGGGTTTTTCGAGGGGGCGTGTCGGATCGGCGCGACATTTTGGGGGCGGGACGCGGTGTTTCGGGGCGGGCCTGGGGGCGTGGTTTCGGCCTGGGGCGGTCCGGGGGCGTGACCGCGCCCTCCGGAACCGCCCCCAGGTCCCGTCTCGGCATGCTAGAGGCCCGCTGGTGCGCGGGGATTTACTTCTCCCTCCGTGAGGCGTAAATCCCCCAACAAAGGTAGGGGTGGGTTAGATAGAGGAAGGGAGGGGAAGGTGAGGGGAGGGCGAAAGCGAGTTCCCTCCGAGGCCGCTCTGATTTCGGAGTTGCCTTGGAGGGAATGGCGGCAGGCTGCGCGGCTCGGTGCACGCCGGCTACACGAAATCGGCAGCCTTGCGCGCGCCGATCCAGGATTTTAGCGGATATGCGCGGCTACGCGCATATCTACTAAAATCCAGCATACTTTTGTTTGCGCCTGATGCGCCAACAAAAGTACGCGAAGGCGCGCTTTTTGAAAATCTACCCCAAAGTCTTCAGTTGCATATGAAACTTCAGAACCATTCTAGCCTTTGTCACTCCAAGCCTTTTGATTTGTGGGAGTCTCAGCCAATATCTTCACCAGCTCTTCAGCCAAACAACTACTCGGAGAACTCCTCCCTTGTATTGTTGAAGCACCTTTTTATAAACACCATCCCAACCTATTCCTTTTTGGGGAAGGAACTCCCTGTCGTGCCTTATCTTGTGCACACCTAGAATCCTCTCTCAGCCTGGAAATGTCCTCATTTTATTCTAAACACCTTTGCACTTTATAGTAAGGCTTAAACTGCCTTATGTTTGTCTGGATAAACTAGCCTGCAAAGGCCTTTTTGCAAATCCTATAGAGCTGAAATCATAGATAAAGAACTGCTTTGTATGAATTAGTATTGCAGTAGCTCATTTGGATGCAATTTTATAAGTGTAAATTTCCACATTTAAGTTTACTACTTTCAAACTGAAAAGTCCATTTCACATGTAAAAGGGGGAAAATTGTACTCCTAATCATGACTTAAGCACACAAGTTTCCATTTTTTAGTGTACTTTCATATATCGGCTTATCAGTCTTAGAAGGTTAATAGTTTGTCAAACATCTATGAATAAGTATCTAAAATATCTAAGTGGACAATAGAGAGGCATGTTTTTTCTTTAGACATCCAGATGTAATTGTTAGAAAATTCAGGGCCCAGTTTACTTTTTCCTCATTCTGTGTTATTGGAACAAAGCTTTTTAAATGAGGGCAAGAGTGACTGTAGATGAGGTAGTTTAGGTGAGTTGTATTAAGGATGTTTTTCCCCATAAACACAATACGGATCTGTTTCATCAATGCCTTTTCCTATTGATACAAAACTGGAAAAAGACTTAATGAATCAGGGCCAAAATAGAAACAACACTTTGGTACATTTGGTCCTTTAGAGCCTATGTGCCAGAGGCGTGCAGTGATATTTATGGCAAGGGATTCAGTATTGCTCCCTCAGTGTCCTCTTCCCTCTCACACCTGCCCTCTCTCCCCTGGTCTCCAGCAGCCTCACTTTCTCAATCCCTTCTCCAAAAGACACAAAAGGCACTTGTAAAACATATTTCATTGGGCCTATTGTAACGTGCATTGGGTGTGGGCATGGTCCTCAGAAAGTCATGAATAAACAATTTCAATATCATAAACCTCCAGTACCAAAACAGCATTAATTACCAGTAGAGATGTGCAGGCAAAAAGTTTTCGTTGCGTATGCGATAGGTATTCGTGGGGGGTCAATTCCGTTTCATGCGGAAGTATGGAGAATTCAATAAGTTGTCAATCTGTAAATACGTTACTACTAAATTAACTACAACACCCCACCCTCCTGACCCCCCCCCCCCCCAAGACTTACCAAAACTCCCTGGTGGTCCAGTGGGGAATCAGGAAGCCATCCCTGCACTCATTTGTGGTTTCCTCACGGCGCCGATAGCCTGTGTCACAGGGGCTGCCGGTGCCATTGGTCAGCCCCTGTCACATGGTCACCGGCGCCATCTTGTGCTCCTACCACGTGACAGGTCATGTGGCAGGAGGTCGCTCCGGGACCCTCATTGGACTGAACCGGAACTTTTGGCCAGCTTGGGGGGGAGCCTCCTGACCCCCACAAGACTTGCCAAAAGTCCAGCGGGGGTCTGGGAGCGACCTTCTTTCACGCCGTCCGTCCGATCCCAATACTCAAAATGGCGCCGATAGCCTTTGAATACGTGGGGAGTCGCGATGCGTTTCGCCTCCCCACGTATTTTTCAGATTGCAAAAAATAAGTTGTGGATTACAAATACGTGGAAAACGGATGCACACCCCTAATTACCAGCACTCATACAGTTGCAACTCTATCTATGTAAAGGCAACAGTGCAAATATTACATCAGGCTCTAAAACCCTAATGCACCTCCTATTTGGAAAACAGAACAAGCCAAGCTGCCTAAAAATATCTGTAAAATAAAAAATACATGTACCTATAAATATTCTACAAAAGCTTTTATAATGACATAGGTTCCTTCTTCAGATGTCAGATCAGAGACATTCACATCTGAAGTCAGATCCTATATTGTCTCAATAGCTCATGTACAGTATTTTTGGTAATACTTACATAAATCCAATAAAATCTAATCATAACCAGGCAAGAATATAGTTTACCTCAAGAGACAAATATGCCATATCAAAACAACACTAACTCCTAAGATTGAAACTGCAAAAATCCTATCCAGGACCAATATATTTTCCTTTGAACTTTGCCATGAAGACAAAATACCCCTGGATATTTGCATCTGCTTTTTGTGGGGGTAATATTTCCTAGAAAATAATGCACATAGATTTGAAAATGCAATCTATGGCGTGAATTTTCAAAGGAGTTACATGCGTAAAAGTAGCATATACATGCATAAGTAGCTTGTATTAGAGTACATGCTATTTTATAAACATCAACAGTACACGCATATTTTCAGTTTCATGTGCACAGTAACCTACACCAATACATGTGAATGGGACTTTTGGAGTAGGGCTAAGAGGAATGAATGTAAGTGCTAGTTTATAAAGTATTAGCACAAATACACCTGCTAAGTATCATGCACAATTGATATCAGACTCATCTATTGTCTCCTATAGGTTGGGTTGGAGGTCTGGGGGAAGTTCAGGGTGAAGAACTAGAAGGGTCTCAATGACCTATAGAAAGAATGGATGAACTGGTGAAGGTATCAGCAAACTGGTGATTTCAATTATGCATGCTTCCTTTAAAATATATCTTCTTCTGTGTGTACATCAGGGTTTTACGTGTGCAAGTTATTTTTTTCACCTACAGGTTCGTTTTTTAAAAATAAGTGCCTTCCAAATGTCATCTGTCTTCTGAACTTCGACAGTTAGACATTAATACTAGGTCTGCAGGCATCAGGAAATTATTTATTTATTTGTTGAGTTTTATATACTGTCATTCGGTGAAGCCATCACAACGGTTTACAAAGTTCAAATTGCAATACTTTTAACAATTGAGCAAAAGTATAACAGAATGCATATTAAACAAACATGAGAGACCTCCGATTACAAAGATATTAACTAGAACTAGCACTACGGATTGCACGAAGGGGTGCACAACGGGGGGGGGGGGTGCCCCTTTGGTGCGCCCCTTTGGCGTGCGACGCCTGGTGTTCTGGCGTCGTTTAATGGTCCTGCGCTGTCATCAGTGACGTCAGGGGGGGGCAGGTCTCCCGATCAGGGATCCTACATGGCCCTTCCCTTTTCAGTTCCAGGTGAATTCTTACTTTGTTTTTCTTTTATTCTCATGGCTGTTGGGTGCTGCAGGGTGCCCGATGGTGGGGGTGGGTGGCCTCCCTGAGCGCGGGCGCCCGGTGTTCCGGCACCATTTAACGGTCCTGAGCTGTCATCAGTGACGTCAGGGGGGCAGGTCTCCCGATCAGGGATCATACATGGCCCTTCCCTTCTCAGTTCCAGATGAAATCCTTACCCTGAGTGCGGGGCGCCTGGTGTTCTGGGTAAACTAGCCTGGCTACTCGACTGGGATACTCAGCAAGAGGCACTCCCAGAGTTTGGTTTGGGTTGGGAATGGGAGAAGCAGGCACATAAATTGCAGACCCTTGTACTTCCTTTTGTTGCAGATGGAGTGTTGCCTGAAAAGTACAAGTGTAGGTTTGATAATGCAATTTGTGCACCTGCTTCTCCCATCCCCAACCCAAACAAAACTCTGGAAGCACCTCTGTCAGAGGACAGATGGCATTTGGAAGCACTTATTTTTGAAAAATGAATCTGTAGGTGATAGGATTTATCATATCAGTGCACAGAGGTTTGTGGCCTTTCATAAATATTTCAGGACAGCCCATGATACTGCAAGTTTATAAAATGGCTTCCTTAGCAGATTTTATGTTAAAACTGTAATTTTCTTGTGTTAAATGTGATTCTTGGTAAGACAGGATACCCTTCAACAAACAGTATCTAATGGGATGTGACATTTGTAGCAAAATATCAGAAGCTTAACCGAAGTCATATTATGAGACACATTGAATATTAAATAGTGTCATTTACATTTTACTATATAAAAATTGCATTGTTTTCTCACACTGTGTCAGGTTAATTTATGTTGTTCTTTTTTTGGGAAAAAGAAATCTTAGTGATTGGTGCTGTTGTTATTAGGTGTGTTTTAGTGGATCCTTGGGTGCTGTGGAGATGACCACGCCCATGGGGAGGAGCCCCGTGAGGAGCCACAGCACTGGGCTAGACTCTTATACAAAAAACACTGGAATCAAACTCTTTTTTTATTATACAGCTTGAAGTAGCCACCAGGTGGCAGTGGGGAGTTGTAGTCTCAGGGACCTCGGCAGAGGGAGCCCTTCTCTTCTAGGTGACATCAGGAGGTTCCACAGCAACGAGTTACTGTGGATGAGACAGATGAGATATTAGAGTACTCACTCGGTGTTAGCTTTTATGGATGCGATTCCACCAGATAGTTGTCGTAGGTACAGGCACTGAGGCAGGGAAAGCAGGCCCTCGAGGAGCGAGTACCTGTTCCCTGAATGGCACCTGAAAATAGAACAGAGGGCCCCCGAGGAGCAGGTACCCAAGTTAGTAGCAAACCCCGACTGGCAGAAGGAAGCTTCCTGCAGGCAGCAGGGAAGTGGCAGCGTAGCACAGACAGGAACAGTTCGAGTCTATTCGAGCCTTTGCCAACTCAATGAGCTAGCAATCTTGAGAAGTAGATATATCCAGATTGACGTGACGTCAGATGAGGGAATGCCCTTGAGGTTCGCGCCACTGGGCGTACTTAGACATGGGTTGGCGCGCGCGTGCGCACCCTAGCAGGTACCTGGGAGGGAACAATGGCATATGGCTGCACCATAGCCATTCCGGGGACACCAGAGAAGTTGGCTTGACGACACTGCGGTAGCCATCTTGTCCAGGTAAGCGGGAGGAGCCGAGATAGGGGTTCAACAAGCGGGGCGAAGCCATAGAAGACCGACAGACCGCAACAGGTGCTGAGAAGTGAAAGGTGGTTCAGTAGGAGATAGAGGTTGGATTGGGGATCTTGTGGATGGAGGATGAAAGAGGGATTTTAGGTGCTGATAGATGGAAGGGAAGGTGATGAAATGAGGGAAAAAGAAGGAATCCTGTGTTTGGAGTGAAAAGAGGGAGATCTTGGATCAGGCAGTAGGTGAATTGGCATTAGGAGAGGGCATGAGGAAGTATCCACTCTTGCACACCTCCTCTCAATGCCAGACCCTTCTCTCACTCACAAACACCCCACATTACCTTCAATTCCCTTACATTCTCTCACCCCTTTCATCTCTTTTTTTACTCATTCACATGCCCTTCTGATTCCCTCCCTGACTCATTCAGACACCTACTCACTTAATCAAACCCCTCTCATTCCCTCTCTTACTCACCCCACACCCCATTTGATACCTTACTTACTCACACACACACTTTAACATTTTATCCCCAGCCCTTGCAAATCCCTGATTGAGGCTTGGCATTAGGAGCTCAGTGGCAGCGAGGCAGCATAAACTCATCATCCTCTTCTTCTGTTGCCAGGGACTAAATGGTATCCCATGTAGGTCAAACCACTACACTTCGACATCAGGCAGCAGAGAAGCAAGATGTGACAAAAGGTGATAGGGGTGTGCATTCGTTTGCAACGTATCACAAATCCGCAACGTATATGGCCGGATTTGTTGTATTCGTTACGTCGAGAAACATATCACGATTTCCCACGAATACAACAAATCACGGCCGAATCATTCGGCCATCGAGATGGCAATTTTAAACAACCCCCCACCCTCCTGACCCCCCCCCCCAAGACTTGCCTAAATTACCTGGTGGTCTAGCAGGGGTCCTGGAGCATCTCCTGCCCTCCCTCCGTCGGCTGCCGGCACCATCTTGTGCTCCTACCATGTGACAGGGGCCGACCAATGGCAGCGGTAGGCCCTGTGACATAGTAAGGGCAAAAGCTATCGGCGCCATTTTGAATACTGGCAGCCGACTGCCCGAGTGCAGGAGGTCACTCCTGGACCCCGCTGGACCACCAGCGACTTTTGGCAAGTCTTGTGGGGGGTTAGGAGGGTCCCCCAAGACTTGCCAAAAGTCCCTGGTTGTCCAGCAGGGGTCCGGGAGCGATCTCCTGCATTTGGGCCGTCGGCTGCCAGTAATCAAATGGCGCCGATAGCCTTTGCCCTTACTATGTCACAGGGGGCTACCGCTGCCATTGGTCGGCCCCTGTCACATGGTAGGAGCACAAGATGGCGCCGGCAGCCGACAGAGGAAGGGCAGGAGACGCTCCGGGACCCCTGCTAGACCACTAGGGAATTTAGGCAATTCTGGGGGGGGGGTCAGGAGGGTAGGGGGTTGTAGTTAATTACATTAAAAGGGAAACGAATAAGAATGGCAAGTATCAATGGATCGGGGGGCCCCTTTGAACAGATACAACGTATCTGGCCCCGACGAATGCCGTATGAAACGTATGCGGCTCCTCTGCACATCCCTAAAAGGCGATGTGTCGTCGTTTCCTTTTTTTTTTTTTTTAATGCCAAGAGCTGGATCAGTATGAGTTAAAAAGGGGTGACATGCACAGCTGCCACAACCACTGCTTCTGCTTCAAACTGCTCCACAGACTGCACATACTGTATGGCACAAAAGCCTTAATTCTTTGCAGATTTGTGTATCTTTATTTGTGACTGTTATGTGATCATGGAATGGGCATACAACTGATTAACATTTCAAGAAGTATAAGCAGTTATACCTCTGCAGTTACTAGTGTGGCCTCATGCACCTGCATAGAGCTCAGGCCCCTTATAGGGCTTCCAAAACAATTTCTTTCAGCCTTTAGTTCCCCAAGGGGGTATTGGCCATATCTACAAACATTAATGACAGAGACATCCTTCCAGCAAGAAAGCTCCTTCTGGCTTCCTAAAAATAGAGCTGTTCTTTCAACCAGCTGCTTTTTTCCTTTTCTAGGAACAAGCAAACATTTGGCCAGCTCGTTTTTAACACTTAAAAGCCTGACATTTTTCTTTCCTCATCATATTGGAAATTAATAAAAAAAAAGTCCTAGGTCAGGGCCAGCGTCAGCTTCTACCTTCTACTCTGGTTGCACTGGGGAAAAGGTAGTAAATTTTAAAAGGTTCTAGGTCGGCAACCTAGTGTGACCTGGCAGAAAATCATCACTGCTTCAGCAATGATTGTCAACTGATGATCATTATTTTTGGTGACAGTCTAAAAGATATTTACTCACAACCCAATTTTTTGCAGACATAAGTTTCATTTTCTCCAGCTTTGAGCCCTGATGCACTTATAATGCCAAGATTCACCTCTTTATATGCCAAATCAAGTGTCTTCAAGTTCATGATTAAGCCAAATTATTGGCGCAGTTTGGATTTTACCTTTTTTGCATGCAGGGATTTGTGGTTCCGATTTCTTATTTCGTTCCCTAAGAAAAGCCAGACTGCAAATCTTTGCATGCAGTAGGATAAAACCAGGACTGTAGCAACCTGTCCTGTAAATCCGGAGCCAGGTCCTGCCCCCTGCCTGTTCCTCTTTCCTACATGCCAGCTTAGAACTGCCAGTTTTGTGAGACTGGCTGACCAGAAATCACAAAATCCAGTGGTCAGAAACAATTTATGCAGAAGATCTGAGAGGTGCAGGTAGCTAGATTACAGCTCGGTAATTATGCCGCAGCCATTTCCTGATCGATACAGTCTCCCAAAGTCGGAGACCACAGCAATGAAGACCCCTCACTGGCCACAGCTCCCCAAAGACACCGACCCGATCTCTCATGGCATTTTTACTAAAATGAAGTGCTAAATTTTTTCCTCTATTTTTTTTTATATTCCCTCCCAACTTGATTTAGTTCAGTCATTGTAGTTGCAGACTGGCCAAGGGTCATGCAGCAGGGCTTCTTCCGGAATATTGTAATCATAGGTCTTAAATCTAGCCACCAAGAGGATAATTTTCAAAGGCGTTTATGTGCATACGACCAGGTTTATACACACAAATGTTAAATGATTGGTCTAAAATTAACCCTCTTTCAGTATGTGTAAAAAAGTATGCCTGTAACTCAGTTTGATGCATACTTTTTGTGCCACTGAGGAGAGGTGTTCTGGGGGGCTAAGTTGCAACTTACATGAATACTTTTTTATTTTCAAAAGTATGTGTCTAAGTTACCCTGCTTGGAGCAGCTGTAACTGTATGTGAGGGTAATTTGTGAGCATAGGTGGCCGACTTCCCAGGGATTTTCAAAGCATACTTATGCATGCAAGTTTGTTTTGCAAGTACTTGATAAAGTCAGTGGGTACAATATGCACACAGACTGTACTGCTATGTAGCCGGTTATAAAATGACCCCCCCCTGTTGTCCCCATTGTGCAATGACGGACTCCCTCCCTCCCTTCTTCCCTCAATGGACTTGTGAATGCTGATTCTGCATCTTCCTCCAACCCCAGCCAACCCAGAAAGCAGAAGACCCGAGCAAGGAATCAGACCCAGGTCCCTCAGAATTGAATTACTGGACCTGCCTGAAATTTATTTTTATAAGATGTACAAGTGTGACATCCTATTCTACTCATTCTTAACTATCAGTACATGTAGTAGCAGTTGGCAAACCTGAGCGCCATAGCTATTGATCTGACCTTCCCCCCTTTTCTGCAACAAGACTTAACTTTTGGATTATGATTTTATACTCCCAAAGGGAGAGAGGTTGGAGTTTCGGGCTAATCATTTCCAGACACCGCTCTGCCCCCTGCCCTCCCCCAGGACCTTTCTGCCTTCTGTAATGCAACATTTTTGATTAGCATAATCCTAACTGGAAATGGCTGGTTGCCCTTGCCTGCAACACCATCAGTTTTCTGAACATAACCTCCCCTGTTTTCTAGTTGTCTGTACATACACACCCTATCATAGTGACCAAAAGCAGAATTATCCAGAAGATATTGTTCATGGCCTTTGAAAGCACAAAGATGTCTACTTTTTTATTTCTTCAGGACCAGTATAATCACTAGAAAATCTCCACTATAGTACAGTGTACATATACATAAGGATGATATTTTGTTCACTAGTTATTTGTCCAAAATTACCAGTGTAAGCAGATAAGAGAAATTTCTTGTGACAAATAAAGCCCCACTTGAATCTTCACTCTGGAAAAAGAAGTTCAGAGAGTTGGATTTTACTGAGAACAACATTACCTTTTGGTATTTTGGGGAAGGAAATTCTAGCCATGCATACTTGGGATTCTTATTTATCCATGTCCTGGAGGGTGAGATATTCCTGGGACCCTCAAATACTGAAGGATACTTGTATAGAAGAATCATTTAAGTCTGGAATTGGATGTGAAGGAATAAATGTCTATGGTGACAGTTAATTTTATCTGAAAATATTCTGCAGTATTGGAACACCCATCCAGAATGTCCAGCCTATTAATTCTAGTACCCACATATATCCAGCTTATACCCTCAAATATAGCACCCCAGAGCAAGAGTTATCCCATGTGCCTTTTCTCCCCTATTTAAAGAATGCATGCTCCAGTGCTGTTGGGGTGGTGCAAGGATTTAGCCATAGAACTGAGTGTGATCCCTGCCTTCTCAGATAAGACCAGAAGAAGGGCCACAATAGTTAGCAAGCAGACCTTGGGGTGTTGAAGCCACTGTGCTTACTGCCAAACCTCTCACTCTAGGCATTGGGGTCTTCATGCCCCTGTGAGTGTCCTTTGCCCTTCTTTTTGATGATTAAAGGTGAGTATACCACTGTTTGTTCTGCTTTGCCCCTTTGATGTTGTGTTTGCTGTTTTGCCCCTTTTTTTTTTTACTGCTTTCAGTGTTCATGAAGTTAATTTTTGTTCTTTGCCCCTTTCATGCTGTTTTTGCTATGTTGTCCCTCCTTATGGTGCTTCGGGGTGTTCTTGCCACTATTTGTTCTGCTTTACTCCTCTCATAGTGGTTTGTGCTGTTCTTACCACTGTTGGAAACTTTTGTCCATCTTTTGGTGTCATGGGGTATTCATACCACTCTTGGAGTTTTGAAATACTGTTGCCTCTACTACTGATGGCTTCCAGAAAAATTTCATAAAACCTAGATGGAACTTTCCAAGTTAGAGTCAAAAATAGGATGCATTATTTCCCCATTAACTTTAAAGGAAACATAACTTGAATGAAACAAATGAGCTTCTAATCAAAACCGAACAAACAGGAAACCAAACCGAAAATCTGAATCAAAATCGAAAAATGTTTTCTGTACACATCTCTACCAAGTTTTAAAATGATAATAGAAATTACACCACGGTATTCCCACTGTACACATACCTTTTTGGAAATAACAGGTGAATTTTCAAAGATGTTAAGCATGTAAATGTATCATCCTATTGTACTAATTTTCAAAAGTCGTTTTCGTTGTGTAAAACCTATGGACAATTCAATGGCATATACTGGGTTTGTAGCAATTTTCAAAAGCCTACTTACACAGGTAAAGTGCATTTACACATATAAAACAGTTTTAAGCATGTAAATGCTTTTGAAAATCAGGCCTTAAATATATGCACAAAGGGGTACATTTTCAAAACTTTACATGTATAAAAATTAACATATATCATGCAAGAAGCTTCTAATCATGTATTTTGTATTTTCTAAAAGTCCAAAATACACTCATATTTTCACTTTCCTACACACACATATATGCATAAAAAAAGGAATGATTTAGGGGCATTCAGGAGTAAGGCCAAAATTTAAGCACATACATTTGACAACTTACTTGCATCTTTTATACACTTCCTAATTACCTTGCATAAGTGGATTAAGCTTCATGCAGCTGAATAGCCTCTGTGCTCAACGGGTTAGAAGTTTTTAGTTGTACCATCAATTAAAGATTATAAATGCCATGAGACGAGGAGAAGGGCATTTTCTATTATGGGTCCAGTTATATGGAATAAGTTAAGTAAAACATTACGTGAAGATGATGATTCCTTTCATTTTAGAAAACATCTTAAAGCTACATTGTTTAGGCAAGTCTATGCTGGGGAATGATTTAAAGTGTTATATATTTTAATGTTGTGTATTATGCAATTTTATGTCTTCTGTTTTATGTATGTTTTATTGAATTCACAATGAACAGTTTGTACTGAAATATGCAGAATATAAGATTAATAATACATTAATAATACATGTTTATTGTGTAGTACTGACTGGATGGGAGGTCTGGCTTAACTGGGGGAGTTCAGGCTGAAGAATCAGAAAGATCTCAATGACATAGAGAAGGACTGAGCAAACTGGTGGACTAATTAAACTGGATAATTTATTTGGCCTGTTTTAAAATTGGAAGACAAGACATATAAATCAGTACTTATGCAAGTAAGTCCTATTTTACTTTTGCATGTAAAATATATACACGAATAGTTTTAAAATAGGTAGGAAAAGTAGGCATGTTTATTGCATTGATATGTGGTTTCAATGCATTGAATGCATTTGGGAGTAAACCTAGATTTGCACATATGTTGTAGGGTAGAGATACATGTTTTTTATAAAGCTCGCATATATAGTACATCCAGGTAAGAAAATTCTTGTATAGATCTGCTTGCGACCATACACGTACATGTATGTCGCTGTGCATATTTATTTGAAAATCATCTGTTGTGAGCACAGATGGGCACTCAAGAGTGTGAGCCCCTGTGCCACAATGTGACTGACAGAACCCTAGGGCTGGTTGTGGTCCATACCGCTGGTGGGCAAGCACATCCTTGCATAGGCTGGCTGAAACAGGAACACTATGGATTTGGAACAGCAACTTGAAACAGGAATACTTGGACGTCCAACATGCACCATGAACTGAGAACAAGCAACCCATGCTGGTTTCTGGGGTAGCCCTCCAGCCACTCTGAAAGCCCTTTCAGGCTGCTACTTAGAAGAGGTTTGCGTGAGGCTAGACAGAGGCAGAGGACTTAAAGGTGAGACTGGAGACGTGGACAGAGTTGCTGGAGATTTGGATGCAACACTGAAGACTTGGACACAATGGAGGATGAAGCATGGCTTGAAAGTGAAGCATGGCTGGACAGAACAAGATGAAGGCTCAGGACTTGGAACAAGAAATCTGGAGACCAGGGACTGGATTCAGGAACTGGAACTTCGACTTGGAACTCAGACTAGGACTCATATTCAGGAATTCAGAACTCAGACTTTGGAATTGGAACCAGGAAATTTGTACTCAGGAGCTCTGAACTTGGACTTAGGAACTCAGACTCAGACTCAGGAACTTCGACTTTGGACAGGAACTCAGAACTCAGGAACTAAGGAAGATGTTATGCATGCCATCCTCAGCAGACCCGTGGCACAGCCCCCTCACCTTTCTACAGTGACTTCAGCTTCTGACTCCTTGCTGGTGGCGATGGGCCATCAGCTCCATCCTCGGGCCTCCCCCGGTGCTTCCAGCCCTGCCTCAGTCCCCGGCGTTCCCGGTCCTGCTACCACTTCTCATCGGGTCTCTCCGTGTGGCCTGTGGAGAGACGCTGCTACTCACACCGTGCCCCTCCCTAGGCACGCATGTGCACACCATTGATCCTTAAGTAAGGACCGCGGCGGGAACCTAGCCATGGTCCTGGATGATGACGTCAACCTAACTACAGTATTTAAGCTCAGGCTTCACTCCCTAGCATTGCCTTTGCAACAGGTCTCCTCGCTGGTCGAGTACTATTGCCTCCTAGAGTTTCATCTCATCCCTGTGTTCCTGTTCCTCATTGTTCCTGCTTCCTGTCTCCTCGTTCCTGCCTTGCTTCATACCTTGGATTGACAATATGGACTTTGACATTGCTTTGCCTGACAGCCATCAACTCTCTCCAAGCCAGACCTTTGCTTTGCCCAACTACGCTACTGCCTATCTCCAGACCCAGACCTCTGCTTCATCCAACTATGCTATTGCCTATCTCCAGACCCAGACCTCTACCTTGCCTGACTACACTCTTGACTATCTCCGTGATCAGACTTCATTTTGCTTTCCACTGCTTTCGGATTGCCGCCAGCCCTGACTCAAGGCTGCCCTTGGACACCTCTTCAGCTTACTCCCTGGATGTGGTTTTTTCAGGCTTCGGGCCTGCTTTTGCTCGAGCGCCCTCTGGCGCCCGAGTTTCCAGGATATTACCCAGTCCAGAGTAAGACTGTACCATCTCTCACCTGCTGTCTCTGAGCTGAACCAGCTCTTACTTCGACTACACACAGAGGCCCATCTAAGTCCTGCTGGCCCCGGCACACAAAGGCTCAACCCACGGGGAACAAGGGCTGGTAAATGTGAAGCTCCAGTGGCCTCTGTCTTTCAGCCCACTCCGCCTGCCGATGGTGGGGGACCCGTAGGTCCTCATCTATGGGTTGCGTCAACCCCACCTTGGCCCAGGGGTCGACCTCCGACGCAACAGAAGAGACTCCAAAGACTTGAACCAGTGGCAAAGACTTGGACTCGGGAACAAGGCTTGGCTGAAGACTTGGACACAGGAACGAAAACTTGGAAACAGGATACTAAGAACAGGACTCATACAAAACATGATACTTTGCAGGACCAGTAACCTTGTAAAGGCCTGGAGCAGAATCTGAAGAGCCCTGTTTTAGGGCAGCCAGAAATGAGGTCTTCTGAGGGTACTGCAGGCTTTTCCCATGCACTTAAGCACACCGTCAGAAGCAGGAGCCATGATAGTGGCATTCTGCCACAAAAAGCCGGAGGAGTCTCCCCGCCAGGAAGCAGCAGCTCCAGCAGGACAGCAGCACCCATCCACATAGAGGACCAGCGGCAACTTTCCCACCACAGGAAGTGACAGCATGACACTGACGGCATCAGGATTCAGTGGAGTTTCAAGGCTACAAGGTGGCGGGTGAGTCAGATTGCTCGCAGTGCCCTCCCGCAAATGGTAGTGCAACAGTACCTCTCCTCAAAGCCCCCTCCCTCCAGCCTCTTCTCTTCAGCTTTGGAGGAATAAAAGTAATCCCATAACACAGAGGGCTTGAAGGTCTAACTCAGAATCCAAAGATACTTGGATTCAGGAAATGAAGCAAGGAAGCATACTGGAGAAGCTGATCTAAGACATGGCTGCAGGCTTGGATGAAGACATGGCTGCAGGCTTGGATGAAGACATGGCTTGAAACACATTGATGGCTAGAGCCAAGGCTGAAGAACTTGAACACAATTTATGTGCAGGCATCTTCTGTGGGTCGTAGGCATAAGTAAATCTCAGAAAGGAACAAGCAGCAAAGCATGGAAGGCCCATTCTGGGGCCACCATCACCAAGCTCATGGCCTTTGCTATCTGTTGTGAGCATTAGGGGCACTTGAGGGCATGTGCCCCTATGCCACAAAGTGACCAACACATCCCGGGCCTGGCAGGTAAGCGCATCTGGGAATGGGCTGGCTGAAACAGGAACACTATGGACTTGGAACAGGAAACCTGGTCATCCAACATGCACTAGGAACTGAGAACTAGCAACCCATGCTGGTCTCTGGGGTAGCTCTCCAGCCACTGAAAACCCTTTTGGACTACCACTTGGAAGCAATTTGTGTGAGAACAGAGGCAGAGGATTGAAATGTGACTCTAGACATTGACAAGAGGTTGGAGACTTGTATGTAACAATGAAGACTTGGACATGACGAGGCTGAAGCATGGCTTGAGACAGGAACATGGCTGTATGGAACAAGATGAAGGCTCAGGACTTCGAATAGATAGGTGGCTGGAACAAGAACTATGGAGACCAGGGAGAGGATTCTGGAACTCAGATCTTGGACTATAGACCTTGGACTCAGACTCAGGAACTCAGAACTAGGAACTTGGACTTCGGTCAGGAACTTGTATTTCAGATAGGAACTTTGCCTTCAGATAGGAATTCTGGATCTAGGAACTCAGAAACCAAAGACTTGAACCAACTGTGAAAATTTGGACTCAGGAAGAAAGCTTGGACTGAAGACTTGGATGTAGAAACAAAAACTTGGACTGAAGATTTGAAACAAAGACTTTGAAATAGGAGACCAAGAATAGGAACCACATGAAACACGAAACCTTGAAGAACCAGTCATCTTGAGAAGGCCTGGAGCAGAATCTGAAGAGCCCTTTTATAAAACAGCCATGAATGAAGTTTTCTGAGGGCGCTGCAGGCTTTTCCCACCGTGGGCACTTTAAATGCTGAAGACATGCTTAAGCACACTGGCAAGAGTAAGAGCTGTGGCAGTGTATTCTGCCTCAAGAAGCTGGAGGAGTCTTCCTGCCAGGAAGCAGCAGCCCCAACAAGATAGCAGGGCCCAATTGCACAGAGGACTGGAGGCAATTCCCCTCCCATGGGAAGCAGCAGCCTGACATAGGTGGCGTCAGGAGTCGGTGGCATTTCAAGGCCACAATAAAGCAGAGATGGTGGTGGGTGAGTCAGACTACTCGTGGGGCCCTCCCATGAGTAGTAGTGCAGCAGTATCCTCAGTTTTAAAATATGCCTCCTTACCACCCTCTGAAATGCCTCTTTTCTATGGTCCAAATATGGCTGCATTTATGACTTGACTCCTTATTTACCCAGTTTTGAAATTTTTCATGCTATTTAAATGTGAATATTTTCAGAATTGCTTTCTCATTTGTCTTTGAAAATTTATATTATCTTCGAATACTAAAGATATGAAGTCAAATCTATATCAATTTGGAATATTCAGTCAGAGTTTGCCTAGACCTGATGGAAAAATCTGTTCGATATTTTGTTGTGGATCATGTAAAAAATTTGCAGAGAATACCTACCTATATTTCTATATTTATTTAATTTCTAGCCCACACAATCCCAGGTTCTTGGCAGTTTACAACATTATATGAATGATGTAATGAACACTCTGCTTGAAAACTAATCGTCAAAAATAAGCTTTTACCTGCTTTTAAAGGTGGAATAACATTCCAGTCTGCCAGCATGTCCATAATTTGGGATTAGTCATTGACCCCAGTTTACCATTAACATCACACATTAAAGCTGTTAAGTCTTCATTTTTTTAAATTACATATGATCAGGAGACTTCAGCCATTATTAAAATCAGATGATTTTCATACTGAACCTCAGGAAATTCTGCTAAGTGGTCTGGACCACTACAATTTGCTCTTCGCTAGACTTACACCCAGTGCTTTATGACCATTGCAACTTTTACAGAATGCTGTAGTATGTATCTTGACTGGAGCTCCCATTCATGATCACATTTCCCCGGTTTTATCCACTTTACATTGGCTAACCAATCAAATGGAGAGTTCAGTATAAAATTTTATCCTTGATAAAATGTAATGATCAGTGTAATATGATCTGATAAGTTAGGACCGATAATTAACCTTGTGCAGCATTTTGCACTGCTTGTAAACATCTCAACATATATACATTAACCCAACAGCACGAAAATCTGCCTTTGACAAAAATGGCTTAAGATTTTGTAACATCCACAGTTTATTAAAAGCCCATGTAATCACCATTCTTACATGCACTATTAGTGAGATCTGCAAACTAAAGAGTTAGGATAATCCTTAGATGGAAATCTGCTTAATATAATTAAATGTTTTGCTAATGTTAAGAGCTAGTTTGTTGTTATAAATCCAATCATAGATAAAACATAAGCAGTTTCCTACATAATAAAGTATATTGGTATCTGAGACTGTCAATGGTACACAAAACAGAATATCATCCACATAGTCTGTAGCCTACTCCTATATTGTAGGGCTACAGACTGGGTAGAGATAAAAGTTAAAAAGGAGGGCAGACAATATGGACCCTTGAAAGATCCCCTTCAAAACCGGGCACTATTCAGATACTTGATCAATGCTTTTCACTTGAAAACAATGACTAGATAGAAATAATTCAAACCATTTCAAAATGTTACCTCTGATTCCAATATCTAACAATCATAACAACAAAAATTGATGGTATGTAGTATTAAATGTGTCTGAGGCGTCCAGTAGAACTAAAATGTATCTAGTAATCATCTGAAAATCACACCAGAACTGATCTAGAGTTATCAAGAGGAGAAGTTTTGGTGCAGTGATTCTGCCAAAAGCCAAACTGGTAGGGATCAAGTATATCATGATCAGGAAACTTTGAACCTGCTTTACAACTGATTTTTCTATGATTTTAGAAAGAAAAGACATTGAGGATATTGAACAATAGTTAAGACGATCATCTTGACTTCAGAATTTGTATATACCCTGTTTCCCCGAAAATAAGACATCCCCCGAAAATAAGACCTAGTAGAGGCTGAATTGCTAAATATAAGACCTCCCCCGAAAGTAAGACCTAGCAAAGTTTTTATTTGGGAGCATGCCCGTCGCACAGAGCACCAGAACATGCAGCTGTGATTTTTTTTACCCTGCAGGATTCACAGTTAGTTGTCATCACAAACCAGCATAACTAGACAACTATTCAGAATATAATAAATGTTCATTTTTTTGTTCAACAATATATGTGAATTCTTCTTCATGGAAAAATAAGACATCCCCTGAAAATAAGGCCTAGTGCATCTTTGGTAGCAAAAATTAATATAAGACACTGTCTTATTTTCGGGGAAACACGGTATTATTGCCTCTATGGCTTTCTTCAGTTGATTGGGTACAATACCTTCTACTAAAGAGGAATTTACTAACAGCAACAAAATCAATTGCATCTTTAGAAATCAATTTCAGAATGGTTGTATTGCATGGATTCAGGCCACCAGAAATATTGTTTAAAGTGCCAATTGTTAAAACTAGTTCTGGCTTTGAAACATGTTCAAAATTCTCCCAAAGTGGTGTCTCTATACTATCCGGAGGGGCTCGGACATCATATGAAAAGTAGCACAAAGGTTTTGTACCTTTTTGAATAAAAGTCTGAGCAAAGGTTTCACAGCCAATGAAAGCTAGTTTTGTTGAATTCAAATAAAGATAGTCTGAATCATCAGTCTGAAAGAGATTCTCTGATTTTTCCAGCTGCTGTATTTTTCTGTACCAGAGCTATCTCTGCAAACAACATTTTTTTTTTTAAACAAAAATTTCACAAACTCATTTAAGGTAATCAAATAACGTGCAAGTAGATTTTATATTTTTTTGCAAACTTATTTTCACTAACATAGTATATCTCTAGTAGAGAGGTTTTATCAAGCTCTTTCAGGCCTGCTTATAGCTTTTAGGAACCCTGCTAAATATTTAGATATTCCCCTTTTAAATGCAATTTTCTGTAATGTTCTACAAAGTTGGCATGGATAATAATAATAGGTCAGCATGCCATGTTGTCAAAAAGAAATACAAAAAAGAAAAAAATAATAAAAAAACATACTTATGTTGTAATTATAAAATACTGCACGAGAGCTAAAGAGGCAGCTCTATGTCAGGACAACAATTCATAATTTACTTTGCAGATGTCTCCATAATTTAAGCAGCAAGCTAAACAACCACGCAGTTGTAGAGGCTCGGGGGAAAGGATATCCAGGGCCTCGTAAATCATAGTGAGGATTAAAAGCAATGAACATTCATCATCTTAACCTCATAAAGCAATATTGCAAAACCAGGGATTACAACTATACAGTGAATGGATATTTGTTCAGGGATAAAGCAATGTCACATTTTATTTTTAAAGCATCTCTTATTAGTGCTGGCATGTGCCTTTTAGGAAGAGAAAACAATGCTATTTTTAATGTTGTTATTACAGGAATTTCTTCACATTATAGGCCTATGAACTAAAACCATGCAAATGTTTATATTTTTGCATGTGTGAGAGAAACCTTAGAGGCCAATTTTCAAAAGATAAGGTCATAAAAAACAAAACAAAACATATGCATGCATAAAATAGCATGTACTCCAGTATACACTATTGAAAACTACAACATACACGTGAATATTGGGGATCATGAGAAATCTTGCAATATGCAAAAAAATAAATAAGGGTGGGGCCAAAAACATTCCAGGGAGGGGCCAACATTTACATGCATAAATTGCTATTTTACAAATGCTAAAGTGATTCGTATAAGACCTTTACATATATATATTTACTCCTTCATTATGTGATGTAAGTGATCGTAAACATGTCAAAAGTAAAGACAATTACTGAGTGTAAGTCTGGGGGAAATGGGGGAAACTTCAGGAGATTGTCATGAGCTGCAGATGGACTGGGCAAACTGGTAGACTAATTGGCAAAACTGGTATTTTTCATTGCAACGCATGTTATAAAAATCCCCTGTGTTTGCACGTGTAAAAGTAATTTATGGGGGAGGTAAATGTGTCCTAAGCAATGCAAGTAAATCTATTTGTGTATTCCATTAAAATTCAAAGCACAAATATGCACGTATATCATTTTGCGCACACTTATCCAGCTAATTCTGACTTATCTAGGCAAAGTAGCACCTTTGCCGCTAATTAGACGGACAAGTTGAACTTATTCAGACAAATAGCCCTTTTGGTTTAGACTTATTTGGCTATGTTACATACTCAGATAAATCAGAAAAGTGCTAATTAGATGGATATATATAGCGCTTTTCAGACTGTTCTGGCTAAGTGCCACTACATAGCCGCATATAAATCTGAACTTATCCAGATAATTGTTGCATTTTGAACAGAAAAGTCCGAACTTGCACAGATTGTGGATTTTATATACCCAAGCATGTGTGCACACATATGTACTAATATTGTATAACCTGCACATATCATTTGAGTAAATTTGTGATGTCATATTATTTTCAGAAGGCATTTGACATAGTTCCTCATGAGAGGCTTTTAAGGAAAATATAAAGTCATGGGATAGGAGGCGATGTCCTTCATGGATTTACAAACTGGTTGAAAAAGAAACAGAGTAGGATTAAGTGGTCAATTTTCTCAGTGGAAAAGGGTAAAACAGTGGAGTTCCTCCGGATCTGTATTTAGACTGGTACTTTTCAATATATTTATAAATGATCTGGAAAGGAATACGATGAAGTGAAGGTAATTAAATTTGCAGATCGATACAAAATTATTCAGAGTAGTAAATCACAACCCATATACATGTGTATATGGACGCACGTGAGCAGGTTTGAAAGTTATCCTCTCTGTATGCATGCTAAATTCCACTTAACAACTTAGGGATTGAATTTAGCTCACACTCTTAAAAAAAAATTGTCCTCAGAACGATCACATGCAATTCCTTGGTGCTCACTAACATAAAATGTATAGTATGTACAATATAGATAACAAAATTCCTCAGGCCATATGGCTGAAGTGTTGACAAAACAACTTTGTTCATAATTTGAATATACTATAGATAGTATGACATAACATATTAGATGATAGCAGAAAAATACCAATTGGCCCAGTAATTCCTGTCCAGAGTGGCAAAGATATATCTCTGTTGCTAGGCATAGAACACGAACACCTGTAGAACATCAATCTTTTCCAAGACAGATTTTTTTGTTTTCTTCCACCAATGCACTGCAGCCTCCTGGATAATTGAGCAAGCAGATTTCTTTTTTAGCTCTGAAAAACTAAAAAATGAAATTTCAGATCTATTAGTAAAAATTTGTAACTGTTGCGTTCATGGCCTATTCCTCGCCCTCGCCGCTCCACCCTCTCTACCTTTGTGACGACTTCCTTCGGGTCTGACGGACAGATGCTGCCGCGGCTTCTCCTTGCCACTTCTCCCTGGCGTCTCCGGTTGGCCTGATGCTGCGGATCCTCCATGTTCCTGATGACGTAAGGGCGTGCGCTCCAGAGTTTGTACCGACAAGGGCGTGAACCTCGTAGTGACGTCATCCGCTTCCAACTGAAAAGGTCTTTGCTTGCAACTACGAATTGAGTTAGCAAGGGGGAATTCTTTCTTCTTCGCTGCTCTGCCTCCACAAACTTACCTAGGGATACCCGCTCCTTGGGGGCCCCGCTCTCTCTTCTGATTTTCAGATTGCTAAGACAGGATCCGGTACTCGCTCCTTTGAGGGTCTACGTCCCTGAAATGCTCAGAAGACTCCTTACTACCTGGAAGCAATCGCAGACGTAAATACTGTGAGTTCTATTACAGATAGGAACCGGTACTTCGCTCCATGAGGGCCCATGCCTCCTAATCCTTCTCAACTCTCTAGTCAGAAGCTATCATATACCTATATCTTGTGAATTACTATTATAGATTGCAGATAGGAACCGGTACTACTTTCGCTCCACGAGGGCCTATGTTCCTAAAACCCCTCCAAAGACTCTCTTCTATTCCAGAAAGCCAATCTCATATACAGATATTGTGAGTTTCTCATTCCAGACTGCATATAGGAACCAGTACTCGCCTACGGCTCCTGTTCCTGAATATACTGAAGACTCTCTGTTGCATAGAAGCCATTACGATCTCTACAATTGTGTGGTATCATCTAATACTGGTTATTATCCCGCATACCCTGTCTACTCACTACCTATAGGCTCTCTCTACAAGCTCAGCAACCCAGAGACCGCAATTTCAAGTATCTTGCCCAGGCACAATCAGCTCACTACTCTGCCACCTCTGGTGGGTTCTACCTCCTGTCTAAATAAAGAAACTATCTGTGTTGTCTCATACTCCAGCCTAGCCGGTTGTCCCTCTCGGGATATATCCTCCTGGAGGGCACTGTCATCTGCCATTGGCCCAGGGATTCACCAATTACCTTGGGTGTTCATTCCTTACACTACTAAGTGGTATTATACAGCCTGCCACTCTATGGGAAGCCAACCCACCACAAATCATTAACTCCGCCTACGGAGTATTACAATTGTTAGCTCTTCCCCTTGGCAGGGTGATCCATAAAAGATTGCTAACTCCCTGGTGGACTTATAACAGATTGCCACTCCTCCCTTGGCAGGGTGATTTATTGCTGATTCTAACTCCGCCCTCTGGGAGCTGTTTCTACAGATTGTTAATCCTAGCAGCAGGAGATTGACAACAGATTGCCTAACTCCTCCTCTCCAGGAGGAGATCCATAACAAGATTGCTAACTCCTCCCTCTCAGGAGGAGCTCGATAACAGATTGGTTATCTCCGAGCAGCAGATTTATAACAGATTGACTAACTCCAGTGAATCCGGCTAAAAAGTATTGGAGAAACAGTACTACAATGAATTCAGCTTTCAAAGAAAAGTATTTGGAGAAGCAGTACTCCTGAGATTCAGCTAAAGGTATTTGATGTCTGTTGCCCATGGACCCGGCTCACCTTTCTGCCTTGCAGCTATTCTGGGCCTGGCTCAACGCCTCTTCAGAACAGCAAGAAACCTTGGAGAAACTTACTGCAGCTTTCCACCAACTGTCACACCAGAAAGAACAAGGCACAGCTGTTCTATACAAGAAGGGTCTGTACCAGAGGTAACTTTGAAATCAGCTGTTGCCACTGGCGGGCGCCTGTTCGATTCTCCGAGAACTCCAAAAGACTTGGGGGTTCTTGAACCAGTGGCAGCTTACATTGTCACCTTACAACCTTCAATTGTTTCCCACAGCCTCTCGAAGACCAGCTACATTCTGTCTTATTTGGATGGGAGAGCTTTATCGTGGGCATCTACCTTATGGGAATGCAAGGACCCTATCTTGCAGGACATAGAAGTATTTATGGACTTGTTTAAATCCATTTTTGATGACCTTGCTCGTATGTCTGTTGCTGGATTTGCTTTGTTGGACCTGAAGCAAGGCAACAGATCTCTGGCGGAATTTGCCATTGAATTTAAAACTCTCGCAGCGGAACTTTGCTGGGACCCCAGATGACTGAAGACACTCTTCTGCAGAGGCCTGGACACCCACGTAAAGGACGAGCTGGCTGCTCATCAGACACCTGATTCGCTGGAAGAATTAATAGCCTTAGCTACGCGGATTGACTGGCGGCTCCGAGATAAGGTAAAGGAACTCCGGCCTAAGGTATTACCTGGGTTGAAGCAAACCAGTGCTCCTGCATTACGAGGGGATACAGTACCTCCTGCTGTGGAGAAGAAGGAAAAGGGTAAACAGTGGAGTGCCTCAGGGATCTGTACTTAGACTGGTACTTTTCAATATATTTATAAATGATCTGGAAAGGAATACGATGAGTGAAGTAATTCAATTTGCAGATGATACAAACTTATTCAGAGTAGTTAAATCACAAGCAGATTGCGATAAATTACAGGAGGACATTGTGAGACTGGAAGATTACATTTCAACTGCCATTTCGTGCCCAATGTGGACAAATGCAAGGTGATGCATATAGGAGAAAATAATCCATGCTATATGTTACATAATGTTAGCTTCCATATTAGGAGCTACCACCCTGGAAAAAGATCTAGGCATCATAGTGGATAATACCTTGAACTCCTCAGCTCAGTGTGCTGCAGAAGTCAAAAAAGCAAACAGAATGTTTAGGAATTATGAGGAAGTCAATGGTTGAAGAAAACGGATAATGTCATAATGCCTCTGTATCTCTCCATGGGATAATGCACCTTGAGTACTGTTTACAGTTCTGGTCCACTGCATCTCAAAAAATATATATAGTTGCAATGGGGAAGGTACAGAGAAGGGCAACAAAATGATAAAGAGGATGGAATAACTCCCTATGAGGAAAGGCCTAAAGAGGGTTACGGCTGTTCAACTTGGAGAAGAGACGGCTGAGAGGGGATATGATAGAGGTTTCGAAATCATGAGATATCTAAAACATGTAAATGTGAATCGGTTATTTAACTCTTTCAGATAATAGAAGGACTAGGGGGTACCTGCATGAAGTTAGTACTTCATGCAGTACCCCTAGTCCTTCTATTATCTAAGTAGCACATATCTATAAGTAGCACATTTAAACTAGTCAGAGAAAATGTTTTTTCACTTCAACACACAATTAAGCTCTGTATATTTGTTGCCAGAGGATGTGATTAGTGCAGTTAGTGTAGCTGGGTTTTAAAAAAGGTTTGGAAAAGTTCATGGAGGAGAAGTCCATTAACTGCTAGTTAATCACGTTGTCTTAGAGAATAGCCCACTGCCTATTACCTGGCAATCAGTAGCCTGGGATCTATCTTAGTGTTTTGGGTACTCGCCATGTGCTTGAGCCTGGATTTCCCACTGTTGGAAACAGGATGCTGGGATTGATGGACCCTTGGTCTGACCCAGAATGGCAATGTCTTATGTTCTCATGTTCTCCCATTACAATCCACAAGGATCCACATTAATTCAAATGTCACCAGTACCTAACATCCAGCCAAACAAGTCCCTGTGGCCTTTTTAGATGGTACCCCGTCACTACCAAAATGACATACCCTAGACCAGCCAACATATGGAGCAGGCACCCTGCCAATCTGCCAGACTTACCCACTGCTCATTAAATTTAACTAAAAAGCCTGCCAGACTGTCAGGTTAGAGTTCCCTGAACATTATGCAGGTTTCTTCTGTACCTGAATGAAATATTTTTTATTTATAGGACACAGGTTTACTTACAATTTAATAGTGAGCTCAGTTCATCAAGCCATTACTCACTGTGAATGTTTGTTTATTTTAAGTCTGATCATGCTAGATTGCTTCACCAGTATTTCAATTGAGTCTTGTTCCACCATGCAGTCCTCAGCCACTAAGCTGCCTGAAAATAGGGCCTTTCCTGGCAATCCTTTCTTAAATCCACTGAGATTGAATCCTTGGGGGCATGGCTGAGTCCTAGTATAATGGAATTGTGTGGGCTATGTCTGACAAGCTTGTCTTGTGATATATTCAGAAGGTAGGCTTTTTTTTGGACTAAGCATTATCACACCAACCCCACATCATGTGCCTGTACAACAGCAGGAGGAAATACCAGATGTGCAAGCTATATGGGGAGGGAGTTCTCATCCTCAGGGGTGGTTCTATAATGAGGCAGTGTGAGGTGGCCAGTTTAGGTGGCAGAATTTTGAGGCAGCAAAAAATGCCCCTCTCAGAATGCCACTGTCACGTCTGCCTCACCCTGCCTGACTTTGCCACGGCTGCCGACCCAGGCCAGCAGTGGTAGAAAAGAGAAGGGTCGCTGCCAAGGGCTGCCACTGGATTCCAGGCTGGTAGCGTGGAAGAGGAAGGTGCGATGCCGCTGCCTCCGGAGGCCAGGATGGTGACATAGAGGAGGGAGGAGGGATTACAATGATGCCACCAGAGGTCAGGCCACCATTGTAGAGAAAGGAGGAGGGACAACGATGCTGGAGGCCAGGTCAGCAGTGTGGAGGAGGGAGGAGGGGTGGGGCGAAGCAAGCAGGGGGCAGAGCAAAAGGGGGCCGGCCAAGGGGGCATCATCTCTTTCTTCACCTCAGGTGGCAGATTGCCTTGAGCTGCCCCTGCTCACTCTGGCCCATATTTTAGAAAATCTTCTGTGTCTCTTAAAACACACTTCTGATGTTGCAGATGAAAAGGGTATAACTGAGGCAGGGGAGAAATATTGTAAAGGGACAGGTGAAGAGAGAGAAACCTAAACTAAGAGAAGTGACTCAGCCTTTCTCCTAATAATCATAAGAAAAGTATTTGTATTGCATTATTGCAACTATTGTATTTGCTATATTTGTATATAACCTTTGCTATATTGCTTTCTGTAGTGAACTTAGCATTAATAATAAAATCACTGCTTATCCTGGCATCTTTGTGCTGACTCAGAATTTGAGTGTGGCTTTGTGTTTACTTGAGAAGCAGATTTTATGAGGAAGAAAGCCTTCAGGACACTGGCTTCATTTAAGTTCTTGGCAGTGGATCCAGCAGAGAGTGCCCATACGACACTGGCATTGTTTGTGTTTCAGTGCAGTGGATCTCCTCAGGGGAGCTGCCTGGGGGATATTTGCCCTTTGTGTTCTTGTGTTTGGTTACACCTACAGTGTGAACTTGTAATACCTGGACTGACACTGGTCTGAGGCTTCCTCAGTTGAAGTCACTTTGTGGCTTCATTTACAGGGAACCAGACCTTGAATGGAGAGTCCTTTGTTCAAGGTCCACCAAATGCTTTTTTTGCCTTGACACAGACAGATCCTCTACGTGAAAACCTGTGTTTTCATTAAGACTCCTAAATATTACTGTACTTGAGTTTGCGAGACAAATCCTACAGCTAATTGATGATACTGGGCTGTTGCTGCTTTCTGGACTCACAGTTAGTAAATTGTCTTCTTTTAATAAAAATTTGCCCTGCAGGACTACTACTCACACTTAAACAGATGAACCTCTGCTCCTCTTTACTGGATCCTTTGCCATTTAAACAGTTGCGCTTGTCCTGGGGCAGTGGAGGAACACCTCCTGATAGGGATACAGGAGGCAACTGCCCCCAGGGGGATGAGAGCACTGGAGGAGACAGAGGCCTGGGAAGAACTTCACCACTGGAAGCCCGAGGTCCCCCCGGGAGGAGCCCCATAGGGAACCGGGCTGCTTGGACTTAGGTGGGCCTCGCAGGGTCTCCTGGGAGAGTAGAGGTCTGGCGTGCTCACGGACACGGGGGAGCGCGATCAGGTCAAGACTAGAGGTCCGATGGAGCAAGGAGGACCAGAACGTGTAGCTGATGACAAGGCAACAACAGAGCCCGAATTAGGGACGAGGTCAGGCGAGCAAAGGTCAAAGTCCAGAGGTCAGTCCGTGGAATGGTCAACAAGGCAGAGGTCAAGATACCGGAGATCAGACGAGGTCACAGGCAGGAGCCGAAGTCAGGAGGCGGGCAGGGTCAATAAACAAGCTGAGGTCTTCAGGCAGGCGGCAGGCAGGCAGTGTCAAGGAACAAGCTGAGGTTTTGAGGCAGGCCACAGGCAGGCAGGTCAAGGAACAAGCTGATGTTACGTACCAGTTAGACAGTCTGGAGGTACTACCTGTGGAAATGTACAGATGAACACAGGAGCAGGAACTAGGATGCAGGGATAAGACAGGAACTGGACTGGAACCGAAGGCTCCTGGAACAAGACTAGGAATCAGCCAAGTGTCAGGAACAAACACAAAGGCAATGTCTACATACAAGCTGACCCGATTGCCAGGGCAAGGAAGCACAAAACATGGAATTTCCTTATATTGGGGGATCAATCAGGGTGCGTCGTGGAGCTGAGGCCTGCCCTTAGGTCCTAGAATAGGCCCGGGCGGCTTGCTCCGAGCACTTGCATGTAGGGGGCGTGGCCAGCATCGGTGAGGATGCTGAGTCTCGGTATGGGGCCTGGCGCGCAGTGGAAGGCCCGACGTACTGCCACCAGCGAGACGCCGGGGACCTAGAGGAGCTGGCAACCAATGCTAGGGGCGGCCAACCCCAGGACCCTGCCATGGAACCATGAAGGTGAGAAGGCCCGTGCGCGGGACAGCCGCGGATGGGGGCGCATAACAAATTTTTCAAAAGCTTGATATTGGACTTCTTCCATTCCAAGGAAAATTATTAACACCAACCTTGAGCAAGGATCCTTACCTGACTTTTAAAATTCACTACAGTACACCCAATATTGAAAAAAAAAAGATAATTTTAACCTTATATTACCTATGTAACCCAAGTGCAGTCTACCACCATTGGGGCATTAAAAGCATTTCTTAGTTTCTGGGGCTGATTCACTCAGCCAGCTCTTACATGCAGTCTCTTTCCTTCCTAGGGCCCAGGGCCGGTTAAACCACTAGGCAAACTAGGCCTGGACCTAGGGTGCCAACCATTAGGGGGTACAAGCCCATGTGGAGCCGTGAGTGGTGGCACCAAGAGGAGTGGAGATTTGCAATTGCCACTCCTCTTTGCCACAGCGGCACTGCGCTCGCAGCCCCTCATGGCTTGCACCACCTAATGGCATGGCGGCACGACCGGTTGGGATGGGTGCAAGGCAGAAGGTGCCTAGGCCACCTAATCCCCTTGCACTGTCCCTGCCAGGGCCTGAGTTGGTGGGTTGTGGAGGAGGAATTTCATTTCAGGGCCTGGAGTGACAGGGCTGTCTTTATATTCCTTTTTCCTGGGAGAGGTATGTTTTTTTCTTTCCCCTCTATGGATTCTGTAAGTTACCAAAAACCAGCACTAAAGACTTCTGGTATAGTGTCCAAAAATCAGTTCTTTATTGATTTGTAATCAGATGAGTAAATGGCACACAAATACAGTTCCCAGCACCACAGATGACCTTTTCCTTCTTACAGTCTCTCACTTTGTGCATGTATCTCCTTTATCCAGACCTGGGAAAACTCTCCTCTCCAGGGCTTGGCTAAGTGAGGTTTCCCAAGTGTGACAGGAAAAACCTCTCTGGTTCTTGTAAAAACAGATAACTTACAATCCTTGCACAGAGAGTCCCAATCCTCTCACCCGAGGGGTGAAGACTCCAATTGAGTATAGTCATTAGGTCTCAAATTTGTTCTTACTCAAAGTTCTCATTGTTCTTCTCTCTCTCTCTCTCCTTCATGAATCCTTCGATGGACGGGGTCCTCATGGAACATAGTACAGTTACCAGTGTTCCTGTCTCCAGGCAGGAAAGGGAAGCAAACTCTTCCTCCTAGGCAACCAAACAAAAAGTCTCTTTTTCCAAAATAGATTAAAAACCTGAAGGGACACTGTTATGGGTCTTCACCATTTCTCTACTCCCTGAGAAGGTCACAGTGGGGTAGGTCTTTCCTACCCAGGGCCCCTCAAGGAGAGGTCTTCCCAATATCTCTTCCTTAGCAAACACACAGGGGTCTCACAGCCTCCTTGCAAAAAAAAAAAAATACAAAACCTCCTACAAAACAACCAAAGTCAAACCACCCTGCACCTAAGTGATACAGGAGTGATGTTCCCAACCTGGCCTAATGACCACAAGCAGGATGGAGCCCAAGCCTCCTCGTAAGCCACAAAAAAAACAACAAAAGGGAAAAAAAAATCTCCAATTCTCCTCCAAATCTCCAACTAAACTATACTGACCCCAGAGTTCTCAGGAGAGAGCTGCTTTTATTTCCTTATTCAGAGGGACAGATATCCCAGCATCCTCAAAGGGAGGGACTGTAAGATTGGTTCCTCCTCACTTTCCAATCCTATTCTACGCTAGCTGAACAAGGAGTTACCAGAGCGTAATGGTAATGTGCCCAAAGGACTCATTACATCTAATTCATTTCAGCCTATTTCAAAATTACCCTATCTAAAGTTGTCAAGAAAAGTGTCCTGGAGCAATTATCGGATTTCCTTGAAAAGATAGTTTTTCATCCTAGGCAGTCAGGCTTTGGGAAAGGGTTCAGCACTGAATCTGCCTTGACTGCCCATTTGGATAGGGGTAATGATGCTCTTTTAGTATCCCTGGGTATGAGTTCTAACTTTAACACTATAGATCATCTCAACGTATCCAGTGTCTCGAGGATGTGGTAATGCTGGTAGGGTGATTTCTTTTGGTTTACTTGTTTTCTCAATATTAGAAACATAGAAATGACGGCAGAAGAAGACCAAACGGTCCATCCAGTCTGCCCAGCAAGCCTCACACATTTTTTCTCTCATACTTATCTGTTTCTCTTAGCTCTTGGTTCTATTTCCCTTCCACCCCCACCATTAATGTAGAGAGCAGTGATGGAGCTGCATCCAAGTGAAATGTCTAGCTTGATTAGTTAGGGGTAGTAGGGGTAGTAACCGCCGCAATAAGCAAGCTACACCCATGCTTATTTGTTTTACCCAGACTATGTTATACAGCCCTTATTGGTTGTTTTTCTTTTCCCCTGCCGTTGAAGCAGAGAGCTATGCTGAAAATGCGTGATGTATCAGTCTTTCTCCCATGCCGTTGAAGCAGAGAGCCATGCTGGATATGCATTGAAAGTGAAGTATCAGGCACATTTGGTTTGGGGTAGTAACCGCCGTAACAAGCCAGCTACTCCCCGCTTTGTGAGTGCGAACCCTTTTTTCTTCTCCCCTGCCGTTGAAGCAGAGAGCTCTGCTGGATATGCATTGAAAGTGAAGTATCAGGCTTATTTGGTTTGGGGTAGTAACCCGCCGTAACAAAGCCAGCTACTCCCCTCCTTTGTGAGTGCAAATCCTTTTTTCCATATTTCCTCTTGCTTTTGGAGCTTAGAGTGATGTTGGAGTCACAGTAACCATGTATATGTTTACCTGAAGCTGTAAGGTCCAGACTGAATCCAACTTATCTATCTTGTGGCAATTGACATGCAGAGTTCCCCAAGGATCTATTCTTTCTCCTATCCTGTTTAATTTGTATTTAGCTCCATTAGTTACATATATCCAAAGCTTGGGGTTCCATTGTTTTTGCTACTTAAATGACATCGAGATTATAGCATTTCTAGACATTACCTCCAATGAATCTCTCAGTAGATTCAGTGATTGCCTATCTAGTATTAAAGACTGACTTATGACTTCTAATTTCAAAGTCAGCTTGGAAAACTCATAATCTATTCTGATCTATAGGAATAATACCAATTATCTGCCTCTTCCATTCTTAATGGACAGATGCCCAATTGCATTTAAAAATCTGGTAGTCCTCCTGGGGGTTAAGATTGATTCTGGCTGACATTTTCCTATTAAATCTGTAGAATGGCGTAGACCATTTTTTTTTTTTTTTACTTTCTATGTATCATCTGTAAGGTTCATCCTTTTTTGGATCTCTGTGAGCTAAAGACTTACCTACACACTGGTTATTAGTCTTTTAGATTAATTTAACTCAGTTTATCAGTGTCTTCCTTTAATTTCTTTGAAAAGATTGCAGACCGTGTAGAACACTACTAAAAGCTAATTTTTTGGAAAAATGAAATTTGATAATGTTTCCCTATTATTTCAGGAGCTACACTTGCTTCCAGTTGTTTCCAGAATCAGATTCAAAATTTAATGCTTAACCTGTAAAGTGCTGTGCTTGGGTTTGCCCACTTATCTTTGGAAATCTCTTGATCTGTTATCAGCCCACCCTCCCTATCACTGGGTTCTTCACAGCAAGAGTTTTTGAAGCTATGTAACCCTAGGGAGATTACACTGGAGGGAATCCAGGAGCCTAATTATGCTCCACTTTTGTGGCATTCCCTCCCTCTTATTGTCCGTTTGGAGAAACACTATTTTACATTCAGAGAGTAGGTTGATTCTTGATTATCTCAAAATATTAAGCTTTATTGACTTGCGTGGATTTATTTACTTTTATTTTTTAACTGTGCTGAAATGCATTATGCTTTTTGGTGGGTGTTCTTATTTACATTTACATATATTAAATTTATGAATCGCCTAACTCAAAAATTGGTCTAGGTGATGAACATAATGACATACATAATAATAAAGATAAAACAAATCTAGACTAAAAATAGAATAAATACAAATGAGTACATAAGAGCATAAAATATTCCAAATAAAAACAGTAAAATAATATAAAGCAATTTAAAATAAAATGTAAGTTAATAATAACAAAGCTTAAACAAAAAGTTTAAAGGAGCCCTCTAAAGTTCTTAACTGAGTCACATTGACAAATCTCAAAAGGAAGGGTATTCCAGATTACTGGGCCAGCAATTGAGAATGAACACTCTCGAGTAAGATATAGACATGCAACTCAAGGGGATGGAACATCTATTTGGGCCCATTGGAATGAGCACAGAGATCTTGAGGGTTGGTAAAATTTCAAGATGGTATTAGCCCATGAGCAGGACTGATCGTTAATTAATTTTAAAATGGTCTTTCCAGTTTTAAATTTAATTCTATCATGAATTGATAGCCAATATAACTAAATCAGGGCCGGAGTGATACAATCATAATGCTTCAAACCAGTATTTAGGCGAGCTGCTGAATATATTAACAGTTGCAAAGGCCAGAGTGCAGAGTATGGGAGACCAATATAGAGAGCTTTGCAATAGCCAAGAATTGGAAATATGGAAGCTTGCAAGACAGTGCAAAACTTTGGTGCATGTAAAAATTTCCTCAGGCCTGAGATAATACACAGTTGTCTAAAAAAACCCTGCTTGATGACATGTTTAACTTGTGGCTGAAATGAAAGTGTGCTATCTAATATAACACACAGGCCTTTTTATCTGATTTTCAATTTGAAAACATTCATTGGAAATGTGAATAGAATTTTCAGTGAAAGTAGAGTAAGGACTATGGATGGCTAAAGATTCTGTCTTTGACATGTTTAAAGTAAGTTTATTGTGTTTTAGTCAAGAATTAACAGCAGAAAAACAGATGCTAAGGTGTTCTATGGTTTTATTCCAAGGAGGACGCATCTGCAAGACGAACTGAATGATGTCAGCATATACCTTATAACAGTCTGACAGGTTGGAACGAATTTTACAGATTCGGGCTAAGTAAATGTTGAAAAGCATAGAGGAAAGAGCGGACCCTTGGGGAACACCAGTTTTAATGTGAGATATATTAAAGATTTCATTGATGAATTTGACACGTTGAGATTGATCAGCAAGATATGATCGAAACCATTTCAAAACTTGTCCTGATATACTGCATTCTTGAAGTCGAAAAAAGAGAATGTCATGGTCGATAGTGTCGAATGAGGATGAAATATCAAGAAACACAAGAAGAAATTGCTGACCATTATATATTCCTCTCCTTAAATTGTCTGTTAAGGAGAGAAGAAGCAGCTCAGTGCTCATGGCGCACCTAAAACCAAATTGGTGGGGATCGAACAAATCAAATTTCTCGAGATGATGGTTAATTGACAAAGAACAGAAGCCTCAAGGATTTTGGATAAAAAAGGAAGAGAACAAATGGGTCTGTAACTAACTATTTGGATCAGAAGTGTCTAAAATAATCTTCTTTAACAGTGGGCGGGCAACAGCCTTCTTCATAGTGTTTGGGACAATACCCTCGGTTAAAGATAAATTAATTAAACAAGCAAATGTGGGGAAACAGCATTTCCCTGGCAATTTTGAAAAGTGCACTGGGACAATTACTTGAGGGGCACACAGTATCACTGGAATTATTAAAAAAATTACTAATGTCACAGACATAATCAAAATTATCCCATAAAGAAGAAATCTGGCCAGGATCATTAAGATACCATTTTGGTACAGCGATGAAGCTGAGACAAAAGGTTTCTCAATTTTTAAGTTAAAGCTGATGTGAAATTATTCTGCAGTAGGGGAATCATGCAAAGTTGTATTTGGATATTGAGAATTAGTAAGTCATTTAGTAATTGCAAAAATAACTTTGGGATTATATCCAATTTCTTTGATTTGATTTAAAAAAATAATCTTTTTTTTATGTCAGTGATTAGAGTGATAAGTTCTTAGAGAAGACCACAAAACATGAGAAAGCTCTGAAGAAGGGTGTTTCCGCCAGCTGCATTCCAATTTCATGTGTTTGAGAAACACTTTCTACTGAGGCAGTGATCCAGGGCTGTGGGTTTATTATTATATGTGTAGTACTTAATTTAGCAGAGCTATTTTATTGAGAACTGAGTCTAACATAGAATCCCATTGAGAAAGGGCATCAGTTATGTTATCAAATGAGATGTTAGGTAATAGGTGAGTAATTAGGGAAGAGAATAAGGCTTGATTGATAATGCTATGATGTGGCAGCTTGATAGGTGATAAAGAAAGAAGAGGGTTTGATTGGGAGACACTTGTATGAAAATCAATACGATTTGGTTTGACTCCTTTTGTTTATATCCTTTATGTTTATGATGCTGATTTTGATTTAATTACTTCTTATATATTGATTTATTGTATATTGCTTTGATTCTCTTTACTAGAAAGTTGATTAATCGAGTAAATAATCTATATTTAACAAAATATTTTTTGCAATTAAGTATCCTCTTCACTTACCTCATGTCTTTTTGACAGCTATTATCATTTTAGCTTGCACCTCCCACTCTGGGAGGCATTTATCAGCTTTTCCATATTTCCTAACATTGCTACTGAGATTATCCTTTTGGAGTGTTCATGCTATGGCTTTTGCCACAAACAGGCCTGGTTCTCAGCATATCCACAATGATTGAACATGAAGTGTATTTGCATGCACTACCTCCAAAGAATGCTAATTTATCTCATAATATTCATTGTGGATGTCCTGAAAACCACACCTTTATGTGGCACCCCAGGACTGCAGTTCAAACTAGGGATGGGAATCAGGCTTCGGACGATTGAAAATATTGTTGATATTTTCAAAATCATCAGAAATCGGGGGCTCCCCAAAACGATAGGAAAACCCCATGATATTGTTCGTGGGGGTTCTCTTATAGTTTTGGGGGAGGGCGGGAAAAACGGCACACAAAAATAACCCCTAAACCCACCCCGACCCTTTAAAACTAATCCCTTAGCTTCCCCCACCCTCCTGACCACCCCAAAAAACTTTTTTCAGGTACCTGGTGGTCCAGTGGGGGTCCCGGGAGCGATCTCCCGCTCCCAGGCCGTCGGCTGCCACTAATCAAAATGGCGCCGATGGCCCTTTGCCCTTACCATGTGACAGGGTATCTGTGCCATTGGCCGGTCCCTGTCACATGGTGGGAGCACTGGATGGCCGGCGCCATTTTTAAAGATGGATATCCACATACTTTGCACTTGTATGGAAGCAAGTGCAGGGTACACATATAAAAGATATGTGCAGAGATTTCAAAATGAAATTTACATGCATACTTTCACTTCTCTCACATTAATCCGCCCCTTTTTTGTGCGCTAAAAATGTGCACGCTGTCAAACAGCACATACACTTTTACCCATATATAAGAGGATCAATAATCAAATCCTGTTTTCACATGCATAAAATCTTTTGGTTATTGCCCTTATACTGTCTGCTCCCTCAGGTGTGTCCATTCTGGAGCAGATCTTAGCATTATCTACAAAAAGACTTTTCTTCAGACCACGCCCCCATGTCGCTCACAAAGATATTGGACACAGAACCACTCCTGAAGTGGAGTGGACTTGGAGGAAATTGGGGGAGGCCTGATTGCATCGCTGCATGTATTTTGTGAAAATTCCACACACACACACACACCCCCCTGTGTGCGCTGCCCACATGTGTGCACAATTTTAAAATCCTGAACACGTGCGTATGGCCAGCAGATTTTATAAGATGCATGAGCTGGCGCATACATGATATAAAATCGGCACGTCTATGTACACGTGCCGGGATCCGCACGCACGCTGCTTTTAAAATCGACTCCTTAAGATGTATCCTGTTTGTCCTCATGGTATTGTCTAGGGATGTGAATCGTGTCCTCGATCGTCTTAACGATCGATTTCGGCTGGGAGGGGGAGGGAATCGTATTGTTGCCGTTTGGGGGGGTAAAATATCGTGAAAAATCGTGAAAAATCGTGAAAAATCGTTAAAAAATCGAAAAATCGAAAAACCGGCACATTAAAACCCCCTAAAACCCACCCCCGACCCTTTAAATTAAATCCCCCACCCCCAAATAACTTAAATAACCTGCAGGTCCAGCGGCGGTCCGGAACGGCAGCGGTCCGGAACGGGCTCCTGCTCCTGCATCTTGTCGTCTTCGGCCGGCGCCATTTTCCAAAATGGCGCCGAAAAATGGCGGCGGCCATAGACGAAAAAGATTGGACGGCAGGAGGTCCTTCCGGACCCCCGCTGGACTTTTGGCAAGTCTCGTGGGGGTCAGGAGGCCCCCCACAAGCTGGCCAAAAGTTCCTGGAGGTCCAGCGGGGGTCAGGGAGCGATTTCCCGCCGCGAATCGTTTTCGTACGGAAAATGGCGCCGGCAGGAGATCGACTGCAGGAGGTCGTTCAGCGAGGCGCCGGAACCCTCGCTGAACGACCTCCTGCAGTCGATCTCCTGCCGGCGCCATTTTCCGTACGAAAACGATTCGCGGCGGGAAATCGCTCCCTGACCCCCGCTGGACCTCCAGGAACTTTTGGCCAGCTTGTGGGGGGCCTCCTGACCCCCACGAGACTTGCCAAAAGTCCAGCGGGGGTCCGGAAGGACCTCCTGCCGTCCAATCTTTTTCGTCTATGGCCGCCGCCATTTTCGGCGCCATTTTGGAAAATGGCGCCGGCCGACGACGACAAGATGCAGGAGCAGGAGCCCGTTCCGGACCGCTGCAGTTCCGGACCGCCGCTGGACCCGCAGGTTATTTAAGTTATTTGGGGGGGGGTTCGGGAGGGTGGGGGATTTAATTTAAAGGGTCGGGGTGGGTTTTAGGGGGTTTTAGTGTGCCGGCTCACGATTCTAACGATTTATAACGATAAATCGTTAGAATCTGTATTGTATTGTGTTCCATAACGGTTTAAGACGATATTAAAATTATCGGACGATAATTTTAATCGTCCTAAAACGATTCACATCCCTAGTATTGTCCACTTTCAGTTTTTCTAGTTCTACAAAAACCCTCTCTTCCATAAATGGCATGACATCTACTCTATCCTTGCCTTGTCTATATTTGGCAGTCCACTTTCAAACCCTTCTTCGTTAAATGGTTATGTATTTGTTTAGTGTTTCTCTTTCTTTTCATATCCCCTGCCACACAGTTCTCCTCTTCCTTTCTCAGTCTTACAGTCCCATCTCTGCCCTTCCTCCTTTCATCAATATCTGTTTTAAAAGAAGTAAAACAAGATAGTGGGAGATCAGTGTTATAGACCTGCTCCCCAGAGGGGAGGAGTTAGCAATCTGTTATGAATCTGGCTGCTGGATACTCCTGTTGAAGAAGGAGTTAACAATCTGTTAGCATTCACCCTGCCAGGGGAAGCAGAGTTAGCACTCTGTTATGGATCTTGGAAAGGAGTAGCAATCTGTTATTGCTCTCCTCTTCCAGAGGGAAGGAGTAGCAACTGTTATGCTTTGTTCCTGTAGAAAGATGAACCAGCAACCAGTATGATTCAGATGGGGAGATAGCTATCTGATATAGGTCAGCTTCTGCAGAGAGAGGAGTGATGGTCTGATGTGGGTTGGCTCCCACAGAGTGGTAGATGATGATGATACCACTCTTATTAGTGTAGGAATAACACTTAGTAGAAATAGTGAATCCCTGGGCCGATGGCAGTTGTAGCGCCCTCAAGTGGAGATCCTGAGAGGGACCACCGGCTAGGCTGGAGTATTGAGACAAACACAGATAGTTCTTTATTAGACTGGAAGTAGAACCACCAGAGGTGGCAGTAGTGAGTTGATGTGCCCGGCAGGGCTGAAGTCCCTCTGATACTGGAACAATGATCTCTGAGTTGCTGAGCTGTAAGGAGAAACTATAGGTAGAGAGTAGACAGAGTATGCCAGGCATAACCAGTGGTAGATGATACACTCACAATTGTAGATCTCTGTAGTGTCTTCTTTATGCAACAGAGAGCCTCCAGTATACAGGAACAGGAGCCGCAGGTGAGTACTGGTATCTATATGCAGTCTGAAATAGAACTCACAATAACTGTGTATGGGATGGCTTCTGGAATAGAAGAGAGGCTAGAAGAGATTTAGGAACGTAGGCCTTCATGGAGCGAGTACCGGTTCCTATCTGTTAATCTGTAATAGTATTCCATAAGATATAGGTATGCAATATCTTCTGAGGAAGAAAGTCTGAGAAAGGAATTAGGAACATAGGCCCTCGTGGAGCGAGTACCGATTCCTATCTGCAATGGTAACTCACGATCTCCATACCTGCGATAACGTCTTAGACTGAAGGAAGCCTAGGAACAATGGCCCTTGTGGAGCGAGTACCAGTTCCTGTCTGTAATAGGACTCACTGTGTTCACGTCTGCGATCGTCTCCAGGCAGTAGGAGTCTTCTGAATCTTTGGGAACGTAGGCCCTCGAGGAGCGAGTACCGGATCCCATCCAACAATCTGAAAACAAGAATAGAGAGAGCGGAGCCCCCGAGAGCGGGTCTTCCTGGTAAGTTTGAAAAGGCCGAGCAGTGGAGAAGAATTCCCCTTGCTGACTTGCTAGTAGTTAGCAAACAAAGACCTTTTAAATTGAAAGCGGATGTCGTCATTACTGGGGGACGCCCCCGAGGTTCGCGCCCTAGCTGGTACAAAGTCTGGAGCACGCGCGCCCTTATGTCATCAGGAACATGGCGGATCCATAGCGGCAAGCCAGCCCAGGGATATCGGGACCAAGAGGTGGGGAGAAGCCTCGGCTGCATCTGTCCGTCTGAGCCGAAGGGAGTCACCACAAAGGTAGAGAGGGTGGAGCAAGGGCGGAAATAGGCACGAACGCAACACACAGTAGCAGGGTTTTATGACAGCAGGAACACTCTAAAACTTTCATTGATCTTGCAGGATTGGTAGACACCTGAAATACTAGGTAAAAATCCTAATTGATTTTTTTTACATGGATTGCATGTAAATTTTCAAATTTTAAATGCTTGATTCAATTATGAAGCAAACTGTCAAATATGCATAGCTTTAACACTACTTACTAAACAGAAACCTATTTGCTCTCCATCTAATGAGCAGATCATTTGCCTTGCTAACATGGTTTAAAATCTTTCATATATTGCCAGGATAACTTTCACAAGGCTTTCTTCAGAACTGCACATGTCAATCAATCAAAGACCAAGTTACTCCTGACTTTTTCTTGCTTCTGCTGCTTCTCTCTCTTCCTGTATGTATGATAGTGAGCAGCTGCTGAATATTAGGGATGTGAAGAGCAAAAACATTGATTTCAATTTTTTTATGTCACTATTTGAAAAAGGTCCACACTATTTTCTGAAACCAAAAAGAAGACCCAGGGTCTCAAGAGATCCTCTGTCCCACCTCCCACCATCCATACAGCCAAAGGAGGAGCCACTTTACACCAAAATGTTATATTTTGCAAATTAAAATCCCAGTCACAAACCATGCCTCTAATTCCAGTCCTTCCCTTTGTTGAAAAAAATACTGACCCAGAGCTGGTGCCCCCTAGCCCACCCTCCTAACATCTCCCCACCCCCCAGACTCATCATATTGTCCCTGTTGGTCTAGTGGGGGCCCAGGAGTGACCTATCTGCTCCTTGACCTGGTGGCCACCATTTTGAAAAATGTTGCAGGCCACACTTTCCCCATCATTAGACAGAGGCCATCAAATGGCATTGGTAGCCTTGTCACATGATAGGGGCAAAGGGCAGCTGATGCCATTTTGAATGATGACATCCACCAGGACTGTGACCTTTAGCAGAAGGGTCACTACCAGCAAGAATCGAAACCTTGGAAGACGGGAAGGGAGAGAGGAAGCCTCCGATCTGTAGTAAGGCAAGAATATAGATCAAAAAGAAAATGTCAGCAATGATATTAGCAGACAAATGTTTATTGAAGAGAGCAAACAACTCAGATCAAGATAACAAGCATAGATAATACCTGGATTCTGATGCCTCATAGAAATATGTGTCCAATGAAAGTGCATTCATTTATTTAGACAAACGCTATAAAGCAAAGATTTGCCTTGCAGGTGGCAGGTCTGCTGAAGCAAAGGGAAAAGGAAAAATCCAGATAAGTTGATTTATTGACGAGGGGGGAGATAGAATTTTTGAATTTATGGATGCTTATTGGACTGCACCTCAGGATGAGCTTGAGCTGTGAGGAGCTGATGGGAATAGCACAAAATGGATCTCCAAGGAGACCTCTGCTGACGGGAAAGTGTCATAGTCTGGGTATGATGAGGCAGCAAAGCAGGTGAAATCATAACAGAATCTATCGAAACATTTTATACCTTTTTATAAAATATTGAAACTACAAGATCTGAACAGTTTTTCTCCCTATCAGGATAGGGAGAGCTACTAGGCCTAACTAACCTTCATCCCTGAGAGCAGCTGTGATAGAAAGAGAGAAGGAACTGAGCATGCCCTGAACTACTGAGAGCCTGAAGTAGCTTTGAAATCACCAAAGTATTTCAATTGTAAATATTTTAGTGCAAAATGAAAACAGTTTTATTCAAAACTCAAAGGCCTTTCTTTCTGTTTTAAATCCTATCACTGCTCCATAATGCCTCTCATGTATTTTGCAGTATGTTGCATAATGCTTTGCTAGAACAATTTCTATAGAAAACCAAGATTGACAAGCCTGCATTACATTAAGGTCTGTGGTGACCATAAGTAATTTAAGGATTTTTTTTACTTCAAAACCCCTTTTCTATCTTGTATAAATTAAAAGAAATACAAAATAAACTCAACAGAGCATAACTCATAGCAGGGTTTGTTCGAAGACTTACCTATCGTTTTTACTACTTTCCAAGATTAGAATTATGTGAAAGCCTTACCTTTTGTGATTATACTGTCATGGATCAGTCAGGCTGGGCTGGGATTTCCCCCAGTAGGAGTAGAGCCAGACTTGGGCAGGGCCAGACTGGGTCTTCTGCCTATACCAGCTACCTCCCCCTCACAGGTTGAGCCCTTGCGTTCTGGTGGCTGGCAGGAATTATCCGGAAGCATGGCTGGTGCTAGAACATGGTACAGACTGGGAGCTAGAACAAGGCACAAGCTGTGAGCTGGATACAGGCAAGGCAGGAGACAAGGCTGGGAATCATGGGCAGGCTTGGACCAGAAGCAAAGGCAAGATCTGGGATGCCATAAAAGGGACTGGACTGAGCATAGCAAGACAAGGACAGGACTAGACAAGGGCTGAATAAGGACAGGACTAGAACAGGTGACAGGATATAAGAAAGCCCAAACAGGGCACAAGACTGGCTAGGCGAACCTAGAAGACCCGAAGGCCACAAGGTAGGACAGGAAAGCCCAAGGGGACACAGAGCATGGCAGGTGGGCCTGAAAGAGTGCAAACCAAGGCAGGTAGGTCTGGAAGGCCACAGAGTAAGACCAGAAGACCTGGAGGGGATCAGAGTAAGACATGTAGGCCAGAGCAAGTAAGGAGGCCAAGGTAGGCAGCAAGGGAAAGCAGAAGGCCAGGTTTGGCCACAAAGCAAGGCAGGCCTGAATAGGCCAGAAGAGCAAGACAAGGAAGGCCAGATCAAGTAGCAGAGGTGACTCAATGAAGAGGCACCTAAGGAATAGACAGGGTGGGTTAAGTAGGCCTGGAGTCATCACCCCCATGGAATCAGCAGTAGGGCGGCTAGAGTGGCTGTGAGTGAGACTTGCTGATGACCTCTGCTTGTGGGGGGGCTGCATAATAGGCAAAATCATGACATATACAATTGTCCAATAGCTGATTTAGCCATAACTCCCTAGGACTATTTACATATGGACTTTTAGTTATGGCTGGTGCTAGATACACAACAGAGATTCCATTAATGTGTCTACTGTAGTAGAAAAATGAAAAGATTTGGACAGGTACTAAGTATAAGGTATTAAGCAACATATTCTGAAAAAAGTATCTGCATGTATTTAGATATTTTAGAACTAAACTTATTTAACAGATTTTTCAGGAACCACAAAGGAGAGGATTTTGCCCTTTGGCTAGTTAACCTTCTGAAATGTTCCTTCTATGAAAGCTGCATCTTTTGTGGATGAAAAATATAAAAATATTAGGTTCAGACTTCCAAAGCTTATTTTTCTTTTTTGTATTTCTGTTCTGTCAATTTTTCAAAACAATGTTTATTTCTATACTATGTCCACTATTGTGTCCTCCACGAGTCTTCCAATATGTCCCCTTTTATCACTCCTGACATTTTTTTTCCTAGGCCTCTTTCCCTTTTCTATTTCTCCTCCCCACCATGCATGCATTTTAAGTATTTCCTCTTGAACTATGCTCTATGGCAGGGTTGTCCAACTCCGGGCCTCGAGGGCCACAAGCCGGTCTGATTTTTAGGATATCTCTAATGAATATACATGAGACAGATCTGCATACAGTTGATGCAGTATATGCAAATTTATCTCATGCATATTCATTAGGGGTAGTCTGAAAATCAGATCGGTTTGCAGCCCTCGAGGACTGGAGTTGGGACACCCCTGCTCTATGGCATCTGGCCTATGTCTTAGCTTATCTGTTGCCCTTCAAAAAAAAAAAACGTGCATATATTGTTTAGATCCATGGAAACTATGCAAGTTTCATACCATGAAATTTATTCTTATCAGTGCTCATCATTCTCTTTGAAATGAGGTTGAAATTTTGAATATGAAACCCTGATTGCATATAATTTTATGGTCTCTTACCTCATTCTCTCTCCACAGTCATTAAGGTTATACTGATGAACTGATTATGCATTGATGATCTCAGTAAGGGGTACCAATCTACTTCTACATCTGCAGTTAACAGTGTTTTTCCAGATGTTATTTGTGTGGTAAATTCCTAAACATCAGATCCAGAATTTGGTAGACCACACAGCTTACAATGACAATATCCTCCTGATTAAAGATTTAGATTTTCCTTGCAGACTTCCCTATCAAGGATGGCAATAACCAAAGTGATTACACAACTAAATGAATTTTTGCTCATATAAAAACATGGGTTGCATATTGTCACCCCTAATCCCTTACCGTGGGTAAAAGTACATAGGGAAAAATGAAGTGAGGTAAGACTGGGGCAGAGAAATAAGCACAATAATCTCGTTCTCAGTTCACTGCCTGCACTTTTTGGTGCATGCTGTGAACCAACTTACATTGGGGTAGAAAGCACATGGGTGCAAAAGGATATGCGGTGGACAGGCCAAATTCATTGTCAAAGGAAAACTCAGCAGGGCCTTCCCTTTGAAAGTAAGCCTGCAAGCACTGCAGGCAGTAGCAGAATTACCTTACAGATGTTTTCTAGATCTATGACTTTTCAAAGCATGGAGGCTCATTTGCATTTTTTTTTTTAAAGAATTTACTAAGGGTACCTAACTCCACCCTCCAATTAATGCAGGGTATTACCACTTTTACAAATTTCCTTGCCATTTCAACAGATTGTCAGTACCTTGATTTTAATATCCCAATTGCAGAAGGCAAGCAGTAATTATATGCTATTTATTCAAAAGGACAGGATGGAATGAGCACCAAACGGAGCGACTTGTTTTTAAATGGTTAGTGCCAGTGCTACCTAATTTATTTATTTTTTTTAAACAATTTACTAAGGTGTGCTAAGTCTGTTTTCTGTCAGCATAGAATAGATCAAAAGTCAACAATTGCCTTGCAATTGCAACAGATTGTCATGCGTCTTCAGTTACATTTTTCAGTTATGGCAGGCATTGGCAAGCAGTAACTAATTATATACCAATATTTAAACATTTAAAGTTATTGGCTGGCATGAGCATACAACTCTTTATAACACAAAAGTACTTTAATGGAGGCTGATCAGAACTGAAACTGTAGTAGTGGTGATAACCAAGAACAATATTGCATACATGTTATACAATAACCTAGGAGCATGTATCTGTGCACTTAATTTTAAGCTTATGCGCGCCCAGCAGGTAAGTCTGCTTACAGATGTGCAACAGCCTGTATTTTATGACATACACGTCTAGCCGAGGACCAGTTTCACCAGTTCACACACCAGTTTGTCCAGTGTTCTGCTAGGGCCTCCCAACCCCCATCTGGTTCTTTAGTCTGCAGTCCCCCCAGTTACCCTAGACTCCTCCAACACCTCACAGATGCCTATAATTTTTTTTTTTTTTGTAACTTACACCTCCTCCATAGCACTGGACCTGGGCATGCACCTAAGCCCATAGGTTCTTTGTGCGCATCTTTTGGCCCTGCCCCGGAACCCCCATGCCATGCCCACACCACGCCCCTTTTTTTCTCCGATGTAAGATATTTGCATGTCGGCACTTGTGTGCGCATATGTGTGACTTTTAAAATTTGGGTGGACACGCACATGTCCTACATGCGCATTTATCTCCCAATTTTGACACAGGCCAGACTTTTTTAAAATTTACCTTTGTGGTGGTAGAATATTTCTTGCCCTTCAATGTCAAATTCCTAGGCACGATGAACTATGCTGCATTTACACATTCATTCTGCAGCAGAAAATGTGATTTTTAAATGTTAATGGAAGAATTCAGTAGCCAAGAACATTAGTACAACTAAATCTATTTTAGAATTATATTAAAAACATGTTTTTCAGCTGACTTTACATCCCGTCAACCAACCCACAAATTAATTAATGCAATTTTTGTACTAAAATAGCCAATAGTATTTTAACAGCTAAAATACCCCCCTAACAACAACAATCAATCCTATCCTGTATTTAGAGGAATCCAAATGGACACCTTTACTAAAGAATTGTAATCCTCAATTTTAACAGTAGGTGAAAGTTGATACCTTAGGATGAACAAAATGTATTTTGTTGGAACAGTGATATTTAATTTATTGAGGATTGCAAGCCAAACAGAAAAGTCAGCTGAAGTTCATACATCACAAAAATAAGTCTATGAAAAACCTAAAAAAAAAAGAGATTTTAGACAACCATCATTAAGGACCCTTCAAATCAAACACACTAAAGGAATTTAATAATTAAAAATTTTTCCAAGTGCATTAAATTTGATTAGTTAAGAAAAGTCAGGAACATTAAAGCAAGTAAAGTTTTCCCTTGCTATGAATTTCTAGCCTGTTTTCCACACTAAAATAACCATCCCAATGCTAAATTGCATACAGAATTTTTAAAATAGGTTTAATTATTATATGCAGTGGTGTGGCTGCATTTGGTTCTGTTGGCTAGTTGCATCTCGATCATTCCCATTGATTCAATTTGGACTCTTCAATCAGAAGCTGCAGCCAGCATCATGGCATGCTCATTTTGCAGATGCACTGGAATTGCCTGTTTCCTTGTTTTAAAACTAGGTGATATGTTCACATAGTTACTGCAGTGCTGATGAGCAATTGCACTAGTATATGCTGCCTGGCAGTGGAGATTAAAAAAAAAAAAGTGCAAAATAATTCTTTACACAAACCTATCAATTATATAAAAGATGGGCTATCCCCACTTTTACTAAAAATTTGAAATTAAGTGTCATACATTAGTGCACAATTTGAGCTATCAAAAATGACCAGAACTTTTGCACAATCCCAATAGAATTTATTACATTTATTTTTTATTTTTCTTTTCAAAAAATATCAAAAAAGATCCAGAGTCCAAATAAATTAAGTGAAGATCAAAGGACTTGTCGTATCAAAATGACTTATCCAGGGTCTGAAAGACATTGGGGTACATTTTAAAACACAGCGCACGCGCACCAGGCGCGAACAAAAGTATGCCGGATTTTATAAGATACGCACATAGTCGCACGTATCTTATAAAATCCAGGGTCGGCGCACGCAAGGGGGTGCACATTTGTGCAACATGCGTGCACTGAGCCCTGCGCGCGCTGTCCGTTCCCTCCGAGGCCGCTCTGAAATCGGAGCGGCCTCGGAGGGAGCTTTCCTTCTACCTCCCCCTACTTTTGGGCTGGATTTATCAAAATGTGTTAAGTACCGCATGCGATAGGAAAAGGGGTGTGTCTTATGCTAATATAGCATTTATGGCAATTTGCGCTAATTACCTGTGTGAAGAGCTAAGTTAGTGCAAATTGTGATACCATTTTCAGATTTTGTGATAAGTGCCAGACCTGTTGTATTTCCTGCATTCAACCACTGGGGGACCATTGTTAATGGTCAGAGAGAGAGAGAGACAGATAGACAGACAGACTGGCCATAATCTCATGGCCCATAGGTAGGTATTTGTATCCCTATGGTAGGCCCACCTAGTAACTCAAGGTGGGGTTTAGGTAAGAGTGTAGGTGGTTAGGAGCCACTTTGACATTCTACTTGACACCTATGAACAGAACAGTGGTCTCTTGTGAAGATTTGATGGCCTTCGGAGTGAGAAAACTCACCCCAAGATGAGATTTGGGCAATGTTCTCTCAACCTAGCTTGATGTTACCCAGGTAGACAGTCCATCAAGCTAGGTTGAGAGAATCTTGCCCAAATCTCATCTTGGAGTGAGTTTCCTCACTCCAAAGGTCATCAAATCTTCATGAGACCACTGTTCTGTTCGTAGGTGTCACGTAGACATCACAAAGGGCGATGAAACCTTACCGCACGGTCACTGCAGCTATCGCACAGCCTAACGCAATTCAAAGAGGTGCACTTAAAATCAGCGTTACAGCTGTGCAATAGCTCTTCGCAGACAGGCTAACCCAGCCCACTCTCCACCCCTAACTCCTCCTATTTTCTGAATTTGCATCGCACCAGACGATATGGTGCTATCGCATGCATTAATGGGGCTTTTCACATGCGATAGGCCCTTAACGCATGTGAAAACGCCTTATCACATTTTGATAAATGACCCCCTTTGTTGCTAAAGTTACGTTGGCCGGAGGCTGGCGTAACTCTGCGCGTGCCAACAGGCTGCTGGCGCGCCATCACCCGACCCGGGGACTGGTCCGGAGGCCTCGACCATGCGCCCGGGCCAGCGCCATGCCCCCGACACGCCCCCCCCCCTTCCGAAGCCCTGGGACGTACATGCGTCCCGGGGCTTGCACGTGCCGCCGAGCCTATGCAAAATAGGCTCGGCGCGCTCAGGGGGGTTTTAAAAGGGTTACGCGTGTAACCCTTTTAAAATCCGGCCCATACTGCGTGAATTCGGAAAGACCTAACGTGGGTGCTTATGTGTGCAAATCATTTATTCATAAACCGTCATTTTGAAGCTTGCATCAGGAAGGATCTCCAAAATACTGACCAGATAGAATAGAATAAACTGCATCACATCAACATAGGTTATATACACCCATGTTTCCAAACCAGTGTGCCTTTAGACCTGATCAGTTGTGCCATAAAAAATCACCTTGCCTGGTGCTCAGATCCAGGCCGGTGCCTGGGCTCTGCTCTTAGCATCTTGCAGCACCAAGAGATACTGGTGATGGTATTTACACACATAGGGGTAGATTTTCAAAGGGTTACACGCGTAACCCCAAAAACCTGCCCCGGGACACGCATATGTCCCGGGGCTTTGAAAAAGGGGCGGTCCGGGGGCAGGGCCGGGGGTGGTCCGGCGGTCTGGGGGTGGTCCAGAGTCCTCCGGCACAGCAGCTGTGCCAGGGGTTGGCACGCCGGCAACTAGCCAGCATGCGCAGGTGGCAGGCGTAACTCCTGCAATAAAGGTAGGGAGGTTAGATAGGGCAGGGGGGTGGGTTAGATTTATTTATTTAAGGTTTTTATATACCGGCATTCATGATAAAATCACATCATGCTGGTTTACATTAAAACAGTGGTGCATAGAAAGAAAAAACAAACTGGAACTGAAGTGCGGAAGAAAGCAGTTACAAAAAACAAGGATGCTTAAACTGGGAGAGGAAGGAAAAAGAAATTTTACAACGAACAGTTAAATGAGCTGGTTGTGTTATAGAACTTGAAGTTGAAGGACATTAGCTGGAGTCCGGGAAAGCTTGTTTGAAGAGCCAAGTCTTAAGTCTCTTCCTGAAGGTTGGGAGGCAGGGTTCCTGTCTTAGGTCTGGGGGGGATGGAATTCCATAAAGGGGGACCGGCGGTAGAGAGGGCCCGATCTCTCAAGGTAATATGTCTAGTGGCTTTGGTTGGAGGAACCTGGAGTGAACCTCTATATACATCTCTGGTAGGTCTTGAAGGATTGTGTAAGAGGAGAGGAATTTGCAGGTCGATAGAAGTATGTTGATGAATGATTTTGTAGATAACGGAGATGGATTTGTAGAGAATTCTGAAGTGCACTGGCAGCCAATGAAGGCTTTTTAGGATAGGGGAGATGTGATCTCTTCTTCTGGTGTTTGTTAATATTCGTGCTGCCGCATTTTGTACCATCTGAAGCGGTTTGGTGTAGGAGGAAGGGAGACCTAGTAGGATAGAATTGCAATAGTCTAACTTTGAGAAAACTAATGCCTGAAGGATTGTTCTAAAGTCCTGCAAGTGAAAGAGAGGTCTTATCCTTTTTAAGACTTGGAGTTTGTGAAAACAGTCTTTGGTAGTTTTGTTGATAGAAGCTTTCAAATTCATCCGATTGTCAATTAAAACTCCAAGGTCTCTCAGTTGTGTGGATTGTGAGATGCCAGGGTGAGTGGAAGTGATGTTACTGTTCTTGGGAGAGATAAGCAGGAGTTTGGTTTTGGAGGGATTTAATACTAAGTTTAGACTAGTGAGGAGGAGTTTGATTTGTTGGTGGCAGTTTTCCCAGTGATCTAGTGTTTTCAAGTATGTGTCTTTTAACAGGGATTATTATCTGAATATCGTCCGCATATAGAAAATGTTTTAGATTGAGGCTGGAGAGGAGCTGGCATAGCGGTAAGAGATAGATGTTAAAGAGCGTAGGGGACAGAGAGGAACCCTGTAGGACTCCTACGGTTGAATTGTAACGTGATGATTCTTTGTTTTGGATTTTAACCTTGTAGCCTCTGTTGTTGAGAGGTTTTGAACCAATTAAGTGCGGCGCCAGTAATTCCTATTGCCGCCAACTGATTTATGAGGATGGAGTGATTGACAAGAGGTCCAGTAGAATCAGTAGAAATGATTGTCCTTTGTCGAGGCCCATGATGAGGTAGTCTGTCAGGGAAATGAGGAGTGATTCTGTGCTAAAGGCTTTGCGGAACCCATGTTGGGAGGGGAACAGGAGATTATTATCTTCTAAGTAGTCTGAAAGTTGAGTGTTCACTAATTTTTCCATGAGTTTTGCTATGAAGGGCAGGTTGGCGATCGGGCGGAAGTTATTTGGGTCTTTAGGATCCAGATTGGGTTTTTTTAGGAGTGGTTCGAGAGAAGCCAATTTAAGGTCCTCTGGCTAGTGTCCTTGGGAGAGAGAACAATTAATGATGTCCGCCAGAATTTTGGAAATGGAGTCTGGAATTGTCAAGAGGAGTTTCGTAGGAATGTGATCCGTAGGATGAGAGGAAGGTTTCATTCTCCTTAATGCTACTTGTATCTCAGTGGAGGAGATGGGATCGAAAGCTTCAAGATGGGTGCTTTTGAAGTAGAGATTAAAAGAAGTTGAGTATGAGGTGGTATTGGAGGGCAGCTGTGTTAGAAGGCTGGCAATTTTGTTTTGGAAAAATAGAGCTAGTTCTTCCGCTTTAGCTTGTGCTAGGTTGCTAGGAACTTCAAGGGGGTTCATTTGGGTAAGGCTAGATACATAGGCAAAGAGTGCTTTGGCATCGAAGACCAGGTTATGAATCTTGGAGGCGTAAAAGTCCCTTTTTGATTTTAGAGTAGAGGACTTGTATTGGTATAGTGTAGATTTGTAGGCGGAGAGTGTGCTGGCACATGGGGCTTTGCGCCATTTGCTCTCTTTCTGCCTTATGCATTGTTTTAGCCCTCTAAGTTCATTGGTGAACCAAGGTTGTCTTTTGGAAGCATTTGAGTGTGCCCTTTTTGTAGATAGTGGGCAGAGCTTGTTGGCTATATCTTCTGTAATTTTGTTCCAAGAGCAGAGAGCCGTGTTCAGGTCGGTGAGGTCTATAAGGGGAAGTTGAGCAGTCTTCTGAGGAGCAAGATTTTCTGTAAAGAAATGTGGGTGAAGGAACGTGGGGGGGTGCTGGATTCTTTCAGTGAGAATGAGGTCGAAATAAGAGTGTGGTCTGACCAAGGTACTGTCTTGCAATTGAGGAGCGATGCAGGATAGATGTCTTTGTTAACAAAGATAAGGTCCAGAGTGTGACCGGCTTTGTGTGTCGGTTTGTTCACTATCTGTTTGAATCCCATTGCTGAGAGGGCTGTGAGAAAGGCTTCACAGCTGGTAGTAAGAGTGGGATTGTCTACATGCAGGTTAAAATCACCTAGGATAATGGCTGGGGCGTCCAAGTTGAGCAGAGTTGAGACTATTTCCACCATAGGAGATGCATCTGTTTCCAGGAGGCCCGGGGGAGCGTAGACAAGTAGAATTTGAAGATGGTCTGAAGTGAAAAAGCCGATTTCTAGTTTGGAGTATGAGTTGACTGGGTGTTGAGAGAATCTTGTTTTTTTTAGTTGCTAAAAGAATTCCGCCTCCCCTTTTTTTCTGTCTGGGGAGTGAGAAGATGTCATATGTCAGTGTCGGTAGTTGGTTTATTATGGCTGTGTCTGAGTCTTTAAGCCATGTTTCAGTTATTGCGCATATATCGGGCTTAGCGTCGGAGAGATAGTCGGCGAGAATCAGTGATTTCTTGGTTAGAGATTGTGCGTTGAATAATGATAGCGAAAATAGGGTGAGGCCTAGAAGTTGGGTGATCGGTGTAATCAGCATTGGAGTGAGGGATTTTAGGTTGCGGTGTTGTGCTTGCCTGGCTGATTTTCCTATCAATGGTTGGCAGTGATGAAGAATCGGGATTGTAAAATCTGGATGCATTCTGGGAGGTCAGTTTGGCAAGAGTGGTAGACTGGAATGGGGGGTAAAGAGGTGGCAGGTGGAGGATATTAGAGAATTGTATAAGAATGGGAAGGGAGAGAGTCTTCCTGGGCTGCTGATGAAAGACCGTTGAAAAACTGTTGTATTGTGTTAAAGGTGTTGCGTTGGCTGATTAGAGTTGGCCCCGTGTGGGTGTGGTAGAAGAGGGGTGAAACGCTGCCAAGGTTTGCTTGCAGGGGTACGTGGAGCTGAAGTGATGGTTTGTAGCTGCCTGAGGGCCCTGCAGTGACATAGGAGGAATGGGTTGAAGTGACTGTAAAGAGGAGTATAGTCTGCTATACTGGTATACTGCTATACTGCTATATTACTGCTATATTACTATATATATTACTGCTATGTTACTGCTATATATATATATATTACTGCTATACTGATATATTATTGGGCAAATTTGTTGTGCAGTGCTAGGAGAGCAGTCCGCTTATCAGGAGATGTGTGTTCTTGGGCCAAGGCTTGACCCCAGAGGAACTCTGAAGAGGTGTCGCGGTAGGTGAGGCATGTCCAAGCATGGGCTGAAGAAACAGCAAGGAAGGCTGTCTAACAAAGCCGTGAGGGCGACAAAACAGGATTAGCAGCCAGATGTCCAAATGCTTTCCTTTATTGGGTGGTAACACGAATATATGAACAATGCCCAACTCTGGCCGAGTTTCGCCCTCTTACAATGGGGCTACATCAGGGGCTCTACTTGAGTCGTGTTATGATGACAATCCAAGTCTTAAAAAAGACTGTGCAACAAAAGGTTATTGGAAAGGCTGGTTAAACTCTCAATGACAGCGGTACCTCAGTTTCTTATTTCGTAAACAACACAAGGGTTGCAAATGTGCCGAAATTTTTTGATGTGGTTGTGAAAACAAACACAGGCGGCAGTGTGGCTTTCCCTTGTTAACTCGAGTTAACAAGGGAAAGCCACACTGCCGCCTGTGTTTGTTTTCACAACCACATCAAAAAATTTCGGCACATTTGCAACCCTTGTGGTGTTTACGAAATAAGAAACTGAGGTACCGCTGTCATTGAGAGTTTAACCAGCCTTTCCAATAACCTTTTGGATTGTCATCATAACACGACTCAAGTAGAGCCCCTGATGTAGCCCCATTGTAAGAGGGCGAAACTCGGCCAGAGTTGGGCATTGTTCATATATTCGTGTTACCACCCAATAAAGGAAAGCATTTGGACATCTGGCTGCTAATCAAGCTAATCAAGCATGGGCTGGACAGGAGTGAGACTGGACTGAAGACAGATGACTGGAGATACTGACCCTCCTCCGGACCTGCACGCTTCGGAAGACCAACAACGCAATGGTGGTCTTATGAACAGTCCTCCGACCGTTCCAAGCCCTTTCAGACCTGCCGCAGGGTACGGCAAGAAGCGGCAGGCCGGATGGAGTCCAGGGCAGCGAAGACCGGAACATGAAGAGTCAGATGAGACTCAGGAACGAGGTACTTGGATGCACAGATGAGACTCGGGAATACGGTCTGGTCACTGGTCTGGTCACGGACCACCCTGTCCTACATCCGCGGGAGCGGGCCCAGCGCAGGAAGGAACGAGGTACAGAAGACATAGAGGTAAAGAAGACATAGACTCAAGCAAGGCTCAAGGTAATCAGAAGACTCAGGCAAAGCACTGGGATGAGACTGCAACATAGCGCGCCCTACTCAGTCCACCTGCAGGACTGGTCACGGACCACGCAGGACTCGAAGAGCATCTAGACGAGATATGGAGCATGTCTCAGAAGCTGTAGAGGCCTGCACCAAGGCGCGCTCTACTCAGCCGCCAGTGGCTGGTCGCGGACCACGCTGGGAGTACAGGTTCTGGCAGAGTCTTTGGCATGGACGGAGCAAGCACCAGGGACTCCGTAGACCAGGGCTAAGTACAGAAGCGGAGGTCTCCCGGAGGCTAGTGCTGCAGAAGTGAGGTAGGCCTTGCACCATGAAGCGCCCTACTCCGCCCACCTGTGGGGCTGGTCATGGACCACGACATGGCACACCAGGAAGAGTGGCACGAGGAACCAGGGGTTCAGGATGGCAGGACAGGATCACAGACTTCAGGATCAGGAGAAACAACAGCAAGGCTAGATCATGGACATCAGGAACAAACATCTGGACTGGAACATGGATTAGGATCAGGAGACATACCTCAGGGCTGGATCACTAATATAAGGCAGACATCTGGACTGGAACATGAACATCAGGACAAGACGAGGAGCTCCAACGAAGAACAGGAAACACAGGACCTTGAAGAAGTGCTGGAACAAGGATGAATCCTGGAGCGAAGGACAGCAGGATCCCAGGAGTGACCAACTCCTTGCAAAGACAAAGCTGGAATGGACATTGAGCCTTTTGTAGGGCTGAAAAGGACAACGCCCAGGGAGGGGTCAGCAGAGGGCCACACCTGGCTGGCCCTTGAAAAACAGGCAAGAGGCGCACACCCACACCTAAGGAAGCTGGAGAAGAGAGAGCTGGAAGCTGGTGGCATCCTCAGCCATGTGGAAGGCCCGAGGAAGCAAGGCAGGTAGCTGAGCAGCCCTGCCCAGAAGCTGGAGAGATGGCAGGCTGCAGGAGCGGCTCCATGCCACGAAGAAATCAAGCAGAGGGAGTAAGGAGGCTGCAGGCACCGGCAGGGACGGCCTCCCTGCCGGCTGAAGACCCCAGGAAGGCTTGCAGTGCTTCGGGAGGCACAGGAAAGGCAGCGGGGGTCCCGATCACGAGGGAAAGCTTGCAGTGGGTCGGCCCTGTCGCGCAGGGCAAAAGGCAGCCGGAGAGGAGCCCAGGCACAGCGGCATGACGGCCGTGAAGACCGCAGCGCCAGCGGCCCGACTGACCACGTGGAGGTAAGAACCTGCCCGCGCTCCTCGTGGGCAGGATCGCAACAGAATTGGCTTAGAAATGTGCATGTGATGTCATCACACCAACGGCTCTTCAACATGAGGCACTTCCTGTGAAGAGAATTACACTAGTGAAATATCAGAGACATTCTCAGCACTTGATTCCTGTGACATGCTGTTCCGAAACATTTTACCGATGGCTAGATCTCTTAAATCCAGGACAGGGAGTAACCAATCTGCTCGTGGCTCGGAAGAAGACTCCAGGGAACACCGTGGAATTAATAGCATTACCAGGTACCCAGAGAGAAAAACCACAGTGGCTGCGGTGATGCTGAGTGGCAGTGCTGTGCCATGTGACAATTTGACCATTTTTTAATCCCGAGGGGAGAATTAAGATTACTCTCTGAGGCACACAGGCCATGGGAATGATGGATTGTACTTGATGCTATGTGCAACAGCCATCACAGCCTCTTTAGTTTCAGTGTTGTGGCTGCCTTACTTTATCATACACTGAAGATAATTTAACATGCACCCTATCTGAGACTGCTGTACTGAGCCACCATATGGTGACAGTGTTAGAGAAGGAAGAGATAAAGAGAAGATCTACATTGCCTTTGGAAATCTCTGAAGGGAGCAGCAACCATGCCATTCTTGATTCTCTGCAATGGAAGGAAACTATATATTTACTACTTCTTGCGGGAGTGGATGCTGTTATTCCTGTATCGGTGAGTGGTTAACTCCCAAGAACACTAACAAGAGAGAGATCCTCAGGAGATAGCAGCTAGCCATCCCAGTTGGGGAGTCATCATGATAGCCTGGGACCTGCTGAACCAAAGATTGTGCAGAGCTGCGATTAGGGATGTGCAGAAGGAAAAAATTTGTTTTGATTCTTATTCATTTCGCCAGGACCAAAATTTGTTGCATTCGTTTCATGGGGAAAAAACAAATGTGTTTGATTCGTTTTATTCGTTTTCCATTTTCCCATTAAAATCAATGGGGGAAGTATTTGCAGCCTATTTTTGGCTGCAGAATTGGGGTTTTCTTATCAATTCTGATGAAACTTCTGGGGAGCAATCATCAGAACTAGAAAAGAGCTCCAATGTACTTAGACTGTGGCAAAGTGGCACCAAAATGGCATGAATAGCCTAAGGCACTGTAAAGGGGCAAAGGGGTACCAGGAGTGGATAGAGTGCTTTAACAGAGGTGCAAAGCAGCAGCGAGAGTGTCAAAAACACAGCATAGCTTCAAAAGAGAGCACTAATAACGGTTGCAGGAACCCTCGAAGGCAGCACGCCAGGCAAAGTGGCAAGTAAGTGGCATCAACATCCTACAGCACAATGAAGGGGGAACATAGCAAGCAGAATGAGTATAAGAAAAAACCACAAGATGTCGATAAAGGGACAAAGCAGCAGAAAGACTAGCATCAACAAACTGAGGAACCATGATAGTGGCAAAAACACCACAAGGAGTAGAATCGACTGGTGTATGGCAGCAAGGCAGAGTGGCAGAAAGTTGATAGGTGCAAGACAGGATGGCGGAGCGGAGGTAGTCTGGTCCCTGTGGTTTTGATAGGGGCAACACAGGCTGGCAGAGTAGAGGTAGTCAGGTTGCTGATAGGGGAAAGACAAGGAGGCAAGACAAGAAGAGTCTCAGCATGCGGTGTGACTGTCAACCGGGGTGTACTGTCCACCCGACCCATCTTGAAATACGGACCAAGGAGTCTAACAAGCGTGCTAGGACCTGAAACATGATGAACTATGCCTGGGTGGGGTGCAGCATTGATGAACTATGCCTGGTTGGGGTGCAGGGCAAGTGCAAGGGTATTAGGCACCCTAGGCAAACCTTACAGCCTGGCGCTCTACCCCTACCTCCCCATACACAATTTTAAATTATGCATTTAGCGCATATTTTACATGAAAAGTGATATTCTGAGGTAAAATTAATATGATGAAATTTAATGTGGATAAGTTCAAGGTGATGCATATAGGGAAAAATAACCCATGCTATAATTATACAATCGGGCCAATCCAGTACCGAGCGGTAGGAAGAGCTGCGTTAGTGCCTACGGCACCCGCGGTTACCGCCCGCACAGTGCAGCTCACCAACCGCTCGATCCTGAACCCTAATTATATGTAAATGTAAACCGCGTCCGAAAAGCCTTAGGCCCACGCATCCCAGGATACTGGATAGAGCGCCTATACAGTATCCTGGGTGCGCGGGCCTAAGGCTTCACGCAGTCGATCTCCTGCCGGCGCCATTTTCCGTACGAAAACGATTCGCGGCGGGAAATCGCTCCCTGACCCCCGCTGGACCTCCAGGAACTTTTGGCCAGCTTGTGGGGGGCCTTCTGACCCCCATGAGACTTGCCAAAAGTCCAGCGGGGGTCCGGAAGGACCTCCTGCCGTCCAATCGTGTTTGTCTATGGCCGCCGCCATTTTTCGGCGCCATTTTGGAAAATGGCGCCGGCTGAAGACAACAAGATTCAGGAGCAGGAGCCCGTTCCGGACCGCTGCCGTTCCGGACCGCCGCTGGACCCGCAGGTTATTTAAGTCATTTGGGGGGGGTTCGGGAGGGTGGGGGATTTAATTTAAAGGGTCGGGGGTGGGTTTTAGGGGGGTTTTAGTGTGCCGGCTCACGATTCTAACGATTTATAACGATAAATCGTTAGAATCTCTATTGTATTGTGTTCCATAACGGTTTAAGACGATATTAAAATTATCGGACGATAATTTTAATCGTCCTAAAACAATTCACATCCCTAGTTTTGACTGCTCTTTTGCAAAACTCAACTGGCTGTGAAGACCCATGCCACCTTGTTAGTGATTTATGCTTTAGAACCCGATATGGAGTACTTTCATATGGAATCTTGTTTCTTCTTAGGCAGTAAAGTATGGATTTTTCCCGATATAGTCAGAACCACTCAGCAGTGTCATAAACTATTTCTTATGAAGCGGCAGAGGGTATTGGTTTTAGGTGCCACCTTTTCATTGCATTTTCCTTATAAATGTCATGTTAAGTGGGGAGATGACAAATATGTTTTTTATGAGCCATGTCAGCTTGAGGGATTTTTATCTAACCGGGAGGCACCAGTACCAGTAACTTTTTAGCTGAAACCATGATAGCTTAGGCTTTTGCTAGCACTATATAATATATTTGGGGTATGTTTTTCTCAAATTTGTTTTCTTCTTAATCCCTTCAATGATAGTGGTCTAAAGACTCCTTTGTTTGTTCCTAATATGTATGGAGGATTTTTATGTTTTTTCTTGATGGAATATTGCTTTCTTTGTCTAGATTTTTCTGACATATAAATTGAAACTACAATAAAGAAATAAATTAAAAAAAAAAAAGTTTCAGGTGTGGGTATATTCCCAACATACTCCTCTATAACAATCGAGGCAAATAATTCAGTCAGTTTGTCTGCCATTTTGTTGTCTTCCCTGTCTTTTTTTTTTTAATGTATTTCCTTCTCTTTTGATTGTACGAGTTGTTTTTATTTAATACAAATGAATTACAAAAGACAGATTTGTATGTGTTTATAATTTGTAATTAGATTTATTGTGTCACTTTACTAAGGTTTATTAGCTTTGGCAGCTCAAACATTTCCAAATTAAGCTTCTATTTGTTCTATCTTCAGGTTTGCAGGTGGATATATTCCTCACTGAATCTCTGTGGGATGTGCTGTGACAGTTATATACTATAGTGCATCAAAGTGGACTGGCAAGTGGACCTAGTAAGTGAAACAAAACTTAAAATGGTGTTTTTACTTGCTATTATGGCTGGAAAGATCCTTCTCGCTCTTTTGTGCCAGTGTATAAGCAACTTTTACAGGACCATTGGTTTATTGATTTGTTACTCATGCAAGTTCTTGGGCTGTGCTCAGGTTTTGATGAATAAGTAAAATATGTAATTTTAATGTATTTAATTAAGATATTGTTATTTAAATTCCAGTTTTTTAACTTAGATTCTTAAACATTGGTAGTGAGTCAGGCCTGGCTTGATGAGAATGATTGAAACAGTATTTTTTATTTGCTGACATTGCTTTATGAGTACAGACAGTGTCTGGGCAATGTATGAACTCAAACTAGCTGGCAGGCTACTTCAGTCATGCCTTATAGACAAAAGCACATGGGTGTGAAGTGTGGCATTGTATGCATCTAAAACTTTAATTACTTGAAGAATTTGTGCAGATTTTGAATGGGATTTTAAGAAACAATATTATTGTGCTTTATAGAGAGTTATATTACTGAGGGTTCTATTTAGAATTACTCTATGGCATGTTTTTTGTAAGAACAATGTTTCAATAATAGTAATGATTTATTTATTGTACCTGCCCTATAATACTTTACTGTACTTGTTTATCATGAATCTGCTTCATAACAGAAATATCTAACACATTCAGATACTTATGTGTTTTTATCAGTCATAATAATTTCAGTTTAGGTGTGGATTGAGATATATTGCAAAATGATATTAGCGCTACATCTGTAATTATCCTAGACAAGCAAAAGAGGTGAATTTTACACATTCGTTTTTTTCCTAACCTGTTAGAAAATGCACCTATAATATCACCTTTAATATCTTGCTTCAAATGCTGTTAATTTGGCGCTAATTATTTCAAAGGTAGCACATCTGCATATTCAGTGATGAAATTACATTGCTGCCTTGTGTAGAAGGGCTCCGAAGAGAAGATAAATTCTAAGAAAACTAAAAAGACAGGGGATAGGAGGATTACAAACTGGATAAAAGGCAGGAAACAGAGTAGGATTAAATAGACAATTTTCTCAGTGAAAAAATGGTAAATAGTGGAGTGCCTCAAGGATCTGTACTTGGACTGGTGCTTTTCAATATATTTACAAATGATCTGGAAAGGAATACGACGACTGAGGTAAACAAATTTGCAGATGATACAAAAATGATTCAGAGTAGTTAAATCACAAGTGGCTTGTGATAAATAGACTGGAAGATTGGGCATCCAAATGGCAGATGAAATTTAATGTGGACAAATGCAAGGTAATGCTGCATATAGGGAAAAATAACCCTTGCTGTAGTTACATGATGTTAGGTTCCATATTAGGAGCTACCACCCAGGAAAAAGATTTAGGCATCATAGTGGATGATAATACATGAAATCATTGGCTCAGTGTGATGTGGCAGTCAAAAAAGCAAACAGAACATTAGGAATTATTAGGACTAAAACGGAAAATGTCATAATGCCTCTGTATTGTTCCATAGTGAGACCACACCTTGAGTACTGTGTACAATTCTGATTGTTGCATCACAAAAAGATATAGTTGCACTGGAGAAGGTACAGAGAAGGGTGACTACAATGATAAAGGGGATGGAACAGCTCCTTATGAGGAAAGACTAGAGGTTAGGGCTGTTCAGCTTGGAGATGGCTGAGGGAGATGGCTGAGAGGTCTAGGACAGGTAAATGTGAATCAATTATTTACTCTTTCGGATAATATAAGGACAAGGAAGTACTCCATGAAATTAGCAAGTAGCACATTTAGAACTAATCGGAGAAAATTCTTTTTCACTCAACACACAATTAAACTCTGGAATTTGTTGCCAGAGGATGTGGCTAGTGCAGTTAGTGTAGCTGGGTTTAAAAAAGGATTGGATACGTTCTTGGAGGAGAAGTCCATTACTTGCTATTAATCAAGTTGACTTAGAAAATAGCCACTGCTATTACTGGCATCAGTAGCATATGATCTTGGTGTTTGGGTACTTGCCAGGTTCTTGTAGCCTGGATTGGCCACTGTTGGAAAAAGGATGCTGGGCTTGATGGACCCTTGGTCTGACCCAGTATGGCAACTTCTTATGTTCTTATGGGCTCTGCATTTGGAGAGAGAGCTGCATGGTTACATTGGCTAATGAGTACTGAATATTTGTGAAACTACAAAGCAAATCCTGATACTCTCATGCAGTAGATCCAATGAGTTTCAAAACTGTTGCTTTCTTGTAAAGGAGTGTGACAAGGAATTTGTCAATTTATAAACAAATGTAAAAAAGTAAATGAGAAATACCAGGTAAAATGGCAGGATTAGAGAGGAAAGAATATATTGTTGTTTTTTTTTTTCATTTAGTTTACAATAGAGATGTGAATTGGAACCGGAATCTGATTAGTTCCAGTTCCGGTTCCGATCCAAATCTTAAAATTTTTCTCTCCTGGCCCGATTGGATTTTTGATTATCGGCTGCACCCGATCCGATAATCAAACCCTCCCCCACCCTCCCGAACCCCCAAAAAAGGTTTTAAAATTACCTGGTGGTCCAGTGGGGGCGCGGGGAGCGATCTCCCACTCTCGGGCCATCAGCTGCGTTAATAAAAATGGCGCCGATGGCCCTTTGCCCTTACCATGTGACAGGATATCCGTGCCATTGGCCGGCCCCAGTCACATGGTAGGAGCACTGGATGGCCGGCGCCATCCAGTGCATCTTTAAACATGGCGCCGGCCATCCAGTGCTCCTACCATGTGACAGGGGCTGGCCAATGGCACAGATACCCTGTCATATGGTAAGGGCAAAGGGCCATCGGTGCCATTTTTATTAGTGGCAGCCGATGGCCCGAGAGTGGGAGATCGCTCCCCACACCCCCACTGGACCACCAGGTAATTTTAAAAGGTTTTGGGGGGGGGGGGGGGTCGGGAGGGTAGGGGAGGCTAAGGGGGTCAGTTTAAAGGGTCGGGTGGGTTTTTTTTTTATTGGGCCATCGCGCCATTTTTATTACTGGCGGCCAAAATGGCGCTGATGGCCCGAGAGCAGGAGATCGCGCCGGGACCACCCCACTGGACCACCAGGTAATTTAAAACATTTTGGGGGGGTTTGGGAGGGTAAGGGATTCGTTTTAAAGGGTCTTGGTGGGTTTAGGGGTTGATTTGGTGTGCCAGTTTCCCCGCCCTCCCTCCCCTTCCCCGATTTACAATTTTTCACGATAAATCGGGGGAATTTCTATTGTATCATGACTCTAACGATTTTTGATGATTTAAAAAATATCTGACCATTTTTTTAAATCGTCAAAAAATGATTCACATCCCTAGTTTACAATAATAAAGGAAAAAAAACACATAACAGATAATGATGAGTAGTTAAATAATGGTTTGGAGGTGGGTCAGACAGGAGCCTAGACATCCTGTTCTTACGTATGCTAATGTGAAACAGCAACCATAATTCCATTTTTTATGTTGTTACATAATAGGTTTCTCATCAAACTTTTATTGGGGAGTGTAATTTCTAATGTATTCTGCTTTTTGCAAAGGGACTCCAGATTTACAGGCAGGAGAGATTTTGATGTGACATTTATACTTAAAATAGTTACATCAATTATGTTTGGTTGTTTTTCAATTTAGGGACACTCATGCTTTATGTGTTAATTTCAATCTGAGGAATCTTGCAGTCTGATTAGAAGAAGTAGAAAGAGAGTGGAGATAAGTAAAATGCTTTCTAAAGTATTATAACTTCAGATGAAACTTGAAGCTGAAACTGTCAGAGAAGGGCAAATAGTTGTTACAGAGACAAGAAGACAATTATGGAAAAGACAGAGATGAGAAAGTGACCTGTGGGGATATAGAACAAAAAATAAAAGCTATGATATAGAAAGGGGCATAACAGTATGACATTCAAAAGAAAAGAAAACAATCTGAACTCAAGGTTAGAGCAGATTAGAAGCCATTGCAGACCTTTGGAAGGAAAGTGACAAATTTGTGAGAAAATAAAGTAATGTTAGTGTTTAGTTTTACTGAGCCCAATTTTCAAACCTCTCAATGGCACAACATTTGCATGTTAGTAGACTCACATTGGTCCATATTGAGCCACCATGCGGTTTGGCAAGTTACCTGGATACACTTATCTGACAAACAGGGTCATTCATCAAAGTGCATTATGGCGTTAACGCCATAATGCACGTGATAGTTATCACAGCACATGGCGCAAATGCAAATTTATTCAAAGGGGTGGGATTGGGGTGTGGTTTTGGCAAGATTAATAAAAATGAGGGGCATTATAGCACAGTGCGATAGCGTAATGCACACTATTAATGCCAGAAATAATTATATCTTTTTTTTGCTGGTGATAAGGTGTGTGATATACCTGAAATGGCCATAAAGCAAATTGTGATAAATATTACAAATTCTGATTTGGGCATTTCTGGGCATGAAGAAGGGGGAGACAGAGGAGGAGAGGGGAGGGAGGGAGAGGAAGAGCCTCTGGGATGGCATACATTTTAGTCAACTATTTATACTGCTGTAGGAGGGCCAGCTAGTAACTCAAGGTGAGGTTTTGGTGGTGGCGTATGGTTTGGGGGCCAGCTTTACATGGAAAATGAGACGTACGAAAAGCACAGTACACCTTAGTGAAGATCTGATGTCATTTGGAGTGAGGAAAGTCACACAAAGATGAGATTTCTATAGTGTTTCTCTCACCCTAGCTTGATGCACTCTCTATCAGGGTACTATCAATCTAGGGCAAGAGAACTTTGAAGTTATTGAGGATGGAATTAAAGGCCAGTTAGTCTGCCCTTTGTGGTGAGCAAACTAATGGAATCGCTGCTAAAACAGAGACTAGTGCAAATTTTTGAATCCAATGGATTGCAAGCTCTGAGGCAGCATGGTTTTACCAGAAGTAAATCTTGTTAGACAAATCTGATCAATTTCTTTGAATGGGCGATCAGATAGTTGGATAAAGGGAAACCACTAGATGTAGCATACTTGAATTTCAACAAGGCCTTTGACACATTTCTACACAGAAGACTTATAAATAAATGGTGTACCCTTGGTATGGATCCTAGTGACTGACTGGGTCAGAAACTGGCTGAGTGAGAGGCGAAAAAGGGTAGTGGTAAATGGAAATTTCTCTGAGAAAGACGTAGTTACCAGTGATGTACCTCAAGGATTTGTCCTTGGACTGGTTCTATTCAACATTTTTGTGAGTGATATAATAGAAGGGTTGTTGGGAAAGATTTGTTTTTTTGCCAAAAATACCAAAATCTCTAACAGGGTGGACAGCCAGGAAGGAGAGGAAAACATGAGGTGGGATCTAGTGAAGATTGTGGAATGTTCTAAGGTTGGACAGCTAAGATTTAATGTTAAAAACATGCACAAAGGAAGAGTAGGATCTGGAGGGTAATTGTATCTGATGATCTTAAGTTGGCCAAACAGGTGAATAAAGTAACAGTAAAAGCCAAAACAATGCTTGGCTGCATAGGGAAAGAAATGGTCAGTAGAAAAAGGGAGAAAATATTGCCCCTGTGTAGGTCCCTGGTGATACCTCATTTGGAATACTGTGTACAGTTCTGGAGACTGCACCTTCAAAAGCATAAAAACAGGATGGAGTCAGTCCAGAGGGTGGCTACTAAAATGGTCCGTGTTCTTCGTTCTAAAGCATATAGGGATAGACTTAAAAATCTAAACATGTATACCATAAAGAAAAGGCAAGATAGGGGAAATATGATAGAGACATTCAAATATCTAAAATGTTTCCATGCACAGGAGGTGAGCCTTTTTCAATGGAAAGGAGGATCTAGAACAAGGGGTCATGAAATTAGGTTGATAGCGGGTAGACTCAAACTAATTTTAGAAAATATTTCTTTACAGACAGGCTGGTGGATGCATGTAACAGTCTCTCAGAGGAGTTGGTGGATACAGAAACAGTATCTGAATTCAAGAAAGCATGGGATAAATATATTGGATCTCTAAGGAAATTATTAGAATTATAATACTAAATTAATTGGATGGATAGGCAGACTGGATGGGTCATACAGTCTTTTTCTGCTGTGATGTTTCCATGTTTCTAAAAAAATGAGGGAAAAAAACTTTAGCTTTTCTAATAGAGAAGAAACTGAATAATTGATTCAGGGAGGATTTGGGATATGTGATGACTCTTTTGAGTAGTGGTGGCTATAGGTTTACATTATATAGACCAGTATGCAAGCTAAGATATCGTGGCAAGGTTTTGTTTAGGAAGAAGGAAGAGGAGAGTGGAAGTAGATTGACTAGACTTTCTCAACTAGGGTTCCACGAGAGATCATGATTGAAAAAAAAATAAGCATTGTTTTTTGAATTTTGCATGCCATCTTGCCATTCACAGGAAAGCAATGAACATTTTGTGCAGTTTTCAACTTCTTACATGTGTGAGCAAGCTTTTTCTTGTTTAACAAGCATCAAGACTAAGGACAGAAATCATCGAATTTCAGTTGGAAATGAAATCAGTGTGTGCTTATCTCAAGTTTGACACAGAATAAAGTATTTGTACAGCAACAAACAAGCACATGATTCACATTAAAGAAGTTAATTTCATTCTTTATTTTTAGTTTCAAAAATAACACTTTTTATGCATATATAGGCCTATAAAAGAGATCAATAGCTTTTAAAATGTATGGAGGCCAACTAAAGAAAAAGAATAGTCTAATAAGCTGGCCACAGAAAAATATCATTCTCTACTCAAAAGGAGCATTGACAATTATTATTGGATTATTCTATCTACAACTTATTGATCACTCTAACAAACCATGCACTGTAGATATAATAATTTTTATGTAGGGGTTCCCTGACACCTGAACATTTTAAGGGTTCTTCCATGGTAAAACAGTTAAAGTATAGAGTTCAACCAGTAAAATGTGATCTTGGTTTAATACACTGGCTTTGATGGGAAAGGAAAATTAATTTGGGCTATGTGAAAGGAGACATTAGAATAAAACTAAACTTGAGGATTGGAGGGACAGGTACAAACTGCACTCAAAAAAAAGTTTATAGGTGAATTTTAAAAGCCCAGTGTGGGAGATACATGAGTATGCCTGACCAGCGCATGCCAGGCGGATTTGAAAAGCCGCCTATGTATGCGCACAAATAAGAAATTGCAAAAAAGAGGTGGGGCATGGGCAGGAGATGGGCGTTCTGGGTCTTTAACATGAAATGTGTGCGTAAATATTTATGCACAGAAGTGTGTTCTGGGGGGTCCCTTGCTCCATAACTTTACTACTGCTAGAGTAAGTAATAAAATAAAAAAAAATCTAGTCTAATCAGTGGGAGTTTGTAAAAGGGAGGCTATTTAACTAGGGGGGGGGGAGATTAGGAAGTCCTATCCCTCACCTGGGGAACTGGGAATGAAATGGGGAAACTGGTAATTGTGCTGGTATGTGTGTCTACTAAAATTCCCCCACTTACACAGTAGAGGTAGCATTTGCATGTACAAATAAAATTGTGCACACATGTATGCGTGTTCAGCCGATTTTATACCATGCACACATATATATACACATACGTTATAAAATGGCCGTATCTTTTGGCATGAGCTGGCATATGTGCATCTATGTGCACCTACCCACCACCAGTATCAAAGTTACTGTCATAATAGATTATAGAGTTCTCATTTAAATCGTCATCAAATTTTGAAAAATAAATACCATCTCAGTTCTTCATCCTTGTTGCCAAACTCAGTCGAAAAGCCAAAGTTTGAACAGGTATGGAGAATGAATTACCATCTTACCCCTTGAATAGGGGTGAGACACAATGGCAAAGCAGTGAGAGGAAGATTGCAACTCTGGCCAAGCTGTAGCTGTCTGTCAATATACGAAGAACTTTAGTTTCCAGTGCTGCCTTTCACTCTTACTAATGTCATTAAAAAAAAATGTTTGAAATGCAATCCATGTAAAATACATTTGCTTAAAGGTGTTTGAAACTGAAATGCATGTCAAACTCATTTACGGGAAAGCTAAATGAGAACTCTCTTGTGGTTAGAAGCTAGAAGATTGAGGACTGAGAAGGCAAAGAAAGTAGCTTAGTAAAAACTAAGATAGGAAAAGAATTTGGAGAGGTCAATTTCATGCACAGAAATTATAAAGATGGGAGAGATGATTGGATGGGAAAGAAGGCGTGCATTTTTATGTTAAATCTGCTGTAGATACAGGAAATTTGTTTTCAAATTAAGTAACACAAAAGTTGGCAAATGACAAGCGATGGTCTGTGATCAAATGACCCTAGTGCAGGGGATTAAGGACAAGATGAGCGCAATGTCATTCCTCATGTTGTCCAGGACCGTCCGCCTGGACATGTTTCCCAAATCATTGCCTTCAAGGTGTATGAGTAATACCTTGGGAGGGGAAGGTCTTGTTAATTGCTGCCTTAGGAGGGGGATGTGCTGGTTCCAGCGCATGCCCCTCTGACCCAGCCATCGCACTATTCCGTTCATTGCCGCTACACCCAGTTGCCCATCAATGGTATTTTTCATTGCATGCTACTCCACCCAAAACACAAAGAAGTGTCCAGTGATCCATATCATCCGACGTTGCCAGTGGGGCCCTGAAAGACAGAAGGTGTTAAAATTGCCATTGGGGAGGGGACGATCCCAACTATGAGACTCCATACCCAAATCGCTAAGGACTGCCAAATCCCGGGGATCCATTTACCTGTTCAATATCGGACAGATATGCAGGGGAGCACCATTTACCAAGAGGCTGGATAGTGGTACACAATAACCCAGATACAGCTGTGCTGGAGGCCATACCAATTCGGAATGAATGAATTCCAAACTGTTCTGACCTCAGCTTGGCCACATCTAGGACATGCTTAAGGATGGCATTAAATTGATACTTGCTCAGAGGGAAATAGTTGGCATGCAATAGAAACTGTTTCTTCCTGATGGGCCTGAGTACCCTGTAGCTCACCGCATTGGCAAAGGGTCATGTAGCCAGACCCGGTACTTCAGTGAGTGTGGCCGATGCCCCCCCCCCCCCTCCCGGCTGAGCTGGTCTGTCTTTGATCTCAGTAACCAGAGAGTCAGCTTTCTGGCAGTGATGGAGACATTGCAAGCTTGGAGGCTGGAGTGGTCATGCCTGCAACTGGCCACAGCCACTTTGCTCAAACGACATGCGGCAAAGAATGGAATGCAAATGGTGGCTCAAAACTGGACCAGCTTGAAATGGTCCAGTACCATTGAGGGAGTCAGCACCATAGGGCTAGTAGGTGATCATGCGAGATAGGATGGCATGCATCAGGAACATACAGATTGTATTCTCATCCCACAAGGACATGCCTAATTGTGAAGTTCCTTTATTGGGCTGGGCAATCCCTGGGCTTTAGCAAAAAAGGCGCAACCTGCCAGATTGGTTTGGACTGTGCCTCGAGATGCGCCATACTGCTTAGCCTGCATAATACATCCCACCATCCTATGTGAAAGACTCAGGTCCTCTGACTGGTCAGAGGCTTCCAGGAAATCCATAACTTCATTAAATACCCTCAGGTATGCTCACCAAGTAGATGGTATGATCGACTTGTGCAACAAGTCAAGTACGTTCTGGCTCCAGTGCTGTAGAGGTGTACAGAGACCAGCATCCCCTTCTCTTCGGCATCCAGAGTGAGCCCTCAGAAGCCTTCCCATTTAGAATGAGAAAGACAATCAGCAATCTTGTTGCGAAGCTCAGGGATGTGTCTCACCCACGCCATCACATTTATCTGCAAACATCTCATGACTATTAGCCTCAGGAGCTCCGAAACTGGAGTGCATCTCATGGACTAACAAGTTATTATGTGGACGACCACTAGGTTGTCACACCAGAATATCACCTTTCTGTTTGCCATTCATTCCAAATATGGAGCACAACTGCTATCGGGAACAGTTCCAAAACAGTGATGTTCAATGTGATCCCTGATGCCACCCAATTCTGTGGCTATGTCTCCACGTACCAGCTGCCCTGAAAATATAACTCAAAGCCAATGTCCACCGAAGCATCAGAGAACAGCTCCAGGTCAAAGCTGGACATGGGGGGTGGGGGTAGCCCCACTAATGAGCCATTGAAATCAACCAAGAATCTCTCCCACCCCCCAAGATCCTCACACATAGCATGGGTAACTCTCAAGCGGTAGTACTTCCTCTTGACTGTCATGGACACAATAATCAATTGCCTCATCGGGATTACCCAAGAAGCAAAACCCAAGCTCCCAATTAAGGATTGCACGATGGCTAGGGTACACCACGGATCAGTTCAGCCAGCTTCTGAATCTTATTGGCTGGGCAGCATTTGAATGGTGTTGAGCTCAATGCCAAGGAAAGTAAGCACCTTTAGTTGGTAATTCTAACTTTTCTGCTGCCAGCGGAATGCCAAAATCTCTGGCCATGATTTGAAAGCTGTCAAAGAAATTGCAGCACACACCTGAGTCTCAAGGGCCAACAAATAGAAAATCATCCAAGTAGTGAACAATGCTTGTCAAACCCATGCACTGGGACAACCCCCAATGCAAAAAGGTGCTGAAAGCAAAGTGAGAGCAAGAAGCTGGGCACCTCAAGGTCATGCACCTATCAAAGTAATAAGCACCCTCAAAAAAGAACCCCAGAAGAGGGAAGTCATCCAGATGCAGAGGTAAGAACCGGAAGGCAGACTCTATGTCCACCTTAGCCATGAGAGTCCCCTCCCCAGAATCTCTGAATAAGTCGAGCGAACAGTCATAGGAGGCATATTGGGCCATGCAGACCTCCTGGAGGATGAAATCATTCACAGCCCAAACAGCCGGGTAAGAAAGGTTATGTATAAGCCTAAACTTACCCGGCTCTTTTTTGGGCACCATTGCCAGTGGTGGTAAAACCATTCTGGTGAAAGGAGGTAGGGGGAAGGGGCCCGCCACCCTACCAAGACTATTCTCCACCATCAGCTTTTCTCTCACCACTTCAGCAATCTTGGTTGTAGAAGGTGCCTTTCTGCGGTTCAGCAGGTTCAGATGACCCTCGTAAGGGATTCTGAACTATCCTTAAAAGCCTTGCGCAGAGTAACAAGAGCGCACCTGTTCGGGTAAAGGCTAAGACCTGACTCCAGCTGCTCCCACCTGACTGGAGTCGAGGCTTTTACATAAGGACTACTTGCCTCCCTCATCGAGAGCTTTTTTGTGCATGTGGTGTCAGAGTAACTCGCAGCACAGGAGGTGCAAATGTGTTTATCCTGACATTCCTGCGCCATACATCCCCCTTTATTAAATCACCAACAGGCTTTGGCGGTGGGGTGAGATGCCTATCCCTGACCTTCGAAACCCCTCTAGGGCTGAAAGGAGTGATTGGTAGCTTGGGTATCCAAGCTCTGTGCTGTCACGTGGGCAGCATCAACTCGACGTCCTGAGTGCCCCAGGTCATGCTCGGGGTGTCCGCCGTTCTCTCCCTGAACTGCTCATTGTAGTTTAACCAAGCAAATCCCTCATATGTAGAATGAGCAGTGACAATGGTGTCCAAGAAGGATCTCACTGCCAAGTGCTGTGAGGAGTCAGCTCGGCCAACTATCGATGCCATCTGTGCAAAGGACCACACCCAATTAATAATAGTCCTTGCGACCCACTTAGGAGCTTCCTGCTGCCTGAGCCCCTTGTGCAACCCATCCTCATGTCTGCGCCCTTCCATCAGATTAAATATGTCGATGTACTGGTCAGTGGCGTAGCCAGAATTGATTTTTTGGGTGGGCACAAGGTTAACATGGGTGGGCTGTAGGCATGCAGGTCTACTAGTTGTTTTTTTTACTGATAAATAATGCCAAATTATGCAGCATAGCATTCACATCTACGCCTAAGTATGAGGTTTACTTAATGATACAAACATAATTCACGGTGATTTGTGGTACTTTAGCCTTCTTATTATTACGATTTTATACACGGCTCCTACCTGTCCATAAATTTTGAGAGAGCGGTTGTGTTGCTTATATTTAAATTGCTAACATCTCAAAATATAGATATATATTTTTACCTTTGTTGTCTGATCTTTGTATTTTTCTAATCAGTTGGTCCTGGTCTCTTTTTCCCATTTTTTCCCTTATAGCTCATTTCCTAATTCCTTTTCAGTGTCTTTCTTCTATTACTGTCTTCTTCCCTTCCACACACACACACACATATACACGCTTTCTCTCACAGACTCCCTCTCACACACTCAAGCTGTCACTCTCATATGCTCTCCCCCCCCCCCCCACAAGCTCACATTCAAGTTCTCACTTTCTCACCCCTCCCCAGGCTTATATTCTTATGCACACACAGATACACATCCAGGCACCCATTCTCACCCACACACATAAACCCAGACTCCTATTCTCACCCACAAACCCATGCTCCCAGTCTCACCCACACATATTCAAGCTCCCATTCTCATCCATACATATACACATTTAAGGTACTATTCTCACCCACACATACACACATTCAACCACCCATTCTTATCCACATATTCAAGCTTCCATTCTCACCCACCCACACAAACCCAGGCTCTCATTCTCACCCATATATACACACATTCAAGCTTCCATTCTCACCCACCCACACAAACCCAGGCTCTCATTCTCACCCATATATACACACATTCAAGCTCCCATTCTCACCCACCCACAAACCCAGGCTCCCATTCTCAACCACACATACACACATTTGAGCTCCCATTCACCCACATATTCAAGCTTCCATTCTCACCCACATACACACCCAGGCTCCAGTTTTCACCCACACACACTCCCATTCTCATTCACACATACACATTCAAGCACGTGCACAGCTTCCGCTTTCTCCCCCAGAGCAGGAAGATCAGCTGCCTCTCCTGCTGCCACCGGCCTCCTGCTATCTTCGGGCGTCGGGCCGTACTGCCCGCCGAACTTCCTGTCGGGGGGGGGAACGGAAGCGCACAACGTCCGCTTCCTCCCTTCCCCCCCCAAGCAGGAAGATCAGCGGGCAGTACGGCCCGATGTGCGAAGATAGCAGGAGGCCGGTGGCAGCAGGAGAGGCAGCTGATCTTCCTGCTTTGGGGGAGAAAGCGGAAGCTGTGCGCGGCGCTTCCGCTCCCCCAAACAGGAAGTTCGGCGGGCCCGACGCCCGAAGATAGCAGGAGAACGGGTGGCAGCAGGAGAGGCAGCTGATCTTCCTGCATTGGGGGGAGGAAGCGGAAGCTGTGCGCGGCGCTTCCGCTCCCCCCCCCCCCCGGAACAGGAAGACCGGATGGCCATACGGCCGCAGCAGCGCTTCCCCATGTGTGCCGTGATGGCACGCGAGGCGTGGGTTCTCTTGTTCGCTGTCGCGGGGATGGGATCCCGCGACAGCCTTGCAGTTCCGGTGCCAGTTGGGTGGGCCTGGGTCTAAGTTGGGTGGGCACCTGCCCACCCAGGCCCACCCGTGGCTACGCCACTGGTACTGGTGACGGCTTATGCAGTGCCAGAGCAAACATGGGACACCCTGACAAAGCTGCTTCATAGTGTTAAAGCAGGCAAGCCTGCACTAGCAGCAGTGGTGTTCCACTATCTGTCACCAACAACCCACATGAACCAGAGGAAGATACTGATGAGGAACTCCTACTGCCCGAGGAGTCGGAGCGATGGGAGTGCCGCCTACTTTTCCTTTTCTGCTTCTGCCTCACAGCCTTGTTGCCCTCTGCAGAGAGCTGGTCAATCACTACCCCATCAACCCCTAACTGAGTAGAGGTCTCCCCAACCCCAACCAAAGGAATAGCAACATGAGACTCGCCTTCCACAGACAGGGGGGGGGGGGGGGGGCGCTGACTGTACCACTAGAGCCGGAGCAGGATCTGTATTTGTGGTCCTGAGATCCTGAGAGTCTGAAGAACCGGCACGCTTACTAGGAGCTAAGGTGCAAGCTGAAGCTGGGGCCGAGCACCACTTAGGGTGTGAGGGAACTAGTGCCGCGAGCTCCTGCCGTGCAGGCAGGCTACTATGATGGGCCTGTGGGCACAAAGCATACCTGGAAGCCCATTGCCCCGGACCAGGGGACACCCCAGATTGCCATTGTGATTGGGCCCCATGATAAAAACTAGAAGGTCCCGAGTTTGGCCACATAGGCAGGGAGGAGGTTTAGCCTCTATGGGCCTTTGTATGAATGGTATCTGAACCGGAAGGATTCTGCTGAAGGAAAAGCAGGGTAATTGTACGGCTGGGCTCCCCCAGCTGGGTACCACCCTGTTCCTGCGGGGATGAAACCGCCTGGATGGCTTGCTGCGTGATCCCCAGGAGGTCCCCACCCCACTGGTTGGAGGGCCAGTAGGGAGGACTGAGGGATGCAACCGCCTCCAACAGAGTGACTATCCCCAGAAGCCCCAATCCCATCCCCCTCACTGCTCTGCCAGTCTCTGGAGTATTCAAATTGGCTGGCATGTCCCTAAGAGGGAACTGGGACCCTTGTCTGCCTTCTCCCTAGGTTCCTTGCAGCCTCTTGGCCCTGTGCCCTCCTGGGAGTTTTTTGGACGGCAGTACACCCAGTGATTCCTCCTCGGGTGGAGCTGCGCTGTAGTGATCCCCACCATGGGGCCAGGAGTCTAGCTGGGGCTCTCTGTTTGTGGCCACGTGGCATTGCTGTGAAATAAAAGGGACTTATAATGTACCCTCCTTTTTTTTTTCTTGTAAATACCTATTAGCCAGATATATAGGCCAAATAGCCAGGGAGGAGATGGTCCTACCAGCAGTCAATCACAGTGAAGGCAGCAGAATAAGGAGCAGGAGCTAAAAGGGTTAGGGCCAGGATGTGCTGCCCAGATACCTACCCACACTGCTGCTTCCCCCCCCCCCCCCTCCGGGACAGCCCCTGGGTTTCAAATGACCCAATGGACTATCCTGAGACGACTCGATGCCCCTATGGATCCGTGACATCATTGAGGCTTCACCCTGTGCCAATTCTTCCCTCTTCGTCCCTCCCCTTCGCTAAAGAGGTCAGGGCTGTTCAGCTTGGAGAAGAGTCGGCTGAGGGGGGATATGATAGAAGTCTACAAAATCATGAAAGGACTTGAACAGATAAATGTGAATCAGTTGTTTACTCTTTCGGATAAAGTAAAGACTAGGGGCACTCTATGAAGTTGCAAAGTAGCACATTTAAAACAAATCAGAGAAAATTATTTTTCACTCAATGTATAATTAAGCTTTGACATGCATTGCCAGAGGATGTGGTTAGGGCAGGTAGTGTAGCTTGATTTAAAAAGGTTTGGATAAGTTCCTGGAGGAGAAATCCATAAATTGCTATCAATCAATAAGGAATAGCCACTACTTGCTGGCTTTAGTAGCATGGGATCTATTTAATGTTTGGATATTTGCCAGGTTCTTATGACCTGGATTGGCCACTGTTGGAAACAGGATGCTGGGCTTGATGGACCCTTGGTCTGACCCAGTATAGCATTTTCTTATGTTTTATATCATATGTTATGTTCTTATGGAAAAATAAATGGAATCTAGCTCCTGTGCTTTATTGTATAAAACCAGTGGCCTCATGCATTATCCTTTTACAGTCACACAATTTTAGCTCTAAATAAGTGTCCAGTTGCTTCTGTTTGGTTCTTAAATATATGCTTGAAGAAGGCAATTATTTTTGCTTTATTTTCCGAGTTAGGTTTGAAGGAGGGAAGATGAAAAGAATAATCCTTTTTCATCAGGTACCTTTAATCCTTTCACATCAAGCACCTTTAATCTAAGGCCGATCACTTTCAATTATGAGTCACTGCTCTTTTTCTTTCATTGGGGGCAGGTTCCATGCTTAAGTAATGTCCAAATGATTAATTTAGGAATATTCTTATTAAACATATAAGATCTTACCTGTTTTTTTTTTACTCTGGAGTTTGATGAAGACATTAACATTATTTTTTTTTTTTTGCGCTCTGGAAATTTCTCCCCCTGCCACTGTGGGCTTCCAGCTTAATTGGAAGGATCCTCTGTTGGGCTATAGCACCTTGATCCTTTGTTTACAACTGCCATGTCCTTTCTTTCTGTTTCGTATTTTGCCCACTCCATCTTAGCCCAGGCGTTGTAGCAATAGTCTTTTGCCAGGGGGGCCGCACAAACCATGGCTCCTGCTGGAGCCCAGTTCATGTGAACCCTAAGTCTGAATGTTAGCTGCTGCCTTTGAATGATGGCTCAGATCACCCCCCACCCCCTTCTTCCCAGCGACTAGGAAAACTGCTCTGAGGCTTCCTAAGCCCCAGCTAACCTGGGAAGCAGAGACCTGACCCGGGGAATCAAAGCCAGGTCCTGTGCATGGCAGTATGCAGTGCTTGCTATTAAGCCATCAGGCCTGCCCCACAGTAATATATTAAAAAAAAAATACTCAGAGGAAGAATGTTCTTATCAAACCAAGTCTCAGATATGAGCCGATGCAAGCACTGTCTCACAAGTAAAAAAAAATTGCTTTGCTCTAGCAAGGTATCTGAAAGCATTATAGGGCATCGTGGTAGGCATTCATAGAAGAACAGTGCTTTACTAATTTTTTATGTGTTAAAATTTAAAAAACAAAGTAGTTTGATAGTGACAACATCTTTATTAGGCTTGAATTTTTTAAAGATGTAAGCTTTTTGGAATGAGCATGGGCCTTTCCATAGTTAAAGACTCTCTTGCTTTTGTGAGCAGTTATCCTCAGATTTTCTGTCATATTTTTCTCCACATCAGTGCATCTCCAGCTACATTACTAATCAGTTTATATAGGATTTTCCAGAATTATGTCCTCTGAGACTCTCTGTAGTATATATCATTAAACCTTAGCTATGTTACAGTCTATAAACTGGGTTTAAAATCACATGAAAATTAGACCAGTGTTTCTTCAATAAAAGTTGTATTTTTAGTTGTAATATGTAAAAAGTTGTCTACAGGGTTGCCTTTGAGGGTTCTGATTTTCATAAGGATTTGCACATAGATACCCCGGTTTCTGCGCACAAATCACTATTTGAAAATCAGTTCAGGGTCTGCACTCACAGAAGTACACACAGAACATGATTTTGTTCCAACTTTTGTGTGCATAGGAAGTAGGCATTCTGGGGGAGAGGACTTGGGCGGGGAAAAGATTTACATGTGTACTTTCAATTTTCAAAAGTTATAAAAAAAAAAAAAATGCATCCCCACACAGTTACACCTGCTCTCAAACAGCTATATGACATGCCAGATTCCATGTAAGTGCATGCAAATTTTAGCCCTACCCAGGCCATTCAAAATTACCTTCAATATCGTAAGCAATGAAACCACAGCTCTGTTTTCCCCACCTAATCCCATGGAAATCACAGTGACAGTCACTGTGAAATAAATAGAAAAGAACATAGGAGCTAAGGTTGTGTCTTGTCTATTTCCTGTTTTGTAAAATAACCAATTGTATTACAACACCACGATGGCTCAATGGTAGCATGCATTTCTACCAGTCAGAGAATCTGGGTTCAGTTCCCAGGCCAGGATTGCTCCACAGACCAGCCAAGGCTGGAAGGTGCAAAGGAGGCAGTGTGCACAGCCTCAGAAGGGAAGTTTCAGCCAACACTTTACAGTGACACCTAGTGGCCAGATTTAGAGTCCACAATTATGTATTCCATGAGGAGCAATGATGTATGGTCCTTAGCTCAGGACCTTTGCTGTGATGACTGAGGTAAAGTAAGTAGGAGAATATATAAAATAGAGGCAAATATTTCAGGTTGTTGCAAATTAAGTGTCATGGAACACTGTTCTGATTGATCTAGATGCGCACTGGAGAAAGAGGAAATTATTAGTTCAACCATAGATAAGTAAATAAATAAATGAAAGTTCACTAGATCTGTAAAAAGTATTTGGTAATCTAAATTAATTTTTAAAACATGGCTCTTAGTCTCTTTGATATTTCTATCAGTTGCTTTCTTACTCTAACACAGTGTTATTCTAATATAGCATTATTCCTCCTCCCTTTCTTATTACTCTATTCTTTCTGAATAGATTATAGCCTGGTATAACTATGTCTATCAAGTCATGGTTCTCTGTGTACCACATCTCTTTGACATCACAAACAAGCATTCTCCCCATTTGCAAGCACCAGGTCCAGTACTGTTCCATTATGTACTGGTTCTGTTAGCAGTTGCTGGAACAGTTATTCCTGTAGACAATCCTAGATCTCCCTGAGTCTAGTTGACATCTGGCAAACTTGACATCACCTCTATCAATAGGACCTCCCCTTTCATAGCAAATCTGTGAATGTCTTCAATTAAACCTTTATCCATTGTTATTGCCTGCAAAGGATGTTGGTTGGTATATCACACCAATATAATGTCCCATTCTCTCTCTTTCTAGACTAACCCACAGTGATTCCTTTTTACTTCATAAACCCTGCAGTTCTGTTGCTTTAACATTATTGTTTCTCCTTTCTACCTTGCCCTTCCTGAATCAGTTATAGGCTGGTATAACTGTATTCCATTGAAACTAGAAGGGAAACCTAATAAATCTGGCAAAAACTTGATGTTCAAAAATAACTTAAACATATAAAATTGATGTAAGGTGTCAGCAGGCCTGTCAGTGTGTCATGCAATACACTGCATAGACCACCCGGTCAACTCAATCATTCACCTTTAAAGCAGTCCTATTTTTTTTTTTTTAATAAATGTATATTAAAATTGCGATCAACAGTCGCAGTAGGCCTTTATAAGGGCCTGATTTTAAAAAGCATTTACTTGAGTAAAACTGTGTTTTACACATGTAAATGCACTTTACTTGAGTAAGTGGGCTTTTGAAAATTACTACGATATCTGCCATTGAATTGTCCATAGGATTTGCTCGTATAAGTGCACTTTAGTCAAATAGCTTTTGAAAATTGCTACAATAGTAGTTACATTTATGCGCTTAACTCCTTTTGAAAATTACCCCTAAAAGGGGAGGTGCCAGTGCTGACAGCAGAAATCCCCAATTGAATACCCCAGAGCTAAAGAGAAAAAAAGAAGAGTCCTATGCTTTAACAGGGCAGGTGAGGCAAGTCACGCATGCAAGCAGCAACAGTAGGTAAAACAGCAGTAGGGAGGCAATAATGGCTCTTCCAGCATCACAGGGGACCTTTTAAGAGAGGTCCCTGGTGACATCATGAAAGGGAGGAGCCAGCGCTGACAGCAGAAATCCCCAATTACTAAGATCTTCTATTGTGTTCCTTCTCAGAAGCTAGAAAAATAGGTAGAAGTCTTATCTAGCTACAGTACATCAGACATCATTAATCCAGACAACAAATCTTGCTTGGAAAATAGACAACAGTTTTCCTTTGTGTACAAGGTAGATGATAGAGTGGGATAAAGATTTTTATCCTGGAACACTATAGTCTTATGCCTTTCATTTTTATTTCCTCATTCATATCTTTAAGATAAATTTTCATATACTCAGTTCCTTACTTATCACATTTCAAGTAGCCTTTTTTGCCAAGAAAAGCAAACATTAAATTAAAAATCTATTTGGCAATCATAAAACGCTAAAAACTTCCAATATGCAAGCACTGCCAGTTCTCATCAATTTTGTACTGGTTCTGTATGTTTTGGAAAAATATTCATTAGGGAGTAGACTCCATTAAAACTATTCAGTTCATTAAGTGTGAAGAACAAATCAAATCCTTATATGGGCCAATATAAATTCTTTAACTGATGGATGTCCATCATCCTATAATAATATAGTAGAAATATGCTTTTTAAAAATAATAATGAAATGCATCAAGTATAATGGTTTCATTTATTCTGAGAAGCACTTTAAATGAAAGCAACTATGTCACATTGTCTCTAGGAACATAAATTCACTGTGTACGGTCAATATATATTTTTAGCTACAAATTAACTGATTGCTTCTCAGGAGGTCTTATGAAATTAGAAGGAAGACGTGTCAAGGTTGCTTTTATTCAAATATTCATTGTACAGTCTGTTGGTTTATGAGTATATTTTTATTTTTTATTTTTTGTAAATATGTGAATTTTTAAAGGTATTATTCTGATACATGATGCACTGTTCTGGGCCTTTTTTTTGTTAAATTCAAAGTTATGAAAATGGCAGAAACAAATATTTTCTGAGTCAACTCAAATCCCAAGTATTATTACTGTTTTTCCTGCAGCATAAATAAGACATGGGCCAGATTTTGGACCATTTATGTAGGCCAAGTATTTTGTAGGATGGAAATCAAAGGGAAGAATGAAAACTGTCTATTTGTTGCTATTGCTTTAGATAATCTATCAAAACTCTGACTGAAAACCATGTGAAATACAATATGAAGGGTAGAATTCCCCCCAGTTTGGGGCCGATGCAATAAATTTGCATAGAAAGCGGGCGCTGAACAGTTAGCGCCTGCTTTCTTAACACACCCCAGGCGCCCCCAAGGGAGGGGCGTCATGCAATATTTAAATTAGGGGGTCAAGCTAGTAAGGAGGTGCTAGGGACGCTTGCACCTTTTTTGCATTTTTTTTCTGTTTTTCTGTACTTGTTTTACAAGCGCTCAGCTATAAACGCCTGCTCTGCATCTGGAGTGAATGCTAATAGCCTGCATTTGCATGTGATTAGCGCTATTAGACTCACTCAGTGTCGAACGTGTGTTGAATAGGCGCTAATCCCCTTATTGCATTAGGGGATTCATTAGCGCCTATTCAACCCGCGTTTGAATGTGGATTATACAGTGCGCTCGGCTGAGCGTACTGTATTGCATCGGCCCCTTTGTGTTTATGGAAAATATATTTTGCCTATATGTTCCAAAACGATCAATAGGAAATTCAACATTAGGGATGTATATTTGGTTGAAAGAAATGGGTAAAATACAGGGCCGGCACGTCCATTAGGTGAACTTCGGCGGTCTCCTAGGGCGCCGGGCCTTAGGGGTGCTGAAGAGCAGCCACGTGGTGCCGCAAGCGGGGCCTATCCCGCTCGCGGCAAACAGAAATAGAGACTGTGTGCTTCTCAGGGCCGTGAGCAGCATCGCCCCCCCCCCCCCACCTGTTTCGACGCCGACTGTTTCTATTTATCTTTGCCGCGAGCGGGATAGGCCCCGCTTGCGGCACCACGTGGCTGCTCTTCAGCACCCCTTATGGCTTGGCACACAGTCAGCTTATCAGCTATGGCTGATAAGCACACAGTCGGCGCCGAAACAGGGAGGGGGGCGCGCGACCGGGTGGGGGCGGCAGCGCAAGGGTCGCCTAGGGCGCCCAATACCCTTGCACCGGCTCTGGTAAAATACAACAAATGAGAACATATTTTTCTTTCATTCATGGACTCCCAAAGTGCATAAAGTGGGCTCACAAATTTGAACAAAAATATTTTAGTTTCATTTGTTTTTCCATTCAAGTCTATGGCATCTTCAGAACTGTTAGAGTCAGAAAGCTGCAGGATCTAACTGTTAACTACACCAACCAACCTTTACTTGTGTGACATAGGAACCAGGCCTTTGCTGAAGCAGGAAACCTAGGGAAATACAGGACAGAGGATCAATTAAGATGAAGCAAATTTTTTTTAATTGGCCTATAGCTGCCATCTGGATGAAGTGATGTTGATGTCCTCTTACTAAAAGGTTTGAGTATCAGCTTTTCTTCAGAAGCTTTAAGGACTAAGAAAAGGTTCATAAAAGAAGGGGAGATGAGAAAGAGAGGAATTTTAGCATTGGCAAAGGGCATTTTGTTTTCTTCTCTGCTGCAGTCACAGTGCATGTTATCACTGTGAGTGAGAGGCAAAGATGCTGCTGCGGCTGCAATTTGTTCACTGGAGAAAGGCAAAGGACATTGCCAGTGAAAAAAAAATAGCAGTGATAGTGATTTTTTGTTTCTGACTGCACAGTGTGCACTGCTTGCCTGGCAGAGAAAGAACAGAAGTGCTTACTTGCCTGTATCTTTTCTGTCACAGTTTTATTTGTCTGTGTATAGTGAATCAGCAGTGCGTACACATATACGGGTGGATTTTAAAAGGACCATGTGTGCAAATATCTGCATTTACGCTCTTGGCTGGGCTCTGCGCGTGCCATGTGTGTAAGTGCCGATACACATACAATTGCCAGACCCTGAAAAAGGCGAGGGCTTGGGACGGAGGCTGGCTGTGTCAGCAGCCATTAGCCGTTGTCCCGGGAAAGCGTGCGCCAGCAGTCTGCCGGCATGCGCAAATTACGTCTGCTCCAAGGCAGCAGTAAGTAGTGAAAAATTAGCCTTTCCACATAGGGCATGGAACGGCTGCCCTATGTAGAAAGGCTAAAGAAGTTAGGGCTGTTCAGTTTGGAGAAGAGACGACTGAGGGGGGCTAGAAGTCTACAAAATCATGAAAGGACTTGAACAGGTTAATGTAAATTGCTTATTTACTCTCTCAGATAGTAGAAGGATCAGGGGGCACCCCAAGAAGTTAGCAAGCAGCTCATTTAAAACAAAGAAAAAAAAATGCTTTTTCACTCAGCCCATGGTTAAGCTCTGGAATTCACTGCCAGAGGATGTGGTTATAGCAGTTAGTGTAACTGGGTTTAAAAAAGGTTTGGATAAGTTCCTAGATGTTAAATCCATAAACTGCTATGCCAATAAATAAGTAATAGTAGCTTGTGATCTAATCCAATGTTTAGGTATTTGCCAGGTACTTGTGACTTGGATTGGCCACTGTTGGAAACAGGATGCTGGGCTCCATGTACCCCGTGGTCTGACCCAGTATGGCATTTTCTTATGTTCTTATGTTCTAAAGAAACTAAGTTTCTGGGACAGGTTTAGGGGGCGGAGAGGAGAGGGGAAGAGGGAGGGAGTTTAGGTAGGGGGGTAGGGAATGGGGGAGGGCCCGGTTTTGTTGCCGCACGTAATTTACTAAAATCCTCCCTGCGCGCACCGCCCGCACATGCGCACATAGGTTATAAAATCTGGCACGCAGTGAGTACGGCCCACGGATTTTATAACATGCATGTGCCGGCGTGCACATGTTATAAAATCCATACGTCCATGTGGGCGTGCACCACTAAAAATCTACCCCATAGTGTGTATGTGTGTGAGAGAGACATTTTTGAAAAACAGAGTAATTTTAAAAGGAACGAGCATGCTCCCATAAACACGTGTTTGACGTGCGAGTGGAGAGAAGTTGCAATTTTAAATTGTGCTCGCAAGTATGAGCATATCATTTAAACTACCCCTTGCACGCATATTTCGGCTCGGGCTTTAGCAGCTTTTATGCACATATGCATGCAGATTTTAAAACATGCTCATGCAAGGGGAAAAAAAACGTTTCCAAGTAGTCCACAAGTTTGCCCAATATATATCTAGGTCTTCAACAGGTTTTTCACCCTGCAAGCCCCGTATTTGATCCTGAATTTTCACACTGTGCTAATCTCCCTAAAACTCGAGATCTCCAGACTTGCTCCTCATCAGGACAAGAAGTGCCATGATCAAGTTTTTTAAAATGCGGAGCTATGCACCCAAGCCATAGAGCTGCCCAAGAACACCCAAGCCCTGCCTCACCCCTCCTTCTTGGTGTGCTCATGGGTATGTATTCACATACTTAGTGGCTTCTTAAAATGCACATTCCCCACGCGAGGAATATCAGGTACAACTGAGACGAAGAAAGTAATCAAGACAGCAAAAAGTCAAGCGGAAGAAAGGATTGCAAAAGAGGTAAAGAGAGGTGACAAAACATTTTTCAGATACTTCAGAGAAAGGAGAGAAGTTCAAAGTTGTATAGTGAAATTGAAAGGTGAAAAAAATCAGTGTGTAGAGAAAGATGAAGAAATGGCAGAACTATTAAATGAATACTTCAATTCGGTGTTCACTAAAGAGGACCCAGGAGAAGGACCATCGTTAGTTAACAAGAAACTGGAGGGGAGTGGAGTAGATGTAACTCCATTTACAGTGGAGAATGTGTGGGAAGAGCTGGGGAAACTGAAAGTGGACAAAGCCATGGGACCTGATGAGGTTCATCCCAGGATACTGAGGGAGCTCAGAGATGTGCTGGCGGGCCCGTTCTGTGACCTGTTCAATAGATCCCTAGAAACGGGAGTGGTGCCAAGTGATTGGAGAAGAGCGGTAGTGGTCCCATTTCACAAGAGTGGGAGTAGAGAGGAGGCTGGTAACTACAGGCCAGTTAGCCTCACCTCAGTGGTGGGAAAAGTGATGGAGTCGCTACTGAAAAAAGAATAGTGAGCTATCTACAGTCGGGAGAATTGCTGGACCAGAGGCAGCATGGATTCACTAGGGGAAGATCCTGTCAGGCAAATCTGATTGACTTTTTCGACTGGGTGACTGGGGAATTGGATCAAAGAAGAGCGCTCGATGTCATCTACTTGGATTTCAGCAAGGCTTTTGATACGGTCCCACACAGGAGGCTGGTGAATAAAATGAGAAGCTTAGGAGTGAGTGCCAAGGTTGTGGCCTGGATTACAAACTGGTTGACGGACAGACGACAATGTGTGATGATAAATGGAACTTACTCTGAAGAGAGAGCGGTGTTAAGCGGAGTGCTGCAAGGATAGGATTTAGGACCGGTCCTGTTCAATATCTATGTGAGCGACATAGTGGACGAGATAGAAGGTAAGGTTTGTCTGTTTGCAGATGACACTAAGATCTGCAACAGAGTGGACACGCCGGAAGGAGTGCAGAGAGTGGGATGGGATTTAAGGAAGCTGGAAGAGTGGTCAAAGATATGGCAGCTGAGATTCAATGCCAAGAAGTGTAGAGTTATGCATATGGAGTGTGGAAATACAAAAGAACTGTATTCGATGGGGCGTGAAGGGCTGATGTGCATGGAGCAGGAGAGAGACCTTGGGGTGATAGTGTCTAACGATCTAAAGTCGGTGAAACAATGTGACAAGGTGATAGCTAAAGCCAGAAGAATGCTGGGCTGCATAGAGAGAGGAATATCGAGTAAGAAAAGGGAAGTGATTATCCCCTTGTACAGGTCCTTGGTGAGGCTTCACCTGGAGTACTGTGTTCAGTTCTGGAGACCGTATCTCCGAAGGGACAGAGAGAAGATGGAGGCGGTCCAGAGAAGGGGACCAAAAAGGTGGATGGTCTTCATCGAATGACTTATGAGATTGAAGAATCTAAATATGTACACCCTGGAGGAAAGGAGGAGCAGAGGTGATATGATATAGGCTTTCAGATACTTGAAAGGTTTTAATGATCCAAAGATAATGACAACATTTTTCGTTGGAAAAAAATCAGCAGAAACAGGGGGTCACAATTTAAAACTCCAGGGAGGAAGACTCAGAACCAATGTCAGAAATTATTTCTTCACAGAGAGGGTGGTGGATCCCTAGAATGCCCTTCTGGAGGTAGTGGTGAAGACCAGAAATGTAAAGGACTTCAAAGGGGCATGGGATAAACACTGTGGATCCATAAAGTCTAGAGGATATGAATGAAGAGTTGGTGGCTCGCGGGAATCACAGCTACTACCTGGAGATAATACCATTATTCAATAAACATACACATGGTTAATGCGACTCCAACATTGCTCTAATCTTCAATGGCAAGAGGAAATGTGGAAAAAAGGATTTGCATTCACAAAAAAGCGGGGAGTAGCTTATTTTACGGTGGTTACTACCCCAAACCAAATAAGCCTGATACTTCACTTTCAATGCATATAAAGCATAGCTCTCTGCTTCAATGGCAGGGAAGAAAGACTGATACTTCACTTTCAAAGCATATCCAGCGTAGCTCTCTGCTTCAAAGGCAGGGGGGATGAAGAAAAGGGGATCTATACAGACAACAACCAAGGACTGAATTACATAGTCTGGGTAAACAAATAAGCATGGGTGTAGCTTGCTTATTGCGTTGGTTAATACTCCTAACTAATTAAACTATTTCACTTAGATGCAGTTCCAACACTGCTCTAAATTAATGCTGGGGGTGGAAGGGAAATAGAACCAAAAGGTCCCTAAGGGCCAAGAGTAACAGATAAGCATGAGAAAAAAAAGTGTGAAAGCTTGCTGGTCACACTGGATGGGCCATTGGTCTTCTTCTGCTGTCATTTCTATGTTTCTATGTTTCCATGTATGTTTCTATATGTACGCATATGTGGCCATTTTTGCGCGAGCAACACTTTGAAAATCGACCTGACTGTGAGGGATAGCCCTAGCCAGACAGAAAATCTGTATTAAAGTATCAGTAAAATCTTGGGGCATTCTTGGCACTGTGGGTGGCTGCTTTGCATCTCTCAAGATGTCTTGTTATCTTCTTTGCACTCTTTGTGTTGCTTTGTCCCTCTCTCAGTGCCAGTTTGTTTTTTTCTGCCACCTTCGCTGTTTCATTCCCCCTTCATGATGATTTAGGATATTCATGCCATGTTTGTTGTCACTTTGTTTCTTTTTGTGCCACCTTTGTAAGTTCATGCCTCTGTTATTTGTGCCCTTTTTTAAAGCCTTGGGGTTTTCATGCCACTTAGTGACACTTTGCCACAGCCTCAATTCCTTGGAGTTCTCTCCCCCCTTCTGATGATGTCTGCCCAGACGTTTCATTTGAATCGATTAGAAAACGCTAATTTTGAAACTCAAAAAAGCTTGATTGCTTCCCCCATTGACGTAAACAGCAAATGAAGACCAAATATTTTTTTTTGTTTTAAATTAACAAAACAAATGGAGATTCTCTACAAAATGAATAAATGATCTGTAACAAATTTTTCATCTGCACATATCTATTCAACATTAGCTAGGATTTGAAAGGCATTCATGCAGTTATTGAAAGAAGATATTATGCTAAAATCCTTAGAATAAAATTTTTCTTTATCTTTAATTTAAAACAAAAAACAAATTTATAGAAATATTAATTCAAACAATTTTTTAAACTAGGTTTGAAAGATTTGAAGTGACAAAAACAGATATACTTACACTGACTTTATCTGCTATTTTCTGGGGCATATTCTCTTATTTTTACAGAATATTATGTGATAAGCAAAAAAAATGCTTAATCTTAGCTCTGTTGATGCCCATGTATTACAGTGTTTCTCAATCCAGTTCTTGAACATCACTTAAGAAGTGCTTTGGTGGATCAGAACAAAAAAATCCTTCTAGCCTAGCATGCTGTCCAATAATGACCAATCCAGGCCACTTAGAAGTACCAAGCAGGTCATATTAGAGGATTCTATTCTCTCATTCCCAGAAATGGTGATCTCAAAACCTGCCTGGCTAATAGCTGCTAATGAACCTGTCATCCAAACCTTTTTTTTAAAGCTATGATATAAGACTTGAGCACATCATCTGGCAACAAATTTCTGAACTTAATTGTACATGGACTAAAAAAAAATGCTGTCTTAAATTAGTTTTCAATCTGCTATCAGTTTCATTGAGTGTCTCCTACTCCTTGAATTATTTGAAAGGATTAATTATTATTTGGCAAGATTGAGAACCACTATCCCATCCCATTCTAGCTTCTCTCTCTGCTCTAAACTAAAGAGCCCTAACCTTTTAAGTCTTGTCTCCATAAGGGAACTACTCCATCCCCTTTAGTATTTTCTGTTGCCTTTCTCCGTACCTTTTATAGTTCTGCTATATCTTTCTTGAGATAGGTACCCAAAGTATGGTTGTAGAATGTATTTATACCGAAGCAATATGATATTCTCAATTTTGTTTTCTATTTTCTTCCAAATCATTTCTATGTATTTATTTATTTATTTAGGAATTTGTTATATACCGAACATATTGTATACACTTCATGTCGGTTTACATAAAAGTTAGACAAGCCATTAATACTTTGCCCAAAAACTCATAATTAAATAAAATTAAAATAAAATTAAAATGGAACATAATTGAATTAAAACCCCGTAAGGGTCAATAGATTTATATCTCCTGATAAAATACTAAGGGCCTCATTTTCTAAAGTATTGCAGGCCTGCGAAAGCTGCCGCGAAAAGGCACTTACCTTTTCGTTGTCCGCGGCTTCGGCGCAGAGTCTGTCCCGGTGACGTCCCGACTCTTCCTCTTCCGGGGCTGACTCCACCCCGACTCCACCCCCATCCTGGTATCATGTGTGAGCGGCGTGGAAAATGAGGCCCTTAGCTATAAATTACAAAATAATAAAATACAATTTAAAATTTAAAAAAACCATACATTATGGTACTATCATATAAAACTAAAAATATTAAAACATATTAAGTATTTTTAACGAGCTAAGAATTTCTAGGGAGAATCCCTGAAGGTGTTAATCTGTCTTAATGAAAACCTGCTCAAACAACCATGTTTAAACCTGTTTCTTAAATGTCTGTATGCTAGCCTCTAATCGTATATTGGGTGGGAGAGAATTCCAGAGTTTTGGCCCAGCCAATGAAAGTGCCCTTTCCCTGACTGCGTTTAGGTGCACTAATTTCGGTGATGGAACTGTGAGTAATGCCTTGCCCGAAGATCTCAGATTACGAGCGGGGGTGAGAATATGGAGAGATGCATTCAACCATTCTGTGTTATCACCTTAAATGGTTTTATGAATAAGAGTCAGACATTTATACTGGATTCTTGCCTGTATAGGGAGCCAATGTAACTCCTTCAAAATGGGAGTAATATGATTGAACTTCTTGACATTTGTCACCAGGCGCGCGGCCGCATTCTATTTGCTTTTTTTGACACTGCTGCATACTAAGTTGAGAATATCAGTGTATTGTCCACAATAATGCCAAATTCCTTTTCCTGAGTAGTATCTCTTGGGTAATTTTATAACTGTGGTAGTGGGATAGTCTGCATGTATCTTTAACATATAGACTGTATCCCAAATTTTAAATGCAAACATGAGCAAACGTTTGCTTTGAAAATTTGTCCATAATTATTCACACAAATTCAGTGCACAAAGATACACCTACTGTTCAGAAAGCATAACTTATGCTGATTAACCTATGCTTATAGTTTTTAAAATCAGCAAAATAAGGGCAGCTTGGATTATCTGTATGATGCCACACCCATCCTCTCACGCACAAAAACATGCATATCAATAAAACACAAACCAACTCAAAGGTTGCAGCTTTAATCCAACATAGTACCTGAGACAAATACTACAAAAGTTGCTTTAGCATACCCTGCCCACCTAACACCAACCCTTGTAGTTTATATGTCACATTTCAGCAAAATAACCAACCCTCAGGTCACCTGACCTATAAGCAAAATTAGACACCAAGCACCCATCACTGCCAGCAGGAAACCCACAGCTGGAGGGGCTGTGCATAGTCACCAAGATAAGACAGTCCAACCCTTCTGCATGTATCCCGAGCTCAGGTACCCCTATAACAACTATCACAAAGAGTAGAAAAAAAAAGCAACATAATATACAATTGAGAGAGAGGGTGGATGGGAGTGGCAAAAGAGCAGCAGCTCCCCCTCTCACTCCTTTACTATACCCCCCTCGGAACTTCCCCTCTCTAAGGCCCCCCCCCCCCATGCCCTTCTAGGCCAATCAGCAAGCAGATTATTTCTGCGTGGCTTGAAAATGCACAAGGACCACCTAACCATCCTCTCCCCCTCCCCAGTTTCTCTCCCAATCCCTCCCATCAACCACAGTCCCCTCTAGGCCAACAATGGGGGAAGGGGGAAAAGGAGATGAAGGTGCCAGGCCGTCCAGCAGCCAGGAAGCCACAGTATCTCAGGCAGCCCAGGACCACCAGCCTCACATATGCACAGAAGTTCCAACTCTGCCTCAGCTCCCTCCCCCAGAAAGCTTCTCCCCAGTTCATGTAAAGATATGTGAGCAATCAGGTTACCTGAGTGCTTTTATGCCCACTGAGCCCAGAGTTGTTAGAACCACCATTTATGAATATAAAAACAATTTGAAAATTTAATATAGTACACAGTGTTTTCTATATATAGTTTGGAATATTTTCCCTATGTGCATCAGTTTGCACTTGTCCACATGCAATTTCACCTGTTATTTAGATGGTCAGTTGTTTGTCTTACAAGGCTCTCCTGCAATTCTTCACTGTCTACTTCTGGTTTTACTACTTTGAATAATTTTGTAACATCTATCTGTTTGATCTCTTTTCATTGCTCCTTTTCCCATATCATTAATGAATATAATAAATAAACACTGATCCCAGTCCAGATTCTTGAGGTACTCAACTATTCACCTATTTCTATAGGGAAAACTGACCTTTAACTTTAAATAGTTACCTGTCCATTACAGAACATTTCTTCCTATCATGAAAGGCAATATCCCATGACCTCTTAATTTCTTTAGGAATCTTTCATGAGGTACTTTCTCCAATGCCTTCTGAAAATCCAGATATACTATATCAACTGAATCACCCACATTTGCATGCTTATTTACAATAAATAAGCTCTATCAGGCTTTCCTGAAACTTAATAATAATCCACCACAAAGCATCATTGAGGGACACATTATGGCTGGATTTTCAAAAAGTTACATGCACTGGGCCTATTTTCAAATGGCCCGGCGACGCACATAAAGCCCCAGGACGCCTGTAAGTCCCGGGGCTTGCAAAAAGGGGTGGGAGAGGGGGTGGGTGCTGAAGTAAGTTTTCCAAGAAAAGGAAAAATTTAAAAAAAGGTAGGGGGGAAAAGGCGGGGGAGGTAGTGGAAGGGAAGGTGGGGTAGGGGGGGTAAGGCGGCGCAGCTCGGTGTGGGCTCTGCGGGCGGGTGCGCGCATGTTATAAAATCAGGTGTACATGTGTGTGCGCCGGGTAGTGTGCACACATGTACACCCGCACGTACTTTTGAAAATGTACCCATATGGAAATAGCTGAACACTTCTTGGTAGCCATTTCTCTCAAAGTACAAACATTGATATCATATCGTATTTATCTATGTAATTACATTTATTAATCATCTTTTCATGCAGCTCATGATGATTTACAATACATAACAAAAATCAATACAAAAAGTTCCTTAAATCAACAATACGATATAAAAATGCCGACCCCACCATACTGCTTACTATCAACTTCCCCTTCAACATCAGCAAATTAAAAATACAGCATAACAATTCCTATCCCATAAACTACAAAACGTATCTTGGCTCTTTTACCCTACAAGAGATTTCTAGATATTCTCTTTCTACATTACCAAAACAAAAAAAAAAACAATAAATAAAAAAAAAATATATATATACAGTCAACTACATAATATCACCACTGTAATTTAAGGAAAGAGAACGTAGTTGAATCAGAATAAAGATTCAGGAATATAATTTCTTAAATAACCTAGCTTTTAGCCCTTCCAGAAAGATAAATAACCTTTCTGTAAACATAAGTCATAAGGAATGTCGCTCCAAAGCTCGGAGGCAATTACCGAGAAAGCATGTTCTGCTACTCAAGTTAAGTGTACTTCTGATTTACCTGGACATGAAGATCCAGGTTGATGGTGTGGCTTTCATTTCTACACTCCCCTATAAACAAAAAATTTGGGTGACCTACCAACATCTCAAGAATCTATAAACATTACCACCAATTAATGCTTTGGAAGATCCATCATGTCAAGTGGGAAGATTGCTATAATAATTCCCATTGACTGGGGTTTCCTTTCTTTCTCTTCTTGAAACTTTAAGGGCAAGGCACTTTTTAAAGTAGGCTGCCGCCTGGTGAAGGATGTAGTATTATGGAAGTTGTCTGTTGATTTGCTGTTCTACCCTTCTTTAATTATGCTTTCAATGTGTCTTTATACTAGTTCCCTTTGTCCACCATAGGACTTCTAGTCATGAATGAGCTGAGAATAATGGACTTGTTGTGGAAATTAAGAATCTGTACATAATGATGTATTTTTAATTTGGCTCACTTTCATGAGTATCATTGCCTCAATACTAATGAATGGCATCAATCAGAATGCCAATTTAACATTTGTACACATGCTGGTGAATTTTTGGCTTCAATATATGACTCGTGAGCCATCTCAGAACCCATATATAAATATATGACAGATCATCTTCAAGCCCTCAATGATGAGATAGAATAGCAGATAACATACATGTGGATATATTTCATATATATATATATATATATATATATATATACAAGCTGTTGAGCCTGTTAAAACGGGCAAGATGTTTGTGGCACATCCGTCAGAGCATTCTGGTCCGTGCATGTGCGGCACGTTGGTCAGAGCTGCTCTCTTCTGCGCATTCGTGGCATGTCGGTCATAGCTCATCTATCTATATTGAGATATATATATATATATATATATATATATATATATCTATATATATTCCTTTTGGATATCTTAAAAGTCAGACCAGTTGCATGGTCCTTGAGAACTGAGTTGATTTATTAACCATTATTTTTTTAAATTAAACAACTAGGCCAAAAATTGAGCAGTAGCAGATGCTAACAGCTTGCAGTCATAAAAACCAAAATATTGATACTTGCTAATTTTTTAAAAACATAAAAAGGGGTTTTTTCTTAGGCACTCATGCCTTTACTTATTACTTATTTTATGATACACAATATGATATATCTGACCTCACAGTGAACTGATTCAACAGTATATAGAAAAATAAAAAAGCAGGAGAAAAGAAAGTTCATGAGAAACCAGTAATATAGAAGTTGATATAAACTCTAATCAATTCAGGATTTACTGAAACATGTATCCTATATATATCAAAATCATTTGAACAAATCAGAAAAATCACTATTAAGAAAAAAGATAAAACTAAGGCCTATATTTTCTAAAACACCGCAGCGTCCTGAATCGTGCGGTGCAGGAGGGTGGGGAGGCAAAGCGGGGGGCGGGCCTGCCATAGCCGGCAGCGATTGCACCTCCGCGGTGCAATCGCTACTGGCTTTCGCACCCAATAGCGCTATCGTAAAAGGTGGTGCTATTGGGCGTGAAATAGGGAGCGAAAAGGCTCCTTACCTTTTTGCCATCCACGCTGTCTTCGCGGCGTCCGTCCGTCCCAACTCCGCCTCTTTTTAGCTATCGCACGCGAAAAGTCCCTTTTCGTGTGCACTAGCTTTAGAAAATGACCCCCTATGTCACTTATAGATGGTGTTTTGAAAAGAAGCCACCAGACTTAGGAAATTAGAGTGAAATTATACATTCAAACCTTCATGCCAAATACCAGTAGGCAGACTGTTTTAAATAATAAAACAAACTAACAAACAGCTTTATAGTGTGTTTCTAAGACTCCCAGTTCACCTTGTAATTGAATAAAAACCAGGAAAATGATTCAGCTTTGATCCACTAACTTATTCCCTGGATTTAAATGGCTCATTATGCACCCTATAATTCAGTTGCTGGGACTTGCAGGAACCTTATAAATACATAAAATATGTCAGCAAATTTTTCTGCCATTGTAAATGAAACACTTCATGCTATAGAAGGCAGTGTTATCTATGATGAAATCTTTCAGATTTTTGCTGGATTCTTTCGTGGCACATTTTTGTAGTTGAATTAAACTCTGCTTTAGATTTAATTTTCATATGTGTCAGAGCATTAATATTCTGTTATGATAATACAAGTTGTGTAGGACAGCTAATGCCACTAAGTGGCATTATGCATTTTACAGCAGTTTTTTTTTCAGAAAGATTATTTAATGAAGCAAATGACAGCCAGGAGAGCAATGTTTGCTTGCTATATCACAACAGCACAAGATGAAGATACAGTCTGAGTATTATCAAGAGCGGTAGGTCACCCAGAGTCAGAGAATGAAATGTTCATTTTCTTTTTCACTGTTTAAATGTGTATGGGCTTTTCTTTTTTTTTTTTTTTACTGTGCAAATGTTCAACAGTAAAAAGTTCAACTTGTTTCAGCTGAAAGAAAACAGCATTGCACCTTAACTAGATAATTACACCTAATTTACGAAAGGAGAAACTCAGAAAATCCATAGCAGTGAGCATAATTTAAAGAAAAATGTTTAAGAATATAAATGTTATCCAATAAATATCTATAGACTAGTTTTCTACTTCACATGGTGGGGGGTGGGGTTTCAAGGCCCATAATCTCATGCACTAGACTTTACTTAGTGGTCTATGTGTATTATGTGTATTATCTACTGGTTTTAATGTGTGCTGACATTCCCATTTTAATGTGGACTTCACTAAAATAATACTATGTACAATTCAACAGTGTTACAATTAAACTAAATGCTGCCTTATAAATGTAGCCATGCTATGTGGTATCTCTTGCAGCTCATATTAACCAGCCATGAGTCTGAAGATATGCATTTACTTCACACGGGCAGCAAGAAACTTGGCATAGGGAGGAAGGGGGTGCCAAAGCAGGATCTTTCTTTCCCCCCAAATATCTTGTGGATCCACAGTCGCTCCCCCACCCCACTAGAGAATCTGGAACTCAGGAAATCCCCCAAGCCAGAGCTTTCCAAACTTTTCATGCTGGTGAGACACTTTTTAGACAAACATAATTTCGTGACACAGTAATTCAGTCTACCAGCAAACCAGAAGTTAAAGGTTAAACGAACAAAATGTATTTCAACAATTTATGTATGTTTCCTTAAATATATACATAAATAAAATGTTTCACAACACAACCTATCTCATAATAAATATTTGCAGGCTTCCACTTCCTCCATGCTGATCTCGTACATTGTGAGATCGGCATAGAGAAAGTGCTACTCTTGCACATTCCCAAAGATTACATGTGCCAATCACTAAAAAGTAATTTTTTTTTTTTTTTACCTTTGCTGTCTGATCTTAGTTTTCTAATCGGTTGGTCACAGGCTTTATTTTCCAGCTTTCCTTTCTTGTTTTTTTGCCAATTTCTTTTACAGGGTCTTTTTTTCTATTTCTTTTCTCTCCATCTGTCTTCCCTCAAACACATAATCAGGTTCTCATTCTCACACACACAGGCTCTCACTCACATGCAATCTCACACATCCACAGCTCTCACTCTCACATGCCTCTCTCTCATACATACATACATACTGTCTCTCTCGTGCACATGCTGTCTCACTCTCACATACACAGGCTCTCTCACTCCTACATGCTCTCTTGCTCAAGCACAGGCTCTCACTGGCACATGCTGTCCCTCTGCATGGGTTGCCGAAGGATGGGCTCTTCAGAGGCCCTGATCTTCCCTGGCCGTGACATGGGATCTGCAGCGGCCCTGCTATCGGGTTTCCTCCTCTTCTCGGGCTGCCGCGACGTGGGATCCGCAGCGGCCCTGCTATCGGATTTCCTCCTCTTCTCGGGCCGTCGCGACGTGGGATCCGCAACGGCCCATTAATGCTGCTCTTCTTCTGTACCCAGCAGATGCTCCTCCTCCTTCCTGCCCACGTGGCTCCGGCAACGTTTTTCTTCCAGGGCTGCACAGGCAGGAAGGAGGAGGAGTGAACGTGACCCTTTTCTTCGGGCCGTGGTGATGTAAGCTCCACCACTGCCCGCCGATCTTCCTGCTATAGTTCCCTGCTTCCGCCGGCCCTGTGGACCGGGCGACACACCTCCACACTACAGGCGACACACTAATGTGTCCCGACACACACTTTGGAAAGCTCTGCCCCAAGCTACCCTCCCCACACACTCCAAAATCCCCCTCCCCATCCAGGGAGAAGGCAGCAGGTGGGTGCAGCCTAACTTTTTCTTGCCACTTCACTAATCCCAGGTTCAATGGCTGCTTTTTCACCTTACATTTGTAAGATCATGTTTTTGCATTGGAGATGGAACTTTAAAAAGCGGTTGGATGGATATAGGCCACTCCTCTTTCTCCTACCAACACTACATTGGATGGGTAGGAAATGCTGGGAAAAGGGGGAGGGACTTGACTTGGACTTGCTATTTTCAGGGAGGAAGGTGAGGTCAGTCCTTGCCTGAGGGGAGCCCATGACACCTGCTAGCAACCTAACCCAGGAGTAGTGCAATTTACCTTGCAAAGATACAGTGGGAAATTGAAATCTCCTTTGCAAATACCACAGTAAGAAGTAAGGAGCTCACTACTACAATATTTACCTACTTTAAATATTGTCCACACTAAAACGTTAAGAGATCATATCATATTTTAAAGCTGCAACATTAGGCATGGGAATATCACATTAACATTGTTAGTACTTCAGCATTACTTAATTAGTGCATTAGAAATGATTCTTTTTAGTATGAGGGTGGGCAACTCCAGTATTGGAGTGCCACACACAGGTCCGATTTTCAAGATATCTTTTTTGGCATCAGCCCCTATGTATTTTTTTAACATAATGAAAATAATTGTTAAATATATAATGTAAATTGTTCGGCGGCTAATTACATGAAAGGATCATGCATTAGACTGTAGTTGGGCCCCTCTCTCTGTCCTGCAAAATTTCTTAGATGAAGTAGATGGCCACTCACTCATGCATTTGTCAATTTCAATTCAATTTCCATTTATTTATTTATAAACCACATATGCCAGGTTTTTATAGCTGTTGCTCCTCCTTTTACAACTGCAGTGCAAGTATATGCTTGGGTGACTTTAAAAAAAGCCTCAGTGTAACATGTGCTTAGCTCTCTTCTTGAAATCAGTTTATCCATAAACATTTCATCTTAAAAATGATTTTTGGAGAAAAGAAGGAAGGGCAAGCTGAATGACAATGGCAGTGGTCAAGACAGAAAGCTGTAATAAAGGAAGAAAGGAATGCTAGTGCAGCTCTATAAATATGGTCAGTGTGAACTTATGTAACTCCAAAATTTCTGCTCCATAACATAGGGAAAGCAGCTTGAAATGCATTTACTATGTGCACAGCTCTGACCACTCGATTTAAAACCTCAATCCCTGCAACCTAAGCATAATGAAAACCCCATGACCTGACCGAAACCTTCCACTGCATGCAGCTAGAACAGATGGCAGAGCAGCACTCTGTGTTAACATGCTAGCAGCCAACTAACCTGGCATTCATGACCCTGATATAGAAGTCATGCTTCCTCAGCACAAGAGATCCCACTTATTTATTTTGTTATTTGTTTAGGAATGTTGGTGCATCGCCTTACACATTACAATACATTTTCTAAATGGATACACATTTTATAAAACTCATATCAAATTAGTAGAACAATAAAGCAAAAATAATAATAGTAATAATAAAAAGCAATAGAAACATAAGTACAACCAAAACAAAACACTTAAAGGTGAATTTTAAAAGCCCGGAATGCGCATCAGTTAGGAGATGTGTAAATAAGTTGGGCTCGTGTGCGCTGATCGTATTTTAAAAAGTGCTCAGATACGCATATAAAACCTTCTGCATGCACATCTGAAAAGTTTCCAAAAAGGGATGGGGTGTGGTCTGGGAGGGGCATGGGCATTGCAGGGCCTGGCCAAGAGATGTGCACATAAATACTTACTCACCCCGGTGTGCGCTGAGTTACCCTGCTATGTAACTTTACTTCTGCTATGGAAGATGTGTAAGTTATAAAATAAAAGGAGTAAGCCATTTCTAAGGGGTTTAAAGGGTCTGGGGTAACTGGGGGGGGGGGGGGTAGGCTACCAAATCAGGGGGGGGGGGGTTAGAGGATCTAGCTTTTAACTGGGAAAACTGGTGGATAAACTGGCAATAGTGTGGGCGTGCGCCCCTTTTAAAATCCCGACTTACATGGTAGAAGTGGGATTCACGCTCCCATTTGCCCATTCACTTACAATTTGGCACACATGTATGTGTGGCCAGGCTATTTTATAACATGCGCACACATACATGCACGTCATAAAATGGACACGTCCCTTGGCGTGAGCCAATGCAAACATGCCAATATGTACCCGCATGCCAGTTTGAAAGTTACCTTCCCTAAGTGCAGTCACATAGTAGCGACCTGGATGTTGATTGTACTATTACAATTTAGAGATCACCTGAATTCTGAAGCCTTTTATTGTTAATTCCAAACATTGGTATCTGATAAGCCACTAATCCAAGACCGGTCTCCAAGTGTATTAGAGACCATAGAATGATTATGCCAGTACAAAACAGAACAGAACATGAGTGGCTCTGTTTCCTTCATAGTATAGGGTCCTAGATGGTGGAGATATATCTACTTATAGGTAGGCCTATTCACAAGCACTTGATGAAGCAGGGAAAAGTATGCTCACCTCACCAATCTATTGGTGAGGTGAGCATACTGGGGCAGGCATGACACCCAAATGGGCCGCCCTGCCCTAATATATTGAAATACAGCAGATACAAACTATAACCAACCACATATTAGATATTAATGGCTGCAATCTTTTATTAGATAACTGACAATGCCATTGAAGAAAAACTAAATGAATTCTTTGCTTCTGTGTTTACTAACGAGGATGTTGGGGAGATACCAGTTCCGGAGATGGTTTTCAAGGGTGATGAGTCAGATGAACTGAACCAAATCACTGTGAACCTGGAAGAAGTAGTAGGCCAGATTGACAAACTAAAGAGTAGCAAATCATCTTGAACGGATGGTATGCATCATAGGGTTCTGAAGGAACACAAAAATGAAATTTCAGATCTAGTAGTTCAAATTTGTAACATATTATTAAAATCATCCATTGTACCTGAAGACTGGAAGGTGGCCAATGTAACCCCAATAATTAAAAAGGGCTCCAGGGATGATCCAGGAAACTATAGAACAATGAGCCTGACTTCAGTGCCGGGAAAAATAGTGGAAACTATTCTAAAGATCAAAATCACAGATCATATAGAAAGACATAATTTAATGGAACACAGTCAACATGGATTTACCCAAGGGAAGTCTTGCCTCACAAATCTGCTTCATTTTTTTGAAGGGGTTAATAAACATGTGGATAAAGGTGAACCGGTAGATGTAGTGTATTTGGATTTTCAGAGGGCATTTGACAAAGTCCCTCATGAGAGGCTTCTAAGAAAACTAAAAAGTCATGGGATAGGAGGCGATGTCCTTTCATGGATTAAAAGACAGAAAACAGAGTATATAATTAAATGGTCAATTTTCTCAGTGGAAAAGGGTAAACAGTGGAGTGCCTCAGGGATCTGTACTTTTACAGGTGCTTTTCAATATATTTATAAATGATCTGGAAAGGAATATGACGAGTGAGGTTATCAAATTTGCAGCTAATACAAAATTATTTAGAGTAGTTAAATCGCAAGTGGATTGTGATACATTGCAGGAGTAACTTACGAGACTGGAAGATTAGGCATCCAAATGGCAGATGAAATTTAATGTGGACAAGGGCAAGGTGTTGCATATAGGGATAAATAACCCTTGCTGTAGTTACACGATGTTAGGTTCCATATTAGGAGCTACCACCCAGGAAAAAGATCTAGGCATCATAGTGGATAATACTTTAAAATTGTCGGCTCAGTGTGCTGCAGCAGTCCAAAAAGCAAACACAATGTTAGGAATTATTAGGAAGGGAATTGTTAACAAAACAGAAAATGTCATAATGCCTCTGTAACGCTCCATGGTGAGACTGCACCTTGAATGCTGTGTACAATTCTGGTCGACGCATCTCAAAAAAGATATAGTTGCACTGGAGAAAGTGCAGAGAAGGGCAACCAAAATGATGAGGGGGATGGAATAGCTTCCCTATGAGGAAAGGCTAAAGTGGTTTGGGCTGTTTAGCTTGGAGAAGAGACGACTGAGGGGGGATATGATAGAGGTCTTTAAAATCATGAGAGGTCTAGAATGGGTAAATGTGAATTGGTTATTTACACTTTCTGATAATAGAAGGATTAGGAGGCCCTCCATGAAATTAGCAAGTAGCAAATTTAAAACTAATCGGAGAAAATTCTTTTTCATTCAACACACAATTAAGTTCTGGAATTTGTTGCCAGAGGATGTGGTTAGTGCAGTTAGTGTAGCTGGGTTTAAAAAAGGTTTGGATAAGTTCTTGGAGGAGAAGTCCATTAACTGCTATTAATCAAGTTTACTTAGGGAATGGCGTCTGCTATTAATTGCATCAGTAGCATGGGATCTTCTTAGTGTTTGGGTAGTTACCAGGTTCTTATGGCCTGGTTTGGCCTCTTTTGGAAACAGGTTGCTGGGCTTGTTGGACCCTTGGTCTGACCCAGCATGGCAATTTCTTAAATTCTTATGTTATTAATTTGGTGTTAGAGCCTCCCTATAGCCTATCTCTTTTTTATCCCCTTGGAGGTGCTATTGACCCCATTGAAGTAACCGCCAAATAGATCTCTCAGGAACCCACCTCCCCCTGATGGTGCCTTCATGAAAACTGTTTTATTATTGTGTGTTTAAGAAGGAAGCAATGGAAGGGGCTAGTGATGCAACAGTTATTCACTAGGGAGGGCAGGATGACCAGTCAGCAAAGAGCAACCCCAGCCATGACAGAGTCGAGGTGGATCACAAATCTTAAAAGGAGCTGCCAGCCCTCCCTATAAATAGTTCCCCTAGTTGATTTAGGTTGGGGGGGCGGGGTTGCTTGAGGTCCTTTAAATCAAAATATTCAGAGCCAGTTAACATTTTTGAATTGCAGGCCAAAAGACCTAAGAGGTGGACCAGAATTTATTTTACTTTTTTTTTTTAGCCCGCCACTTCTACCTTGTATTCTTTAAAAGATCCATACAATTTCAAAGAGCAGTAAAACAAAAACACATACATCAGTAAAATGCCTCAACAAAAAAGATACCTTTCAATTTTTTTTTCAAAATGCCTTCACATATTTCTGCAAAACTTTCAAGTCGTAAGCTATTCTGGAGGACTAGCCCAATTTGTCTGGCTCCCAGAGCAAGCTGCAAAGAGAGAAAACCAACTCTGAGGCTCCCTTTCCTCCCCGGAGTAAAAAAAAAAAGGGTGAGTTCAAGGTGGTCCACTCTACCAAGTGCACCGGTACCCCCATTACTGGCAATGCCCGCACACTCCGGCGAGGCAGCTGCACATTACTTGTCAGTACTCTTCCCCCTAACACAACAGATATTCCCCTGAGTTCTCCTATAGCCTCCAGGGCACCCTATCATCCTGATTGCCACAGATGCAGTAGTCTGGAGGCAAGATGCCTTCACTACTCCCCAGAACCAGGAAGCGAGTTCTGATTTCTCAAACCTCAGTCTGCATGTAAAGTAAAACAAAGAAAACCTAAAAACTCAGATGTTTTATTTGAGCACATCTGGAAATAGTTTGAATTGTAATTCTGTACTAAGAATACATCCTTATATGTGTATCCTTCAACTAAGATTATCTAAAATCATCAGACAATAGAAAGAAAATTACACAGGGGCAAAAAAATCATAAGAAACAAACAATGAAATTAAATGATTATAACCAGGTGTCTTAAAATCATAAAATCCTCGTTAATTAAACATGAACAAAAGCAGAAGTAAAAAGGTTTTACTTAATTTACAAAAGTATAAAGAATCTGTGGTCATCCATAACTCTTTTGCCATTGAATTCCACAAGTAAGGGCCGAGAAAAAAGAGAGAGAGCTCTCCGTCTTATTTCTGCAAGCTTTTTCTTCTTAAGGAATTTCTAGGAGACGGTCCTGCCATGATTCACATAATTATTATTTCTTTGGTTTCTGATGATGATGAATATGGTTTCATTCATGCTGTAAGTGTGCAAAAGGATGCAGAGTTATAGTTGCTGCAGTTGCTAAAGCTATATAAATGTTACTCTTCTAGTTCCTGACAGTGAATTATTTCTTTTGGCAGCTTGAATTTTAATTACAATCTTAAAATCCTCTGGGTTTCAAATATTGTTGTATAAGCTCATTATATCTCAACACAATTATCTTCAGTGCTTAGTGAGCTAATTAACTATATGTGTTTATTTTCTTGTTTATCAAAAAATAGAACAAATCCAATCTAGCAATTGTATATTTTTCAAAAAGAGGGCCCCCCTCACTTTGGAACTTGAACCCTTCTGAATTAAGATTGATTTGAATTATCTGACCTTTTGAAAATACCTGAACATCTGGTTATTTGACCAGATCTGACCCTACTATGTCAATTACTTAATAGAGTGGACTCCTACTATTTTTATATGGGTGTCCTAAGGTACCGGCCGGAGAGGATCCCAGGTTCCCTCTGTCTTCACATTGAGCTTCCCAGGGTAGTTCCACACTGCAGGACTCTTCAAACCACAATGGGGTTGTTGCTTCTGGAGGGGCCTCCGGGTAGGCCCACACACCAAGTCCAGCCCCTTTATAATGTGCAGCACCATAGTTCAACACTGACTCAGCTCCGAAGCAAGAAATAAGGAAAGAAGTCTGTATCCAAAATGCAATAATGGAGCCCTAGGAGTGGGGGGCCTCCTCTTGTACTGGCCCGTCCACAAAATGTCAGTTTAGGCTCTACTTCACAGTTCAAAAATGCGTAAAATAAAATTATGAATTCACTCAGTTTGATGGGGAAAACAAATAAGCTTAGCCTTCCGGCAAACACACTGCCTTGCTAGGCGGTAGCACAACACTCTCCTTCTCCCCACTGTTGTGCTGCAGGCAACGGTCTTCCCAGTCCTTTTACAAAAACAAGCCATTCAAAAGAAAGAAACAGCCAAAGCCCAGGATAATTACACTTTCTCTGTTTTGTCTGCAGATGCAGTTTTCACTGTAGGAACGTCCACCTCCATGTCTTCTTTTTCCCCTGGGCAACTGAGCTCTCTTTAAACTCCTCTGTGTTGCCTTTGACTTCCTCCTCTGTAATCATGGGCTCAGGTGTGTGTATTGCCTCCCCAAGGGTGCCAGCCCCAGGTGGCCAATCAAGCTTCTCTCTGTCTTCCCATTGGCCTACTCCCGCCTCAAAGAACCTGGGAAATGTAGTCCTCCCAAGATCCTTTGACCATCTCTGCTGTTTGGGTCTGTCCCGGGCCTTCCCTGGGGTGATCCCGGCTGTGCTTTCCTCGCTGGGCACATCATGAACCTCATCACAATGGGACTTTCATTTTTGGAGCATGACTGGATAGGTTACTAGTATAGATTTCTTCTCATTTGGTATCTTGGGAGCCATGCTCCAGTCTTTTAGTATTAGAGGCTATGACCTCATATCCATAGTAAGTATAAGATTTTTTTCATGATCGGTATTAGATGGCATGCAGGGTGGTCTACAACCAGGTCCCTCTGCCTGGCCTTCAGTGTTTCCTGTTGGTGATCTAAAAGGGTGGCTAGGGTTATAATCCCATAGCTCATCATGCTGTCAGTATATGTAGATTTTTTAGAGTGGGTTGCTTCCTATAGGTAAGGTTTCTGGGCATATTTTTTGAGTGTGTGTGGGCTAGGGTCAGGTATTTTTCATGCCATTATTTCTGGATATAGTTTTTAGTGTAGGTGTATTCCCAAGAGTTAGAGTTCTACAAATGTTTTTGGATGGTGAGAGTGGGAGGAGGGGGGCATATTTCTGAGGGTGGGCAGCCTATAGTTAGGAATGGTTTACACAATGTTCTTGAACATATCTTTTTTTTTTTTTTTTTTTTTTTATTAGCAAGGCTGGGTTCTGAATGGTATTGCTGCCCATACAAGTTTTTGGATAGTAAAGGGTGGAGTTGAGATGCTAATTGGGATGCATCTTGTATCTTTGTCTGGCTGTCTGATCAACTCATTTTGGCTGATTCTGGATGCAGCAGGTGTGAAACACGGTTTCATGTCAGAGGACCGAGAGTTTACTTCATCCTGTTTGACGGCATCTCTTCATTATAGAAATTAAAGCTTTTTGATGAATTTCTATGCAAAACTGCTTTGGACTGTTGAAATCATATGCCACAGACTTGTTTTCCTTTTGATATTATTGGCCGGTATAGTGATATTCACCCTGCCCTCCTTTGCTCTTTGTTACATGACGTTCTTTACATATTGCCACTATTTTATTATTTAACTTCCTGTAATTGCTGGGGTACAAATAAGACCCAAAGAGTTTTGGGAATGGGATTAGATGCTTACTTGAATATGAGGGTAAGAATAAACAGTGCTTCAAAGCTCTTTTTGTTACTTTCATCAGATCCATAAACTTTGTCCATGGCTAGGTAGGAAAGATATGGGACACTTACCTGTTCTTTAATAGCATGTTGCCTTAATTATTGTAATTCATTGTACCAAGGATTTTCAGAAACTTTGATGAGGCAATGTCAATTCCTTTAAAACACATCAGCAAGACTATTGATGGGGGACAGGAAATCAGACCATATCATATGGATCTTGGGTGATTTATATTGGCTACAATATAATCAGAATGAACCATCGTGATTGACATCATTAGAAGCAAAAGAAGCGATAATTATGTAAATTGTTGCATGACTGTCTCCTAGAAATTCTTTCTTATGAAAACAAAGTTTGCAGAAATAAGGCAGAAAGCTTTTCTTTTCTTGGCCTCTACTTGTGGAATTCAATGCTGAAAGAGTTGGGGGATGGCCACAGATTATTTACATTTTCATAAATTGTATATAACCTAGCTGATTACCTGTTTTTGCTAATGTTTAGTTCATACTGATTTTATGATTGTAAAATAAAAACATAAGGAAGCCATGCTGGTTCAGAATGAGGTTGATAGAGTTCAGCACTCTGTTTCTGCCAGTGGCCACTCTTGGGTCACAAGTACCCGTCAGATTCCCAACATTTGATCTAATTCTTATATCACACTCTCAGGGATAAATGGCTGGCTTTCCCCAAGTCTACCTGGCTAACTGTTTATGGAATTTTTCTTCAGGAATTTGTTTAATCCTCTTTTGAATCCCTCTATGTCAGTTGCCTTGACCATGTCCCTCTGGCAACAGATTCCATAACTTGATTGTCTGCTGAGTGAAAAAAATACTTCCTATGATTTGTTTTAAATCTGCCAGTTGCTAGTGTTGTGGAGTGTCCCCTAGTCCTAGAGTTATTTGAAAGGGTAAATAACTTCCCTATTTACCTGTTACATTACACTCATGACTTTATATATGTCTTTGTTCAAATTTTATTAAAAATTTCAAAAAGTAAAACATAAAAGAAAAACATAAAACAAAGAACATTTACATGAAAAAAAAATACCAATGGATGTTCACATATATCAAGATTACATATTTTAAATGTAAAATGAATATGAAACTAATTATGAATCTGATATTAAGTTAAAATCTCCATCTTTATCCATATCTCCATATTTTTATCCATTTAGCTATTCTATTATATTTTACAACAGTCATTTTCTCATATTTATAATACAAACATAGTATTCCACCAAAATTGCAAATTGAGGGAAGATGCATTCTTCTAATTAGCTAGTATCATTTTAATCACCGCTGCCATAAAAAAAAAAAAATCACATAGCCAGCTCTGTAAAAAAGATAATTCCTGTTGAAGGAGTGCAAAATGAAAAATGATTGATAAGTAAGAGGGTATGTATGTAAAGGATAAAATAGTTTCAATCCTTCCCCATACCTCTTGCCAAAAGACATAAGTTAAAGGACACAATACAATAACTTATGAGACAATGTTGCATTAGGAGCAGCACAAGACCAAAAATTATGGGTGTGTAAAAGTTTAGCTCTGTATAAGGGCACCAAAAAAAGCAAGGATTGAGTGATGTGTGAGGCAAAGGAGATCCTTGTAATACTCCCATGATATAGAAACATCAGTACCCAATTCGTCTTCCCAACGCTATTCTAAACCAAGACATGCCGGCAGTTTAGCCACCTTTAAAAATTTGTAAAAATGAGAAGCAGCAGGTTCTCAAGCAGATAATATATATTAATGTAGCAAGTACCTGAGGTTCCACAGTAAGTTTTGAAAAGTCAGATAGTGCTGTCTGAAGACAATGTTTAAGTTTCAACCAAGAAAAAAACTGTGAGGAACGTAATCGAAATTTCGATTGTAGTACTGAAAAAGACATAAATGTACCATTTTCTATGATTTTGTCTAAAGACCAACTCTCGACTATCTACCATAATTGCCAATTAATACATTTACCATCAATCTTAAATAAAGGATCATACCATAGTGAGGTGTGTGCAGAGAATTTCATAAGGAATTGAAGCAATACAATTGAAGTTCCTAAAAACAGAAAGGGGCGGATTTTCAAACACTATGGGGTAGATTTTCAAATAGTGCGCATAGGCGTACTTTTGTTGGCGCTCCAGGCGCAAACAAAAGTACGCTGGATTTTAGTAGATACGTGCGGAGCCGCGCGTATCCACTAAAATCCTGGATCGGCGCGCGCAAGGCTATGAATTCTGTATAGCTGGCGCGCGCCAAGCCGCGCAGCCTACCCCAGTTCCCTCCAAGGCCGCTCCGAAATCGGAGCGGCCTTGGAGGGAATCCTCTAACGCCCTCCCCTCACCTTCCCCTCCCTTCCTCTACCTAACCCACCCGCCCGGCCCTGTCTACACCCCCCCCCTTACCTTTCTCCGGGGATTTACGCCTCCCGGAGGGAGAAGTAAATCCCCGCGCGCCAGCGGGCCTGTTGCGCGCCGGGACGCAACCTGGGGGCGGGTATGGAGGGTGCGGCCACGCCCCCGGACTGCCCCGGGCCGTAGCCACGCCCCCGTACCCGCCCCCAAAACGCTGCCGACATGCCCCCTGAACGCCGCGACGACCGGGCCCGCCCCCCCGACACGCCCCCGACACGCCCCCCCCTCGGAGAACCCCGGGACTTACGCGAGTCCCGGGGCTCTGCACGCGCCGGTGAGCCTATGTAAAATAGGCTTGCCTAAATCCGCCCGGTTTTGGGCGGATTTAGGCGAGCAGGGCTCTGAAAATCCGCCCCTATGCGCGCAGGTACTTTTGTTCGCGCCACTGGCGCGAACAAAAGTACACCATATTTTATAAGATACGCGCGTAGCCGCGCGTATCTTATAAAATCCGGGGTCGGCGCGCGCAAGGGGGTGCACATTTGTGCAACCTGCGCGTGCCGAGCCCAGCGCGGCCTGCCTGTTCCCTCCGAGGCCGCTCCGATTTCAGAGCAGCCTCGGAGTGAACTTTTCTTCGCCCTCCCCCCACCTTCCCCTCCCTTCCCTACCTAACCCACCCCCCCGGCCCTATCTAAACCCCCCCTTACCTTTGTCGGCAGCCCCGCTCCGTCCTCCGGTCCCGGGGGCGTGGTCCGGAAGCCTCGACCACGTCCTGGGCCAGCACCACGCCCCCGGGCCCGCCCACGAAATGCCACGGCACGCCCCCGAAATGCCACATCGTTTCGGGAACGCCCCCGGACACGCCCCCCTCCTTCCCCGTTTCGAAAGCCCCGGGACTTACGCGCACCGGCGGCCTATGCAAAATAGGCACGCCGGCGCGCGTAAATCCTGCTGGATTTATGTGCGCAGGGGTTTTAAAATCCGCCCCAAAGGTTTTAAGTGTAGATTTAAGTATATCAAGAGATTGTAAATGAGCTAGTATAGGAATACTTATAAGCTGGGTTAAAGGTATGGGTGAAGCTTGCTCCTGTTCCATAAAGAGCCTTAGAAGGCAATATTGGCCAACTATCTATGTGAACCCAGTGAACCCCTTGCTGTAAAATGACGCATAATAATAACAAAGAAAATCCAGAGGGTTGACTCCACCATTCTCTCATGTAAGCTTCATGAAGCATGATTTGGGGAGCCTTTCTCCTCCAAAAAAAGTAAACCATGATCTTTCTACTTCATGATAAAAAAAATTCAGGACATAAAGGACCATACTAAAAATATAATATACGGAGCTTATACCATCTTGATCATGTCAAGTCTACTCCGCCAAGTGAGGTATAGTGGAGATCAATGATGAACAGTATCTTTCAATAGGCTAGAAATCTAATCTTTCCATTTAGAAATAGTCAATGACAAATCACCATAAAATTGGATGCCCAGATATTTTAAGCAATCCATAACCCATTGAACAGGAAAATTCAGGATAGAGATACAATGGTCCAGGTGGTTAAGTGACATAAGTTCTGATATATGCCAATTAATTGTATAACCAGAAATTCTTGAATTCGAGCAGACAAAAGCATCAATAACCAGCAGAGCAGTTTTGGGGTTTTAAACATATCACAAAACATCATCTGTGAAGGCAGAAAATAGCATTCAAAGTTGCCCAAGGAAATACCCTTAAAATCACACTTTTGATAGAAGTCAAGCAGCAGTGGTTCAAGTGATAAATTAAAAACATAAGGAGAGAGGGGACAACCTTGTCTGGTGCCTCTACCTAAAGTAAATGGAGAAGATGTATTTATTTATTTATAAGCTTTTAAATATATCGACATTCATAAGTACATCATGCCAGTTTACAATGTAACAGAAAGGCAGAGAATACATAAAACAAGGGTGGGGGGAAAAGAGGGAGCAGTTGGAAGGAGAAGGGAGAAGCAGGAAGAAAACAAAGCAAGGGAGAAGGACCAGTGGCAGAAGGGGGCCACCGGAGAGATTAACATTACAACATCGTAGAGTGCGCACTAGGTGAAAGGCACTACCCTATTCACAAATAAATATACATGTGGTCAATGATACATTGTACATATGTATCTAATAAAGGAATCGCTTAATTCGAACCATTTCAAAACATAAAACAGATAATCCATTGCCACATGGTCATGGTCAATAGCTTTTTTATCATCTATGAAAATGGCAGCCATGGGATCAGGAATATCATAAGCCAGGGCAATCACATTATGAAATAATCTTTCATTAGCAGTAAACAAATGTCCTTTAATAAATCCTGACTGATCAGCACCAAAAAGCATACCAATCACAAATTCCAATCAGTTAGTAAGAACTTTTACAAATAATTTATAATCAGCATTCAAAAGGGATATTAGTCTGTAATTAGCACCTAAAGAAGGATCCCTGTTAGGTTTAGAGGACACTGCTAGTTTAGCTTCATTGAAATGTACAGACGGGTGACCCAGTAGACTGTAGTTTGATGGAATAAAATAATTTTGGTATTAGCTGCATAGAATAATTTTTATAAAATTCTGTTGGATACCCCTCTAAGTGAGGAGATTTCCCGGCTCGCAATGAAGAAATAGCAGTGACAATTCCTTCAGAAGGAATTGGAGAATCAAGCTGTTGCTTATCCATTACAGGAAGAGATGGGTGATTTAAATTAGACAAAAAGGTAATAAACAAATTTAGTAGCATTATAGGACACGGAGGTGAATCATGTCAAATAAAATTGTCTAAACTGAGCTACAATGTCTTCATCCTTTAGTGCAAAATTATCATTGGCATTTCTTATAGCAGTGATCGTTTCCTATTAATTTTGCTTCTTAAATAATTAGCTAGCAGTCTACCACATTTCTTATCTCCAGAATAGTATCTAAAATTCTTAAGATATGTGTTTACCTGCACTTAGGCTTAAGAGTCTATTATATTGTAACTTGCATAGCACCGATAATATAGCCTGATCATATGAGCTAATGTTTTTGTTACAGTTTTCTAATATGTATTTCAAGCTGATCAGCTTCCTGATGATGCTCTTTATTTTGCCAAATAGAACAACTAATAATATCCCTTTGCAAGGTCACCTTAAAGGCTTCTCAGACGGTTTGTAGTGAGACATCAGTTTCATTATTAGTAAAATAAGTATCAATTGCAGTTTTTAAATATACAAGAAACTTTTCCTCTTCTAAAAGTCCAGTATTGAATGTCCAAGTGGGAGTCAAAAAGGATGTCATAGCATAGTCAGATATAAGAATGCAACATATTTGAGCAGTTGGTATAGACGGGATTAAAGGTTTGCCAATATGTGAGGGTTAGGACAGGGTCAAAGGCATAACCCGAGGCTAGTAAGAAGGCACTAGCTATGCCATGCTATGCACGCTATTTTGGCAGTCCTACATGAATTCAATGGCAAGACGTGACTCTTTTTGACTGACATTCAATATGAATACATTAGGACAGCCATTTCTCAAGGCAAGATAGTTGCATATGTATGATGGAAGTCCAGCAGTGCCTATGACATGGAGCTGAATGCTCTATTTGCACAATAAATCACAAATAGCTCAGCTGCTTAAAGGCACAGACAGAAGCTATAAGTTGACAGCTACAATCATCAGTCACTGACTCTATGTGTAATAGCCAGATTTCCTAGCTAACCTCCATATGCATCTGAAGATGCATATTAGATTCATAGTTTCAGATGGGCATACAAAGACACAGGTTTTAGCACTGCCTCATCAGTTTCTGAGGCAGTGATGGCATCTCTCACATAGAAGGCCTTCACTTAGTCATTTTTGAAGCACATGTCCAATACTGTGGGAATCTCACAGGCCAGTGCTAGCTAAAATATTTCATAGGGGTGGCACATGACCATGTACAGCTAGGCCCTGCTACACCTATATAACCAGTCAACTCTACAGATGTTGGCCTTTGGTCTGTCATGTTGGTTATGTTAGTTGCACAGGTTGGCTATTGAAGGTTGCTAGTCTGACTGTTGGAAGGTTGTATTGGGCATGGGATGGTGTCATACCTTCACATGATGTAGCTAGAAACATCTGAAATGTATAGGTCAAAATGTATTTTGTGATGACAATAACAGCTCCCACATATGACATAAAAAAGGTTCACCTCATTGAAACAAAGGCAAAGCTGTGTTAGCAGCTAGAAACCTATCCTGATATATAACAGGTAGCCATTGGGAAATACTGAGATATCAGTGCCCAGCAAAGAACTTTGCCTGTCCATCTCTGGACTATTCATATTGTCCTGCTTTATGTAGGTCTATAGAAAATATGCAGAGTAGTTTGATTGCTAGTGTCTGTTACAGTCCTTATTCTATATATGGCCACCCTTAGTCTGAGGATTCCAGGAGAGACATGCTATCAGACTTGTCATCTTCCAAGCAGAGGCACAATCTTTCAGGTGTATACAGGTTTGAGGCCCTTGCATTTCCATGTGGCTGAAATGCAGGAGTTAGAAAATGGCATGTTCTGACATAACTTGTGGCCAACATAGCAGAGTTACAGTCTTATAGAATGTGCCTCCTGTGGTGTTAGTGCATTTGTTACTTTGTGGATACTGAGACTAAGAAACATGTTTAATAGACTCTCAGTCATCAGCTCTGTGGATAGCATTAAGGCAAGAGAAGGTGTTGTCAGCTGATTAGCTCAAGAGCCTACAACATTCTTTTTGAAGACAGCCACAGTGCAAAATGCATAGCAAAACTGCCCCAGAAGTATCATGTGGAAGGCATGATGTCTCCCTTACTTTCATTATTGTTTTGTTGAAATGCATCTATTTTGGGGCACCTGAGGCCTAGAAGTGGCCATATCAGTTAAAAAGAAGAATCTGTGAGCATATATGCTTCCAACAGATACCTGTCAGGCTGCCTGGTGTAGATAATTTTCTGAGAGTAGTAATGACTCTGACTACCTCAGCAGGTTGGGACAAGCTTGGCACAAACATCATTGATGTTTGATGATGAATAGGCCAGGAACAAAATTTTATGGCCTCTGTAGGTTTCCAAAGTGCTGGAGGGATCTCTAAACAACTTCCTAACATATGTGTGTGTCTGGGTGAGTGATGTGCTGTCTAAGCCATGGGCTATATCACTGTCTGGGGGGTGATGTAGGTCTCGTTGTTTTCTTTAGGGATGTGCATTCATTTTCAACGAATGCGCAATCTGCAATGCATAAGTCCCTATTCATTTCATTTGTAGGTTCACGAAATGCATGGCAATCCCCCACGAATAAAACATATCATATTAGTTTCATTCTTTTGGTTCACAGTGATTTCTTAGCTGCCGTTTGAAATAGGAGAAGGCCATGTGGGAGTATCCATAAGAAAAACCAGCCCTTTCCTGTGAGTCATAAGTGACCTCACAGCCCTGTCATAGAGTGGGTCAGACAGGTTGGCAAGGAGATGAGAATGCAACCTATCAGAGCTAAGCATGTTTCTAATGCAGCCAGTCGCTGCTCTCACTCAGTACTCTGTGACGCTGTTCCTGATGACGCTGCACTATTTATACCTTAAGCACGTGGCATGCCACGCTCTTTCTTTGCGGGGAGGTGGTCCGGGGATGGTGGCTTTACTCAGAACTAGTCCGAGTATCTCAAATATGTATTCAATTGCTAGCTACTTTGATAGAATTTTCCATTGATAAAGATACTTGTTCGATTTTGCTGCAGTGCCAGCCAGTCAGGCTTTTTTTGACTTTACTTTTTATTATTGATCTCAGATGGCCTCTCTATTTCTCCCCCTGAGACAAGCTGCTAGCAGTGGCATTTTGCTGCTTATCTTACCCCACTGGGGTAGGTAGTTGCAAGCACAGGCAGGATGTGGCTGGGAGATTGTGTGAGTTGGTATTTTCAAACAAGAAGCAGCATCACTAGGAATTGTGCACACAGAGCAGTCTCAGTTGTACTGTACATCAAGGCACTACACTGCGTCTGTCTGTGGGCAGTTTTACAGACTCACATATATTGGGACAGCAGTGCTCTTTTAATCCAAATCCCCAGTAGGCATCTTCTTGAGTTAAAATGTTGTTATGTGCACATACAGAGGTCCCAGTTGTAGTGTACATCAAGGCACTGCACTGCATCTGTGGGCAGTTTTGCAGACTCGCATATATTGGGACAGCGGTGCTCTTTGAAGCCAAATCCCGAGTAGGCCTCTTTTGTAGTTACAAGTTTGGTGAGTGCACCTACAGCGGTCCCAGTTGTAGTGTACATCAAGGTACTGCATTGCGTCTGTCTGAGGGCAGTTTTGCAGACACATATATTGGGACAGCGGTGCTCTTTGAAGCCAAATCCCCAGTAGGCCTCTTTTGGAAATAATTATTTTAATTGAAATCCCTAATAGGCAGTCACATTAAATCCATGATGTCAGGGAAAGCTAGACATGGTAGAATGATTGGGACTGACAGAGGAGGCACTTCAAAAGGCAGTTCCAGTCACTCAAAGTTAAAAAGGGAGCTGTTCCAGTCTAAAATCTCTTGAGGGGCAGGCAATTCCATCTGGAAAAAAACTGAAATTTAAAGATGATGCTTCGCCACCACCTGTTTCTGACTTTGTAGTTTTGGAGGTGAGGGAGGGGAGGCTGAGTCATGCAAGACAAAAGGGTGAGACCCAAAAGCAGCAGTGCAACAGCAGACTCGACTTAGTGTTGAAAATGTAGCACCGGCACTGTTTGCTTCTGATTCCAAAGAAGAATCATCTTGTGTGGGATTCTCATCATCAGAAATGGAAGAAGTAATAGCTGAAGAAGGTTTAGGAGGATTAGTTAGTTCTGTCTTAGCCTCCACTTCAGTGTTGCAGGGGAAAGATGAAACTGATGATGATGAGGGGGAAGAGCAGTCAGTGCAGGCAGAGTGTAACTGATGCCCCTGGCATTGCTTCTCAGGGTGCACCCACTACTTCAACTCCAGTGCCAGCATCTACCCCGAAGGCTATAGAGAAGGGATCATGAAAGAAATTTGCGATCTAGAGCCACTTTAAAGTGACGGAGGACCTGCGTTTTGCTCAGTGTAATTACTGTGCCAGGGCTATTAGCAGAGGCAAGCAAATGGAACATCTAACTAATTTTAGCATGATACATTATATGCAGAAGCAACACCTAACAGTACTGCCATCTAGGGATGGTGGCAGCACCAGTCAGGGGACCTCTTTTTCCAGGCAGCATAAAGTGGTTGAAAAGGAGCAGTCACCCCATGCTCTCAACCCCTTCTAGCAGTCAGGTGGCAGGCCAGCAGCCCCCTGCCATATAGCAGAAGTGACAACCCACCATGGAAGAAATGAGGTGGTGTTCGGTAATGCTATCCAGGGGAAGGAGGCAGGCAGCCTCAAAAGTTGTAACCAGGAGCATTGGGGAAATGATTGCCCTTGATGACCAGCCCTTGCAGATAGTGGAGAATGTGGGTTTCAAGCATTTGCTGAAGGTCTTAGTTCCAAATTACAAAGACTCCTCCAGAACCACATTTAGGAGAAAGGTCAACCTCAGCCTGTACAACCAGTATCGCAGTCGCATCCAAGCGCTGCTAGCTAAGGCACAGGGGAGTGTACATTTCACCTGCGATAGCTGGAATGCACTGAATGCTGCACACTCTTACCTCTCCCTGACAGCACACTAGGTGGGACCTGGCTGAGGCATGGGCAGGCAACAGTTCTATTAGTGAACAAGTATCAGAGTGGAGGTGGACTTTACTGCACTCCCACCTGGCAGACGATGCCCATACCTCATCCAGTATTCTAGCATGCATCAGACAGATGCTGGTGGGCTGGCAGCTACACCAATGAGACAGGAATATTCAGGCAGGGTTCTTTGTCACAGACAATGGTGCAAACATGGTAAAGGCAATATCAGACAGGGGCTTTCAGAACATCCAATGATTTGCACACGCTCTGCACTTGGTAGTGAAGTCAGCTCTGGGGTTGGAGTCCAATCACCAAGAGAATGAATACCTGCATAGGTTAATACAGAAGTGCAGGAAAATAGCAGGGTTCTTCCACAGAAGTGTGAAGGCGGGGCATGTTCTCCAACAAAAGCAGACTGATTTGGAGATGCCTCACAAGCATCTCATTCAAAACATTACCACCCGGTGGAATTCCACCTATATGATGCTGCAGAGGTTAGTGGAGCAGCAGACACCCCTTCATTACCTTTCTCTGGAAATGGAGATAGGTGTGCATAGTCCCCTAGGGCATCATGATTGGTTAGTCATGAGTCAGCTGGTAAAAATCCTGCAGCCTTTCAAGGATGCCATGGAGGAGCTGAGTTCCAGAAGTGCCACCTTGGCTGACATCATCCCTATAGTTACTTTTCTGGAGGAAAATTTGGAGGGCTTTAAACAGGAAGAAGGAATGACAGCAGAGGTGCTGCATTGTCTGGAATTTTTGCAGAAGCAGGTACAAGAGAGATTAAGACTTTTAACAGAAGACCACATACATGCTCACCACAGTCTGTGATCCCCGTGTGAAAGGGAAACTTGCCCTTCAGTCCAGTTGTCTCACATTTGTGAAGGACCTGCTGTTATCAAAAGTCCGTGAACAGGAGCGCCATAGGCAGAGACAGATTAGGCATGAAGCAGAGAAGGAAACAGCAGGCACTTCAGAGAGTTGTGCTCACCCAAGCAGGGGCAGCACTCTGTCAGCGACAGCTAGTACTTCCTCCTCCTCCAGTTCAGTACACCAAAGCCATGTTGCCCATAAAGAATCATCTGATGTGCGATGGGTGAGAAAGAAAGCAGCTGGCATGAGTGACTCTCAGCCCACCCAAGCGAAGGAGACACCAGCACAGCTGTCAGTGACACGGTATCTCTCAGAGCCGACAGAGAACATGCAGACAGATCCGCTGGCATATTGGGCACACAAGTCCACTGTCTGGCCACACCTAGCCAAAGTGGCTGAACTATATCTGTCATGTCCACCAACCAGTGTGCCCAGTGAACGTGTATTTTCAATGACAGGGGATATCATGAGCCCTCACCGCTCAAGGCTGGCACCAGACTTGATGGAAGTGCTAGTGTTTTTGAAAATAAACATGCCTTTGCTTGGGTTTCCAAATTTTCCCTGTGAATGACAAGATGAATAAAAGTAATTGAAAGTCTTGTAGCAGCTCTAAACTGCTTCCTATGCTCCAGATAATATCAGCACATGTACCTGACCTAAAATGCTGTGCCAGTCTGTCCACTGTCCGGCCCTTATGTCACTACAAAGGCCTGACCTCAAATGCTGTGCCTGTCTGAGTTTAGTTCTAGTATTTCTAATTTCAGTTTCATGTATTTGTGCATCACTTCTTTACAAGATATTCTTTTTCCTGTTTTGCAACATTTGGAATGGAAGAACATAAAAGGCTGACTTAAAATGTTTGGAGCTTGCATATTTCCCCTTCCCCTGTTCCATATAATTTCAACCTTTTCGTTACAATGTAAACCGATATGATGTGTATTTTAATGTCGGTATAAAAAAGATGTTAAATAAATAAATAAATAAATTTCATATGCTCTATAGTTTTCATGACCTTCATAATATGAGCCATTTTCCTTAAATCTTTCTTAGGTGCCAACATTAATGTTTCTAGTACCATAGAAAACTGATGGTAGTTGTACTCTAGTTCATCATCTGTGTTCCCATAGTTTACAGAGGCACTGTACAAAGTCAACATAGGTTGATATTGTAGATTTGGTCGTAAATAGCGGTTTTCTTATATCTGAGAGCTCTTCAAGTTCCTTTGTCATCAGCTGAAATGCATAAGTACAGTTAATAGATTCTGTGTATTTAAAAGGGCCTGACGCTGTGCCTGTCTATCCAGGCTTTACGTCCCTACAAGGACCTGACCTATAACGCTGTGCCTGTACGTCCACTGTCCAGGCCTTACATCCCTACAAGGGCCTGACCTCAAGTGCTGTGCCTGTCAGTACATGTCTTACATCCCTACAAGGGCTTGACCTCAAACGCTGTGCCTATCTATCCAGCTCGGAGTTGGATATTTCATATGCTCAGTAGTTTTAAGACCTTCATAGTATGGGCCATTTTCCTTAGATGTTTCTAGTACTATAGAAAACTGGTGGTAGTTGCACTCTAGTTCATTCTCTCTGTTCCCATAGTTTACAGAGGCACTGTAGGGTAGAAAGTCAACACAGGTTGATATTGTAGATTTGGGACTGAGTAGTAGTTTTCTTATTTCTGAGAGCTCTTCAAGTTCCTATGTCATCAGCTGAAGAGCATAAGTATGGTTAATAGCTTCTGGGTATTCCCTAGATGGCAGCAGAACCACCACACTCTAGGGGACCAATCCATTCTAGGGAGCCCTTTCCTGCGCAAAGGATAGGGAACTCTTGCCGAGTGTAGCCAGCCTATTTCTTAGTACCCGTTGTCCCATGTTGAACCAGAACTGCTGTTCACATGGAAACCTCCTCCACGTCAACTCACCATGCTTGAAGTTTCATGCTCCACTCCTAGGGGCCAACCCATTTCAGGGAGCCCTTTCCTGTGCAAAGGAAAGGGAACTCTCCCTGGGTGTAGCCAGTCTATCTCTTAGCACCCTCTGACCCATGTTGAACTGCTGTTCACATGGAAACCTCCTCCACGCCGACTCGCCATGCTTGAAGGCTCGTGCTCCACTCTAGGGGCCAACCCATTTCAAGGAGCCCTTTTCTGTACAAAGGAAAGGGAACTCTCCCCGGGTATAGCCAGCCCATCTCTTAACACCCGCTGACCCATGTTGAACCGCTATTCACATGGAAACCTCCTCCACCTCTGCCTTGAAAATTCTCATTTGTATATCTGCTACATCCACCAGATTTTAAAAGACCAGCGAGAGCTCACTAGATGCCAACGGAAATACCTCACTCTAGGGGTGAACCCATTCTAGGGAGCCCTTTCCTGCACAAAGGAAAGGGAACTCTCCCCGGGGCCAGTCTGTCTTGCCCCTATCAAAACCACAGGAACCAGACTACCTCTGCTCTGCCAGCCTGTCTTGCCCCTATCAACTTTCTGCCACTCTGCCTTGCTGCCATACACCAGACGATTCTACTCCTTGTGGTGTTCTTGCCACTATCATGGTTCCTCAGTGTGTTGGTGCTAGTCTTTCTGCTGCTTTGTCCCTTTATTGGTGCCTTGTGGTTTTTTTCTGACACTCTTTCTGCTTGCTATGTTCCTCCTTCATTGTGCTGTAGGATGTTGATGCCACTTGTCTTGCCACTTTGCCTGTCATGCTGCCTTCGAGGGTTCATGCAACTGTTAACAGTGCTCTATTTTGAAGCTGTGTTGTGTTTTTGACACTCTTGCTGCTGCTTTGCAACTCTGTTAAAGAACTCTTGCCACTCCTGGTACCCCTTTGCCCCTTTACAGTGCCTTAGGCTATTCATGCCACTTTGGTGCCACTTTGCCACAGTCTAAGTACCTTGGAGCTCTTTTCTTGTTCTGATGATTGCTCCCCAGAAGTTTCATCAGAATTGATAAGACACCCCCAATTCTGCAACCAAAAATCGGCTGCAAATACTTCCCCCATTGACTTTAATGGGAAAATGGAAATCAAATAAAACTAATCAACAAATTAGTTTTTCCCCCTATGAAACTAATGTAACGAATTTGGGTCCTGGCAAAACGAAAACCAAATTGAAATGAATTTTTTCCTTCTGCACATCCCTAGTTTTCTTCCTTACCATACCAATGCATACACCAGAGCATGATTAGTGTGTGCAATACATAAGCACACACTTGCTTTAGCCACAAGCAATCCTGTGCTTTCACTTTTTAGGATGGAAGCTACAGGTATGGTATTATGCAGGGGGTTAGAAAAAGGCTTCATGCATTGTAACCTTAAATTCCACCTTGACCTGACTTTCTTTATTCAGTCAGCTGAGAGGGGGTCAAGAACCTTGGAAGCATAAGAGCTCAGTCATCCAGCACCACTTTGCTGGATGAGTTTGAAATAGAGTTGAGATCTGGCTGTAGATGTCACTATGTAGCCACATCTTGATAACTCCCACAATGTAGCTTGGGCACTGTGTCACACAGTCAGTGACTTACATACTTATGAGGCAAAGTAGCAGCTGAGTGAGTTATGTAGTGGTCTGGGAGGTTAGCAGTGGCCTTACAGCTGTGCTGCCAAAGTAAACCTCACCTTGATCCCAGACTTTCAAAGTCTTCCATTAAATGGATATGTAGGCATCCGCCACTGCTCACTGGGTTACAGTGTAACATGCAATGGCCTCATGAGCATAGAGTTAGGGTTCTAAGAACTTAGATTAGAGTAATTTTTGTTTTTATAAGAATGAAATTGCTTGATGCATCAGCAGTTAAGTAACCGGTCACAATACGAGCATTGAAGATCTGCTCCACCTGTATCTTGGGTTCACAGCTTATCTCTGCACCAGTCTATTTATGTGGTAGGGATGTGAATCGTTTTAGGACGATTAAAATTATCGTCCGATAATTTTAATATCGTCTTAAACCGTTATGGAACACAATACAATAGAGATTCTAACGATTTATCGTTATAAATCGTTAGAATCGTGAGCCGGCACACTAAAACCCCCTAAAACCCACCCCCGACCCTTTAAATTAAATCCCCCACCCTCCCGAACCCCCCCCAAATGAGTTAAATAACCTGCGGGTCCAGCGGCGGTCCGGAACGGCAGCGGTCCGGAACGGGCTCCTGCTCCTGAATCTTGTTGTCTTCAGCCGGCGCCATTTTCCAAAATGGCGCCGAAAAATGGCGGCGGCCATAGACGAACACGATTGGACGGCAGGAGGTCCTTCCGGACCCCCGCTGGACTTTTGGCAAGTCGCGTGGGGGTCAGGAGGCCCCCCACAAGCTGGCCAAAAGTTCCTGGAGGTCCAGCGGGGGTCAGGGAGCGATTTCCCGCCGCGAATCGTTTTCGTACGGAAAATGGCGCCGGCAGGAGATCGACTGCAGGAGGTTGTTCAGCGAGGCGCCGGAACCCTCGCTGAACGACCTCCTGCAGTCGATCTCCTGCCGGCGCCATTTTCCGTACGGAAAATGGCGCCGGCCATACGCGTATGGCTGGCGCCATTTTCCGTACGAAAACGATTCGCGGCGGGAAATCGCTCCCTGACCCCCGCTGGACCTCCAGGAACTTTTGGCCAGCTTGTGGGGGGCCTCCTGACCCCCACGAGACTTGCCAAAAGTCCAGCGGGGGTCCGGAAGGACCTCCTGCCGTCCAATCGTGTTCGTCTATGGCCGCCGCCATTTTTCGGCGCCATTTTGGAAAATGGCGCCGGCTGAAGACAACAAGATTCAGGAGCAGGAGCCCGTTCCGGACCGCTGCCGTTCCGGACCGCCGCTGGACCCGCAGGTTATTTAACTCATTTGGGGGGGGTTCGGGAGGGTGGGGGATTTAATTTAAAGGGTCGGGGGTGGGTTTTAGGGGGTTTTAATGTGCCGGTTTTGCGATTTTTAGATTTTTCACGATTTTTCACGATTTTTCACGATATTTTACCCCCCCAAAGGGCAACAATACGATTCCCTCCCCCTCCCAGCCGAAATCGATCGTTAAGATGATCGAGGACACGATTCACATCCCTATTATGTGGTATGTGCTAGTCACTGTGCCTGTCTGCCTGTGGGCTTTGTGGCTTGCTATGGTTTGAGGGTCTGGTTGTTGGGTATGTTTGTCTATCACTTACTGTCATTGTGTGGGTCTCAGTGTAAGTATGTTTGGGTGTCTGTGTGGCTGTCTGGAAATCTGGATGTAGGGGGGAATATGCTCATTGAGTGATAACTTGTAGCCTGTAGGCCCATGTGTATGTATCAATGGAATCTTGTATATAAGACAAAGATATAGCCTCAGGGTCCTTTCTAGCAAGGTGACGCCATTTAGCTGTATTGTAATTAGCTAACATGTATTTGTGATACACACATATATTTCTGAGGTATTTTGAGTATGAAGTCACACACTGCTTGTAATGGTCCATTTGGATGATAAAGAAGGAACCCAAGGGGATCTAATAGCATATACTCATTTCCAGAGGGACAGATAGCAAGCAGCTTTAGTCACACCGATGCCACATATCCTGAGGGGTAAAGAGTGAGACATACACATCCAGACCTTAACATACAAAACATATATATATATGTCTGCATGTCTGGTATCTGTATATATGTACACAGTTACACATGCATATCTTTACCTTGGCTAGGAAGCCAACACTACTCAATGTGAATGAAAGGAGTGTGATTGTTTCCTATGCCCTGAATTGAGCAACAAGAATATAGTATATACTCCATCAGGCCCACTGTAGTTTATTAGGCCTAGATGTGGTGGTGGACTCCTACAGTGAAGATGTACCTGCACTGTGCTGTAAACACTGTGGTACACCTTCTGTGTAGATGGCCAAGGGTACACATCAGCTACTTTGTTCCTTTCCTTGTAAATTGACTTTCCCAAGAGAGCCTACAAGCATCCTATGGCTTTTCAATAACAGAATGCCCATGTATAGTAAAGTATACACTCTTGAGGGAGGCCTACTAAGGAACAACTTACTATGCATGTATACTCTGCAGGTTCAGCTTCAGCTTCACCAGATGGCAAAGTAAGAAGCACTTGGACATCATGTATACTGGTGAGCTGTAGGTGAGCAGAACTGAAAGCTGCTGCTTGGATGTGACTTGCCAGGCCAAGACAAAACACCATTGCTTGGCAAATGGGTGGTTCAACTCAGATATTGTTCCCAATATCTATCTTCTGATACCAAATAGTCCTAGCTTCACTTGTGCAATGTAAGCATAGAGGGGCGGATTTATGCGAGCAGGGCCTTGCGCGCCGGCGCGCCTATTTTCCATAGACCTGCCAGCGCGCGCAGAGCCCCGGGACTCGCGTAAGCCCCGGGGTTTTTCGAGGGGGGCATGTTGGGGGCGTGTCGGGGGCAGGGCCGATCGGCGTGGCGTTTTGGGAGCAGGACGCGGCATTTCGGGGGCGGGCCCGGGGCGTAGTTTCGGCCCGGGGCGGTCCGGGGGCGTGGTCGCGCCCTCCGGAACCGCCCCCAGGTCGCGTCTCGGTGCGCTAGCGGCCCGCTGGCGCGCGGGGATTTACTTCTCCCTCCAGGAGGCGTAAATCCCCCGACAAAGGTAGGGGGGGGGTTAGATAGGGCCGGGGGGGGGGTGGGTTAGATAGAGGAAGGGAGGGGAAGGTGAGGGGAGGGAGAAAGCGAGTTCCCTCCTCTAGCCAAGTTTTTTTTACATCTAGTCCACTTGAAATATAGAAGGCTAGTGCCCATCTCATATACATGCCCATGTAGCCAGTAGTTAGCAAATACTATGATCTCTGGAGAAGGAATCACAAGCCATTTGTGAAGCTCTACAGTAAGGAGTTTCATGTTTTGCTCTTGCTGTCTTCCTTGGGAGCATATAATTAGCTTTCATTTTTAAGGCCTAGGCCACTTGGTCTTGCATGTGTGAAATTAGCCTAATTAGAATAGCCAATGGCCTGACTCTAGCATGCAAGGTCATGTGGGTCCCAAACCTCTAACCATTTTAAAACTTAAGACAACACACAATAAAGAGAGACAACCAAAAAGTAAAGTTTCAAAATATGTGACCACTTTATTCAACATTTGTAGGCACATCATTTAAAGCAATTAAAAATCTTTGCTAATCACATTCTGCAAGGACAAGATATAAAACACATTACATTGTAACTGAAATAGTCAACACATTTTGTGAATACATGTACATACATTTACAAATGGCAGCACGACATATACAGTATTATGATCTTATCAATAGAAAATGATTACAGCAAACAACATAGAAAGTGGAAATGGCAACCCATTTGCTACAGTACAGCTCTAATGTTAGAGCTCATGCCAGCACAACAATGTGTTGGCAAGTAAAGGCCCAGACAGTCAATATTGAAAGAGTACACTCAAAAGGGACTGCAAAGGGCCATGCCAGCAAAAATTCAAATAGAAGGCAGAAAGAGTAGGACTGAAGAGTGCAGCATAGAGGCAGCAGGACCAGAAATGAGACAGCAGAATGGAAGCAGCAGCCCCAAGAGATGAGGCAGCATAATTTTTGGTTTTTGTCCAAGTAAGTATACCACAACAGCACCAAGAAGTGATCTGCAATCTCCCATAACAAAAAACATACACTGGGAGGTATTTAATACCTACCTAGCGGTGCACATGTCAAATAAATGTTCTGTTTATTACAGTGTGCACATATTAGCGTTTTATACAAATTTACTACCCAGAGAGCAGATGGCTCCATTATAAAAAAAAAATGTTCTGAATTTTAAGAAAAATATTGTCTTGCATTAGGTTGAAATTTTGTCCTTAAGCAATTTTCATAGCAAAATGCTAGCCAACATCAAAAGGCATAACATGTTATGCCTTATGGACCCTTGGTTCAGACCAAGGGTCCATCAAGCCCAGCATCCTGTTTCCAATAGTGGCCAATCCAGGCCATAAGAACCTGGCAAATACCCAAAAACTAAATCTATTCCATGGTACTGTTGCTAGTAATAGCAGTGACTATTTTCTAAGTCAACTTAATAGCAGGTAAAGGACTTCTCCTCCAAGAACTTATCCCATCCGTTTTCAAACACAGCTACACTAACTGAACTAACCACATCCTCTGGCAACAAATTCCAGAGTTTAATTTTGTGTTGAGAGAAAAAGAACTTTCTCCGATTAGTTTTAAATATGCCACATGCTAACTTCATGGAGTGCCTCCTAGTCTTTCTATTTTCCAAAAGAGTAAATAACTGTTTCACATTAACCTTATCTAGACCTCTCATGATTTGAAACACCTCTATCATATCCCCCTCAGCTGTCTCTTCTCCAAGCTGAAAAGTCCTAACCTCTTTAGCCTTTCCTCACAGGGGAGCTATTCCATTCCCTTTATCATTTTGGTAGCCCTTCTCTGTAACTTCTCCATCGCAATTATATCTTTTTTGAGACGCGGCAACTAGAATTGTACACAGTGTTCAAGGTGCGGTCTCACCATGGAGCGATACAGAGGCATTATGACATTTTCCGTTTTATTCATCATTCCCTTTCTAATAATTCCCAACATTCTGTTTGCTTTTTTGACTGCAGCAGCACACTGAACCGATGATCTCAATGTGTTATCCACTATGACGCCTAGATCTCTTTCTTGGGTGGTAGCTCCTAATATGGAACCCAACATTGTGTAACTATAGCAGGAGTTATTTTTCCCTATATGCATCACCTTGCACATATCCACATTAAATTTCATCTGCCATTTGGATGAAATGGGTTAAATTCAGATTTGTAAGGAAGTGGCATAGTGGGAGAAGATAAATGTTAAAGAGTGTCGCTGAAAGGGCGGATCCTTGGGGAACTCCGGTGTCTAAGTTGATTTTCTTTGATAGGGAATCATTAAGTAATTCTTGGTAGGATCTTTGTGACAGATAAGAGGAAAACCATTGAAGAGTTGTTTTATTAGCCCCAATTTCAGAAAGACGATTAATCAGTATAGAGTGGTTTACAGTATCAAATGCTGCTGATAAGTCGAGGAGGATTAGAAGGTAACTTTGGCCTTTTTCAAAATCTGTGAGTACGAAGTCATGAATGGCAAGTAGTAAGGATTCTGTGTTAAGTTGTTTTCTAAAGCCAAATTGAGAAGGAAGGAGGATGCTATTTTCATCAAGGTGATCAGTGAGTCGAGTATAGATGATTTTCTCAATGATTTTTGCAAAGAATGGGAGGTTTGATATGGGTCTGTAGTTCAGTGGATTTTCTGGATCTAGATTATTCTTTTTTAGAATGGGTTTGATGATGGCCAATTTTAGGCTTTCCGGATAGTTTCCTTCAGTGAGGGAAAGGTTTACAATTTTTGTTGTTGTTTTGGTGATTGATGGATCGAGATTTTTTATTGCTGTAATGGGAATGGCATCAATAGTGTGTTTGGCTGGGTTCATTTTTTTGATGATCATTTGGGTTTCTAAGGAAGATGCTGTTTTAAAGTTGGACCAGGTTTTTGTTTGAATGTTCAGTAGTTTCTGGTCCTGAGAGTCATTTTTTAAGTTGTTATTTATGAGTAATTTGATTTTTTCATTAAAGAAGTTGGCAAAGTCATCACTGCTGATCTTTGGTGATGATAGTGATTGATCGTCTTGAGAGGTTTTTGTAAGGGTTTTTACTATATTGAAGAGCATCTTAGGGTTTTGTTGGTATTTGGAAATTTTTTTGGAGTAGAAGTCTTTTTTTTTTGTTTTATAGATGAGTTTTTTATATTTGGCAAGTTGTGCTTTGTATGTGTAGTTTTGTTTTTTCTCCAGGATCTCTCTATTTTTCTGAGTTTCCTTTTTGCTGCTCTGATGTTTTTGTTGTACCAGGGATTTTGATTTTTTGTTTCTTTTATTGTTTTTGTTATTATGGGATTTATCTTGTCTGCTATAGTTTTCGTGATGTTGAAGCAAGAAGATGTTTCATTTTCTATGTTTGATAGATCAATATTTGTTATTTCAGTCTGTAGATTTGTTTGAAGGGTTTCCATGCAGAAAGGTGGACGATAGGAGAAGGTTTTGGTGGTGTTTTTTTTGTTGAGCGTTTATGATAAGAGAATAGATTTGTGTAGATGATAGAATGGTCTGACCATGGAATTTTAGAAATCATCATTTGGTGATTCAACCAGAACTTGATATTGATGATTAGGTCTAGTGTGTGACCTGCCTTGTGTGTAGAGCCAGTGATAATTTGATTGAGACATAGAGACGATAGTGCATCAATGATTGATGAGGATGCAGGTGATAGGGGGGTAGAGTCCATATGTAGGTTGAAATCATCTAGAATAATTATAGGTTTGGTAATAGATAGTTTAGTCAGAAAAAAGTTAATAAGCGGTGAGTAGTTTTTTTCGAGATTGTTGGGGGGGGGGGGTGCAGTATAATAGGCACATTTGTAAGTGTGGAGAATCAAATAATGCAGTTTCTAGTGGAGAGCAATTGCTTTTTGGAATTGGTTTCAGTTGTAGATTTTTTTTTTTTGAGATGAGCATTAAGCCTCCTCCTTTCTATTTTGGTCTGGGTAAAGAAAAAGTTCTATAAGAAGAGTTGTTGATTTGGTTGATTATTACAGTGTCAGTGCTTTTTGCCCAAGTTTCTGTGATAGCTATAAAGTCTGGTTTTTCATCTTGGAGAAGGTCGTTGATGATAGGATTTTTTTATTATTATTGATTGAGCATTAAAGAGTAGGAAGGAGAGTGTTAGATAGTTACAGAGTGAAGTGTTGTTGTTGTGAATAATCGTTGTGTTGATATTTGAGATTTGTTTTAGATTTCATACCTTTTACTTTCCAGTTGTTGTTGGAGTTTGTTCTGTTTCTGTTGTCTTTGCATTCTGATGAATGTTGATGGATTGCCATTTTTTCTTTATGTTCAGGGTGTATTTGGAGATTATATATTGCCGGCACTTGGGATTGCATGAAGGGGTGCACAAAGGAGATAGCTCCTTTGTCATGCCCCTTCGGCACGCGACGCTCAGCGCGTGACTCCTGGAGGTGTCGCTGTCTTAGCGCTGGGGCGCACTTACGTCCCTCGAGGGGAGGGGGGCATGTCTAGGGCTCCCTCTGTTTCCCCTGAATTCACAGTGAATTTCAAAAAGGCACTTGCCTTTAATTCTGTAGAAGCTGTTTCTTCACACCAGCGTCTGTAGTGGTTGCTGGAGGGTGGGTGGGAGAGCCTGCCCCGATGTTTCTTTCTCAGGAGGTGTCACTGTCTTAGCGCTAGGGCGTGCCTACGTCACTCTGTTGGGGGCGTGTCCAAGGCTCTCTCTGTTTCCCTGATTCTTTACTGGTACTCCAGAAAATGTCGAAGATATACAGAAGTGGAACACTGTGAAGAAGCGGCCTTTGGTTCCATTTACCCTTCAGGCCCTGTTAGCTGGATGTTTGAACACTCTATTCTGTTTAGACACAGCCCTCCAATGTGCTGTTTCATGTCTATTCACAGCCCTTAAAATGTGAATGAACCTCATCCAACCCCCTGGCCTTGTTCACTTTCAAATTCCCTAGCTCTTTCCATACATTCTCTTCTGTAAACAGAGTTGCATCTACTCCACTCCCATCCACGGTATTGTCAAACAGCAATTGTCTTGCTCTAGGCTCTTCTTTGGTGAATACTGAAGTGAAATATTTAACATTTCTGCCATTTCTGCGCCATTCTCCATACATTGCTCCTCATCAGCTTTCAATTTCACTATACTTTATAGAGATGTGCTTCGTTTAAAGCTTTTGGGTTGGGCTTCGGGGAAAAATTTGTTTTCCTATGGGGGTTTTTTTTCGGCAATTTTCGACAAAGTGCATTAGTGCACACTAATGGGCCTTACTGAGCACTAACAACCAGTTAGTGCGCAGTACACCGACCGAGATGGTGTGCACTAGCTAGATGTTAATGTGCATTAAGGCCCATTAGTGCGCAGTATCAGGTTAGTTAGTGCGCCCTAATAGAACTTAAAGTGCACTAAGGGGTAGATTTTAAAAATTTTCGCGATCGCGTACTTTTGTTCACTCACCAGGCGCGAACAAAAGTACGCTGGATTTTATAAGATATGCGCGTAGCCGCGTGTATCTTATAAAATCCAGGGTCAGCGCATGCAAGGGGGTGCACATTTGTGCAACCTGCGCGCGCCGAGCCCAGCGCGCGCTGCCTGTTCCCTCCGAGGCCGCTCCGATTTCAGAGCGGCCTCAGAGGGAATTTTCCTTTGCCCTCCCCCCACCTTCCCCTCCTCTTCCCCTCCCTTCCCCTACCTAACCCACCCCCCCCCCCCCGGCCCTATCTAAACCCCTCCCTACCTTTGTCGGCAAAGTTACGCCTGCTGAAAGCAGGCGTAACTTTGCGTGCGCTGGCCGGCAGCCCCGCTCCGGGTTCCGGTCCCGGGGGCTGGTCCGGAGGCCGCAGCCACGCCCCTGGAACACCCCCGAGCTGAAACCACGCCCGCATCGCCGCCCCCGAAACGTCACATCACGCGTGTCGCCACCCCCAAAACGCTGCGTCACGCTGGCCACGCCCCCAACACGCCCGCGACACGCCCCTTTTAGAAAGACCCAGGACTTATACACGTCCTGGGGCTTTACGCACGCCGGCAGCCTATGCAAAATAGGTGCGCCGGCGTGCAGGGCTTTTAAAATCTGCCCCTATGTATGCAGTAGTGCGCTGTAATGTTAGTGCGCACTAAAAAAATGCAACTTAAAAATTAAAAAGTATCAATTCTGAGGAGTTCATTAGCTAGAAAACAGTGCTCACTAACTGGTATTATTGCACACTAGGGATGTGAATCGTTTTTTGACGATTTAAAAAAATCGTCAGATATTTTTTAAATCATCAAAAATCGTTAGAGTCGCGATACAATAGAAATTCCCCCGATTTATCGCGAAAATTTGTAAATCGGAGGAGGGGGAGGGTGGGAAAAGCGGCACACTAAAACAACCCTAAAACCCACCCCGACCCTTTAAAACAAATCCCCCACACTCCCGAACCCCCCCAAAATGTTTTAAATTACCTGGTGGTCCAGTGGGGTGGTCCCGGCGTGATCTCCCGCTTTCGGGCCATCGGCGCCATTTTGGCTACCACTAATATAAATGGCTCCGATGACCCGATAAAAAAAAAAAAAACCCACCCAACCCTTTAAAATTAACCCCTTAGCCTCCCCCACTCTCCCGACCCCCCCCCCCCAAAAAAAAAAACTTTTTACACATACCTAGTGGTCCAGGGGGGCCACGGGGAGCCGCGGGAAGCGATCTCCCGTTCCCACGCTATCAGCTGCTCTAAAAAAAAATGGCGCCGATGGCCCTTTGCCCTTACCATGTGACAGGGCAAAGGTAGCGCCGGCGCCATTTTGAATATTGGCAATACGGCCCGCATGCAGGAGATCGCTCCCGGACCCCCGCTGGACCCCCAGGGACTTTTGGCCAGCTTGGGGGGGCCTCCTGACCCCCACAAGACTTGCCAAAAGTCCAGCGAGTTCCGGGAGCGACCTCCTGCACTCCGGCCGTATTGCCAGTATTCAAAATGGTGCCGGCGCTACCTTTGCCCTCACTATGTCACAGGGGCCGCCATTTTGAATATTGGCAATACGGCCTACGTGGGCGGCGCCATTTTGAATACTGGCAATACAGCTGGAGTGCAGGAGGTCGCTCCCAGACCCCCGCTGGACTTTTGGCAAGTCTTGTGGGGGTCAGGAGGCCCCCCCAAGCTGGCCAAAAGTCCCTGGGGGTCCAGTGGGGGTCTGGGAGCGATTTCCTGCATGCGGGCCCTATTGCCAATATTCAAAATGGCTCCGGTGCTACCTTTGCCCTGTCACATGGTAAGGGTAAAGGGCCATCTGCGCCATTTTATTTAGAGCAGCTGATAGCGTGGGAACGGGAGATCGCTCCCCTCGGCCCCCCTCGACCACCAGGTATGTGTAAAAAGTTTTTTTGGGGGGGTCGGGAGAGTGGGGGAGGCTAAGGGGGTAATTTTAAAGGGTCGGGTGGGGTTTTTTATCGGTGCGGGCCTCACTAAAAAAAATTAGTGATGTGAATTGGAATAGGAACCGATTCCAATTCACATCTCGTAACGATCAGATTCCCCCCCCCCCCCCCCAGCCGAACCCGATCGTTAAAACAATCGGGCACACGATTCACATTTGCTGAATTTTCGGCAAAATATGCTTCGTTTTTCAGGGCTACCGAACAATAACGAATTAGACAATATCGTTGACATTGTCTAATTTGTGAAAAATGAATGCACATCCCTAATAGTTTAGGTCTTCCTTCTTTCTCTGATATATCTGAAAAATGTTTTGTCACCTTGCTTTACCTCTTTGGCAGACTTTTCTTCAGTTTATCCTTTTACTTTCCTGATTTCTTTCTCATCTCCCTCAGTTTCACCAGATATTCTTCCCTATATTCCTCTTTTTGGGATCCTTTAACTTCCTAAATACTGTTGGTTTTGCCCTTAATTTTTCAGCCACTTCCTTTGAGATCCAGATCAGTTTCTTTCTCCTCTTACTTTTGTTTACTTTTCTAACATATAGATTTATTGCCTTTGTAGCTTCTTCTAATTTGGCCCACTGTTGTTCTACCTCACCCATTGATCTCATGGATATAAATAGCAGCAATAAGCACTCTAGCTCTCTACTAATGGTAGGATTTATCCTGAGTTTGCGTTCATGTATTTACAGGATTTTATCACAAGAGATACAGTTTGTTTCAGTTTGTGATGATGATTTCTGCTGTTTTCATTCCAGTTTGAGTAGTAGTACTTTAAGCTCTGCCATGAACTGGCGGGTGGTTTTATTTTTTTCATAAGGGTGACTTTCAGTGGGGCCAGGATATTTAAGGTCTTTGTTCCAGTCATCCACCAGTGACATGGTGGGGGAGGAGGGCAAGGAGGCTGTGCCCTTTACCAGAAGGAAGAATAAGAACACTTCTGGCGTTAGGTGTGCTGTTGGCCTGACACGTTTGAGTGAGGATGGGCAGAAGGGAAATCATACATGTGGTAATCTGACCAGGAGAACTTGGTGTTAGGTAAGCCGTATGCTCAACGTTAAAATGGAAGTGAACAAAGAAGAAAAATGACAAAACTATCTCATAAGCACTCGTGCTCAATGGCTGGCATCTGGGATTATGTAACCCACAGAGAAATGGTGATAGAGTGGGATAGAAGCCTTTAAAATAAATATATTCTTAGCAGTGTGTGGGCAGGAATAATTGAGCAGTATGGATGGACTGGTTAGAATTGTTCTGTCATTATCTACTATTTAACTATGGTCATGATTTTGTAAGCTTTTCCCATAGCCACAGAATGAGATAACAGCCTTGGTAAATGATAGCCTAGTTACTGTGTTGTATTTCTCTCAGAAAAACATCCAGATCACTAATTTGCTAACAATAGAAAAAAAATATTTTGTTTTAGAAAAAATTCTTATCAGCAGATCTAAGAGTAAACTGAATGGCATAATATACTCTAAAATTAAAATATTTTTAGCCTACTTTCTGAAGGGAAGGAGGTTTATGCAATTACCCTCTGCATGTGTGCGTGTCCCACTAATAACGTTTCCATTCAGTATATAAGCAACATCAAATTGTCAGTGCATGTAAGAGGTGCAAGAGAAGTTGACCATGGATATTTTTTTCATATCCACTTTTATTGTTGGCATCTAATAGCTTTATTTTATAGCCATACCGCATCTGATCCATACCAACTCATTCAACACGTCAGGGAGTCCAAAAGGATCAAAATAGGGGTATGTGGAGAGGAGGAGGGATTCAAATATCCAAAAAATCTAAATATTCCCTGAATGGATATGTGCAATTAAGCCACTTTCTGACTTTTTGATTTTGCTCTAAAACCACACCAAATGTTCACGATATGTCAGGTGGTCAATGAGGATCATGAATGTTTTATTATTTTTCAAATCCTCATATGTTTGTAAGCCAGCAATATGCATGTGCAGTTATATGATCTAATGAATTTTTTACTTTGCCTCTTATGCACACCAAATTTTCAGGAAATGTCAGCATTCAAGTGCACACACATTCCAGAAAGTAGGCTTCACTATTTCAATGTAGAATCTTTAGTTACTATTCAGCCTTTTTTATTGCAATTATTACATATCACATGAGATACTGATTTTAAATCATTGCAAAATCTAATACATAGAAAAGACAGCCCAGGTCTAGTGTAAAGGTATGCCACACTCAAGGGCACATTGGGAAAAAAAAAACAAAAAGATCCAGGACATGTATCTTGTCTGTGAAATGCCTGTAAAAGGAGAAAATGGACGCTTATAGACTGAGTATCCATTTTCCCAACCCGCACTGACAGCCACCTCTCCTGTGCTCCTGATGCTGAGGAGGCACTAAAGATGCCCAATTTCCCCTAGTGCCTTTGTTTTAGCACAACCCTTAATTTAAATATTGCATCGCACACCTAGGAGAGTGGCTGGCTGCATGTTAGGAAAACAGGCGCTCAACTCTGAGTTCCCATTTTCTGCGCACAAAAATTGCATCAGCCCCAATCTGCAGTAAAAGGAATTAGTATGCACCAACTGCAGATAAAGGTGAACTTTAAGAGATATGCATGCACAAAGTTGCAAATGCACATGCAAATAGCGCATATTCATGGAAGTGCAATTTTATAAACTTCACACATACGCGTAAGTACTGGTGCATGAATAAATGTGCTCGTGTAAAAAAAAAAAAAAAAAAAGCAGGCCAGGGACATTCCTGGGTGGAGCTAATATTTACATGCATAAATCGTTATATTATAACCAGTGAGAGTGGTGCATGTATAGCTGTTACTTGCGGTGTTTCAAGCTGAAGAACCAGGGTTGTCTTGATGACCTAGACATAGACTAGGAAAACTGGCGTACCAATTGGTAAAACTAGTAATTTCCTTCATGCACGTATGATATAAAATTGGATGATATACATGTGCAAGGTCTAAGGAAAATACATAAATTAAAAATAAATAAATAAATATTTCCTCTTGTAAATGATTAAAATTAAGGGCACAAATATGCATGCATAGCAGATCTCTGCCACTTATCTGGATAAGTCTTAAAAAGCACTACATAACCAAATAAGAAAGCCAGATAAGTCTTCAAACACTAGTTATCTGTCTACTGTCTTACTTATCTGCCTATGTATCTCTTTTCTTTTAGTTATCCAGCTATTTTACATAGCCTGATAAGTCTTAACAGCTCTACTTAGACAAATAAGTCACCACAGCGCTACTTAGTCAGATATTGTTTGCCACTAAGATGAATAAGTCAACATTTATGCAGTTATGTTTAAAATGCATACCGCTAATTTTTTGATACACAAACATGTTGTTGGGTAGACTTATGCATATTTTATACAGTATGCTCACATTTGCGCGCATCCATATACCTGTGGATATGGGTGTGCTTGTGCATGTCTTAAAGTTACCCCCCCTCTATATGCACTAAAAGGAATTAGCACACAATAAATGTGAGGCTTCTAAGAAAACTAAAAAGTCATGGAATAGGAGGTGATGTCCTTTCATGGATTACAAGCTGGTTAAAAGAAAGGAAACAGAGAGTAGAATTAAATGGTCAGTTTTCTCAGTGGAAAAGAGTAAACAGTGGATTGCATCAGGGATCTGTACTTGGACCGGTGCTTTTCAATATATATATATAAATGATCTGGAAAGGAATACGATGAGTGAGGCGATCACATTTGCAGATGATACAAAATTATTTAGAGTAGTTAATTCACAAGCGGATTGTGATACATTACAGGAGGACCTTGCAAGACTGGAAGATTGGGCATCCAAATGGCAGATGAAATTTAATGTGGACAAGTGCAAGGTGTGTCCAATAAAACAAATCGGAAGGCGGGTCCCACATAGCCAAGACAAAAAACAACAAAGGGACAACCTTATACCATGGAAAGATTTTATTAAAAAGCCCAACTCTGGCCGAGTTTCGCCAATTAAGGCTGCATCAGGGGCTCAAATCACAGTTGATGACTATATGGAACTACATATCCTTAGTTCTGCATGTAGCTCTCACTGTTGCATAAACTAATGTATTAATCAAGGCACTGTGTTTATACCGTCACCAATTTTGAAAATATAGGAAGATATAGTATGTAGCATACTATGAGCAGCGACTCTTGCTTTTGGTAAATCTATGCGTTACAAGCTTCAATATCTTCCTATATTTTCAAAGTGCAAGGTGTTGCATATAGGGAAAAATAACCCTTGCTGTAGTTAAACAATGTTAGGTTCCATATTAGGAGCTATCACCCAGCAAAAAGATCTAAGCATCATAGTGGATAATACTTTAAAATTGTCGGCTCAGTGTGCTGCAGCAGTCAAAAAAGCAAACAGAATGTTAGGAATTATTAAAAAGGGAATGGTTAATAGAATGGAAAATGTCATAATGCCTCTATATCGCTCCATGGTGAGATCGCACCTTGAATACTGTGCTGTACTGTGTACTATTCTGGTCACTGCATCTCAAAAAAGATATAGTTGCGATGGAGAAGGTACGGAGAAGGGTGACCAAAATGATAAAAGGAGATGGAACAGCTCCCCTGTGAGGAAAGGCTAAAGAGCTCTGGTCACTGGGCCAGGCTGTTCAGCTTGGAGAAGAGACGGCTGAGGGGGGGATATGATAGAGGTCTTTAAGATCATGAGAGGTCTTGAATGAGGAGATGTGAATCGGTTATTTACACTTTCGAATAATAGGACTAGGGTGCATTCCATGAAGTTAGCAAGTAGCACATTTAAGACTAATCGGAGAAAATTCTTTTTCACTCAACGTACAATAAAGCTCTGGAATTTGTTGCCAGAGTATGTGGTTAGTGCAGTTAGTGTAGCTTTTCCATGAAAATATTTTCTGATGTCATTCTTGAGTCTATTACCCTGGAGTTTTCCTGTCATGACCCTAGTTCTACAGCTTCTTTATTGGAAAAGGTTTGTCTCTGGTGTATTTTTAATGAATTTCAGGTATATTAAAGTGTCTATATCAACATGTCCCTCCCGCCCCTCCCCCCCCCCCATCTCTCTTTTTGTCTCCTTCCTCTCCTCTAGTGTTTACAAATTTAGGTCCTTGAGTCTCCTCTCATAAGTCCTCTAGTGTATACACCACACCAGTTTGGTTGCTTTTCTCTGGAACACTTCTATCTCCTATCTGATATGAGATATGGCCTCCAGAACTAAACTCCAGGTGAGGCCTCACCAGTGACCTGATACATAGTTACTATTCTATTACCTCCCTTTTCCTGTTCATTATACCGCTCTTTATGAAGCTTGGCATCCCTCTCATTCTAGTTGTTGCCTTTTCACACTGTAGGGATATGCATTTGTTTTCTTTATTTTCGTTTTTAGTGTACACTGATTTTTTAAGTGCACATTAATGGACCCAGCCAGAGACTAAGACTTGGCTGGGCCCGGGTCTGACACTGGACCCAGCCTGGATGCCAGATCCTGAGCACCTGGACCTCATCCCAGGTCAGGGCCAGGCTTGGCCATCGGAGCCCAGGCCTCGTAGGTCCTATTCATCTTCTTTCTTTAGTCTTCTTTCTTGAAATGACGGCATCCACTGGGGATGTGCCAGTGGAGGGTGACATTTTGTTGTACAGCAGTCTTGCTGTATGGCCATACAACAAAATGACACCCTCCACTGAGGAGGATGCACCAGAGATAATTTATTCTGGCGTGTCTCCATTGGACACTGTCATTTGAAGAAAGAAGACAAAGAGAATATATAAGGCCTGAGCTCTGGTCACTGAGCCTGGGCCTGACCCTGAGCCAAGGCATCAAGACCCTGGCCCCACATCAGCCCTAGGCCCAGGCTCTGGCCTAGACCAAAGGCCAGGTGTTGGAACCAGGCCTGTGCTTGGGCCAAGACCTAGGCATCAGAACTGGACCAAGTCCCAGGCCCTGGCCTAGGCTGATGTCCTAGAATTGGGTCTAGGCCTCCAAGCTTGGGCCTTGTGTAGGGCCTAGGCTGAGGTTGTAGTGACCTACATCAGCCTAGGCTTACACAAGGATGAGGCCTCTGGCCTGGGCCTTGGCCTTATTGGTGGATTCCTCCAGGACCAGGTACATGAGGGCCAAGGAGGATCCTGGCCCTGGCATTTTTTGGGTGGGAGGGTTGGGTGGTGAGGACAAGAGACCACATTTTATTATTTTTTTGGAGGGGGTTTATTGTTTATTTTGAAACAAAATAAGCATTAAATGAAACATAATTCATGGGGGTAAATACTCTCAAAAACAAAATAAAAACCAAAACAAAATTGTTTATATTTGTACACCCCTAGTAAGTACTATGTAATTTGGAACAGAGGGATTATGTTAAAAAGCTAATGAAATTCTGCTTTGCATGAATGCCAGAACTGTAAAACTTTCCTAAGCAATTTTAGCCATTTCTATGCCCTTGATACATATTTTGCTTCAAGAGGTCACATGTATGTCAAAAAAGACTCAAGAGTTAATGCTGACTTCTAGAAAACTTACTGGGCACTATTGTTATGACTGCTGCTACCATTCCTGTTGAATCTAATTTAAATTACAGTCTTTCTGGCAAGAAATATGTGAAATCTTTGCCCACCTTGTGAATTTATTCAAAAATCATTGTTTGGCATCGAAAACCAATGAAGACAGAGTTAAAAAAAAGGAAGGGGGAGGAAGGATGAGATGAAAGCTGACCAGGGCAGTCTCACTTGTGATCAAATGGGTGGATAAATAAATGTCTTTGCACATTTAAAATAGTGCTAAAATGTTTTGGCTCTTCTTTTATAACATTACTAAAATCCATCCCTTCCTTTCAGAGCATGCTACCAAAACACTCATCCGCTCTCTAATCACCTCCCACTTAGAATACTGCTACTTGACCTTTTAGCAGGCCTCCTATTTAAACATTGTTCTCCCCTGCAATCTATTTAAAATTCAACTGCACAACATCTATCTTTAACTTCACTATGACTGTGCACCTCTTGTTTTCAAGTCACTACACTGTCTTCCTGTCTGTGTCTGTATACACTTCAAGCTTCTCTTACTCAGGGAAAGTTCTACAATTAGGCAGGGTGAGGTGGCCACCACAGGTGGGAAAATTCCCTTCCAAATACCCCTGTGGTAGCCGCCTCACTGCATTTTTGGTTGTATCTAAATGCCAGCATAGCAGTAAGCATTAAATGAGGTTCTGGTGGGGTGTCAGAACCTTGCTTTCGTGACTGAGGTGATGTATTTTGCTAGTGTAGTGACTGTGTTGGGATTTTTTTGCAGCCTGACTTCTGTTTTCCTAATAAGAGGTGTTTTGGGGCCTGGTGTATTATTTGCAGTGTTGCCTTTTCATGTGTAGGATCATTACTGTTTGAGTGCTTGCAGTTAGTTACTATATTGTATTTCTGCTTACTGATGGCTTTCTGAGGGCCAAGCCTACAGCCAACATACTTTTCAGTAGACCTAATACCATATAGATTCCAAGTGGTTTTTTTTCTTTTTTGCAGTTTTCTGGTTTGGCACTACAGCGTAGCATGCAAATATAATATACATTTTGTAAATTATATTTTTATCTCAGAAGACAGTACTTTGAATCCCTTTTTTGGGTAAGGGAAGTGGCTAAAAATGTTTAAAATAAATACATAATGTTTGTGTGTGGAGAGAGTCAGAGAGGGGAAATGGTGCAAGGCTGTAAGGTTCACCTAGGTCACTTAATACCCTTGCACCAGACCTAAGAGTGTGCCACCCACAAACTTCCACTATTCACCTATCTCGCACACCCTCTGAGGGCAATGCTGGGGAAGGGCGGGAGGCAGGTTGTGGGGTTCCTGGGAGTGTGGTAGGTTTTATCTGCCACTCTCTGAGCCCTCTGAAACCTGCCCCGTCTTCCTCAGCTCCTTGGGAGGGCGCCATTGCATCCCTTGCCTCAGGCAGCACTTACTCATCTATAAAATGCATTCACTCTGCAGCAGCTCATTACCTAGTTTCTGTTTTCTTCTCTCTCTCCCTACAACCTTCCTTCTGAACTCCATTCATCCAGCAAGTTGTTCTTATCTGTGGCCTTCCCCTCGACCACAAACTCCCAGCTCCACACTTTCCACCTTTCTGTACCATATACCTGAAGCAGACATCCCGACTCTGTGCATCGAGTTCCCTCTCTAGCCATAGTCAAAACCGGTTTTCAAAAACTCATCTCTTTGAAACTGCTTTTAAATCCTAAATACTTCTCTACAATGTACACACTTCCCACAGATTCCTCTTTGCTATGTATGCTTGCCTTGGCTAGACTGTAAGCTCCATGGAGCAGGAATGTCTCATGTGTGTACCTGTGCAGCACTGCATATCTCAAGTAGTGCTGAAGAAATAAGTCATGTCAGGTGGGACATGGGGTCAAATAATGTCAATAAAGTAAATAAACACGTTCAACAACAAAGCACAGGAATGGAAAGGAACAGTAATAGGAAGAGGATCGAGAAGGGAATGATGAGAGAAGAATGGGGGGCAAGAAGATAGTGATATTGTGGGAAAGGAGATGAAGAGGAAGGAATCTAATAGAAAAAATTATCAGAGAAAGTCAAATGTTAAAGGAAGAGGAAATTATGAATGGGGACAATGATTTCTCCTTCAGATTTAGTTTACACGTGGTTCCCCCTTGAATTGAAGTAACATTATCTAAGAACACTGGAGTTGTAACCCATTGCTGCTTTTCAAATGGGATTAGGAGAAGGGAAACTTGGCCAGGGGAAGACAGTTCACTTATTTCTGAAATATTTGGTGTATGTATTTTTATTTTTTCACAAAACTAAAGGCTGTGTAAGGATAACTTATTATTCAGAAACCATTTATATAGAGAACAGAAGGTGGATATAAAGTGCATGCTCCAAGGACAACTGAGCCCGCACAGTGTTCGTGAGTGTACAGAATAATCACTGAATAAGAAAGCCCCAGGGGGCAGGGAGTCTTTAATTATGCTAGCAGAGACCAGAATCTGCAGATGCTGTTGGGTTCATGGGGCAGGGATCTAGCAAGAGAGCAGAATCAGAGCCTTCTCTTGGTATGCATCGCCAGGTATAATAGTAATTAAAGGACTATAAAAGATGGGTTGCAGGCTCCTCCTGGAGGTGAATCCCAAGTGTGGTATTGAGGAAAGCAGTCTTTCTGTGAACCTAGAGGAAAGCTAGATGCCTAACTTCCTTCCAAGTGATCAGGGACTACTGGAAAGGAAGACTCATCGGGCTGCTCAAGGTGTATTTTTTTTAGCTCGGAGACCTGGTGATTCAGCCACTGGTTTTTCATAACTAAGTACCAAGCTGAGTTGTGTGCAAGTAAGTATGGATTGTATATATAATAAGATCTTTGCTCAGAGCAAGAAATTAAGACTGACTGCATTTGAAAGCTGTAACTAAAGCAAGGGCAGTAAGTCTCTTGTGCACAGAACCTGCTGCATGAAAAAAATCACCGAGGAAAAAATCTTCATTTTTTTACTACACCCTAACTGGTGCAGCTTCACATTGTACCACAGCTGACAATGACCCACATCCCATTTCTGTGATGAAAACAGTGCCCCCATAATAAGGCGTGCTACAGGTAATAGAATAAATGAGCTTTGTGGACTGGTTTTCCACCTGCACCTTCTTCTGCAAGAGCATCACTGAAAAGCACTTACTTAAAGGGAGTGATGGGTAAAAACTCCACTGGGATAATAAAATATCTCTCTTAAGGATAATTCATTTTGAACAGTTTAAGAAACTGTAACCTGTTAGAATGACCTTTGGTTCTGTTATTCATTTAGTATACGGAAAAGATAGTTTAAGTCCCAAACCATTAGTACTGACTCACTGACCAACTGTAAGTAATCTGGGACTTCCCCCTGTTCTTCCATATGACAACTGAACAAATGTGGCTTTCAGAGGATGGAGAAAAATGTTCCTTCATTTTTCCCCCCATAAGCCACTTTGAATTGAGATAACTTGAACAAAGCATCTTAATTGCATCCTGTTAAGAAGGAAAATTGATCCAAATACTTTAAGAAATGATCATTCACTCATTTCTAAAATCCTTGCACGGTTAATGCAACCCCAACATTGCTCTCTGCTTCAATGGCAAAGGGAAATGTGGAAAAGAGGATTAGCATTCGGACAACAAACAACAAGGACTGAACTTCATAATCTGGGTAAACAAATAAGTGTGGGGGTAGCTTGCTTATTACAGCGGTTACTACCCTAAACCAATTAAGCCTGATACATCAATTTGAATACATATACAGTGCTGCTCTCTGCTTCTACTGCAGGGGGAAAAAAGTAGAAAACAGGATTTACATTCAGGCAACAACCAACAAGGACTGAACTTCACAATCTGGGTAAACAATCGTGGTGGTAGCTGCTTATTACGGTGGTTATATCCTAAACCAGTTAAGCCTGATACATCACTTTGAAAGCATATACAGCGTTGCTATCTGCTTCAACGGTAGGGGGAAGTGAGGAAAACAGGATTTGCATTCAGACATCATCCAACAAGGAATGGATCTGTGCAGTCTGGGTGAACAAGCATCGGGGTAGCTTGTTTGATGCGGCGATTACAACCCTTAACCATAAGCCTTATGCTCACCTTTGATGCAACTCTAACATTACTCTCTGCATCAATGACAGGAGATGATAGGAAATTTGAATCAAACAGTTACCAACAAGAGCCCTGAAGTGGTGATTGGTTGAAACAGATATGGGAAAATAAGAGTTGAAGCTTGCTGGGCAAACTAGATGGGCCGATTGGTCTTTTTCTGCTGTCATTTCTATGTTTCTATGTGTATTTATTTTATTAGGGTGTCTTGCTGTAGGGTGAGTTGGTGGGGTAGAAAGTGACATGGTGTCCCTCATGGATTTCTATGATTCTACTGACTCTTCCTTAAAGGCAGTGTTTGTGTTGTTCCTGGTATCATCCAGGTAAGGAGCTTAGGTCTAGTCAGGGAAACCTGTTGTGCAAATCTGCCTTTTGCTGGGGAAAAATTTTAGAGCAGGTTGTTCATTAGAGATGTGAATCAGAACCAGAATCGGTTCTGATTCCGGTTCCGATTACATCGTGTTTTTTTTTTTCGTCCCGGCCCCGATCGCGGTTTTGTTTATCGGCTGCGCCCAAGCCGATAAACAAAAAACCCACCCCGACCCTTTAAAACTAATCCCTTAGCTTCCCACACCCTCCCAACCCCCCAAAAAAACTTTTTACAGGTACCTGGTGGTCCAGTGGGGGTCCCGGAAGCGATCGCCCGCTCTCGGGCCATCGGACTGCCACGTAATCAAAATGGCACCGAATGGCCCTTTGCCCTTACCATGTACAGGGTATCCGTGCCATCGGCCGGCCCCTGTTACATGGTAGGAGCACTGGATGGCCAGCGCCATCTTTAAAAATGGCGCGGGCCATCCAGTGCTCCTACCATGTGACAGGGGCCGGCCAATTGCACGGATACCCTGGTCACATGGTAAGGGCAAAGGGCCATCGGTGCCATTTTGATTAGTGGCAGCGACGGCCCGGGAGCGGGAGATCGCTCCCGGGACCCCCACTGGACCACCAGGTACCTGTAAAAAGTTTTTTTGGGGGGGTCGGGAGGGTGGGGGAAGCTAAGGGATTAGTTGTAAAGGGACGGGGTGGGTTTAGGGGTTATTTTTGTGTGCCGTTTTTCCCGCCCTCCCCCAAAACGATAAGAGAACCTCCACGAACAATTTTGTGGGGTTTTCCTATCGTTTTGGGGGAGCCCCCGATTTCTGATGATTTTGAAAATACGTACAATATTTTCAAATCGTCCGAAGCCCGATTCACATCCCTATTGTTCATACACAGTTGTTTGACTATGCAATTCAAACAACTGTGTTAATCCTTTTCAAGCTGCTTTTTAAAACCTTATCCATAATATGGAAACAACTTTATTGGGTGTTCATGACATTCTGTGGTCAGAACTTGACAGAGCCATGATTCTCTATTCATTTTACTGCAGTCTTTGGGATATTTTTGGATTGGTTGATCGAGTTGGGCATAGCAGAAAAGTCTTATCATTGGTTCATTCATTTTTCCACAGACAATCTGTAAGGGTGGGGAACATTACCCTCTGCAGTTAAAATTTGGTGTGCAATTGGGATGTGTACTGTGTCCACTATTCTAGTTTGCATTTGTGTCTACCCTATTTATTTAATGTTGCAGAACCTTAAAGTGCCCTATATTATCTATGTGGATAATGTCTAACTAGTGGTTCTATTGTGTGGGAATAAACAACAATCATTAGAATAGCTACGTTTTGCCTTGACTAAAATCTCCTATTGGGCATGCCCAAATAAACTCAGACTTTATCTCAAACAGAATTACTCTGGTGTACTAAACGTTCACTTCAAACTGGTTGCCCTTCTCTTTCTTCAAATGCAATCTTGCTGTTAATCCTCCAAAAGTTGATAGTTTAGGTGTGATTTTAGTTTCCAACTGAATATGGGAGATCAGATTAATGCAGTTGCTAAAGCAGCCACTGTTGTAGCTGATTTTTATTTTCTCAGTTGCAGAGATATAGCCAAGCAATTTAGCACCTAAGATCATGTGAAAAAAAGTGCCCTCACCCTGTACATAGCATGATATGATATGACATATATAAATAAATGATAAACTATATAGTGGTGGTGTGTGAGCAAGTGCGGGACGAGGTGGAGCTATTGGCTAGTTCATGCAGACATTCTCCACACACACAGGCTAAAAACTGGGGTGGGACTGATTGGACTTATTCTTTTATCCCCTCCCAAAATTAAAAAAAGTAAAATATCTCTTTCCCATCTACAACTTTATTATTTCAATAACTTTACATAACAGAAATAAATTTAATTTATATTAATATAGAACTCAGACATATCAACTGTGCATGGTTCAGAGGGAGGCATCTTCAAAGCATACTAACATAACAGAGGTGTTAGGGCTACCTAATAGAGATGTTCCAATAAAAGCAAGAGTAACCCTTGTGCCTTTAGGTAAGGAACAGATTAAGTTAAATTATTCCAAATGATGCATATCAAATTGTTGTGTCCGTCGCTGCTCGACGCCCTTACTCCGCCCTCCTTACCACTGTGGCGACTCCCTCTGGGTGTGTTGGACGGTTTGCTGCCACGGTGTCTTCTTGCCATCTTCCTTCGGCATCCCCGGAGCAGCACGATGCTGTGGATCCACCATGTTCCTGATGACATAGGGCACGTGCTCCAAATGATGTACCAGCAAGGGCACAAACCTCGGGGACATCCCCCTGAACTGATGTCATCCGCTTCCAATATAAAAGGTCCTCAGAAAATTGCTAACTGATCGAGTTAGCAAGGAAGGGTTTTGCTACCTATGCTACTCTGCCTCCTCGGACTTACCAGGGGTACCCCGCTCCTCGAGGCCTCGCTCTCTTTTCTCTATTTCAGATTGCCGATAGGAACCGGTACTCGCTCCCTCGAGGGCCCATGTTCCTGAACACTCTGAAGATTCTCTACTGCCTGGAAACTATCACAGATACAGGACAATTGTGAGTTACCATCGCTCTCTCAGAGCTTTTCCTGGAACCAGGTACTTCGCTCCTCGAGGGCCTAACCCTTTCCAGCTACTGAACTTTCTAAAGACCTTATGGTGCGATCTGTCATCCAGTTCTGGCTATGAACACAGCATACCCTGTCTACTCACTATCTATAGTTTCTCTACAGCTCAGCTACCCTGGGATTGTGGGTTCCAGTACCTGAGGGACTTCAGCCCTGCCGGGCATATCAGCTCACTACTGCTACCTCTGGTGGTTCTACTACCTGTCTAATAAAAGAATTATCTGTGTCTGTTCTCCCGTACTCAAGCCTAGCCAGTGGTCCCTCTCAGGATATCCTCCTGGGGGCACTGTCATCTGCCGTCAGCCCAAGGATCCACCTATCTACATTCCTCTACAAGCTGAGTGCCCTCTCCAAGCACTCCGCTGGTAACAGATTGCTACTCCTTTCCTACCAGGAGTCTTCAGCAACAGATTCATAACAACTTGCTAACTCCACCTCTTTCTGGAGCTAATATATAACAGATTGCTATTCCTAGCTCTTACACAGTGCTTTCCTAACAAAATTGCTAACCTCTTCCCCCTTCATAGGAGTTTTAACCATCACCGAGTGCTAGCTCCTCCCTCCAGAGGCGCTCACCCATAACAAGATTGCTGACTCCCTAGCCGATCCTTAACAGATTGCCCATTCCCTATCTGATGTCTCCGCCCATTCGGCATCAGATCATCAAACCGTGTGCTAACTCCTCCCCTCTGCAAGAGTAGATCCTAACACAAATTCTAGGAAAGTTGTATATACAAATAAAAACATAGCTTGGAATGTTTGTATGCTAATGCCAGAAGTCTACAAAGTAAGATGGGAGATTTAGAATGTACAGCATTGAATGAAGACATAGACTTAATTGCTATATTCCTGGGCATTAGCAAGTTGAGATCTCTCTACTCTTTGGGATCCTGCCAGGTACTTGTGACCTGGATTGGCTCCTGTTGAAAACATGATACTGGACTTGATGGACCCTCAGTCTGATCCAGTATTATAATTCTTATGTTCTTTAAATGTTTTATATTTTATCTATAAAAAATGTACCAATGTAGAAATTCACAAATTATACCTTAACAGGTGAAGTACAATGTACAAAATATACATGAATCAATATTCAGCTTGTGAATATTGACCCCTGCATACTTTGTACATAGTACTTCACCTGTTTAGGTTTAATTGTGGATTTCTTCAGTGGGTACATGTTTATAGATTTAAAAAACATTAAAATTCATAATAAGAACATAAGAATTGCCATACTGGATCAGACTGAGGGTCCATCAATCCCAGTATCATGTTTTCAACAGGAGCCAATCCAGGTCACATGACCTGGCAGTATCCCAAAGAGTAGAGAGATAGGTATGAGTTATTCATTTCTATGGCTAGCTTTTAATATTCCCCTTTCTTATCTGGCTAAAAATATTAGCCAGATAAGTTATTTGCCTAAATGAAGATGTGCCCGACAGCAGGTCTAAAGTTATCTGGGAATATGTTCCTAGATAACTTTAAAGTGAATCAGCTGTATTCAAAAGAAATATAGCCAGTTAAGTGGCGATTTGATTTAAAACCCAAAAAATCCTGATTGGCCTACTGGCTCTAATATGTCACTCCTCCTCCATCCCATATGAAATCCAAGTGCTCGGCCCTATTGAAACAAGTCCTGCAGACCCCCACCCTTCCATTTTACAGGAAAAGAAATTCCCCACAGCCAATCTCATTAGAGCCCCCCTCCTCGCTGCGAAATTTCAAATTAATTATAGATTACAGGGCCTCCCCCCCCCCCCCCCCCCCCCCCCCCCCCCCGACATTCCTCTCCAAAACCCATATCCTCCCAGACCTCCTGATACCTCAGAGATCTTCATGCCTCAGTCAGATTTTGTTAGCAGCCGACTGTGAACCTGGGCCTGGTGCATCAGGGGTTGCTATGAAACCACATTGGAAGGCATATACTTCTAGTTTCAAATGAAGTATTAAGTGTCTCCGTTATGTGAAGTATTGAAATAATAAAGCTGTAGATCGGACAGAGATATATTTTTCTTTTTTAATTTTGGTTTGGAAGGATGGGCTGAGAATGGGCAATGAAAGACTGAGACAAATGTAGGGGAGAAAGAGAAGCAAACAGGAGAAGAGAAGAAGAAACAATGTCTGCAAATAAACATTATTCAAAACCTATTTTGACAAACCTGCATACAATACAGCACTGACTCCCAGGACTCAAATAGTAACAATACAACCATGAAAAGCTTTACAGCCTCCAGACTCACACCCCAGGACTAAAAACCCTAGCTCACCTTAGTCCTCATTTTCCCAATCCCCCCAGCCACCACTGAAATCCCAAATTATTGCTCTCCCTTCACACCCACTCTCAATTTCCAGTCCCCAGAAATTCCCTCCTACCCAATCTTAGGCCCAGATTTAATAAAGCCTTCTCTCATTCTGTGCCTATTTGAAAATGCTTAACAAATAGGTTCCTTAGTTGTCACTCTCCCACTGAATGATTCAAGTGTTGCTCTCCCCAGTAAATCCCCTTGGTCCCTGCCTACCTACCCCTCGTTACCACTCTTTCCACGCCTAATCTCCCAGTCCTTCCTCGCCCATTTTCTCCAGTCACCACTCACCCCTCATCCTGACTCCTATTTGCTTCTTTCCCCAGAAAACCAGCCCCCCCCCCCTCACAATCCAGGCTCTCCACACCCACCCCAGTCTCCCACTCCCTGTTCATTTCCTGCCACTGCTAATCTCCCAGTCCGCATATACCCCTCTCAGCTCAAACCCACATGTACTTGTCACCCCCCTTCTAAACCCAATTGCCCCCAGGTGTTGATCCTCCCCTCCCAACCCCCAGTCTCTGCTCTCCCACAAATACTCCAGGTACTACTTTCCTCCTTCCCTCAGCCTAAGCCCAAGCTGGAAGAGTGAAGCTGATACTTTTCCTTCCTCCCACGTGGTTCACCAAGAAACAGTCTGTTTACCATGAGGTGCACATCTTAGATATCTAGGGAACTCCACATGATTCAAATGATTGTTTTAGACTCTCAACCACATGGGAGGAAGGGAGGGAAAAGCACCAGCTCCACTCTTCTACAGGTTTGTGCTAGGCCATAGGGAGGAGAAAGCATCAGCAGCCGACTCACATCCTTGGCTCTGGTGGTAGCTGCAGATTCTTTTACACCACATTAGCTTGATCTGGAGGGTGGGGGCAATAAGAGAGCTTTTTGTTTTTTTGGCCCCACAGGGAAATGTCAGTGTTTGGGTTGGGGCAACAGCTGATGATACCCATAGATGTGCAATGCCCAGAGCAAGTGTCCTCTCTCCTTCCCTGCCTTCCCCCTCATCTTGACAATTGCAGAACTCATGGAGTGGCACAGTATTATGTTGCCCTTAGGGCAGAGGCAACTATGGCCATGAGACTAGCTATGTTTCTGGTCAGCTGTGTTATCTGGTGTCTGCTTTTGTTTCTTCTTGCCTAGCTCTTGAAACTCTCTTAATGTTGGTCTGTCACAGAAGCATTGGTATAAGCTTTAATTGTAAAAAAAAAAAAAAAAATGCTGCCTCTATCTTTGTTTCATGTTCTGGTTTCAAATCTCGTATTGCACCTGTCCTGATGAAACTGCACTGCCTACCTGTGCACTGTAAAATTAAGTTTAAAATTGAATTTTCTTAGGTTAAGTTTCTGAAGAATTTAGGGCCACAATACCTGACTGCTTGTTTTGTCCAGATAAGTTTTTGTCAGGTATTTTTGTTTCTGCTCATGATTACTTATTGCAGATTTATTCCATTGAAAGAAATGAAATTGGACATGGACAGCACTAAAAAGAGAGCATTTTCTTGTGCTACACCTGCTCATTGGAATTCTCTTCCTAAAGAGATTCACAATTCATCAGAGTTGATTAGTTTCAGAAGGGCATTGAAAACATGGTTATGTTCTTTAGCATATTGTTTGGACATCAGCAATGTGTTTTGGGGGAACAGACACACTATTTCAAGATAATCATGATTGCTAGTTTTGCAGTTAGAGAGATGAGGCATTTTAGATTTTATTACATATTGTGGGGTGAAATTTCAAAGGAGAAAATTGCATAAAATGAACATATATTTATTATTTATTTATTTATTTATTTAACTTTTTTTATATACCAACATTCAAGACTGTGGTCCCATCATGCTGGTTCACAAGAAACAGGGGTGTAATTATAATAAACTTTACATTTAAACATAGTGCAGAAAAGCAGTTACAAATAACAAGGAAAACAATAACTTGGAATGAGAAGGGAAATGAAGATCAGATAGTTATATATAAGTATAAATAACATTGTAAGAGGTGGCTATTAACGCTAATGCTAGCGGAGCGTGTTGAAAGAAGGAAGTTAGATGGAATTGGAGTTAGGAAAGGCCTGCGTGAACAGCCACGTCTTGAGTCTTTTCTTGAATGTTGAGATGTTGGGTTTCCATTCTAAGATCCGGGGGAATGGAGTTCCATAATTGTTGGACCGGCTGTGGAGAATGCCCCGATCTCTGAGCGTGATGTGTCTGGTAGTCTTGGCTGGAGGTACTTGAAGTGATCCTTTGTAAGCATCTCTTGTCGGTCTTGTGGAATGGTGTAATCGGAGGGGGATATGTAGATCGATTGGGGCTAATTGATGGATGTTTTTGAAAATGGTGAGAATGGCCTTGTAGATTATTCTGAAGTGGATGGGCAGCCAATGGAGGTCCATCAAGATAGGTGTTATGTGTTCTCTTCTCCTGGTGTTGGTGAGTATACGGGCGGAGGCGTTTTGGACCATTTGTAATGGTTTGGTGTGTGATGAAGGGAGACCAAGCATGATGGTGTTACAATAGTCCAGCTTTGCGAAAATGATTGATTGTAGGATTGTTCTGAAGTCATGTGTGTGGAAGAGGGGTCGTATTCTTTTCAGCACTTGGAGCTTATAAAAGCAGTCTCTGGTGGTTTTGTTGATGTTAGCTTTCAGGTTTAGGTGATTGTCAATTTGAACTCCTAGATCTCTCACTTGTGTGGTGTTTGGTACGGTAGGATGGGTGTATGAGATGGAGCTGTTTTCTGGTGTGATGAGTAGAAGTTCTGTTTTTGATGAATTTAGTATCAGGTTGAGACTTGTAAGAAGTTGTTTTGATATTTTGGAGGCAGGATTCCCAGTGCAACAGTGTTTTTGCGAGCGACTCTTCGATGGGGATCAGGACCTGAATATCGTCAGCGTAGAGAAAATGTTTGAGATTGAGGTCAGTGAGAAGTTTACATAAGGGTAATAGATAATGTTAAACAGGTAGGAGACAGGGATGAGCCCTGAGGGACTCCTACTGATGCGGGGTGTATAGAGGATTCTTTATTATGAATCTTAACCTTATAACCTCTGTTGCTGAGGAAGGTTCTGAACCATGATAGGGCAGTGCCTGAGATACCTATGGCTGATAATTGGTTGACGAGAAGGGAGTGATTGACCGTGTCAAATGCAGACGAGAGGTCGAGTAGTATCAGAAGGAAGGCTTGTCCTTTGTCTAATCCTTTGTCTGTGCAAATATATGTGCAAATGTAGGTTGTACTTGCATACATGCTATTATATAAATATCATAAATGCCCACATATTTTGTTTCCCATGCACATTTATATGTGCAAAAAAGGGCACTCTAGGGCATTCCAGGGTAGGGATGGCAATTGAGAGAAACAAAATAGGAAATTAGATTACATTTCTATTTCATTTCATTTCAATTAACAAAGTGAAACGATGGAAATTCAATGAAATTTCATTGGTTTTCAGGTTTCGTTTTGAAAAAAATATTTAATCCATCAGGGCTAGGCCCAGGCCCAAAGCCGGGGCCTCACCTATGGCATAGGCCAAGACCCAAAGTAAGGGCTTCAGCCTAGGCCAGAGCATGGCACAGGGTCCAGGGTTTATGCCTGAGGAAGGGGCCTCGTCTAGACATAAGCTGCCCATCGCATGAACCGCTGCCTAGTCCTGAGTATGATGTGCAGTCTTGGCCAGACCTAACACGGGGTCTTAACTGAGAACCAAAAAATGTAATAAATTTACATGCTCCAGAGATCCAGTGTCACTGTCCAGGCCCAGGCCTGACTCCTGGGCCGAGACCTGCCACCGGGACCTGACCCGGAGGCCAGGTCCTATATCTGCATGAATAAGCTGCCATATTTACTTATGTATATCTCTTATAAAATAGCAACTTATCCGCTTTCCTAGGCTTAGACCCAGGCCCAACACAGCACCCTGACACCAGAGCCTTGGCCCAGACCCAGGCCCAATGACAAGACCCGATCTGGAGGCCAGAACCCAAAGCCTGAGCCTTTGCCTGGGCCTCGGACCAGACCCAGACTCGGAGGATAGGTCCTGACATAGGGGCCTCAGCCTGAAGAACAGGTCCCAACACCTGGGCCTCGGCTCAGGGTCAGACTCGGCCTTGGAGCTCAGGACTGGGAGTTTCTCGTCTTTGTCTTCTTTCTTCAGCACTTGAAAGCCAAATGACACCTTCTGCTGGGATCACACAGAAATTAACTCCAGCACATTCACTTTAGTGTAAGGCATCATTTTGATGTGCAGCATTATATGGCATTGTTGTACAGCCCTGCAGATGGCATCATTTGGCTTTTTAAAGAAGAAGAGTTCCCAAGCCTGGATTCTGAGGCCTGGACCTGCTCCTGGGATGAGGTCCAGGCACCAGGACCCAGCCTCCAAATCAAGGTCCCAGAATATGGCTTATGTCTAGGCCAAAGCCCAGTCATTATTTATTTATTTATTTGTTTTTATATACCGGTGTTCGATTTACACATTACATCAGTTTACATGTAACTTGAAGGTGCAAGAGGAAATATATTTCCTTTTATCAGGTACAAAAACAATTAGAGAAAAGTAATATGATGTTATAGTGGTAACATGAGTAAAAAACCGTGCTAGTAATGGCAGTAATCAGTATTGATAGGGGAATAGACAACATCAGTAAAAATAGAATAACAATAATTAACATTAGATATATGTTGTATCAAAGACAGTAATAAGGGACTTTTTTTGAACGGCTCATGATGGAGAGGAAAATGTGTTAAGGGGAACATAGTATCTATTGTGTGGATGGATAGATTTGTTGGTGTGGTGGTAGAGGGCAGTGTTTACCCTGACTGCAGGGTTAGGGCCTTTTTTGGGTTTGGTTTGCATGCGTTGTTGGGAAAGCTTTGCAAGATTTTTCTTGAAGATTGGGTGGATGGATCTGTTCTTAGTTCTATGGGGAGTTTGTTCCAAAGGATGGGGCCGGCATTTGAAAAAGTTTGATCCCTTTTAGATATCCATTGAGTGGCCGGCCTCCGGGTCGGGTCACGTCACAGTGTCAGGCCTTGGTTTGGGTCAAACCCAGCATCAGAACCTGGCCTCTCGATCGCGAAATCAAGCATGGGCCCAGGCCATGGCCTAGGCTCAAGCCCAGGCATCTGGACCCAGCCTCCGGGTCGGGTCCCAGCATTGAACCTGGTTACAGTTAGTTCATGGTATCTGGCCTGGACCCAGGTACCAAGTGTCAGAACTCAGCCTTCGGGTCGGGTGCTCACATCTGACCTAGGTCCGGGCCAAGGTCACGGCATCAGGAACTGGTCTTCAGACAGGGTCGCAGCATCAGTAGGCCCTGTCCTAGGCTGAGGCCCAGGTGTCTGGTCCTGGCCTTAAAGCCTGGTCCTTGTGTAAGGCATAGGCCAAGGTCATGGCATCTACCACATCCTGGGCTTATGCAAGGTCGAGCCTTCAGGCTGAGCCTAATCATTGGGATCATCCCAACCTTTAAGCTTAGGCTGAAGCCTCAGCCTTGCATAGGTTTTAGCTGTAGTAGTTCTATGTGATGTCAGCCTATGGTTGTATACAAGGTCCAAGTTGTGGCCTGGGCCTAGGCCTTGGTGTCGGATCCTCTCCACCCCCCCCCCTCCCAGACAGAGTAATAGGGAGGGCGGAAGGATCTTATCCCCGAAACCTTATCGATTTTCACCCATTATCAATTTTCCCCTTACATGATTTGAGCACGGATATATACCTCGTTATATTGTAGATATTGATTGGATTAAGTTGTTGTTCGGAACCAGTTTCAGTTACTGTTAAATACTTTAGATGTAATCGGTTGTTGTAATTGTAAACTGGAGTGAAGGCAATTTTTGCTATACCTCGGTATATAAAAACTGCTAAATAAATAAATAAAAATAAAATAAATGGCATTTTTTTTGGGTGGGAGAGATGGCTGGGCGGTTTGGGAAGACCTGTTCCATTTTTATTTTTTTAATGTTTATTTTGTTTTTTAAACGAAATAAACATTTTATAAAAACAAAATAAATGGAAAATCAAACATCTGAAAATGAAATGAAAAACAAACAAAAATGTTTTTCTTCCTATCCCTGTTCCAGGGTAGGGCTGAGAGGAAAGCAGATAAGTTGCTATTTTATAAGAGATATACATAAGTAAATATGGCAACTTATTCATGCAATTTTACAACTGCTAATTATCTAACGCAATCTATATCACTCATTTCCTTTCTGCTATTGTTGGTTGGGAGATTAAGGTGAACTGGGGGAGTTCAGGGTGAAGAAAGGAGAGTCTCAATAATCTGGAGAAGGACTTGGTGAATTGGTGGAGGTATTGGCAAACTGGTGATTTCAATTATGCACACATGTTTTAACATGCACTGACTTCCGCATGTAAATCAGGGTTTTACACAAGCATGCTATTTTTTTTCATACAGAAAATATATATATGCATGTATGTTTATAAAATTGGAAGAAAGAATACACAAGCATTGCAAGTATTCCTGGCAAACAAACATTTGTGCATATGTTGGGGTTAGACATAGCCATATTTGTATTATATATGCACATCCCTGACAGGTGCAAGTTATAAAATACTACAGTATATATACATGCATATAAGGAGCCATGCAGAATTGTGTGAAAGTTATCCTCTGTGTTTTGTTCTATTTGGTAATATATATAATGTGTTTTTATTTGTTTGTTCATCTTGCTGGCTCCATATTTTCAGGACAGGTTGATCCAGTCTTGATTTTACTCCATTGCATGCTGAGACTTACTCTGATGTTCTTAATCCTTAAGAAAAGCAAGGATAAGTACCTGCATGCACGTGATTAAAACCAGGACTGGATCAACCTGTCCTGAAAACCTGGAGCCAGTTGCCAACCGTAGCTGTGCTGCATTCTGGGTTTAGAAGCATGGCTATTTAAATTGAATGAATTCCATCTGTGGACACATATCTGGCAAAAGCTGAATTTTTTTAACCCTAGAAAAGAGATAAAAATTATGGGCCAGATTTTAAAAGTCCTGCGTGCGTAAATCCGGCCAGATTTAGGCGCGCAGGGCACTTGCGCGCCGGTGCGCCTATTTTGCATAGGCCGCCGGCGCACACACAGCCCCGGGACGTGCGTAAGTCCCGAGGCTTCGTAAAAGGGGCAGGGGAGGGGGGCGTGTCTGGGGCATGTCCAGGGTCAGGGGCGGTTCGGGGTGGGACCGGGGCGTGGCGCCAGCCCAGGGGCGTGGTCGAGGCCTCTGGACCAGCCCCCAGGTCGGGTGATGGCACGCCAGCAGCCCACTGGCGCGCGCAGATTTACACCTGCTTTCGGCAGGCGTAAATCTGCCAACAAAGGTAGGGGGCAGTTTAGATAGGGCCGGGGGGGGCTGGGTTAGGTAGGGGAAGGGAGGGGAAGGTGCGGGGGGGTGGAAAGTAAGTTCCCTCCGAGGCCGCTCCGATTTCGGAGCGGCCTCGGAGGGAACAGGCAGCGCACGCCAGGCTCGGCTTGCGCAAGTTGCACAAATGTGCACCCCCTTGCGCGTGCGCCGACCCCAGATTTTATAAGATAAGAGCGGCTATGCACGTATCTTATAAAATCCAGCGTACTTTTGTTCGCGCTAGCGTAAATTTATAAAATCTATCCGTATGGGTTTTTCCTATTGAAACATTTATTAGAGATGTACATCATTGCTTTTTTATCATCTTGGGCTTTTCGTTTTTTTCTGGGGACCCGATTTTCGGATTAGTGCGCACTAATAGAAGTTAGTGCATGCTAACTCCCATTAGTGCTCACATACATGAAAAATGAATTTTTCCGAAATTTCAGAAAAATGTCATTTGTTTTTCGGTTCCCCCAAACCATACTGAATTAGGAAATGTCGTTGAAATTCAGGAACAACAATTGCACATCTCTACCTTTTATCCCCTAGCTTAATTTAGCTCTCTGGTTTGGTAGTTGGAATAACCCTATGGCAAGATGGATTGCTTTATGTTGTGGGCTGGTTGTATGATATTTGTTCTTGAATTTTTGTCTCAAACTTTTTGTTTATTGGTGGAGACTAGTAAAACAATCTTAGGCCTAGATTCTTTATTTCACTATAAATATAGCAAAAATAGCGCAGATGATAAAAAAAAAAAAAAAGGGAATGGTTAGGCTAATTTTCCTGGTACTGCATCACATAGGTAATTTTTCACAATGTGAGTTAAATTTATTGTACCTGTCTTAGAAAGAGAGAGAGAGAGACCATAGAGTCCTTCAAAAAAGTTAACTATTTATACAACTGTAAGAGGAGCCACTAGTAACTCGGGGTGAGTTTTGTGGGTTCAGGTGGATTCTGGCATGGCAGTTTTACATACACAGTCGTACATACGAATAGAACAGTTACTATGAGTGAAGATTTAATGTGATTTGGAGGGATGAAAATTAAAAGAAAAGTAAATTTGTATGCTTTGTTCTGTACCTGCCTTGATTGCAGCTAGGTAGAGAAAGCATCAAGCTAGGTAGAGAGAACATGGTACAAATCTCCTTTTCGTTTACCTTTCATCACTCCAAATCATATTAAATCTTCACTGGTGGTAACTGTTCTGTTCGTATGTATGACTGTGCATGTAAAACTGCCCCCCAGAACCCACCCCACCCCACAAATCTCACCCCAAGTTCATAATGTCCCTTCTTTCAGTGGTATAAATACAAGTGACAGGCCCAAAAAAGGAATTTGGTCTAACAAAACCATGAGAGATGCAAACAAAGAGATGCCGAAGGTCCAAAAAGGTTTATTTAATAAAACAATATTCCATAAATACCCAACTCTAGGCCTGAGTTTCACCCAGTCAAGGGCTGCTTCAGGGGCTATTAAAAGCAAATTTTATCAATTGAAAAGATGCACTTTTGTATTCTCATGCCTCATTCAAAATGAAATCCAAAGCATTGGTAGCAGGTCTATGTGTATCTTGTTGATACGCTCATTCCAAGTTTTCCATGAGGGAGCTCTTAAGCTTGTGACAATATGCACACTTCAGATTCTGTCATTCAGACTGGCTCCAATAAACATCACAGAGCATTTAGATTTGATAACAGCAGGAGATCTACGGGACTTTAATTCCAATGGGGCGGATTTTAAGAGCCCTGCTCGCGTAAATCCGCCTGGATTTACGCGAGCAGGGCCCTGCGCGCCGGTAAGCCTATTTTACATAGGCCTACCGGCGCGCGCAGACCCCGGGACTCGCGTACGTCCCGGGGTTTTCGGAGGGGGGCGTGTTGGGGGGCGTGTCGGGGGCGGGCCCGGTCGTCGCGGCGTTTCGGGGGCGTGTCGGGAGCGTTTTGGGGGCGGGTACGGAGGGGTGGCTACGGCCCGGGGCGGTCCGGGGGCGTGGCCGCGCCCTCCGTACCCGCCCCCAGGTCGCGGCCCGGCGCGCAGGAGGTCCGCTGGCGCGCGGGGATTTACGTCTCCCTCCGGGAGGCGTCAATCCCCCGACAAAGGTAAGGGGGGGGTTTAGACAGGGCCGGGCAGGTGGGTTAGGTAGGGGAAGGGAGGGGAAGGTGAGGGGAGGGCAAAGGAAAGTTCCCTCCGAGGCCGCTCCGATTTCGGAGCGGCCTTGGAGGGAACGGGTTAGGCAGCGCGGCTCGGCGCGCGCCGGCTATACAAAATCAATAGCCTTGCGCGCGCCGATCCAGGGATTTTAGTGGATACGCGCGGCTCCGCGCGTATCTACTAAAATCCAGCGTACTTTTGCTTGAGTCTGATGCACAAGCAAAAGTAGGCTGATCGCGCTTCTTTTAAAATCTACCCCAATGTGTACCAATATTGTCCCGACTCTAGAACCACGTATACTTTAATCTCACATGTATTAGAGTACACGAAGTACACTAAGTTCTTTATAAAGTGAGCCTCCATAGAGGTGCTCTCTCTCTCTCTCTCACTGGGATTTACGAGAAATCCCGTAATGCACAGCTATCGCAGGCATAATGTGCAGAAAAAAGTAGTTTTTTCTGGCATTAAATCCCACGATAGTGTGCATTGCAATGTTGCACACAACATTGACCAGCCCTCATTTCCATTTGCTCCTCCCACTCGACTACTAATTTTGCATACACATTTTGTGATGCGGTATTTATTGCATGCATTAGGGCATTATCGTGGGTGTTAGGGCCCTAACGCCCGTGATAACGCTCTAACACATTTTGATAAATGACCGTCTTAGGGCGGGGGGGGGGGGGGTGGCCTGTGATACGCCACAGCCATTTGCTTCACGGCGGAGGGGCCGGCTGCAGCCTTTTACAGCGAATAGCAACACCGTAAAAGGTGTAGCTATTCGCCGCGCTACTGCCAGCGATAATGTTCCTCACATTATCACCAGCAGCTGTGCTGTGACTCCTCCCCTCCCCACCCCAACTCCTCACCTCCCCCTAATTTGCATTATATTGTGTGCAAAAAGGCCCTAACGCACACAATAATGCTTTGAAAAATAACCCCCCTTAATTTGTTCTTGGTTTTTTTTTAGGTGTTATGATTTTGTTGCACTTGATATTTGATTCTTTGCATCTATTTTGTAAACCACTTGGGAATAATTTTCAAACAGTAAAATGGTGTAAAATATTTATAAATAAATACATCTGCAAGATAAATTTCCTGCAACTAAGCAAAGCACAGGATTTCAGAATAGGAGACAAGTCTTTACCCTGTGATATTTTCTAACACATAATTTTGATTCAGCTGGAGCATTTTATTCCCAGTAAGCAGCACCAGTACTCACATTCCATCAACCATCAGCTCATTCCGCCTCACCCACAATGTGTAGCACTCACTTCCCCCCCCCCCCACTCACAGATCCAGCCCTCTTCCCCTACTCACCAGCCTCACAACTCTGTCCCCACTTGCTTGTAGAGATGTGAATCGTGTGCCCGATCGTCTTAACGATCGGGTTCGGCTAGAGGGGGGAAAAAAATCTGATTGTGGGTGATGTGAATCGGAATTGGTTCCGATTCACATCGTTATTTTTTTTGTAGTGAGGCCTGACCCTTTAAAATTAACCCCTTACCTTCCCCCACCTTCCCGAACCCCCCCAAAACTTTTTACGATTACCTGGTGGTCCAGTGGGGGGCGCGGGGACCGATCTCCCGCTCTCGGGCCATCGGCGCTATTTTGGCTGCCACTCAAAAATGGTGCCGATGGCCCGATAAAAAAAAAACAACCCACCCGACCCTTTAAAAATGACCCCTTAGCTTCCCCCACCCTCCCGAGCCCCCCAAAACATACCTGGTGGTCTACAGGTATTAGTTAGAATTCTAGCCACTGAATTTTGCAGCATTTGGAGTGGTTTAATGGTGGAGTATGGTAGGCCTAGGAGTAAGGAATTACAGTAATTCATTTTTGAGCAGATGGTCGTTTGAATGACTGTACGGAAATCATGCACATGTAATAGGGGTTTGAGTTTTTTTAGTACATGGAGCTTGAAGAAACATTCTTTTAGGATGGAGTTGATATGTTTGTTTATTTAAAAACTTTTCTATACCGTTGCTAAGTTAAATACCGTTGCAACGGTTTACATGTGGGCACATATTTAATGTAGGTAAAAGTGTACTATAGTACATTCTAACAGGTGCCATTAAAGGTTCGGTTACAACATATCATTAGACATAGTCATTTAGCGAAGTAGTTCATGACCAATTGTAAAGGTACTTACACCGGTAGTTTTATTACACATAGTATTATAGTTATGTTTTATTGTGGTGTAGAGTTCATAGACTAATCTACTGTACAGTCCTAAGGACTGTATGTCGGTGCCTTTCTGTCTTTTCCTGAAATATTTCTCTCTATTCTCCTGTCTCTTTGTAAAATGCTTGTTTAAAAAGCCATGTTTTTATATTTTTCTTAAATGTCTTGAGATCACTTTGTAGCCTGAATTCTGGAGGCATTGTGTTCCAGATTATGGGTCCTGCTAGTGATAGGGCTCTTTCTCTCACTTGTGTCAGTCTTGCTGTTTTAACTGATGGAATGGTTAGGAGGGCTTTATTTGCTGATCGGAGGTTCCTGTGTGGAGTGTGTACTCAAAATGCTGTGTTCAACCAGTCTGATTTTTCATCATAAATTAGTTTGTGAATGATACATAGGGTTTTGTATTTAATTCTGTGTTCAATTGGTAGCCAATGTAACTCTGCTAGGGTTTCAGTTATATGGTCCCTCCTTCTTTTTCCAGTTAGTATTCTAGCTGCTGTGTTCTGAAGTATTTGCAGTGGTCTTAATGTTGTATTAGGTAGTCCTAACATAAGGGCATTGCAGTAATCTGTGCTGGAGAAGATTAGTGCCTGTAGTATTGTTCGGAAGTCATTTTGAGTTAGCAGTGTTTTAAGTTTTCTGAGTACTATGAGTTTTGCATAACCTTCCTTTACTTTTAGTGATATGTGTTGTTTCAGATTGATTTCAGGGTCTATTATTATTCCCAGGTTACGTACTTTTTCTGCTAGTTCAATTTTCTGGTAATCTTTATTATTGAGGTTTGACTGATTTCAGAATTTTTTCGTTCTAAGTGAAGAAATTCTGTTTTATCAATATAAATTACAAGTTCCATTTGTGTCAGTAGTTGTTTTATAATGCTTAGGTACTTGTTGGCTAGGTTTAATGTTTTCTCTAGAGTGTCCTCTATGGGTAGAATTAGTTGAATGTCGTCGGCGTAAATGTAGTGTATAATTCCTAGCCCTGCAAGTAAGTGGCATAATGGCAGCATGTATATGTTAAAGAGGGTCGCAGATAGGGCTGATCCCTGTGGAACTCCTGTTTTGAGATTAATTTTTTCTGATAATGTGTTGTTGATCTGAACTTGGAAAAACCTGTTTTTTAGATATGATCTGAACCATTTTAATGTTAGGCCATGTAATCCGATTTCTTCCAGTCTATTTAGTAGTATTTTATGGTTTACTGTGTCAAAGGCTGCCGATAGGTCAAGCATTAGTAGAATGTAGTATTTACCACTATCAAAGCCTCTTAGAATGTTATCTGTTAGAGAGAGGAGCAGAGTCTCAGTGCTGTAGGGTTTTCGAAAACTGTGTTGAGATATGTTATTGTTATCCAGGTGTTCAGCTAGTTGTTTCTGTACCGTTTTTTTAATTAGTTTAGCTATTAAAGGAAGATTTGATACTGGTCTGTAGTTGTTTAGGATAAGGAGATCACTGTTTTGTTTCTTAATTATTGGTTTTATTATTGCTCCTTTCAGTATATCTGGCATTGTTCCTTCTTCTAGGGATAGGTTTATGATTTTAGTCAGCGTATGGGTGACTATATTAGCTGATTTTTTCAGTTCAGTTGTAGGTATTGTATCAATTTTGTGTGGGGCGGGTTTCACATTTTTTAGCATATGTTCCACTTCCATTTCAGATATCTCTGTGAAAGATGTCCATGGGTTGACATCCCTTTTTTCCATTTTAATTTCTTGGTTGGCAGTGTTTGGAAGTTTGTCTCTTAGTTTAGTGATTTTGTTACTGAAAAATTTGGCGATTTCATTACATTTTGTTTCTGGTAAGTTTTGTGGTGATTCTTGTTTGTCACTGGTTAGGTTTGAGACTATTGAGAACAGTGTTCTTGGGTTATGTGCAAATTTTTCAATTTTATTGCTGAAATATTCTCTCTTAACATTGAGTATTAGCTGTTTGTAGAAAGCTAGATGCTTTCTGTATTTAGTTAGGTTCTCAGATGTTTTGTGTTTTCTCCATTTTCTTTCCAGAGCTCTGGGGGTCCTTTTTGCATCTTTTACTTTTGTATTATGCCAGGGGTTGTTTTGTCTTTCTTCTTTTTTCTTTATCGATTTGATGGAGTTTATTTCATCAGCAATTTTTTTGGTTGTTTCTAGCCAAGTTTCTGTGGCAGAACTGTTGTTTTTGAAATCAATATCTGTTAGCTTATCTTCTAGTTTGTCTTTTAGTTTTTCAATATTAAAAGATGGTCTGTATTTGCATTCTAGGGGTTCTCTCAACCTAGCTTGATGGACTTTCTACCTGGGTAACATCAAGCTAGGTTGAGAGAACCTTGCCCAAATCTCATCTTGGAGTGAGTTTCCTCACTCCGAAGGCCAGCAAATCTTCACAAGAGACCACTGTTCTGTTCGTAGGTGTCACATAGAATGTCAAAGTGGCCCCTAACCCCCTACACTCTTACCTAATCCCCACCTCGAGTTACTAGGTGGGCCTACCGTAGGGATACAAATACCTGCCTATGGGCCATGATATTATGGCCAGTCTCTCTCTCTCTCTCTCTCTCTCTCTCTCTCTCTCTCTCTCTCTCTCTCTCTCTCTCTCTCTCTCTCTCTCTCCCTCCAAGGCTCTGAAGCTGTCAATTCAGCTGAAATCATCCTTACAGGAGACATCACAAATGGCAATGAAACCTTATCACACAGCCTAACACATTTGAAAGAGGTGTAGTTAAAATCGGTGTTACGGCTGTGCGATAGCTCTTCACAGACAGGCTAACCCAGCCCACTCTCCGCCCCTAACTCCTCCTATTTTCGGAATTTGCATCGCACCATACGATATGGTGCGATCGCATGCGAAAATGCCTTACTGCATTTTGAAAAATGACCCCCATAGCCACCAATTAAATGTTTTTATTTATCCCATCTAGCAATGTTACAAAAGTTAATCTTTTAATACTACCTCTCTTTCTCCCTTTATTTGCAGTAGCCATTTTTCTAGTCCTTTCAACCTGCTATTAACGTGGAATTTATATGCACTAAAAAGGGCAAAAATTAAATTGCAGCTTACAAAAGACCTTCTAAAATATTTACCATACCTTTATGTTCCTGAAATTACATCTTAAAATAGCCTGGTGTCTTTTATCACAGTGTAAAAAAATTCTTTGGAACAAATTTACCGTAACAAATTATATGCCTAATTAAACATTTTCCTTCTTGACTGGTGAACTTAAAATATATGTATTTACTAGCACTGCTAATAATTATAATTAGCCTTTCTAGAGCACCTTTCAGCTCCTTCAGTGATATGTAACCATGCATAATGGTTTGCACGACAGTTTCCAAAGAAGAGAAGTAACAATTTTATTATGATTAGTATTATTTATGACTGCTACCCAAATACAGCTGGGTAAACTGAAGCACAGTAAGATACAGTAACTTGCCCAAGGACCCAGTGCTACTTGTGGCTGCCTTCTCTTTAGGAGGAGATCGGAAGCAGAAATGCCTCATTTGTCTTTAAGTGGCATTTCTCATGCCAATCTGAATTTGAAAAAATGAGACAGAAAGTGAAGGCTGGAGAAGGAGAAATGAAGAGAGGTGAGAAGTGAGAGATATTAAGACTGGAGCAGATTAGTCACATAGATAGGAAAAGCAACTTAGAGATGGGGAAGGGAGCAGAAGGAGAAAAAGAGAAGATCAAAGAACCAGAGGGGTGAAGAAAGAAGAGAAAGAAATAGGGAAATGTGGAATAAGAAGGAAGAAAGAGAGAGTGAGTGACAAGGGGTTGGAAGACAGAAATGAGAAATAAGGCATGAATGAGGCACTGTGGAAGAAGATATCCCCTGAAACGATGGATGCTTCCTCAGCCAACGTAACTTGATGGCAGGCTCCATTCTAATTTTAAACCCCCTCTCTGTGCCTATCAATATCAATTCTCTGACTGCATGCATGATTTTTCTCAATTATATGTAATATAGGGGTCATATTTAGTAATGTAGTATGGTTCAAGAAACGCTAAGCCTGGAGTAATTAAAGGTATGCTAAATTTAATCTAACATTCTGTTTCACTCACTCTTATACCTGCTGCACCTTACGGTGAGTCATGCATGCATATATTTCATGGATGCTATTCAGATGGCAGTGACTATTAGAGAAGAGGAAAAATATAGGAATCAAAAGTGAAAACTGCAAGAATTAGGATATACATTGCAAATTTTGTAAAATCTATCTATCTATTTATAGATAGATTTTACAAAATTTGCAATGTGTGTGTGTGTGTATACATATATATATATATATATAAAATCTACATATATCAATATAGATATATTCACATTCCTTTATGTTTAAATTATTTGCTTCAGATAAATAAAATTATAATGTAATCGATCAATTTTTATTTTATTTATTTATTTGCATGAAAATCTATGAGAATTATCCACATTATGTTCTCCAATTCTCTTTGCTATAGGAGCTAGTGGTAAGCTGCTACTATTTTTTGGTTTTGTGTGTGGCAAGGAGAAGAAGATTTTTATATTATTGCTGCTTCTCCTACTACAGGGTGTAATGGCAAGGCTTGCTGTAAAATTACCTACTCAGATATTTCTCTTAGATTTACAAATTACGGGTTTCAGGGCTGTGCCAAAAAAAACATTGCAATAATTTCTGAAGAAAAATAATTGACATGCCAGCGAATACATTGTTAAGTAAATGACAACTTAGCACCAATAATTCAGCCTATGAGGCTAGAGAGGCTAAAGAAGAATCAGGAGAAATGAGGATGGAAGTGGTTAAAGCTGAAGAAGAAAGCAGCAGAAAAAGTGGCAGCTGCCAAAGAAGCATTTGGATAGACAATGATATATTTTGATGCAGCAGAGTCATGTCTATTTTAATCACCGAGTTCCAGGTAAATATTGCTTATGCTAAGGGGTACATTTTAAAAGAGAGCGTGCGCGTGTACTTTTGTTCGCGCGTATCTTATAAAATCCGGGGTCGGTGCGCGCTGCCCGTTCCCTCCACACCCCCGCACCTTCCCCTCCCTTCCCCTCCCTAGCCCACCCCCCCTAACTTTATCTTAAAAGTTACTACTGCCTCCGGGCAGTAGTAACTTACACGCGCTGGCGCAGCAGGCCCCGACACAGGCCGCTGTGTCGGGGCACTCGGCCATGCCCCCGGACTGCCCACACGCTCTCGAACACGCCCCCGATCCAAAACTGCGCCCCCCCCCCCCCCCCCCCTGGCCATAAAATATGGAAATATGAATAGAGGTTACTTATGCACATACTGGTCAATTTTAAAAGCCCTGCACGCGCCAAAGCCGGGACATATGTTCATGACTCAGTCTGGCCCGCGCCACGCAGATTTTAAAACCCACTCAGGTACAAGCATATCTCCTGGAACCCGCATAAACATTTTGTCAACAAAAGGGTCGGGAATGAGCATGCTGTGGGCAGGACATGGGCAGGCCGGAACTGCACTATGAAGTCTACATGTAAGTGTTTACACACCAAGCATGTGGTGGGGTCCCTTACCAAGTAACTTTATTTCTACTATGGACAGCATATAAGTCATGTAACAAACAAAACTAGCTTAGTGGGATTTTAAGGGTTGGGGCTAATAAGGTAAAAGGGAGGCAAGTTAGCTAGGGGTTTGGGAAGTCTTCTCCTTTACTAGGCCAAACTGGAAATGAACTGGGAAAACAGGTAATTGCTTTGGCATACGTAGCTATTAAAATTCCCCCCACCTACATGCTCAAGTCATCGTTTGCGCGCGTCAATATAAAATCGTGCGCACATGTATGCGCTTATAGCCAATTTTATAACACACATGCATATATATGTACTTATTTGCACGTGGTATAAACCTTCTGTGTCCATGTGTGTGTGCTTGCATGCAGGTCTCAAATTTTACTTCATAAATTCTACATTTTATGCACCCAACATTTTGAAAATATACTTTTGAGGCATATGTTTTTGAGGACAAAACAATGTGGACTGATCATCTAAAAGATGCTTCCAGCCTTACTGATATTTTTACTGAATTAGCTGGCTTACCCTTTTCTAGGGGTGTGCATTCGTTTTTGCCGTATTGGCGATCCGCAACGTATATTGCACTATTTGTAGTATTCGTGAGGAAGCGAAACATATCGCGATTCCCCACGAATACATGAATATTCGCCGAATTATACGGCCACCTAAATAAAAATTTAAACAAACCCCCCACCCTCCTGAACTCCCCCAAGACTTACCAAAACTCCCTGGTGGTCCAGCGGGGAGTCCGGCCGCCATCCCCTGCACTCACACCCTCGGTGCCGGTTTCATCATGGCGCCGATAGCCTTTGTCACAGGAGCTACCGATGCCATTGGTCAGCCACTGTCACATGGTCACCGGTGCCACCTTGTGCTTCTACCATGTGACAGGAGCTGACCAATGGCACCGGTAGCCCCTGTGACATAGTATGGGCAAAGGCTATCAGCGCCATTTTGAGTACTGTCATCGGATGGCCAGAGTGCAGGAGATCACTCCGGGACCCCGGTTGGACCCCCAGGGACTTTTGGCCAGCTTGGAGGGGGGGGCCTCCTGACCCCCACAAGACTTGCCAAAAGTCCAGCGGGGGTCCGGGAGCGACCTCCTGCACGCCAGCCGTCCGATGCCAGTACTCAAAATGGCGCCGATCGCCTTTGCCCTCACTATGTCACAGGTACTGATGGTCGGCCCCTGAGACATAGTGAGGGCAAAGGCGATCGGCGCCATTTTGAATACTGGCAGCAGATCGCCTTTGCCTTTACTATGTCACAGGGGCCGACCGTCGGTACCTGTGACATAGTGAGGGCAAAGGCGATCGGCGCCATTTTGAGTACTGGCATCGGACGGCTGGCGTGCAGGAGGTCGCTCCCGGACCCCCGCTGGACTTTTGGCAAGTCTTGTGGGGGTCAGGAGGCCCTCCCAAGCTGGTCAATAGTCCCTGGGGGTCCCGGAGCAACCTCCTGCACTCCGGCTGTCCAATGCCAGTACTCAAAATGGCGCCGATAGCCTTTGCCCATATATGTCACAGGGGCTACTGGTGCCATTGGTCAGCCCCTGTCACATGGTAGGAGCACAAGATGGCGCCAGTGACCATGTGACAGGGGCTGACTAATGGCACCGGTAGCCCCTGTGACACAGGCTATCGGTGCCATGATGAAATCAGCACCGAGGGTGTGAGAGTGCAGGGGATGGCTTCTGGATTCCCCGCTGGACCACCAGGGAGTTTTGGTAAGTCTTGGGGGGGTCAGGAGGGTGGGGGGTTGTAGTTAATTTTAATTTTAGCTGGGACACGAATAGAAATTGCCGTATTAACGCATTGGGGTGCCATAAAGCCGAATGTAACACATTTGCTCCCCGATGAATCCGAATCACGAATGCAACGTATGGCGTCCCTCTGCACATCCCTACCCTTTTCCATATGATTATTTATACCATCAAAGAATTTTACTAATTATTAGTAAGGCATAACGTTCTTTGCTAAATCCATGTAGGCTCATTACCATTAAATCAGGTTTATCCTTATTTCCAGCAATTGTGTTAGCAAGAGCTTCCACTATTTGCCCAGTTATAACATCAGGATCACTGGTAGCATTGGTAGCATTGGTAGCATTGGCTACCTTTTTAATCCTTAGGTATAGCAGCCAATTTTAGTGTCACAGATAAACAGGAACAGATCTGCAGTTTCAAATTTGAGTTCTTTCAGAACTCTAGGATGATTGCCATCAAGTCCTGGTGATTTGTCGCTATTTAGCTTCTCAGTTTGCTCTAATATATCCTCCAGTTTAACGGTGCTTTGCCCAGTTCCTCTTATTCATCAATTTTAAAGAAGGGTTCCAGTACTGGAATCCCTCTATCATCTTTTTCAATAAAGACAGATGATGATTTTGCCTTCTGAACACTCATTATATTCCTTTAGTTATCTAATGGTCCAACTGACTCCCTTGCGGATTTGTTGCTTTTGATGTACTTGAAAAAGTATTTAATATTAGGTTTTGCTTCTGTTTCAATCTTTTTCTCAAATTCTTTTTTGGCCTGCCTTATTAATATTTTACATCTACCTTGCCAGTGCCTATAACCTTTCCTATTCTCCTCATTTGAATTTGCTTTCCTTTTTTAAAAGAGGCCTTTTTTGCTTTAATAGCTACTTTCACAGCACCATTTAAACATGCTGACAATCATTTGGTCAGATTTACAATAGCAGATCTGCAGTTTCATATTTGAGCTTATTTAGAACTCTGAAGTAAGCATCATCGCACCTTGATGATTTGCTTCTTTCATTTTTCAGTTTCACACTGCTCTGTTTCAGTTCCAATCACTTACAAGGAATGGTTCAAATGTGGGTAACTTCCCAGCATCTTCTGCAGTGAAGACCAATGCAAAGAATTTCATGTAGGTTTTCTGCGATGGCCTTATACTTCTTCTAAACTCTTCTACTCCCTGGTCATATAATGGCCCAGCTAATTACTCACAAACTTCCTGCTTTTCCTTTACCTGAAAAAGGTATTGGGTTTTGTCTCTTTAGCAATTCTTCTCAAACTTTTTCTTGACTTGCTTTAATAATATCTGGTTTACTAGTGCTTGTATTGGGTCCTAATTTCCTCATTAGGACCAGCTTTCCATTTTTTAAATGATGCCATTTTGGTTTAAAAGTCTTTCAGAGCCTCATTTAGGCATGTTGGCAGTCATTTTGTCATTTTTTTTTTCACCTTTCTGACTAGTGGCTTTCTCCTATTGCTTTGGGCTTCTAGCTTAGTAAGAGCCAGGGCTGGGATCTAGTTCCATGAGTACATTCAGTCACAAGTTCCTGAGGATTTTTTCCCCCCTCTTTTATATTCGATCCCATCTTACTTTAGCCCAATCATTGCAGAGACATTTCTTGGCCCAGGGTCCATGAACCAGCTCCTTCTAGAAGCCTGCAATCATGGGCCTTAAATCCAGCCAGTGAGTGTCACCAATGTGCAGTGACCAGCACTCCCTCTCCTCAGTGTCTGTGAACACTACCTCTACAGCACTTCCAGCCCAAGCTAACATGGGGAGCAGAAGACCTAAGCAAGACATTGTTCCCAGGCCCATTTTTAGGGCAGTGTGCAATATTGTGACTGGGCTGGTCACAGCCTTTTTATAGCAGGTGTAATATATTTTATATGTGCTACTAAGCTGGTATTTCAAACAATCTCCATACCTCATGTAGACTTTCAACTCTTGCAACTGCTCCTTTTACTTTCTAATTCTAATTTTCTCATTTTATTATGTCTCCTTTTTAACACTGAGGAAGGGCAATTTTCAGAAAGTCTATTTGCCTAAGTAAATGGCCTTTGAAAATTGCCCACCCTTTTCTTGGTTAAAAGTATGTACAGGGGATCAACAACATGTGTACTAGGTGGGCTTAGAGTTGGAATTATGACAGGGAGTCAAAATTACACATAGGTTTTCATTTTCAAATCTTTGCACATAGCACTGTTTTTCAGGGAAAAAATATAGTAAAAGTAGGTTCAAATCTCTGGGGGTATTTTTTCTGAAGATGCTTTGCAAAGGGAAAGTTATTTGAGTGTACTTTACCTGCTAGGTAGTGTGCATAGTTTTGGTGAGAGAGTTTACATACATAACTTTTTTTTTTTTTATCAAAAAAATATATACACATAGGACCACCCAGACTCCACCCTATGGAATACCTATCCCCTGTGTAAAAGTACATGAATATAGTGTGTTGAACATAATTTTACCCATTTTTCTAAAGGGCTATTTCTGTGGATAAAGCAGAAGTCCTTTTAAAAATTACTCTTTTAAGAAAAGGAGGACTGTGAGCAAGCTGATTGATTGATTGACTGTTAATAAATGACTCTACCATAGTTTCTACTTGCACCAGGCTCACTGAGACCTACTGTATATCTAAAATAGTTCCCTCTCTTCAGGGTCCAAAGACCTCATGCTCTAGGAAGTACTCATTTATGGCATCTAAAAAATGTTCCTCCCTAGCATTCACCAATTGATAACAGGCTCATTTAAATCCTGCTTTTTAGTGCATTTCAACTTTAGTGGCCTGTAATCTGTTAGCATTCCGTAGTCTGCTTTGCCAGATGGATTATAAATAAATTGAATAAATAAATGCTCCTGGTCAGTTGAATGGTAGTATATCCCCATTGCTATACTCTTTTTTCCATTATGCATGGGATTTCCAGAGTGCAGACTTTTCTGAAGAGTTATATGTCACTCTTAGCACGTACTGTTATTTCACCAAAAGTTTGATATGCTTTGGTATTTCAACATGTTTTGTACCCAGTGTCCTATTTGTTGTCTGATTTTCACCAGGTCTTTGATATTCCTATTATCTGTGAAGGGAGTATTCAAAAGCCATTTACCCATATAAATGACTGTCTATCTGAGTAAAAAAGGATTTTTGAAGTTTGCCCACTCTGTTTGCAGGTACGAGTTGTGTGTTATACCAGAATGGGTGTATTTTACCTGCATTGAGTAAAAGCATGTCCAAGGCCTGGGTTAAGGTGAAGAATGAAACAAAACATGTAGTTTTGTATTTTCAAAACTAAGTTTGTTGATTTTGAGGGATAAATTATCCACAGAAAAAGCAGATACAAAGTACTATGAATACTTTTCTCTAGGCAATTTTCAAATGGAAAATATTTGTTTACTTCCCTATTGAGAATCAGTACAAATCCCATAGGAAAAAATACCCATAGATTTTGTACTAACACACACAGTTCTGAAAATTACCTCAGGTCTTCAATTACAGGCCTATGCACTAAATATTTTCTCCCTTTTTGTATCTATATATAAAATGCTTAGCAGAGAGTTCTTATTGTCATAATATTTTATTCTTCAGTCTTCTTTTGGCTTTTTCCTGTTCACAACCCATTTTTTATTAGTTATTAATTAACGTAATTCAAAATCATTCATATTTGTCTGCTTTTCATATAAATCCACTTGTGCTACCTTAGGCTTTTCCATATCCTTTCTGTAAGGATACTGTAAGTTCCTTGTTTTCAGACTGTCCTTTAAAGATTCATGCATGAATAGGTAGGAGGGCTCAGCCAGGCCAGTGAACACATCAACAAAATGACTTTATTTTTGCAGTTCTTAAGATAAAAGAACACAAATATCAGCTATAGTTAAAATTAGCAATAACATTACTTTGGATCCAGTAGAACAGACTTTTCTACTCTTGTTATGTGCTTGCCATATCCATAGGTAATTTATTAGCCCAAGGGACACTCAAGAAATGGAAGTTACCTGTTCCTTTTGATCCCCATTTAGGGCTGGGTCCTGGTGAAAGGCTCTAATAGGATTTTGCAGCTGTCTTTAGCTGTGACTGGGTAGGGTGCCACTTCAGAAAGCTTGTGGTCCTTTAGCTCAATCCACTACTAATAGGTAGTGCAAGGTTTTATCTGGGGAGAAGCTTTTCAAGGATGCACCATTAACTGTGTGGTCCTATCTTCATTAGCAGTCTTCTGTAGAGGCTTTAGCAGGATGCATGAAAAACAGCTTCTTCAGCCTCTAAGAATAGACTCTGGCTTAGGGTTTTAGAATTTTCATAAAGAACATGTATCTATCTTCTGCCTGGGCAGATGCACCCCTTTTAAAGATACCTCACCTGCTTTCTACTTAGGAGAGTCACTGTACTTCAAACTTCAGCATCTGCCTAATCAAAAGATCATAGGGGTGTGCATTCATTTCCAACGTATTGGTAATCCGCAACGTATATGGCAATATTTGTTGTATTTGTGGGGAAGCGAAACGTATCGCGATTCCCCACGAATACAACAAATCTTCGCCGAATTATTCAGCCATCTAAAGGAGCAAATTTAAACAAACCCCCCACCCTCCTGATCCCCAAAACTCCCTGGTGGTCCAGCGGAGGGTCCGAGAGCCATTTCCTGCACTCACAACCTCAGCTGCCGATATTTAAAATTGGCAGCCGATGGCCCGAGTGCAGGAGGTGGCTCCCGGACCCCCCGCTGGACCATCAGGGAGTTTTGGCAAGTCTTGTGGGGGTCAGCCCCTGTCACCTGGTAGGAGCACAAGATGGCACCGGTCATTCATTGCTCCTACCATGTGACATGGGCCAACCAATGGCACCGGTAGCCCCTGTGAAATAGTAAGGTCAAAGGCTATCAGCGCCATTTTGAATACCGGCAGCCGAGGGTGTGAGTGCAGGAGATGGCTCCTGGACCCCCCACTGGATGACCAGGGAGTTTTGGTAAGTCTTGGGGGGGGTCAGGGGGGTGGGAGGTTGTAGTTAATTCAATTTTAGCCGGGAAACGAATAAGAATTAATGCATGAACATATTGGGGGCCCTTCTTGCCGAATGCAACGTATCTGCCCCCTGACGAATACGAATACCGAATGCAATGTATGGCGTCCCTCTACACATCCCTAAAAGATCATTTCACCTGATCAGAATCACTCTCAGGCAGATGCAAATTCAGCGCAAGTAAAATGGGCGCTCATGATTGAGCACCCGCTCTCCTAAAGTGCGCTGATCCACCTCCCCCGTGTGCATGATTTAATATTTAAATTAGCTGCCATGGTAAAAAGGAAGTGCTAGGGGAAATTGTGTACCCCTAGCACCTCGTTGGCATCGGGTGCCCAGGAAAGGTGGCTGTCAGTGCAGGTTAGGAAATGGATGCTCAATGTGAGCGAACGTTTTCTCCCTCTACTGGCACAATATACACCCACAATATACACTGCCTGCACTGTGTATATTGTGGGTGTATATTGGGCACCCAAACATTTTTTTTTGCTAATATATTTTTTTAACCTATTCCTCTTTCTGTGGTCTCTCCTACTTAGTATTGCGACGATACTAGTAGGAAGGATCACAGAAAGCATAAGAACATAAGAAATTGCCAAGCTGGGACAGACCAAGGGTCCATCAAGCCCAGCATCCTGTTTCCAACAGAGGCCAAATACCAGGCCACAAGAACCTGGCAATTACCCAAACACTAAGAAGATTCCCATGCTACTGATGCAATTAATAGCAGTGGCTATTCCCTAAGTATAATTGATTAATAGCCATTAATGGACTTCTCCTCCAAGAACTTATCCAAACCTTTTTTGAACCCAGCTACACTAACTGCACTAACTACCTTCTCTGGCAACAAATTCCAGAGCTTTATTGTGCGTTGAGTGAAAAAGAATTTTCTCCGATTAGTCTTAAATGTGTTACTTGCTAACTTCATGGAATGCCCCCTAGTCCTTTTATTATTCGAAAGTGTAAATAACCGAGTCACATCTACTCGTTCAAGACCTCTCATGATCTTAAAGACCTCTATCATATCCCCCCTCAGCCGTCTCTTCTCCAAGCTGAACAGCCCTAACCTCTTCAGCCTTTCCTCATAGGGGAGCTGTTCCATCCCCTTTATCATTTTGGTTGCCCTTCTCTGTACCTTCTCCATTGCAACTATATCTTTTTTGAGATGCGGCGACCAGAATTGTACACAGTATTCAAGGTGCGGTCTCACCATGGAGCGATACAGAGGCATTATGACATTTTCCGTTTTATTAACCATTCCCTTCCTAATAATTCCCAACATTCTATTTGCTTTTTTGACTGCTGCAGCACACTGAGCCGACGATTTTAAAGTATTATCCACTATGATGCCTAGATCTTTTTCCTGGGTGGTAGCTCCTAACATGGAACCTAACATTGTGTAACTACAGCAAGGGTTATTTTTCCCTATGTGCAACACCTTGCACTTGTCCACATTAAATTTCATCTGCCATTTGGATGCCCAATCTTCCAGTCTTGCAAGGTCCTCCTGTAATGTATCACAGTCTGCCTGTGATTTAACTACTCTGAATAATTTTGTATCATCCGCAAATTTGATAACCTCACTCGTCGTATTCCTTTCCAGATCATTTATATATATATATATATTGAAAAGCACCGGTCCCAATACAGATCCCTGAGGTACTCCACTGTTTACCCCTTTCCACTGAGAAAATTGACCATTTAATCCTACTCTGTTTCCTGTCTTTTAACCAGTTTGTAATCCACGAAAGGACATCGCCTCCTATCCCATGACTTTTTAGTTTTCGTAGAAGCCTCTCATGAAGCAGGAATTTGGAGTTTTTACAATGAGCCCTTGAGCGCTGCAGACCTTGATGCCAGCCCTGGGCTAGCGTAAAATTTTCTGCTTTGTGAGAATACATTGGCCAGGCAGGAAATTTTGTGCATCGCGGGAATTAGCTAATAGCCTCATCTATATGTACTTTACATGTGATGAGCTCTATTAGCTAAGTGCTTGATTGGAAATGCATTTTGGACATGCTAACCCCGTTTTTCATCACTGTTGCACGCCCCATCTGTGCCTGGCCCGTGCACGGGCCTGCTCACCTCGCTAGCTCCTTTGCAGGTCACGGGTTGGCCTCCCCAGCGGCAGCAACGAGCTCCTCCTGGCCTCAGTGTCCTGTGCCGGCAGTTGCCGGGCCTTCCATTGTGCACCAGGCCTCACGCTGGAGTTCGGCGTCCTCAGTGGCATTGGCCACGCCCCTACATGCGTGCTCATGGACCGCCCGGCCTCTTGTAGGGCCAGGGGCAGGTCCTAGCTCCGCAGCGCACCCTGATTGAATGTACAATATAAGGAAGTTCCTGCCTGCACTTCATTGTCTTGGCAATCGGGTCGGCACTGTATGTATACTAGTTTGCTTCTACGTTCTCAGTCTTGTTCCAGTCTTGTTCCAGCATCCTACTGTTCCAGCCTTGTCCAGCGTCCTTTTGTTCCAGCATCTGTCTGTCCTGTCTCCCCAGATAGTACCCTCGGACTGTCTCTCTGGTACTGGCCTTGGCTTGATCCTTGACCATTCTGTCCGCTGCCTGGATCCTGACCTCTACCTGGATCCTGACCTCTGCCTGTCTTGTGACCTCATCTGACCTCTGGAACCTGACCCCTGCTTCGTTGATTATTCCTCAGACTGATCCTCGGATTCTGACCCCAGCTGCCATTGACCTCGTCTTCTGATTCTGGCTTTGTCCCTTGCCTTGTCATCGCCTACGCTGTACTGGCCTTCCTTGGTCCTCCAGACCTACAGGCTAGAGTCCGACCGCGCTCCATTGCTGTTCGTGGGCACTCTTCTCTACTACCTCTCCGGGAGACCCTGCGAGGCCCACCTAAGTCCAAAAGGCCCAGGTCCCTATGGGCTCCCCCCGGGGGGGGGGACTGTGGGTTTCCAGTGGTGAAGCTCATCCTAGCCTCTGTCTCTTCCTGTGCTCCTCCCCCTGGGGGCAGGTGCTTCCTGGTCCCTACAAGGAAGCCGTTCTCCACTGCTCCAGGACAAGGGTCCACCCTCGAGCACGACAATCACATGTTGGGTCATGCATCGGCCTGTCTGTAATTTAATGCTAGGGCTTTCTCTAGCAGCTTTCTAAACTTTTCAGCTCGATAGAAAACTCATCTGGTTTACCAGAAATGGATTGTCATGCAGTATGAAAACTTGTGCCCCATTAAATACTTCATTCTGGACCTTGCACTCCTGAGTGACTGTCAGCTTACTCTCATTATCTAGTTTAAAAACTACTATCTCCTTTATAATTATTACCAGCAGCTGGGTTTAAGATAAAAATAACCTTTCCTTTTTATGTCTGAGAAATAGGTAGATGCTTACTGTAGGTCATGATGACAAAGATCTTTTGTTTTCCCTCTCATAAATGAAAATGAGGGATAATAGTGACCACGCTGGTATCATTGTCTCATATTACCACAAGTGTGCATTTGATAATATTAGAATATATCCTACTGACATTCTGTTGTATGAATAAATACTTAAAAGTCAAGATATATATTTAAATGATGAACTGGAAGATTAATACTGTTTGCATTTTTAATGTATTGTTATATTGAAAGTTTTATACCTGCACTAAGTAAACAACTTATCAAGTGAATCTAAATGAAGGTACCATATAAACTGAAATCTCTCATTGCTTTACTGTCCAAAGTACATCATTGAAAGATTCGTTTTATAGACTATAAGTAGAAAAGAAAACTTTTTTCTTCTTTTTTCCTCTTTCAGCCCAGGAATACTCCCTAGGATAGAGATTTTTAAAGGACTGAAGGCATCTTTCCTAGGAAATTGACAGAACAAAGACCCACTGTTTCTGGATTTGAGCTTTCAAGCTGCTGCAGCCTTCCTCTAACATCTCCTGTGTTCAGATTTCATAGAGAGGTTCAAATTGTTCTTTGATGTGTCTTGAATGTTATGCCAAGTTTTTTGCAAGCTTTTGGCAGTTTTTTGCAATTAATTGTTCCAGTCAGCACTGATATGTGTCTGCGCCTGGATCTGCACAGGGAAATGCTCCAGACTTAAGTTAGGTCCATCTTATCTTGAGTCTGTGCTCTCTGGTGGGCATCAGCTTAAATGTCAATGCTATATGACCAATATCTATTTCTTCGACCATAAATTGAATTGAGGTAACTTGCACTACCTCAAAGAATTTGATATCTCAAACACCATGTGGTATAGCCAGATACAGATCATTTATCTTTTCTGAAACTGAACCAAAAATTAGGTTGACAGATTTAGGGCATCATATTCAAAGCGCGTTCAGAGCTCTGTAGCTGGATAAATAGGACTTATCTGGCTATCTAGCTTGCTGCTGAATATCCAAGTATAATAAGTGACCATTAGAAAGCTGGATAAGAGACTTATCCGGCTATCTTTTAGTCGCATTAAAAATGGGCGGACAATGGGTAGATCAAAGTGGCACTACTTATTCGGTTAAGTTAATCAGATAAGTTAGACCAGCAATAGAGCTAGTCTAACTTAGCTGGAAATAACTTTTCTGGCTAAATAGTGATTTGTGCGCAGATATTCAGCGGCATAGCCATGCCTTTGAATATCCCTTGTAACTTTGCCAGATATATTATATGTTCTTTGTTAGCTGGATACGGCTGAATATCGGGCCCTTAAAGATCAAGCCAAGTTAGAATGAAGCAGTGCAAAAATCTGGCAAGCCATATTGCTTGCAACTTATCACAATACTTGATTGTTTGCCTAGAGCTTTAAGTCCCTGTAACTTCTGGAAGTGACAATTTTCTACAGATAGAAAATGCTTGTGTAAAAACCATTACAAGGCTTAATTCTTATGGGCTAAATGTGAGGATCAGACTCAAATGCCATGCCACCTTTGATGGTAACTTTAATACTGGCGTAAGGGTGCACATGTGCACATGTTAGGGATGTGAATCGTGTGATCGATCGTCTTAACGATCGATTTTGGCTGGGGGGGGAGGGAAATCTGATCGTCATGGGTTTTTGTTTTTTTTAAATCGTAAAAAATCGTAAATCGGGGGAGGGCGGGAAAACCGGCACACCAAAACAACCCTAAAACTCACCCCGACCCTTTAAAATAAATCCCCCACCCTCCTGAAGCCCCCCAAAATGTTTTAAATTACCTGGGGTCCAGTGGGGGGGTCCCGGCACGATCTCCCGCTCTCGGGCCACGGCTGCGTTAATAGAAATGGCACCGGTGGCCCTTTGCCCTTACCATATGACAGGGCAAAGGTAGTGCCGGCGCCATTTTGGTTCCTGTCACCCGACGTCACGAGTGCAGGAGATCACTCCCGGACCCCTGCTGGACCCCCAGGGACTTTTGGCCAGCTTGGGGGGGGCCTCCTGACCCCCACAAGACTTGCCAAAAGTCCAGCGGGGGTCCGGGAGCGACCTCCTGCACGTGGGCCGTATTGCCAATATTCAAAATGGCGCCGGTGCTACTTTTGCCCTCACTATGTCGACATAGTGCGCGCATAGTGCACGCATGTTATAAAATCGGGCGTCCATGTCTGCGCGCCGGGTAGCGCGTGCATCTTTGAAAATCTACCCTTCATGTTATAAAGTTATCCCCTTAGACTCTGATATTTTATGGGAGACAGAAAACCATGGTATTATACTAAAGCAGAGTTTATTATCATTGAAAAGCGCGTCATCCGGGGGCGGTGCCGTGGGCGTGGTTTCAGCCCAGGGGCATTCCGGTGGCATGGCCGCGGGCTCCGGACAAACCCCCGGACCGGAACATGGCACGCGGCAGCCGGCCCGGCACACGCAAAGTTACGCCTGCCTCTTGCAGGCGTAACTTGTGCGATATAGTTAGGGGAGGGGTTAGATAGGGCCGGGGGGCTGGGTTAGGTAGGAGAAGGGAGGGGAAGGTGGGGGGAGGCGGAAGGAAAGTTTCCTCTGAGGCTGCTCCGATTTCGGAGTGGCCTCGGAGGGAATGGGCAGCGCGTGCAGGGCTTGGCGCGTGCAGGTTGCACAAATGTGCACCCCCTTGCATGCGCCGACCCCGGATTTTATAAGATACGCGCGTGGAATAATTGTAAACTGGTTAATTTCAATTATATGTGCATGTTTTAAAATACATCAACTTAGGCACATAAATCAGATTTTATTCAAGTGATTTCTACATTAATTTCATAGATACAAAGTATGCATGTATATTTTAAAATGTTTAATGCATCAAAATACTTGCTTTCAATGCATTGTATGTATTTGCACATAAGCATACATATGTTGTATATTGTGGGGAAGATATAAGCACATTTTATAATCATAGATCTAATCACAGCCATATATGTGCATATATGCTGCTATGTGTAGCTGTTTGAAAGTTATTCTCTTTGCTAATACTGTTTACCTATCTAAAAATAAACAAAACCGAGGATCATATAAAAATCACCTTACTTGCCCTTGCTACAATATAGCAGATTATATTTGTTTCAGGTTACAAGAGAATTGATTTCTGAACAAGCCAACTCACTAGTGGATTTTCTGAAGAAAGAAAAAAAATTTCCCCTTTCCCTCTCTCAGCCCAAGAAGGTTGAAATGATTTAATCACTTCATATTCTTCTTTCATCCTCTCTACTTCTCTCTGTCCCTGAAATAAAGACATACCCACTTTTTTATATGAAATTAGTTAAGTCTAAACATTACTTTGTGACCTGCATATTATTGGCTGTAGGGATATGAATATATAATATATTTTATTAACCAAGCTCTGATGCAAAGACTTTTATTTCAGAAGTTCATTATAATATCCTCCTTCTGCTAGTGTCCACATAGTGTCCCTGTTAACCATTGACTAGCTTCCAGTCAATAGGATCACATACTTCTTTATGTGCAATTATAAGACTACTCCCCTCCTCCTATTGACTCTTCAAAATACAATACAACTCTCAAGTACACATCATTAACAAGGGTTGATTGCCCTTCAGTTGTCTTTCAAAAGGAGACTGTTTATCCCCAGCTGTACTGAATTTCCAGATTTGAAAAGTAATGGCCAAGAGCCCTCTCTTTTTTACTTAAATTATCTTATGGGTAGATTTTAAAAGGAAACAATCCAAAAAACAGAGAGGGAGCACTACTGCATGCGAACAAACAAATCAATCCGGGAAATGTGCAAAGAAATTCAATGTCCACAAAAGATTTCAGGTGGGAAGTGTTGTAATTTTAAGATGGCAACTCCACAGTGTTGTGCAACTGAATAATTCAGAACGGGTCCCCCGACACGGACCCATTTCTCCCAGTTGCGCTGTCTGTGAAACTGTTTTCAGAAAAAATAAAATATTGTCTTGTCCCTCCCGACACAGCCTCGCGGCAAAACACGGGTCCATGTCGGGGGACCCGTTCTGAACATATGCATGGTAGCTGAGGAAAATTAGGGGGTACGCACTCAATGCTCTGTCCCTACTTTTTCTGTACGGGTGTTCTACCTGGCTATTTAAAATTCATGTAGCTCCCATGCAGCCCATTTATGCATGTATGTGGCCATTTTTGCATGAACAAGGCTTTTAAAATCTACCTCTTAGTGAGGGAGGGAACAACAATTTAATAAATGTTCCTAAACCACTGGCTTATATTAATATAAATCAATCAAACTGGACAAAAATGTCCCATCACCGCTTATATACTATACAGATATTCTTAATACTTTGCATGAATTTTGGTTCCCCACCAGATAATCTGGTTCTTTTATATCAATTGTTTTAAATCTTTCTCAAAGCACCTTAATAAAAAAAATTTTTTGGAAGGTGTTGTAAGTTTGATATAGGGGCAGATTTTCAAAGGATGCACGTGTAACTTACGCACGTAACCCGAGAAAATCTGCCCCTGCACGCGCTGAGCCTGTTTTGCATAGGCTCGGTGGCGTGTGTAACCCCCGGGATGCTCATATGTCGTGGGGCTTCGAAAAAGGTGCATTCCGGGGGTGAGGATGTGGGCAGGGCGCGGGCCCGGGGGCGGGACTGAGGCCTCCGGAGCAGCCGCTGTGCCAGGGGATGTCTGGAGGCAGGCGTAACTTTAATGATAATGGTAGGGGGGGGGGGGGTAGATAGGGCTGGGGTGTGGGTTAGGGAGGGGAAGGTGGGGGGTGGAAGTAAAGTTCCCTCCGAGTCCCCTCCGATTTCGGAGCGGCTTCGGAGGGAACAGAGGAAGCCTGTGCAGCTCGGCGCTTGCAAGTTGCACAATTGTGCACCACCTTGTGCGCGCCGACCTTGGATTTTATAACATGCACGCGCCAACACACGCATGTTATAAAATCAGGCGTAGATTTGTTCACGCTGGGTTGCGCGGACAAATCTAAGCCCGCGCACAAGTTTGAAGATCTGCCCCATAATTAATTGTGCCCCCCAGCACTATAGCTGTTTGTTGTATAATCATCAGGCTAGGAGCAGTATATACCTAAGTAAAAAGGTTGAAAAGTTCAGTTCAGTTACTCACCTTGGAATGGTGTTGAGGTAGTGTGATTTGGTTTGAATAGGTACCAACATTTATTAATCAAGAGAGCAGTGACTCACTCTGACTGACTAAGTGTTAAGGTTGTGTGTTTGATTTGATTAGGTACCATTCTTTGTTAATCAAGTTAATCAAGTTAAAGTTCTTTCTCCCTGTTATTTGTATCTGTGCTTCGGCCTTCCTGTTATATGGTTTTGTTCAGTTAACCCCTAAGTTCGATGTAAACCGGCCTGATATGAAGCTTGTCATAGAAAAATGTTAAATAAATAAATAATCAGAACAGCAGCGAGTCACTCAGGACAACTAACTGAAGTGTAAATCTCCAAAGGGATTGTTTTGCACTAATTTACCTTAGAAGCACATTATATATTGCAAGGGAAGAGCTCAGTAACCCACATTCCAGTGGCAGCACTGAGAGGAGAGGATCACCTTGCTGGCGGCTGAAAGGAATCAGTAGGTCTTTGCTTGGGACATTGCCTTTTTTAAAAGTATTGGGGCAAAGATAACTATTTGGGAATATTAGTGTGTTTGTGTTTTTAATAGTCAGTAAGGCAGTGAAAAAACAAGTTAGACTGTTTATTGTTAAATAGTCATTAAGGCAGCTAGTAAGCAGTAGGTAGTGTGTTTATTTTTAAAAGTCTGTAAGGCAGCTAGTAAGCGGAACTGAGTGTTTGTATTAAAAAAAAAAAAAAGTAGCCAGAAGCTAGAAATAAGCTAGGAGTTGAGGTAGTGTGATTTGGTTTGACTAGGTACCAACATTTGTTAATCAAGAGAGCAGTGAGTCACTCTGGCTGACTAACTGAAGTTAGACAGTATTTCCCAGCCCACCCACCCCTAGCTCATCGTTTAATTTATAGGCAGGTGCCGCTTTGACAAAAAAAATAAAAAAAACCAACAACAAAAACTTTATTGAGAGTTTGATCAGACCCCTGTAGGCCACTACCAGACATATAGTGAATTCACTAATACATTTAAAGGATGTTAATTAGACACATTCCTACTCCCATAGCAACCTAAAACAACTAGGAACTGATCAAAATTGAGATGAAGGCAGCAGTCCAGCAGCAAGAGGGGGGCTTCCTAGTCTTTTGCATCGAGTGTCACATGTATGATTTTTTACCCACCGGTGAGAAGTTGTACATGTGCATGCGATGCAAAGAGCTCCTGGCTCTCAGAGAATGAGTCGGAACTCTGGAGGCTAGAGTGGCAGACCTGGAGGAGCTGAGGCAGACAGAGAGGTATATAGATGAGACCTTCAGGGACATAGTAGACAAATCCCAACTTCAGACTGGCAGCCCTGGTGCTGCCTTGGAGGAAGAAGGTCTCATGATTGGAGAGCATCAACCTGGTGTAGCAGAAAAGGATCCTGTAGTAAGGACCTGCTCTCCAGGTGATGCACTGTCCTTTCATACCGAGGATATCTCCGCAAGGCCTACTGCCCAGGAGGGAAGGGTTAGATCAGCCGTCATAGTTGGTGATTCAATTATTAGGAATGTAGACAGCTGGGTGGGCGTGAGGATTGCCTGGTAACATGCCTACCTGGTGCGAAGGTGGCAGACCTCACCCATCACCTAGATAGGATTTTAGACAGTGCTGGGTAGGATCCGGCTGTTGTGGTACATGTTAGCCTGACTTCAGTGCCAGGAAAAATAGTGGAAAGTGTTCTAAACATCAAAATCCCAGAACATATAGAAAGACATGGTTTAATGGAACAAAGTCATCATGGCTTTACCCAAGGCAAGTCTGGCCTCACAAATCTGCTTCACTTTTTTGAAGGAGTTAATAAACATGTGGATAAAGGTGAACCGGTAGATATAGTATACTTGGATTTTCAGAAGGCGTTTGACAAAGTTCCTCATGAGAGGCTTCTAGGAAAAGTAAAAAGTCATGGGATAGGTGGCGATGTCCTTTCGTGGATTGCAAACTGGCTAAAAGACAGGAAACAGAGAGTAGGATTAAATGGGCAATTTTCTCAGTGGAAGGGAGTGGACAGTGGAGTGCCTCAGGGATCTGTATTGGGACCCTTACTTTTCAATATATTTATAAATGATCTCGAAAGGAATACGACGAGTGAGGTAATCAAATTTGGAGATGATACAACATTATTCAGAGTAGTTAAATCACAAGCAGATTGTGATAAATTGCAGGAAGACCTTGTGAGGCTGGAAAATTGGGCATCCAAATGGCAGATGAAATTTAATGTGGACAAGTGCAAGGTGATGCATATAGGGAGAAATAACCCATGCTATAGTTACACAATGTTAGGTTCCATATTAGGTGCTACTACCCAAGAAAGAGATCTAGGCGTCATAGTGGATAACACATTGAAATCATCGGTTCAGTGTGCTGCAGCAGTCAAAAAAGCAAACAGAATGATGGGAATTATTAGAAAGGGAATGGTGAATAAAACGGAAAATGTCATAATGCCTCAGTATCGCTCCATGAGACCACACCTTGAATACTGTGTACAATTCTAGTCGCCGCATCTCAAAATGGATATAATTGCGATGGAGAAGGTACCGAGAAGGGCTACCAAAATGATAAGGGGAATGGAACAGCTCCCCTATGATGAAAGACTAAAGAGGTTAGGACTTTTCAGCTTGGAGAAGAGACGGCTGAGGGGGGATATGATAGAGGTGTTTAAAATCATGAGAGGTCTAGAATGGATAGATGTGAATCGGTTTTTTACTCTTTCGGATAATAGAAAGACTAGGGGGCACTCCATGAAGTTAGCTTGTGGCACATTTAAAACTAATCGGAGAAAGTTCTTTTTCACTCAACGCACAATTAAACTCTGGAGTTTGTTGCCAGAAGATGTGGTTAGTGCAGTTAGTATAGCTGTGTTTAAAAAAAGATTGGATACGTTCTTGGAGGAGAAGTCCATTACCTGCTATTAATTAAGTTGACTTAGATAAGAACCACCGCTATTACTAGCAATGGTAACATGGAATAGACTTAGTTTTTTGGTACTTGCCAGGTTCTTATGGCCTGAATTGGCCACTGTTGGAAACAGGATGCTGGGCTTGATGGACCCTTGGTCTGACCCAGTATGGCATGTTCTTATCAACCTCCAACCACCTCTGCATTTTTCTTTAAATGCAATTTCAAATGTGATTTAAATTAGAAGGTACTATTCCTTATTCCACAATTTTTCACATTGTAGTGAACAGCCCCGCTTTACTATCCTATATTTTTATTAACAGTCTATATTAATATAGACATCAGTGAAGCTCGGCACACAAAGATGTCTTATGTGGACCTGTTTTCGCAAACAAGATATCTGTACCTTCATAATGTATTATTATCTTTTTTGTCCTGATCCAGAAACAAAGTTTCTCATGAAAGTTTGCTAGAGAACTTATTTGCATCCATAGCAAACTTTCCCTGAAATGGGCCGCTAATCTGCAGAGAGTATCATGGATTAGTACATTGGCCCCTAAGGATTTTCTCTGATTCTGTGGCTCATAAATAATGACAGAATATTAAAGAGATTGGTTCTTAATTAATATATCATAGGGAGAATGTTTGCTATTTTAATTTTGAATAAATCATGGAAATTTTAGTTTGTATTACTAAATCTCTTGTAGTCATAAATATATTACAACCACTATCATTTGTGTATGTCAGAAAAAGATGTTCTTTTGTTATTGCTTGATCAATACAATTAATAAAGTTACAAGTTATAGTCAATTTATAGTTAGTAATATATTTAAAAAATATTGATTATATATATTTTTTTAGCTTTTCTATGGTGCCTTAATCAGGGTATCTTATAGTACATGATTTTATCCTAGTAACTACAGACCATATGCTTGAGTTTGTTTCACACTATTATGATTTTCTTATTTCCTTAATATGAAGTTAGTGTTTCTGAAATGCCATAACCTTGATAAAATGTACTGACCCTGGGAGCAACAAAGTAAGATCCTTGCTCCAACAGTATATTTTGCATGCAAAAAAAATTTCTAAAGCTGGCACTTGACATTTCAGTTGAAAAATAGCAAATAGCTTGAAATTTCCTGGTATTGGAAAAATATCTCTAAATATTATTTTCCTATGACATTGTTATAAAAAGTGAGTTATAATATTGAGCCATGTATTTGAATTTGATACATACAAGGTAGCAAAGTATGTTAAGTGGAGGGGAGATGAAAAGCCCATTGTGTTTAATCTTTTGGGCAGATCTATATAGAGGATCCAAAAAAATAAAATAAAAACAAATCGTAACCACTGTGACACTGGGAGTTATGCTTCCTTGATTAAAAAAAAAAAAAAGTTGTCTTAATCAAAAAATGGATTCTTCTGAATTAATGAACACTGAAGTTTCTAGATTGCCTTCATTGAGAAGCTTGTTAATAAATTCTAATCTTTCAAAAAATAGTTTTTGAGCATATCACTAGTTGATGTTTTGATTTACAACATACTTTAAGTAGAATACTTTAAAAAAAAAAAAAAGAAAAAAAATCTAAAGGTCCGTATTCAGATAAGCCTATCTAATTGACTGATCTACTCCACCAGAGTTGGCCGGATAAGTTATCCAGCTAACTCTGAATATCAGAGTTAGCTGGATTACTTATCTGGCAAACTCAGCTCCTTCCTAGTTAAGCCCCCATCCCGCCCACCATTTAGTCTGATAAGTAATTATCTGGCCAAGTGGTTACTGCTGATCTCAGGCAGATATTAAGCCAGCCACCACCACTTAGTCGGATAAGTCGAAACTTACTCTGCTAAGTGGTGCTGAATATAGACTTCATATTTTGCTACCTATAATTTCTCTTCTGCAAAAATGTAAGCTTTCAAAGGAGCATGGATTGAATTTGTGAATTAATCACATAACATTATTTTCTCTGAGAACTTAACAATATATTCAAATTAATGTTTGATGTGAAATGACCCAGTGGTAAATTGATAAATTCAAATGTCATATTAAAGTCTCAGGGTTATGAATTAATTATGCAACAGTTGATAGCTAAATAGCCTCAATTGTAAAAGTGCCCCAGTTGTCAAGGAAATGCTATGAAGTACACCCCCAACATAGCACTAAAGTAGTGCTATAAATCATTTACCATCAAAATTCTTTCAGCTGTATTTTTCTTTTGTTTTCTATTCAGTGCAATTGATTTTAGAATGGGGTGGCAGCTGGGCTGGGTCCAGGTCACTTTAGATAACTTGGCACTAGGCCTGACCTTGACTGCCTTCCCACCTGATGGAGAAAGCAGCATTGATCATAGGCTAGAAGATCTATGAGGTAAACCATTTCTATCAGGCTCACACTATCTGGTAGAAAATTCCTGCAGCTGGTTGGCAGTTCCCTTGTTGGAATGTGAAAGTTAGGCAGATCCAGTTGTGGGAATAAAAAGAGCAGTAGCATGACATTCCCTCCTTCTTTGCCATTTCCGCAGCAAAATGCAACAGGATTTTTTTGTGGTCTGTGGCCTTTTCTTCCCCACATATCTTGGGTGTTCTCAGGAGTGCATTGCAGCATGGTCCCTGTGCCATTCCACTAGTGGTAAGGTGGGTCCTGCCAGAGGCAGTTGGGGTGATTCTGTCATTTGTCACTACTGGGAATGCAAAGCTGGCACTTATTGGGGACTTTCCCATCTGGAGCAGTCAGGGTTTTGTGGCAGTCTGTCTCCTTGCCTTGGCTGCACCCTCTGCTTGGAAAACACTGAGTAAGCTGGCAGGTCATAGTTGGGGTGGGGGGCATTTGAGTTCAAGAAACAGACCTTGGGGGTAATTTTCAAAGGAGTTGCACACATAAATGTAACATACTATCATAGCAATTTTCAAAAGTCCACTTACTTTAGGCTTTAGTCTCTGCTTCAGGGGTGTCTGGAATGGGGTGGAGTGGAGGGAAGGCTCTGTCAGCTGGTAGGGTCTCAGCAAGATATTAGCAAGACACTGTGGACTTGTGGCAGTCCGTCTATGGCAATGCATGTTTCTTAATAAGCTTCCCAATCACATTGGCCCAAAAGGTTTTGAAAAATGAGGCAGCATGAGAGCAGCAGAACTAAGAGGAGACACCCCTTATTCCTGGTGTTTGGCAAGGGGAGACAAGTTCTAGGTGCTATATACAAGAAGACACTCTCAAAGTAAGATATCTTTCAGGGTGCATGGAGAGGATGTATTTGTAATCCGGGTCTGTGTGGAGCACTTCTAGAGGGAGTTCACAGATGTGCAAGAAATGGAGCTAGATGGTTGGAGGGTGGGTTTTAGGGTCACAATAGTCAGGAAGCACTGTTGTGGTCACATGGTAAGCATCCATCATAGATGTGCTTCCCCAGCTAGAAAGCCAGTGCAGCAACTTCATGGCTGGTATTGCATTAGAGGCCAGTTTGAAGTGGCTGTGATGTTATCCTTCTGATTTCACTGGTGGTGCCCTGAGCCTCTTGGGGCATGCTCTCATGTCAAACTCCTGTGGAAATCTTCAAATAAAAAATCAATAGTGCTGAAATGCATTGTTCTGCTACGGTCCTGCTTGCTCCATTGCCTGAGCTGCATATACAAGATCCACCAATGAATGCAGTGATCATTTTTCAGATTTCATGGGACCCGGGTGTAAGGTGAGATACAAGAAAAAAGAAAAGAGGCTTTCAGAACATTCTGAATTAGATTTGGTATTTTTCTTTGCTTGGAAAATATAGTATGACCCTTCACATTAGGGGGCCTTGTTGACATATACCAACATTAATTCAGATGTCCATAGTGGCCTGGGTATGGCATTTACAATGAGCAGCTCTACCCCCAAAAAAGATTCTAGTAATAAATATATGTTTTGGGTTTAAGAACATATATTATGCAAACTGGGTCAGACCAAGGGTGGTTGAGCCTAGCATCTTGTCTCCAACAGTTGCCAGTTGAGGTCAAAGTATTCAGCAGATCCCAAGGAATAGATCTATTTTTTGTAACTTTTATTAAACAAACAGAAGAAAACAGAGCTTAACAGCATCTTTCACAAACAAATAAAGTAGTATGTCCAAAGAATATCACATAAATATTACATTATTTAGTGTAGTCAATAAAACAACATAATGCTTATAAATCAACATCCCCAGTATCTGCTCGATAAAATATATTCAGCTCAGCTTTACTACAATTTTACATGAGCAACTGCATTGTTCCCCTGCATTGTATTCTATTGTTTATCCCCCTCAATTTTACTCATGCATCCACCTATCATATGATGTCATATAAGTACACTGGCAACATGAAATCCAATTTGACATGCCCCAATTTACCTGAACATGCAATCCCTGATATGGAATATGTAGGAATTCTAATTATTTGTGCCTCTAATGACATTTTTAGCATAGTAGCCTAATGGTGCTCTGCCTGGAATGTCCCTAATAGTCCCAGAGATTGACCAGGAAGTGGGTAGTGGTGTCTGGGGGCAGTGGAGGCGGTTGCTTACCAAGGAATGGGGCTTTCCTAAAGGGGAAGGGAGTTTAATCAGACGGTGGGTTAACTTCACTAAATGAAGGGCTAAAGTAAGGGTACAGAAGAGCCAGGAATTTTTGGATTGACTTTTCAGTGCCCGCTTTCTTTTTTTTTTTTTTTTTTTAATTTTCTGTTTATTGTGTTTTTTCAATAATACATTTATATACTCTTGAAAGGAAATTAGTTATGAAAGCATAATAACAAAAAAATTACCACATTTTGTTTCAAAATCATAGTCATAATCCCAAAGCCCTCAATACAATGTGGGTAGACCCTCCACAAGTGACGACTCATTTAACAATAGAGGAAAAACAAATAACATATTTATAGAAGCACTAGGTTATGGAATAGATTCTACTATTCAAGAACTATACCCACATATAGAGGTTATACATGCTCTGTGCCCAAGCTGGTTTCAGGATGAACAGGGATTCTATCTTTAATAAATTTAATCAGCTGAGTTGACTGAAAGAAAGTATAGTTTAAATCTTTAAACTTAATGAGGCATTTACTTGGAAATTTAAAGGAGTATTGCATACCCATCTGTTCCTCACTAGCTCTTAAATCCAAAAACTCCTTCCTTCTTAACTGTGTCTCCTTAGAAAGATCTAGGAAAATTTGAACTTTCATTCCCAAAAATAATTCATGCTAATTCCGGAAGTAAATTCTAAGAGCCCAGTCTCTGTCAGAGTCTAATAGAAAAGATATAATCAGCATTGCTGGTTGAGGCTCTTCTTCTCTAGATGATTCTAATATCTCCTTTAAGTTCATATTTACTAGGGGCAACTGCTGTACTTCTCTTCCTTCTACTGGCAACCTTTTCTTAGACGGAAGGCAATAAATCTTTGATAATGGTGGCAGGGTCGCCTGGGAAATTTTCAGAACTTCAAAGGCAAATTTAGTCCACATCTCTGAGGGAGAGACAGTTACTTTCTTGGGGAAATTTATTAATCTCAAATTTTTTCTCCTCTGTTAATGTTCTAAATTTTCCATCTTCCTCAGGAAATATAAGTTATCCTTTACCAGTCCATAACATTGATTTTTCATTTCCCCCGTAGCTGTTTTCAATGTATCTACCTCCCGTTTAATTTCAGTTTGTTTGTCTTTCAATTTCTGCAATTGTGTCTCTATTTGACCTACTTTTTTTTTTACAGTCTGTGATATTTGTAATGATACATTCTTGTTCAGTGTTTCTACAGCAATCCAAATAGCTTCCAGAGTAAAATGTTCCGGTCTTACCAGTGGGTTCAATACAGGTTCAGGCAATTCTTCTCCTAAATCTCCACTTTGCCACAATTCCAATTCTTCCAGAGCATGATTTTTCACCTCCATGAAGGTCCTCACCTTCCAACCTGGCAGAGCCTAGGTGCCCCAGTCTGTTCGGAATTACCTCCATTCCTCGTGGGTCCCCCTCCCTGGCATCATCCGGGGACTGCTCCAGAAGGTCCAGGTTAGCTTCCCAACTGGGTTTTCAGGAGTTATTCTTTTGACCGGGGATAGCAATGTCAATGAGTCATGGAGGACGCCAGCTATCATTGCGTCTCCTCAGTGTTCCTCCCACGGCTCTTCACCCAGTTCTGCCATTCCTCTGAGAATATGGGCGTCCATCGGCCCTCGTATCGTACCCACCGCTGAGGCTTCCAAGTTCAGCTCTCGCAGGCCCTTCACTTTCGCCCCGAGTGAGGCATGGAGAAATTTTGCAAGGTAAGTGAGGAGCGAGACGCCACACACCCTCACTCTAGCGTGCCATCTTGGATCTTCCCTATGCGTGCAGCAGGAACTTTAGAAGAGGCACTTTGCAGGCCTTGGCAGTAGGGACATTGTTCACGTGGTTGATGGCACTGGTGCTGGTCAGGAGGTGGTTTTCAAGCTGGGTGAACAGCAACTGGATTGGAGGGCTACAATCTAGACATTTTAGCCCTTCATCTAGCTTCTGGACATCTCCTCTTCTGGATAAAATTCGGACAGTTGGCAACCCTTGTGGAATATACATTTTTATTATGTGGGGTTAAAGCTGTTATTACTAGCATTGTCAAACTGTTTCTCCTTCCTCCATGCAGATTTTTTCATGTATATCCAGCCATATTTTCCCCCCCTTTTTATAGAATTTTGGAATGTTTCATATCCACTAGAAGCTATTTCAGGGACTTTGCAATGTGTGGGTTTTTTTTTTTCCCCTTATCAGGTCAAGCTTATTTTCAGGCTAGATGTTTTCTTCCCTTAGGCTATCCCTATAGCCACACATTCTCTTAAATCTATTTATTCTCATGTTGCTCAGTCAGACTTTTCCTTTTAAGCATTTCTGACTGTTTTTAAAGCTCCTTTGCAATGTATGCCCTTTCACTTAGTGGATACTTTGAAATAGCAACCTGATGTGACAAAGAAAAAGCATTTGTTTGTCTTGGCTTTCCTTGGGGCCAACACAGTATTTGGCCAAAATTAAAACTGCACTATCACAGTATCTCTGCTAGCTGAACACAAACCTTTACAAGGGATTATAGCAAGCACATTGAGATTTTAGCAGAAAGGAACTCACGGAAATTAAAATTTATATTCAAGACAGTGGCATCATCCATGTGTACAATTCAAAAATCATTTGTATCCTTATGACTGAGATTAACAAAGCTAAGACATTTCTTTAGATACTTTAACTGGTCCAATATGATAACTCAGCAAAAATAACAAAAGAAGCTGTACTTCAAAGAGATAGAAAATACTCTTGACTCTAGTGATTAAAAGAACAGGCAGGACTCTGGACACATCCCTGACAATAAAGAGCTGCAGTAATGATTTCTAATGTGGCTTGATTGTTTAGACATAGCAATGTGCTAAAGGAAGCCTCTCATTGGGAAGCTCGTGACTTCTCCTAGTGGGTGTATATGATGGTGCCATTCTGATCTGTGTGTTAGATTCTAAGCCTTGATTTGAGGTCTCTCCCGATGCAGTCAAATCAAAATGCAGTCCATGTGGGGAGACCATCTACGTGGATTACATCCTTAAATTCAATAAATATTTATGCTTGAACTTGAAAGTTTTGACCACTCTTTTATTCTATATTCTATTATATATATTCTATATATTCTATATTCTACATATTCTATTCTATATTCTATATATTCTATATTATATAGTAAAGCCATTTATCACATGATAAACACAGTGCCCTTTTTAGAGATATGATAAATAGACTTATTTAGTCACAAAAATGTGTATCATTGTATGGCAATGGGTTTGAAGAGTAGTGAGCTATTTATTTATTAAATGTATTACATTACGCATGTGGTACAATGTAAACAAGTTCTCTACAAAAATTACAGCATTCCACCAGTATATACTAAAGTGTGATAAGTGGAGAGGTATTTATCACAAGGTCTTTAAGCTGGAAAATATTTGCCATTTAGTTGGTGGTCTGACATGAGGGACAAGATAAGTTCTTTCACTACTTGCAGTGTCTTATATTCTGGTTATTGTAACAGAAACAAAAGGAGAGAGAGGAAGAAAGACAGAAACAGCAAAGGAGACGGGAACAGAGGCTTCAGCAAGCACTACTACAGAGGAAGCATGGAGGCAATGAAGAGCCAAGATTTCTTGGCACTGGATTAGTGTACTGAGTAGTGTTTAATAAGTTTGTTTGGAAAAACTCTTGGCTTCACATTAGGGATGTGCATTGTTTTGAAACAAATGGGTAACTGAAACAAATGAGAACATTTTTGTTTCATTCGAGCCCCCTGAAATGAATGGAGGGTGCCCACAAATTTAAACAAAAATTTTAGTTTTGTTTGTTTCCTATTCAAGTCTTGAGATACTCAGAACTATTCTAATCAAAAAGCTTCAGGGACTAATAAGTAACTGTAGCAATTAAGCCTTGCCTGTGACATAGGAGCTGGGCCAGTGCCGAAGTAGGAACCCTATGAAAATAGACAGGATGGAGGACTAATTAATGTAAAATATTTTTTTAACTAGTCTAAAGCTTCTGTTGGGATCAAGTGAAGCTGACATCCTCCTTCTTTGAAAGGTCTGAGCTTCAACTTGTCTTTTCTGAAGCTCTCATAGAATCAAAGAAAAGGTTCTTAAAAGGGCAGAGAGAGTAATTTTGGCATTGGTATAAGGTTGTTGTTTTTTTGTTATTTTAACTTCTGTAGTCACAGTGCACTGCTTTTTCTGTAGACAGTTCTGCTGCATTTTGTTGACTGGAGAAGAGCAAAAGCAGTGGCAGTGAGGATAGCAGTGATAATGACTTTTTTGTTTCTGAATGCACAATGTACACTGCTTGACAGGCAGAAAAAGAACAAAAGCACTGCCTTGCCTTTATCCTTTCTGTCACTGTTTGTTGTCTCTCCAAAAAGAGTTAATCTGCAGTGCAAGAATACTCAGTGTGTATGCATGTGCATGAGAGAGAGACATTTTTGCATATAAGGTGAAAGATAGCCCTAGCCACTTGCCAGACAGAAATCTGTTTTGTGCTACTAGCAAGCTGCTAGGTCTGGCCTAGATTCATCATTCTGCTATAAATAGAGCGGAATGATGAGCTGCAGTGAAAAAAGTGGTGGGGGACAAAAGTGTGCAGTCGATCACATCACGGCGGTGCATTTTTGCCCGCTGAAAGGGTGCTGAGCAGCACACTATCATCTCATAGCACCACGGCAAAAGGTGGTGCTATTTCCTGCACTACTACTGGCGATAATGTTCACCTCGTTAGCCTTAACCCCGCCCAAACTCCTCCCTAACTCCACCCCTTCCCCTAATATAAATTTTACCACCACAATGCGCCCGTTATCATGCTCTGTAATGGCCCCATCGCATTTTAAAGAATGACCCTGTCTGCTTGGCAAGTTGGCACTGTGACTACTAAGCACTGAAGAGAACTCAGTCTGTGAACTAGATTGTGCGTGGCAGACATAAACTCAGTCACTATTATACAGTGGTACTGGTGAGTGATAAAAGTATCAGTAAATTATATTGTGACATAAAAAACCCCATTTGCCACATCTGATTCTATCATGCCACTGTGAACAAAGGGACGAGGAGAGAATTGCTAGGGAAGATGACTGGGTATCTTGCTGCCACACTGGCTAGCTGCCCTGCTCTTGAAGCTACACTTGGGGTTATTTCTATCACTCTTTCTTGCTGCCATCCTTCTGATGGACCACTTTGGTGGTTTTGCTGCCAACTCGACCTTGCTGTTCTTACTACTCTTGCAACTGATTTGCCCCTTTGACAGTGCCTTGGAGAACTTCGGCCACTGCTGGTATGCCTTATGGTGCCTTAGGCTATTCAAACCACTTTGCCACAGCCTTGGTCTCATGGAGTTCGTTTCTCCTTTCTGACGATGTCTATCCAGAAGTTTCATTAGATTGCTTAGAAAGCTCCAGATTTGAAATTCAAAATATTTATTTTAAGCAGCATTGCTTCCTCCATTGACGTTAATGGGAAATTAAAAAAAAAAAAATGTAATGAATAACAATTTTTGTTCATTTGAAACAAATGAAATGAATGAAGGTGACCTACAAAACAAATAATTATATTGGAAAAAAATTGTTCCTCTGCATATCCCTACTTGGCATTAGTAAGTCAAACCCTGTTAATGAAGGCACTAATGTTAACCAGATTTGTGAGGCTTAGAAGGAACCTCTATTTATTTTTGGCCTTTTCAGCTCCTAAATAGCAAATGCAACAGGACAATATGACCTCCCGCAATGCTTTTATTGAACAACATAAATGCAAAAGTCATACAAATGAAATGCGCAGTATCTTCAACAAGAAAAATTAGGAAAACAAGTTCAAGGCCCAGTCCACTGATGACAATTGTCTATTGTAGGGAACCACTGTTAAAGGAAACTAGGTAATTAAACGAAACATCAATCTACAGAAATGGTAAAGGCAGAGCTTAGCATAATAGCTTTCACAGGTAAGATTCACAAACAGAGTCATGTTAAGTAAGTCCAGGGAAGGAAGCATTAACTGGTTTCTTAGGGACATGGCTTTTTGCCCCATAAAAGCATTTTAAAATTGCAGCCACAATTCATGGTTTTTGCATTTTAGATGAAATGTTGAAAGGATCTCCATTGACGCAGTTAAGATTTGAGAAGGGGGCTCCAATATGCACAGAGCCTCTGTATTCTGCCTCATTATATCACCAAGGTTGTGCATTGAAGATATGATATTGCTCCCACAGTTCTGCAGGGAACCAGACATTTGGTTAAAATGCCAGATGTCTTTTTGCAGGTGTCTGATTTGTTTTAGTACTTTTTGTAGCCAACTCTTCACTATTCTCTTCATCTGTGTCCATGAGGGATCTCAGTCTTCTTGAGGGGCTAGGAGGAAGCTGGCTGAGTTTCTGGAGGTAATGCTGGGTGAAAGGGGTTTCCAAATGAAAGGATGGGAAGAATTGTAAACACGGGAGCTGCTGGTACAGACCTAGTTCAAAGGGTATCGTCTTCAAGATAGCTTCCTGGACCTCTGTCCTCCACCTCCTGTTCACGCTCTTTCAGTAGCAGGTAAAGACATTTAGGTCAAAGAACTCAGCTTCTTCCTCTTTTTTTTTCTCCAGCTTCATCACTGAGCAAGACTTCACCTCTTGGGACTCATTTGCAGACAATGTTATCACAGTCTGACTTGTCTAATTTTTAGTTTTAGAGTAGGCCATCATAAGAGAGAGTGCAGAAAGGAAAATGTTTGTCAGAGTCTTCCCGTATTACCCTCTGTTCTCATCATTGTTGACACATCAATTTATTAAGGAAATATGGGCTAAACAGTGGTTGAATTTATTGTTGGATTCAAGACCATTTTATGCTTGAATCTGTCTGTAGGCACAATAACGCTCCCAAAAAATACAAAAATTCACCAAATCTGGCATGCAGGAAAAAAATGTGAATATCTCAGATGGGCTTGAAAACTAGAAACATTGGGTCAGTATTTTCAGTGAACCAAGCCTTAAAGAAAAAATCCCCCACCACCCTTCTCACATACACCATTACCCAAAACACACCACCAATATAGCACCTCTTTCACCCCCACACATACCTTATCCACACATTTCTATTTTAATTTCAGGTTTTATGAACCACAGTTCCAAGACACTTGTAGTTTATAGTGTGAATAATTCACAGATTACAACAAATCTATGTTGGAAAACATTCCTGGAGCCCAAGCTTCTGCTTGGATTCTCTGCGTGTCATGCAGTTGTTTAGTGAGTTCCACTTTTGTCAATGCAAATGTTTATCTCATTAACAGGTAAATCTGTGCTCTTTCTTTACATTTTCCAGTAAAGATAATGATTTTGCAACATAAAGACATGAACAACTAACCTGAATTACCCAGTGGTGAATGTCAATTATGCAGGCAAACCAATAACCACGATAAAAAAAAAAAGGATGACAACAACATAATAATGAGACCTTCATATAACTGAGTGATCTATATTCGCTATGTTAGAAACAGGGGGTTTAGTGTGCCCTTGGGCCTCAGCCCGACCCCAGACGGATCCAGGACCGAACCGAGGGTTGACGGCGTGATACGCTTTGGCAAACAGTCTTACCCTCTGCCAGGCCTGCAAGCTCCCAAGGCCAACAACAGAATGATGTTGGAATGTGAATGGTCCTCCAACCATTCCGAGCCCTTTCGGACCTGCTGCTTGGATCGGCATGGAGCAGCAGGCCTGTCCTGAGGTCGAGATCAGAAGGAAACCTTGACACGAAGACATGGCAGACTAGGATTGATGCGACGGCATCACAGACAAAGACGTGGGTTGATGCGACGGCATCACAGATGAAGACTTGGTTTGATGCGACGGCATCACAGACATGACGAGGAACTTGAAATCCAAACAAGACATGACGCAAGGCAGGAGGACATTGGCACTGTCTCTCAGGGCACACTACTCAGTCCACCCGCGGAACTGAGTCAAGGACCACCCTGTCTCACTGCGCATCCTAAACAGCCCGAGGAGGCTAGTCACGGACCACGCTGGGAGCGGGACAGGCGCAGGAAGGATCCAGTCGAGGTGGGACTCCAACGACGGAGCTGATGTCATCCGAAGCACCAACACGGCTGGCAGGATAGAAGAATGCTCAGGAGCTCAGGACACCAGTCCACCTGCAGGCCTCTCCAACCCGGGAAAGACGTCGTCCAAGGGAGCAGGACCGACAGGACCAGAAGGCTCAGGAGCACAGACGTGAACACCAAAGAAGGCAGGACACCAGGAGACAAAACACCAGGAGATGAAGACCAGGACACCTGTATGAGGACCTCAGGCACGAAGACATAGCATGAAGACATAACTTGACATGGCGAGAAGAAACGAAGAGGAGCTCCACGAAGAAGACCTGACGGAGCTCTGGCAGGCAGGAGCCTCCAGAGTGAAGTAACGCCGATGCAAGGCAAAGACTGATGGAACAGCCCATTTATAGGGCAAAAGCAGGAAGTCCAATTAGAAGTGGGGCCAGCACACTTCCTGTGTCTGGCCCTTTAAATCTTGTAGCGAGACGCACGCTGGCGCCTAGGAGAAGCAGCAGGAGAGCTGTGTAGGGCCGCGGACAGTGTGAGAGACGCAGGGCTGAGCCTGAGGAGCAGGCCCGATGACGGCAGTGGCTCCAGCCACTACTCGAGCCCAGGGCTTGCGACCTCCATGCCGCGAAGAGGAGCTGACGGTGGCTCCATGACGCAAAGATGGACAGGAAAGTCCGCGGCTCCAGCCGCGGTGAAGACTGCTGCCAGGGACGGCCTCCAGGCCGCGGGAGGAATGTCAGTCCGCGACCCCAGCCGTGTAGGCAGGCCCGACGTCGGCATCCATGCCGCGTTGGGTGAAGAGGCAGCAGGAGGTAAGTGAGAGCCTGCTCACGGGGAGACCTGTGGGCAGAGGTTCATAACACGCTACACAGTTTCAAAATTGTATCATAATGCAAAAGCAATTAAGCAGCACTCATATCTTGTAACCATTGTTTTCACCTAATATATCTCATATAACATTTTTTTTTAAATTTTATACAATGCATTAAAATAGTAGAGAGCAGATCAGCATTTATCTTAAATTCAAGATGCTGTGGATCAACATGGATAAACTCCAAGTGAGATGGTAAGAGTCCGTTTTATCAAGACATTTAAATGCCATTGCTTCAAGAGATTTAAATGTCACTGCCCGACACACCATGTGTTTTGTTTCTTCTTCAGGGGCTGTAATATTAACATAGGACAAGGACTATCAACTTTCTGCAAGAAATAAGTGTCAAAAACAATCCCATATTGTGTTCAAATTAAAAAAAAAATGCACACACTTACAATATTTCCATAAAATACATGAAAGCACACTTTACTTAGTACTAAACTCTTAACATGATGGTGTCCACCTTTGCTGCCAAACTTTGCAGTTTTGAATACTAAATGGACCAATCACTCAGCCAGAATGAAAGAAAACTGACCAATGGAAAAAGGAAGTAGGCTATATTCATAGGAACAAATCATTGCTTTCATTTAACCTCCTTGAAAAGACAGACCAAAAATGACCCAATGGCAGGGAGATGGACTTTCATTTAACCCCCTCAGGGAGACAGTGTCCAATTGAAAGAACCATTAATATTCCTTAACATTAAGTAAAGAAGCCAAATCCATGCCCAGTTGTAATGTGCGGAACAAACGATCCATAGGATTTTTCATTCTGCTATAAATATAGCAGAATGAAGAGCCACAGCTAGAAAAGGGGCGGGGGGGGGGGGGGGGGGCGATAGTGTGCCCCCTGCCGCATAGTGGTGGTGCGCTTTTGCTCGCCGTGGTTGCGGCCGCAGCATACACTAACGCTGCCATAGTGCCCCTACAAAATGTGTAGCTATTTCCAGCACAACAGACCGGAAGGTGGTCTGTCAAAGCTAGAAGGCAAATAGAACGCAAGACAGACCAGTTGCCTTAGGTAGGGATTATTTATTCACACAAATATCTCGATAAAAGAGTCCAAGTCTGGCCGAGTTTCACATAAGGCTGCTTCAGGGGCTTTGGGAGTAATAATGTTATGTTTTGATTTTCCAAGCTGTAAAAATGGTAGAATGTGCTGAATGAAATCATGGCAGATTAAACTTCAACGTTGTGCTGTGTACATCAATATCTCGATTTAATTACTAAAATTATGCAGAATAGCGAACTTATCCACCATATTTGACTGCCTACTAAAGGAATTAAAACATAACATTATTACTCCTATAGCCCTGAAGCAGCCTTGTGCGAAACTCAGCCAGAGTTGGGCTCTTTTATCAAGATACTTTTGCGAATAAATAATCCCTACCAAAGGCAACTGGTCTGTCTTGCTTTCTGTTTGCTATTTCCAGCACTACTGCCAGCGATAATGTATAAAACATTATCGCCCGCAGCATAACCAACCCCTACATTTTTAAAATCCCATCCAAACCCCTCCCCTTTCCTTCATTTAAATTAATTTGCTGTGACGCGGAAGTGCATTAGGTTATTATCGCACATGATAATGTGTGTGATTACAGCCCATCGTGTTTTGAAAAATGACCCCCAATTTTTCACTATTGGAGCTTCCTCTTTTTATGGGTTGAGGTGGCTTTGATGTCCTTGGATTCAAACCTTGATGGTATGAGAGGTTCTGCCTATGTACAATAAAGGGCAATCACATTGAATAAACATATAACATTTGCCAAATTAGAATCAGTGTATATCAGAGATTCCCAAGCCTGTTCTGAGGGACCCCCATCCAGTCAGGTTTTCAGAATATCCATAATGAATATGCATGAGATAAAATTTGCATGCTCTGGAGGCAGTGCATGCAAATTTATCTTATACATATTTGTTGTGGATATTTTGAAAACCTGATTGGCTGGGGATCCTCCAGGACAGATTTGGGAACCACTGGTATAAGTATAACAGTTGAAGAGTATATGAGTATCAGGATGTTCCCATATGGTTCCAGAGAATGTGTACTCATAAAGATCACTTTTGTTACATGGATAATGCCCCATCATTGGGTGAGTCTGTAATTCCGGAGGTTTCATGGATAACATAGCTTTAACAATCTGATCTCTGTTTTATATGAGATAAGCAGGGGTTCAGAAAAGATGGAATGAAGGTCAAGTAAATTCCAATGTCACCGAATGTTCTGAGCTATTAATACTGATTTATCTGTGTGAGGAAGAACTCATGCAAGCTGAGAGGTAGATAGATGGTTTAGATCGGTATTCCAACAAAGAGTCCCGGTCAGAGTAAAGCGTTCTTCAGTATGCTGTTTCATTATAGTCAGGGGATATCCACGGACAAAAATGATAAGCTAATAAAAAGGATTAGTACTTAAATTCATTCAAACTAGAACAGATACACCTTATCTGGAAGAAATGATTGACCTGCAGTCCCCTCTTAAACACAGAAGGATGAAACGATTGAAATTTCAAAAAATTATTACGGTCAGTTGTCTTTCAGAACACTTGTATTTAATGATGTTTCTTGTTTAATAATTAGAAGATCCAAAAGGGGAATTTGATGAAAGTAGTAACAGTAAACTGTAAATATTGTTCAATAGAGTTCACCCATTTATGGAACTGATGTAATATCTCTTCAGAAGAATCCCACCCTCCAAAAAATCAATATATCTCACCCATAAAAGGATTTTGGAAAAATACGCTGAAATGGAAATATGTATCTTCTCATATTCCCCCTTCACTAACCCCTAGATTCATCAAAATTTGTTATTAATGCATTGATAATGCTGGCATTAAGAAAAAGGTATGTGTTAAGGGAAACTTTAGAATTATTGCTTTGTATTAGTAAACCTATTGCACTCTGCAATAATTCCTCTTTTTGGAGAGAGAGACTATCTACAAAGCCTTCATATTAGTCAAGTATTTATATATCAATAGGAGGGCCTTCTAATAGCTCGAGGAGAGGTGTCGGGGTGGTGGTTTAGGGGCCAGTTTCTCATGTAGAAAGAGACATATGAACAGCAGAGTATACCTCTGTGAAGATTTGACATCATTATGAGTGCTTAAACTCTGAGAAAGATGCCATTTCTACTATGTTCTCTCATCCTAGCTTGATGGATTCTATAACAGGGTACCATCAAGCTAGGGTGAGATAAGATAGTACAAAATTTCATCTTTGTGAGACTTTTCTCACTCCAAATGACGTCAAATCTTCACCAAGGTGTACTGTGCTGTTCGTACATGTCACTCTGCATGATAAACTGGCCCCTAAACCCTAAAGCACCACTAACACCTCACCTTGACCTATTAGATGGCCTTCCTATAGAGATATAAATAGTTGCACACTGTGAGGCCCTTCCCAGAGGCTCTCTCTCTCCCTCCCTCTCTCCTTCCTCCCAAGCCCAGACATAGCCAAAATGCAATTCTAAAAATGTATCATGGATTGCATTATGACCATTTTAGGCATATCACGCAGCCTAACACCAGGAAAAAAAGGTGTAGTTAGAACCATGTAATATTGCCCCTGATTTACTAAATCCCACGCAAACTCCTCCCTGATTCTACCCCCCCCCCCCCCAAACATTTCCATTCACACCATGTGTTTCTGTTCTTATCATATGATTTATGGCGTGGGATAAAACACTGTGGATCCATAAAGTCTAGAGGATGTGAAGGAAGAGAGGGAGGCTTGCGAGAAAGACTGCTACTACCTGGAGATAATACCCTTATTCAATAGACATAAACACGGTAAATGCGACTTCGACAATGCTCTATGCTTCAACGGCAAAAGAAAATGTGAAAAAAAGGATTTGCATTCACAAAAAATGCGGGGAGTAGCTTGCTTGTTACGGCGGTTACTACCCCAAACCAAACAAGCCTGATGCTTCACTTTTAATGCATATCCAGTGTTGCTCTCTGCTTCAACAGCAGGGGGAATGAAGAAAAGATGCTTTTCAATGCATATCCAGTGTTGCTCTCTGCTTCAACGGCAGGGGGAATGAAGAAAAGATGATTTTTATATTCCGAAAACAACCAACAAGGACTGAATTCCACAGTCATTTGCCTTGGTAACATATAGGGCACAAGATTTTATACATCACATCTTAGAATTACCTTGAATGTGAATTACTTATAAATGATCCATTCAAATTATATCATAACTTAAAAAAAAAACATAGCCACATTTACTGCTATGCTGATAAACTTATTACAAAATACTTTTGAATGTAAAAGGTACACTTCAAAATCACAGAAGTAAAGAAAAAGAGCAGATCATTATGTGAAGGTTACATAATGGGATTTTTGGGGTTTTTGGAACAAGCCTACATTTGAAATGAGCTACTGATCTTAAAAAATTAACAACACAGGCAGAGAAGGGATTTTCAAAGTGGGACAAAGATTACACATATATTTTACCCCCTGGGTTTTGCACAAACTTTCACCGGGCAAGCACGTTTGCTTTGGAATTAAAGCCACAGGAAAAAAAATTACCTGTGGTCACTTGTACCTGCCTTTTCTATGGGAAAATATTTGCAGAAAAAGTACATGTAACGATTTGAAAATGACATCTGCGTGCACCTTTTCCCTCTCTGGATCTGAACGCCCCACAGGAATTCCTCCTGCCAATGCAGCTAAAGGGATGCATGTTGCGAAAAATGACATGGACTTTTAGGTGCCTTGAGAAGAGGGCAAGCTTCAGACAGACTAAAGCAGATGAAACACTTTTTACCACCATAAAATGCTTTGGCAATTGTCCACTTCATGTATACTACATTTTGTTCTTTTCAACCTATAAAAACTCCATTCTGTTGAAATCCTCATGACTTATTTGTACCTTGAATATGTATATTTTTAAAGGAGATGTTATCTGAGTTGAAATGCCCATTGTTATACACGAAGTATGTCGTCCTAATATATTCTGACAGTCATGGCAGGTTTTCCAACTTTCGGCAGTGTTTCTGAGGTAAAAAAGAGCAACATTTTACTCACTAAAATGATCAACATTTGGAAAAGCCTCCACAGATTTTCTGTAGATATAGCTTTGTTCTGTGGAAGAAAGTTAGTCAATCAATCAAATTGTATCTTGAGAAACTGGATTTTATTCTTCCTTTTCTCCATTCTTAACTCCTTGAGGAAACAAATGAAAACCATGCACCTGGGAATGCATGTCCCTGGGGGTTTTTTTTCTATGATGTATAGACTCTTCTTCTGTATTATGACATTTATGCCACACTTTGCATTTCATTTATTCTTTAATGAATCTCAGAAGCTTCTGGGAACAACAGGTTTTGAGATAATCAGTTCCTGCTTTGAATCTGACCATCTAGGAATCACAGTTGGGGGGGGAAATGTTATTTCTATGAAAATAAGGACTAAAATTTACTCAGATAACCAGATTCTGCTTGTTTCTGTTTAAATCTGTGTCTAGATAAAAAAAAAAAAAAAGACAGAAAAGGATGGATCCTCCCAATAGTTTTTTTTTTGTGTTGGAATTGGTATTCAGGAAGTCCCTGCAGTTACATTGCCCGAGCTGTGACAATTCCAAACTTAGAATCTCCAGTAAATTTGCTCCCTGACCCAGACCAATGACATTTAATTTGGCTTAGGATGTTAGCATGGTGCAGGGCGATGACATCAGCATATCTGGTGCTGGGCACCAACATCAGATTTGAGTCTTTCAGGCACACAAGTTTCCCCTCCCTCCTCCCCCTCCTACTGCTGGTGGGATAATTGAAAGGAGCAGTCAGAGCCTGCTGAGCTGCTACTACTCACCATTAGCTTTCCCTAAAAGCTCCTGCAGCTTCCTAGTTCAGTGTTAGTGAATGAAACAGAAGGCTAGAGCCAGCAGACCATATGTGAGGAAGTGTATGCACAGGAAAGAGGGAAAGATGCAAAAAAATGTTCTCATATTCCAAATAATTAAGTATTCATCAGTGTTGGATTCAATTATATGTATAACACTGATTCCTACTGGACAATTGGTTTCAACTTAAGAAACTAATTTCAGGAACCAATTGAGGCTTGTCTCAGGGCTTCCTGTATATTAAAAATCCCTCTGCTAAAATTGAAATAAATCATTTCTGACGTTACCTAGAGAACCACATTTAAAGAGTTTTCATAGAGGTAAGGTACAAGGTAAAGCATGCAGACCACCATAAAGGCTAAACGTTTGATTACAGACAATGTCAGTCACCAGGACAATTTTTAAATATTTTGAGGCTGATATTCAGTGCTGCTTGGCCGGATAAAAATTAACAAATTTTATCTTCTCTCTACTATGGATTATGGGGAGGTAGAGTTATTTGACCAATAATGCAGTGTTGCAGGAGTGCTGGAGAGTGATCCTGCTCCGGGAAATGAAGACCCTTTAAGGTCTTCACAATCTGTTGCAATGCGATGAGAGGGAGCGTTAGGGGGTGTTCCCCATTTCGGAACAAGTGGTGTGTGCCCTTATGATGAAACGGAGCCTCATCTGGGAGACTGGACCTGAAGATGTGCCCAAGCCCCCGCCGACCTGCACAGCCTACGTGAGACCAATAAGGCAAGGTTGGCCTCTGACTATTCTTCCAACCACTCCAAGCCCTTTTGGACCTGCCGTTGGGTAACGGCAAAAGCGGCAGGCCGGACAAGAAGTAAGAGCCGATGAAGACACTGGATATGGTGATAAAGACTCTGATGAAGATGAAGACAAGGACAACGACTCAGACGATGGAGAAGACAGACTCAAACGATGATCAGACGGACTCAGACGAAGAACAAGCAAAGTCCCTTAGGTGCCCTACAAAGCCCAACCGGGCTGGTCGTGGACCACACTGGAGACTCAGATGATGATCTGATGAACTCAGATGAAGATCAGATGGACTCAGATGAAATGAGGAAGAGACAAGCGAAAACCATGATAAAACTCAGGGTGGCAAGAACTTTGGATAACACGCTAACACCCTCAGCCGGAAGGGAGGGTGCAGTGGCCGGACTGGCCCTCAGGCTATCCACTGAAACACCGTCTGCCAGAGGCTAGGCATAGCTGAAGTCCAAGACATTGGAGGACTATTTACAAGATGGGCCTCCAAGGCAAAGATCCCAGACATGGCGGACTCCCCGGACACTCAGTGAAGGGCAGCTGGGATGAGCAAGTGAGACATCTAGAAGACTCCAGTCCCTGGAGGTGACAGTAAAGAACATGGATCTCTTTAGCTCCGCTAGGTGGATAAGACCCACCAGTGCCCTACACACCCCAGCGGGGATGGTCGCGGACCACTGGGCCACAGCGCACCCTACTAAACGCACCTGGGCTGGTCATGGACCACGCTGGGACGGATCAAGGCGAAGACTTGGAAGACATGTGGACAGGAAGAAAATCAGGACATGAAGACTGGACCAAGAGACATCAGGACTGGGACCATGGAGACAGCAGGACAGACGAGTCATCAGGAGAGACCAGGAACAGATGATGACAAGGGATCCCATGAAGAACAAAGGAAGCCTGACAGGAGCAGGAGACGAGGAGTTCAGGAGAAGAACTAGCTCCTTGCGAATGCAAAGCAAGAATGATTGCAGGACCCTTTAGTAGGGCAGGACAGGAAACACCCATGTGATATCAGTGGGCCACTCCTACACTGGCCCTTTAAAAGCAGAAGAGAGGCGCGGCCCCATGCCTAAGGAGGAACAAGAAAAGGTGTATGACCTTGGACAGTGGCCCTGCTGCAGACGTCAAGAGGAGGAGCCGGAGCAGGCTGTGACCAGGCCCAACGTCGAGGCAGCGGCATCCTGGCCACGGAGGCGAAGCTGAAGTTGGTTCCCTGTCGCAGCAGAGTCGGGGCTGAAGGCCCCTCCCCACGGAGGGGTCAGGAAGTGTCGGCAGCCACCTGCCACGATAGGAGGACACTCGGGCAGCTCCTGCTGCAAAGGGGAACCCCAGCACAGCTCCTGCCGTGCTGGCAAGATGGTGGCCTCCAGTCCATGGAGGTAAGAGGCTGCCCATAGCTCCGGCTGTGGGCAGCATCGCAACATGGAGGACATGGGCACCTCACCCAAGACAACCAAAAGAAGCTGATCCAGTCCAGGTTTGCTCTATTGCATGCATAGCTTAGCAGTTCTGGCTACCTGAGGAAAGTAGAACTACATCTCCGTGCATGTACCAGGGCAAAACAAAGAAGCGGATCACTGACTTCAAATTCCCTTAGGTCAGGGGTGGGCAATTAATTTTCCCATGGGGCCACATGAGAAATTGGGATGGTTTTAGAGGGCCGGACTAATATAATTAACTCAGTTCTCAATAGCCCTACTTATGAAAAGACAGCAGTTTACCACCAATGCATGTCCTCTGAGAAAACACAACAAATAAGACCGATACAAACGCTTACATGCTAGCAAAATATCTCATCTCGGTAACAGACACAGAACCGACCTAACATACTCCCAGGATCTGTAGTAATGCACATAAACTAATCCACACACAGTTACACCTGTATTATGGAATACAAAACAGGAGCAACCCTATCTATGAAAAGGCAACACCACAAATATTAAATCAGCTCCTAAAAACCAATACACCTCTTATTAGGAAAACAGAATAGCAAGCAGCTATAGATCCCCACACAGAAATAATTGTAAAACTATACTAATAAGCAGAATAAATGTTTCAAAACAGCTATGAACAGAATAACATCCAACAATTAAAAACTCTTAAAAACTATTAAACATTCTCCAAACACCAATAAAATATTTCAAAAAAGCAGACATCACACAATTAAAATGGCAGTCAAGAAAAATAAACTTAAAGCCACCTTTACTTACCCCCTCCAGCAGCTCTCCTACTCCCCTTCCCTGCAGGCCGTGGCACACACCAGAAGCAGCAGTAGAAGCTAAGCTCAATACTTATGGTCCTCTTCCTTAGTGCCCATGTCTCTCACACACACACCATACCAGTCATGCCCCCATGACCAGTTTCTGTCTCTCACACACCAATCATCTCCCAAACAGTCTTTGGCACACACACCAGTCACCTTCCTGAACAGTTTCTCTCATGCCATACACACACACACACACACAGGCTTCCCACTCCCGTGTTCTTCTTACATATATGGGCTTCCCACTCTCATAATCACTTTCTCTGTCTCTCTCTCTCTCTCACACACACACACACTCACTCACCAGTCTCTCACTCCCATGCTTGTTCTCTCCACATGCACAGGCTTCTCATTCCCATAATCACTTTCTTTCTCTCTCTCACACACACACACACACTCACCAGTCTCTCACTCCCATGTTCTCTTTCAGATATACAGGCTTCTCCCTCCCATGATGTGTCTCACACACACCCAGGTTTCTCACTCCCATGCTCACTCTTCACATGCACAGGCTTCTCATTCCCATAATCACTTTATTTCTCTCTCTCTCTCTCACACACACACACCAGTCACCTGATCTCACTCATGCATACACACACACACACACACACAGGCTTCCCACTCCCAAGTTCTCTTTCAGATATACAGGCTTCTCCCTCCTATGCTGTCTCACACACACCCATGTTTCTCACTCTCATGCTCACTCTCTTCACATGCACAGGCTTCTCATTCCCATAATCACTTTCTCTCTGTTACACACACACCAGTCTCTCTCTCATTTCCATGCTCGCTCTCCACTGCACAGGCTTCTCATTCTCTGAATCACATTCTTTCTCTCACATTCCACACACCAGTCTCTTTCTCTCACATACACAGTCACCTTACCAACCAGTCTCTCGCTCTCATGCATGCACACACACACACACACATAGGCTTCCCACTCCCATGCTGTCTCACACACACCCAGGTTTCTCACTCATGCTCACTCTCTTCACATGCACAGGCTTCTCATTCCCATAATCACTTTCTCTCTGTTACACACACACCAGTCTCTCTCATTTCCATGCTCACTCTCCACGTGCACAAGCTTCTCATTCCCTGAATCACATTCTCTCACATTCACACACACCAGTCTTTTTCTCTCACACACACCGTCACCTTACCAAGCAGTCTCTTTCTCTCTCATGCATGCACACTCACCCAGGTTTCTCACTCCCACAACACCAGGCTTCTTATGCTCATGCTTTCCCACATACCCAGACTTCTCACTTCCATGCTTTTTCTCTCTCACACACACACACATCAGACACCTCCCTGACTAATGTCTCACACTCTCACATACACATCAGTCATCTCCCTGAGCAATCACTTTCATTGTCTCTCACATACACACACACATCAGCTCTCTGACCAGTCAAAAGCACACAGGCTGGCTGGCTGCTTCTCACTCTCTCTTACTCACTTCCTCTCCCCCCCCCCCCCGAGCAGAAATGGGAGCTGCAGCAGCCCCCGCAGGCCAAGAAAGAAGAATCCCATCGGCCGCGGGAGGCTCATGCTGCTGACTCCTTTCTCGATTACTGGCTGCTTCAATTGCTCGGGGACCGACACTGCAGCCGACGCGGCACGGCTCTTTCTCCTTCCCGCGCACCACTCCGTGTATCACTTCCTGTTCCGGGTCACGGGAGGGGGGGTGCAGGCGCGGGAAGAAGAAAAGGCCAGCCGCGGGTACCACAGCTTCTTCTAACACCGCTGCCGTTCCCACTGGGCTTGAATGTGCTGACAGCCCAGCGGCAACGGCAGCAGGAGAGTCCGGGAGCGCGCGCTGCGGACCGGCAAAAAACTCCCGTGGACCGGAGGTTGGGAACCCCTGAAAAAGACCGCGAAAGGCGGAACTGGTAGGTAGGTAGGAAAGAAACTCGAGCGAAGACACGCTGCCCGATTGGCCGGTGCTGGGCAAGGCTTGCCCAGCACCGGCCAATCGGGCAGCGTGCCTTCGCTCGAGTCACTCCCTCCCCCCCCCCCCACCGAACGCTGTAAAAAAAACAGTTCATTCTCCGCTCCCTCGCTCCCCGATTGGCCAGCCAATCGGGGAGCGAGGGAGCAGAGAATGAGGCACGCGGAGGGAGCGAGGGAGGGAGGGAGCGAGGGAGCGGAGAATGAGGCACGCTGCCTTCCCTTGCAGAGGGAAGGCAGCGTGCCTCATTCTCCGTCTGCTCTCAGCAGTGGGCGGGCCGGTCACGTCACAGACCGTAGGCGGGCCGGATTCAGCCCGCGGGCCGCCCCTTGCCCAGGTCTGCCTTAGGTGAATGGCTCCAACTTTGCCATCCTTGTCCAGCAGGGGATTCCTATCACACCTGTAGTCAGACAGGAAGTTTGCCTTACTGATATAATCCATTCAGATATGCTCTGTGGCTAAGTGGCACTGCTATGCATTTTCATGAGGGAAATTTGGGTTTGATTCTCTGACACAGCTTCTCCTCCAGAGGCCAAAGTTTATTTTTGTTCAGTGCAGTTTGTTTAAGTGGTGATTTTTCTTTTGGTTTGTTTTTATCTTTTTCATTTTCATTTCTGTTGAGTTTTTTTTTTAGTAATTTGTGCATGCAGTTCTGCAGTTGTGCATACAAATTGGCAAAATCTGCACACAACTACTGAACTGTACATGCAGTTTGGTAGATGTATGCTCAGTTTATTGTTGTGCAGACAATTAGCCAATTTACATGCACAGCTAATAAACTGTGTGCACAAAATGCCAAAAACAAATGAAATGAAAATGTTTATTCAGTTCATATGCATTGTTCATTTGGATCATTCCATTCAAAACAAACCAAAAATGGCTTTATCCATAATGTTTTATGCCTTCAAATGAATGAACATCCCAAGGAGTCACTCTTTCAAGGGTGGAGATTATCTCAACAATTGACAATAAATATACCTAGTGGTCAAATTCAGAAGGCATTCACACCAGGATCCAGAGAGGAGCTAGAATCAGTGCTGCATTTAAGATTACGGTGTCCATAGGCAGTGCCATGGTGATAGGAGCCCCATTGAAGCTCTACTGGCACATGGCACTATAACAAGCAAAAGCTGGCTTCGCTTTGGCCTGGATATTTGGTGCCTTCAAAATCTGGCACCCTAAGCAATTACCTGTGTTGCCTATGCCTAAATCCAGGCTGGGATCAGTGGCTTCTGGCTATGGACCATTGCTGTAATGCCTGACAGAAAGGGAAGGGAGGGTTAAAAATGGTGAAAACACTAAAGAGATGCAAATGGTTTAGGGTGCTGCAATCCCAGTAAAGAACTGGCTCAGAATGGGAAGGAAAATATAGCTATAACAAAAAAATATATATATGTTGGCCACTAAATTCAAGAACACTTAGGGCAAAAGAACTATATGATAGAAAGCCCTTCTCATCACCTCCTCCTCCTCTGTGTAGTTATGCTGCATATAGGGATATGCAACCCCCACATTTTCAGTTCAGTTTCTATTTTCATTTAGGAAATTTTTTTCACCAACTTTCTTTTCTTTAAAATTTTTTTTCAGTTTTCCAAATAGGAAAAAAAAAAATAACCCCAAACAACCCCCCCCCCCCCAATAAACAGGCCTCCCATGGGACCAGTCCTCAGCTTGAACCACAGTGACATGACCAGGTATCGGATCATTCAACAAAATGGCACCGTCCATGCCAGAGGAAGCTACTACTGTGATGTTGCTGTGGTGTGCCCTTCAAGTAGACGGTGTAATTTTTGGAAGATCACAGAAAGTAAATGATGTTGAGAGGCCTGATCCTAGGCCTCAGGGTCAGGCCAAGGTCTTCGTGATGGGACCAGGCCTCAGGCCGGTGCTGGACTTAGATCATGGCAATGGAACTAGTCTTTGGACCAGGCCCCGGCACCTGGTCAATGCCCAGGTCTAGACCTTACTGATAGGACCAAGTATCTGGATGGGCCTCATCACTGGGCCTATGGCTCAGTGATTGAACCAGACCTCTGGGCTGGGCCCTGGTGCAAATCCTAGTTGTAGCCCTCAGCAGTGGGATGAGGCCTTGTTCCAAGCTGAGCAATAAGTGCCAGGACAGACTCTGGTGTTCAGCCTAGATCTAGGCCTTGGCAATGGGAACAGGCCTTGGGCCAGGCCAAGAAGCCAGGCCTAGGCTTCAATGATTGGACCTGGGCTAGGCCTCTGTGATGAGACCAGGCCTCAGGCCAGGATGTAGCACTGAGCCATGGACTAGACCTTAGCGATGGGACAGGGACCTGGTTCCACAGATGCATATTTTTTTTGTAAATGCATGAACACGAAAATACCTGAAAATGTTCAGATATTTTTATAGGAGGCTATTTTCAATTTATTTTAGTGTATTTGACTCATGCCTTTCCATTGTAGCTCAAGGCGAGTTACATCCAGGTACAGTAGGTATTTTGTTGCATTTAAAGAAATCTGAAAATGGCGTATTTTGTTTCATGTTACACATTCATTTTAAAATAATGTAATTCCTGATATTGCATATAGTAAGATATGAAGCAACCATGTTATGCAAAATGGATTTGAGACATCTGAAAACAGAAAAGCAATTTCTTCCAGTCACTCTTTCTTCTGCATTATAAATGACTTTTAGTAAAAATATAACAGAGGATTATTTTTAACTCTGTGGTTTACTGTAAACAAATGTGACCCTTTTAAAGTAGTTTGCAGTGCTGCAGTTTTGGATATACTGCACACTAACAAAATGCATGAGTTAAATGTTTGTGCTCATTCCCTGACTGAATAGCAGAAATTGTTCCATCACCAACTAGTTTGACCACAAGGCCTTCTTTCCCAATGCTCCAATTCCCAAACATCTATTGAGATGCTGGACATGAATCATGGGTGGTCATCCATCCCATTCTTTTAAGATGAAAAAAGATGTTTATAAATGTAAGAGCACATTGCTAATATGTCCAATGTATGCTAGAAGTAGGAGTGAATAGAAATAGTTACATAATAACATCATAAATAACCAAAATGTCCCTTCTAGTTTGCCCAGTTCACTTTGGATAGATGAGCATACAAATTTCCATATGGTATCTGATGTCAGCTCCCTCTTCCTCAATTGCTGCTGTGTGAAGGTATTCCATTCCTTCTAGGAAGCATGATGTGGTCATGTCAATGTTGTTTTGGACTGTAATTGCCACTTCAGTGCTTTCTTGCCTTTCTTTTGCTTCTAGGGATTCTATGTGCTTTTCTCATACTTTTTTTGAGTCAATTACTGTGTTTGTTTCTACTAGGGTTGCAATTTCTTTTATAACAAGTATGCAAAATGTAATGAATGAGACCATTTTTGGTTCATTCCAAATGAAACATGCCAAAAATAGCCTTCTGTGAAAATATTTGAACAGTTTTGGTTATTTTAGTATTTGTTGCACTAAAAAAAAGATAAAAACCAAGTCTCCAACAGCTTAGGCCCAATAATGGGGCCTGGCCCAGTTGCCTGGTCATATCACTGAGGCTGAGGCCTAGGTTTGATGGCAGAGGCCAAGACCAGAGGCCTTGTCCTGTTGCTGAGGACTAGACCTAGGCTTCCTGACATCTTCAGTCTGCAATTTTCAAAACATTATGCTGTCCATTTGGAGGATGCACCAGAGTGAAATCACAGCAGTGCCTTCCTCTGGAGCAGAGGTACCATAATATGAAGATTGCGGATAAAGAAAGATGTCATAAGGCCTGGTCCTAGGCCTCCAAGCTAGGCCCTGATATTGGACCTAGACCTATGCCTCAGCAAAAGGACCAGGCTTCTGGGCTGGTTCCAGTATCGAGACTAGGTCCCTGCACTGGGACTTGAATCCCTAGATGTCAATGATGGGACCAGGCCTAGACCTAGGCCTCAGTGATGGGACAAGCCTAGATCTCAGGGCCAAGGGCCATGAACAGGACCAGTCCTCATTATCTGGGCCTCTGCATTGGGGCTGGCCTTGGCATTGGGACCAGAACCCATTTTTGGGTGAGGGACATTTTGGCTTGGGATGGCCCAGCTATGGACATTGGAGGCCCATTTTTTCTTTTTTTTTTTTTTTTTTTCTTTTTTAGTGGTTGGATGATATTTTGTTTTAGGGGTATTTTTTTTGGCAATTAGACAAAACAAACTGAAAAAAATAATTGAACCAAATCTAGACAAAAAACAATGAACTAAATAAAAAATTTGGGGTCTGTACATCCCTAGCTTCTACCATCAATTCAAGATGTGCATTCCAGGCTTTTTCCACCCCCTTCATGAAAAAATATTTCTTGATGTTGTTTCTGACTCTTCCTCCTTTGAGCTTCATATCATGACTTCCCCCCTGCCCCCCAGGTCCACAAATTCCTTTCCAGTGAAAAAAAGCTTTGCTTCTCATGCATTAATACCTTTCAAGTATTTAAATGTCTGTATCATATCCCCCCAATCTTGTATCTCTTCTAGAGTATGCATATTGAGATCCTTCATTCTCAACAAATCCTATACCATTTTGGTTGCCTTGCTCTAGACTTTAACTAATATCTCTATATTCTTTCTGATATACAACTCCAAAACTGAAACAGTAATCATAAATGAACACTCATCAATGACCTGTAAAGAGGCATTATCATCTCCTTTTTTCTACTAGCTATTCATCTCCCTATGCATCTAAGCATCTTCCTGCTCTAGCACATGGTTTCACGACTTTGAGATCATCAGATGTTATCACCCAGGGCCTCTTAATCTGTGAACATCACTCTTCACCACCTATTATTTTTAATATTAGGGCTACCTGTAGAAACACTGGAGGAGGGGGTTTTGCACATGGAGGGTGTTGATCAGGCTGCTGTGGAGGTTTAACAAGATGGCAGCCTGGGATGGGGCCTTTTAACCTGTAGTATTTTTCCCCATGGTATTTTACTGCTGGGGGTGAAATACTGCATGGTTTCCTAAGCTGCAGTACCGAGTACCACAGCTTAATAAACTACTGTGGTATTTTCACCTCTGTGAATTTTGCCTCAAATTTCAAAGTCAAAAGATGTATGTACTTACACTTTGAAACTGGAAATGTGTACCTACTTTATCTGAGAGTATTTTTTACACTGAAAATAAAGTGTAAAGAACTGAATACGCAATCTGTGTGCATTGTTTATCTGACTTATTCAGCTTTTTTCAGGCACATCAAAGCGGATCACATTAATTTCCCTATCTCCGAACCAAAGAAAATGTCCTCTTAATATGGTTAAAATTAAACACATTCAAAGGATAGGGAGGGATGGGGGGGGGTGGCATGTTTGAATGAGGTGAGTGTGGATTGGATGAATGAAAAAGAGGAGAGGAGTGACAGTTGGGTGGGGTGGCTGGGGATGAAAGGATTTCAATATAAGATATGGCAGAGGAAAACTCTGTTATATAAATACTGGTTAATTAAGTTCCTATTGTTGTTATATAACAAGTGTTTTAATCTATATTTTTCTTATGCTGCTGTAACCTTGCCATCATCATAATAAAGAAATTAAAAAAACAAAACAAAAACATTCAGGTTGATTTTAAAAGCAGTGCTCACCCAAAAATATCTATATAAGTGAGTAGGTAGGCCACGCACGAGCAACTTGGTTTTTAAAAAGCTACAAAACACACACGTATATACCCGGGCATGCATGAGAAATAAGGGGGCGGGGCCAAGCCTTATTATGCATACCTCCATATTTTAAAAGCAAACACCGCAATTCGCATACATTATATATCCGTGTAAGTTTCCTGCTGCTCCTGATGAGAAGCAAGTCTGTTGAAATCAAGTTTTGGGGCTTATGGGGACAGGGTGAGGGGGGTCCAAGTCAACTGGGCAGCGTGCAGGATGAAGAACCCAGAAGGGTCTGAAAGAGCTCGATATTAAATGAACAAAACTGCTGGATTAATTGGAAGACCGGGAATGTGCCTTGCACGAGCATGTTTTAAAATCGGCTTACATGCACACTTAAAAGCTGACACTGTCGCATGGAAAACACACGTGTTCTAGCTGTGCTCAAGAAACCTCTTAAAAAATAGGATCGTAATTTACGCGCGTTTGGTGTATTTTACAACATACGCACACAAGTGCACCCATGATTCAAAATCCCAATGTATCTGCACTCGCTTGCCAAGACACATGTGTAAGAGTGCAGCTGCACTCATTTTTAAATTACCATCACTGGATGCAATTTTCAAAAGAATTTGCGTGCTTACAACTAATTTTTACCCACATAAATGCACTTTACGAACATAAGTGGGCTTTTGAAAATTGCTGCGATATAGATGCAGGGGTGGCCAGCTCCAGTCCTCAAGAGCTATAAGAAGGCCAGATTTTCATGATATCCACACTGAATGGGCATGAGATAGATTTGCATACACCTTGGATATCCTGGAAACCAGGTCTGTTTGTGGCTCTCAAGGACCAGAGTTGGTCACCCCTAATATATGCTTTTGGATTGTCAATAGATTTTATGCGTGTAAGTGCACTTTTAGGGCTTGATTTTTAGAAGCACTTGCAAGCTTAAAATTGGGATTTACACATGTAAATGTGCATTATCTGTGTAAGTGAGCTTTTGAAAATTCTACAATATATGCCATTGACTTGTCCATAGGTTTTACCTGCACTTTCACAGGTAATTTTCAAAAGCATTTACATGTGTAAACTACTTTTGTAGCAATTTTCAAAGGCCTTGTAAAGTGCACTCATGCAGGTAAATCCTATGGACAAGGCCCATTGCTTTCCTGGCTTGTGGGGGAGGGTGTGTGCTGGCTATCTGCCCACAATGCCCTTGATACCATGGCATTGGATTGTAATGGCCTTCAATTCCAGCCATCATAGCTGATGTCATCCACCAGCGCAACTGTGCATGCTTCTTCCTTGAACTAGAGGTTTCTGGAATCAGTGGGACCTATGTGTCTGATGGCCCAGGGGATCATCCTTGGAGCTGCCACTACTCCCCTACATCAGGGATCCACAACCCTGGCCTCATGGAGGCCCAGGAACTGGCTAGCTGGTCTCTTTCTCCTTTCTCCCAGAGGACAGGCAGACTGCTGCAATGAACTGAAGGAAGGTGATATAAAGAAGGTGACAGTGGTAGTCTGTTTTGATATGCCTGTGAAGCATGCAAGGACAAGTCATGTGTTTTTAAAATGAAGAGTGCCACAATCTCAGGTAGAGAAAGCAGTACTGTCTCTTTAAAATAATTTATAGCACAGCTGAGAGAGTCCCCCTCCCCCCTTCCCATTTTCCTCTCATGACATATGATGGAATGAAATGGCACATATTGTTGAAGATAAGTTTTCTATCTTTGTCACAAGAGGAAAGGAAATAATTGTCAAAATCCCTCTATTGATTACAATGGGAATTTATGACAGCTACAAGGGATCTTCCAGAGATATTCCAGGCTTGACAGGAGTGAATACCCCTAGGAGGTAAATATAATATGAATATGTGCATTAGTGAGTAATCCTTTGTGGGCCAGTGCACGAACAGAGAGCATTAAGAGTATTTCTGTTGGCTCTGCCTCCCACACTCCTAATCTCTGTTTCTCTCTCTATAATTACACTGTATATATGTATGCTTACTTATACTAGTAACAAATATTGTTTGAACACCACAATTATTTCTAAATATGCCCTTTTAGGACAGTTGCTGTATGGCATAAACCGAATACCTTGGGATTTGCCTCTCTGGAGAATTATATGGCTTCTTAAAAGATCATTATTAAGGCATGCAGGGTTATTGCAGTTTTAAAAAAGATATCCATGCCTGTGTTAAGTGCTGGCTAGCTACGGAAACTGCTAACTCTTATTGATTTTTTCCAATACCTTGCTAACATTAGATTTACAAGGAGAGATAACATTTGAGGAATTTAAAATCAAATCTCTTGTCTCATGCAGACATTTTTGACAGCAAATTGTCAAACATAGATTTTTCTTTTTCCTCCCTACTGCTAAAAGCAAACTGTTGCTTTCAAAGGTAAGCCTGTTAAACTGTAATGGAATATTTAGTTTTAAAGTGCTTCCACTGCATGGTTGTAAATCAATGTCAAGTTTAGGCCTGTCATTTTTGACAGTTCTCACCAGGGACTATTTAAAATCTACTGTTACATAATTGGTCCATTAAACTGAAGACTCTGTATGACGACTCTGGGGAGGAGTATGCATCCATCCCATCTGCATTGACTCACCTGAGCTCATTTAAATTATTTCTGTATTAAAACTTTCCATAGGCTTGTTAATACAGCTGTATGATCTTGGTAGGAAGCTCAGAAAGTTAAAACGTTTGCAGTGTTCTATATTAAGGCTTTTGCTTTGCAGAAATCTTAAAAAAAAACACAGTAAATTCTGCATATCCATTTTAAAGGGGTTTTCTGCAATTACTTGGTTATCTTTCTTTTTTTTTCCTGTGAGCAAGAAATTTCAAAACTGTCTGTTATTTACTTTTGAAAATGAAATGTTGACATCTGAAATAAAACGATATACAGGTATTGAGTAAATGCCATCTATACATATTTGAGAATATTAACTTCTCCAACCTAAGTCAAATATATATATATATATTTTGGTTCAAAGAAAATCACTGTACCTAGAAGAAAGCAAAGGGAGCTTTTCCACCCCTATGATTCCTGAGCTGTCAAACTGAGAAGCTGTAGAACTGGTACTGTTGAGTACATTGTGGTATTTGGAGCAGTATGTGTTAATTAGGAATATAAATGGTAATGTATGAAGGCCGATAGTAAGCAAAAGACTTCCCTGTGCTGAGGTTATGAATTAAGCAATCATTTTTATGGTGGAGTGATATTTCACTAGAAAATTACTCATCACTCAAGATGGATGTTTTGAGACAAAGTCGAATACATCTTGAAAGGTTAACAGCCGTTTTTCTGATGATAATGTCCTCTACTGAAAGGACTTATCACTTTTAGAAAGCAGAACTTTAACATAAAATGCACTGCAGCCACAAAGTTCCAGTAGGTTTTGCTTGCTTGCCCAGGGCTCAGTTCACCCCAATTTACATTGATCTCTAGACAATAAATAGTGGGAAAATACACAAATAACTGTTGGGGGGGGGGGAAAAAAACCAGATATTCAGAAAATATTTAGCAATACAGGAAAATATTTGTCATGGTCTGAAAAAAAAAAAGATTTGGAGCTCCCAGTAGGAGAAGCCTCCATGAATGCACCGTTAATATCCTCTACTCAGTTCACAGACATGTCTACAAAGCTTGTTTCACTCAAATGCCTGCATATCAGGTGAGGGGATAATAAGGGTAATACATATTCAATGAGCTACACTTCCAACATTTGTCTTAGTTATTATTGTTGACGTTTTTATGGCACTACCAGGCATAAGCTCCTGGAGCTTACATTCTAATCAAGACAGACAGACAAAACACACAGATTTAAAAACAAGCAAGGTACTAAGAATTAAAACGGTGTCTATGATTGTGGAGAGCCAAGCTAGGTGGGTTAAAAGAGGGATTAACTGAAGAAGGGGCAACTAATTATGGAGTAAATTTTCAAAGTGGTTTTGTGCATAAAAATAGCATATATGCACATAAGTAACATGTCCACAAGGATATGCTATTTTATAAACATGACACGCACACACAGGTTTTTGTTTTGTTTTTTTTTGGGGGGGGGGGAGGTTTGCATATAAATTTTACAAGGGAAAAAAAGTGGCTGGCTAGGGGAGCTGTGGGACCCCATGGCATGGCAATTGCTATTTTGTAAGAGATATATGCATATATGTTAAGTTACCAAACTTATTTGTACACTTTTACATCTGCTGATTGACTAATGCAAGTCACCTCTCTCTCTCTCTTCTGCGGGACCTGGACCTTCCTCTCCTATTGCTGCGGCAAGCCGCCTGTGTCCCTGGTGTCCAGCTTTGGCTTCTCCGGCTCCTTTGTGCTCCTCTGCCTCCCAGGCCTCGCAGCACGGCCCACACCGGGGCTCGACGTCCTTCGCTGCTTTGGCTCTGCCTCTAGGCATGCGCGTTCCGCGTGTCCCCTTAAAGGGACCATGGCGGGAAACCGCTCCGCGGCGCGCCCTGATGACATCACTTGACTCACTATAAAAGCGAGGCCTTTTTCCCAGACCCTCGCCTTGGCAAACGGGTCGTTACCTTGTGTGAGCTAGTTGCCGTCCTCGTTCCTGTGCTTGTTCCAGTGTTCCTGTGTTACTGTGCTTGTTCCAGTGTTCCTGCATTTGTTCCTTTGTTCCTGGGCCTGTTCCAGTATTCCTGCGTTTGTTCCTGTGTTCTTGTGCTTGTTCCAGTGTTCCTGTGTTCCTGTGGTCCTTCCAGTGTTTCAGTGCCTGTTCCTGTGTTCCTTCATTCCTGAGCTTCGTTCCACATTCCTCTTCTAGGTTGCACCCTTCTCAGACTGATACTTGGTACTGACCTCTGCTTGCCTTTGACCACGTCTGGACTGATACCTGGAACTGACCTTTGCTTGCCTCTGACTATGCTTGGACTGATACTTGGAACTGACCCTTGCTTTGGCTGACCTTCCTCGGATGGATACCCTGGCTTTGACCCTTGCGCTCCACTCGGACACTCTCTTTGCTTCTCCCGCAACCACCAGGTCCACCTGCTTTGACGCTGTCAGAGGCCTACCCTGCCCGGAGGACCTTCAGCTTCTGCTTTGTACCCGTGGACCCGGTAATCTCTGTTGCGGTCTAGCTCATCTGTTCACCGTCAGCTGCTCACCTCTACTACTTATGGGCACACCTCTCCACCATCTCTCTGGGAGACCCACCTAAGCCCAGGCAGTCCGGGAATCCAAGGGCTCAACCCGCGGAACCCCCAGACTGTTATTAGTAAAACTCCAGCTCGCCTCTGTCTCCTAGTGTGCTCAGCCTCCTGGCGGCAGGCGCCCTCTGGGTTCCCTCAGGGGGCCATATCTATCCTGCGCCAGGCCAAGGGTCCACCTCCAGTGCACCAAAATCAGACATGGCTTTGGGTGGGAGGTCTGTGTGAATTGGTGAAGGTTTAGGGCAGTGGCGTAGCCACGGGTGGGCCTGGGTGGGCAGGTGCCCACCCAACTTAGACCCAGGCCCACCCAACTGGCACCGGAACTGCAAGGCTGTCGCGGGATCCCATCCCCGTGACAGCGAACAAGAGAACCCACGCCTCGCGCGCCATCACGGCACACATGGGGCAGCGCTGCTGTGGCTGTATGGCCAACCGATCTTCCTGTTCGGGGGTGGGGGGAAGCGCCACGCGCAGCTTCCGCTTCCTCCCCCCAATGCAGGAAGATCAGCTGCCTCTCCTGCTGCCACCCGTTCTCCTGCTATCTTCGGACCAAACGGCCTGCCGAACTTCCTGTTTGGGGGAGCGGAAGCGCCGCGCACAGCTTCTGCTTTCTCCCCCAAAGCAGGAAGATCAGCTGCCTCTCCTGCAGCCACCGGCCTCCTGCTATCTTCGGGCGTCCGGCCGTATGGCCAGCCGATCTTCCTGCTTGGGGGGGAGGGAGGAAGCGGACGTTGTGCGCTGCGCTTCCGCTCCCCCCCCCCCTCCGACAGGAAGTTCGGCGGGCAGTACGGCCCGACGCCCGAAGATAGCAGGAGGCCGTGGCAGCAGGAGAGGCAGCTGGTCTTCCTGCTCTGGGGGAGAAAGCGGAAGCTGTGCATGTGCTTGAATGTGTATGTGTGGATGAGAATGGGAGTGTGTGTGGGTGAAAACTGGAGCCTGGGTGTGTATGTGGGTGAGAATGGAAGCTTGAATATGTGGGTGAATGGGAGCTCGAATGTGTGTGTGTGGTTGAGAATGGGAGCCTGGGTTTGTGGGTGGGTGAGAATGGGAGCTTGAATGTGTGTATATATGGGTGAGAATGAGAGCCTGGGTTTGTGTGGGTGGGTGAGAATGGAAGCTTGAATATGTGGATAAGTATGGGTGCTTGAATGTGTGTATGTGTGGGTGAGAATAGTACCTTAAATGTGTATATGTATGGATGAGAATGGGAGCTTGAATATGTGTGGGTGAGACTGGGAGCATGGGTTTGTGGGTGAGAATGAGTGCCTGGATGTGCGTCTGTGTGTGCATAAGAATATAAGCCTGGGGAGGGGTGAGAAAGTGAGAACTTGAATGTGAGCTTGGGGGGGGGGAGAGCATATGAGAGTGACAGCTTGAGTGTGTGAGAGGGAGTCTGTGAGAGAAAGCGTGTGTGTGTGTGTGGAAGGGAAGAAGACAGTAATAGAAGAAAGACACTGAAAAGGAATTAGGAAATGAGCTATAAGGGAAAAAATGGGAAAAAGAGACCAGGACCAACTGATTAGAAAAATACAAAGATCAGACAACAAAGGTAAAAATATATATCTATATTTTGAGATGTTAGCAATTTAAATATAAGCAACACACCCGCTCTCTCAAAATTTATGGACAGGTAGGAGCCGTGTATAAAATCGTAATAATAAGAAGGCTAAAGTACCACAAATCACCGTGAATTATGTTTGTATTATTAAGTAAACCTCATAGTTAGGCGTAGATGTGAATGCTATGCTGCATAATTTGGCATTATTTATCAGTAAAAAAACAACTAGTAGACCTGCATGCCTACAGCCCACCCATGTTAACCTTGTGCCCACCCAAAAAATCAATTCTGGCTACGCCACTGGTTTAGGGTGAAGTGCTAGGGGTTCTAGGTGAACTGGAGAAAGCCTGAGTGAACTGATGGAGATATTGGTGAATTGGTGATTTCAAGTACCCGCTCAAGTAATTAATTTCAAAATGGAATATGTGCATCCTTTATAAAATTCCTGCCTCAGCATATACATTAGGTTTATTACGTGTCCATGTTATATTCTTTTATGCATCTAAAATAAGGGACGGTAACATTTAAACAGGCCTGCAGGTGCATACATGTGAGCATTTGTTGCACCACATCCAGAGACACATCCATTTTATAACATACGCACATATATGAACTAATTTTATAAAATAGGCTAGATGCACATACATGTGCGCACAGCTTTAAATGGACCTGTGCATGTAATTGCAAATCCCACATGGGGAAATTTTACAAGGGATGTAAACCCCCCTTATTTAATAGCCTCCCTTCCCCCCTGGTAGCCCAGACCATTAAAACCCACTGACTTACCTACATTGATCTGTTTAGTTTATTTTTGTTTTATGACTTACATGTCATCCATAGTGGAAGTAAAGTTACACAGCAAGGGACCCAGGGACACTCTGGGGTGTGAAAGTAATTAATGTAAAATCCTGGATCGCCCACGCCTTCCATGCCCATGCCCCACTCCTTTTTTGGAAAAAAAAATGTTATGGGCTCAGTGAGTGATATGTGCATATCCAGGCAGCTTCTATAATCGCCTTGGTGCATGCCGGCCCAACATATTCGCATAGCCCCTAATTAATGCATGCGCCGGGCTTTTAAAATTCACCTATAAGTAAGGATGCAAGGAATTAGGCCAAAAATAAGGATGGAAGAGTATGGGGCAGGGTGGAAGGGACTCTGCATTCTTTCCAATACAATGTAGAGAGTAGCCTAATGGTTAGAGCAGTGGGCTATGAACCAGGAGACCAGGGTTTAAGTCCTGCTGTCACTCCTTGTGACCTTGGGCAAGTCACTTTACCCTCCATTGACTCAGGTACAAACGTTGGAGGTTATTTTCTAAAGCTAGCATGTGATAGCTAGATGGGGAGGAGTAGCCACCAGAAGGAGAGGAGTCGGGGCGACGCCCCGGGAAGACAGCATGGATGGCAAAAAGGTAAGGATCCTTTTTGCGCCCATTAGTACCACCTTTTACGATGTTGTTATTGGGTGCAAAAGCCAGCAGCAATCACATCTCTGTGATCGCCCCCCGCTTTGCCTCCCCCACCCCCCCTGTACCGTGCGATTCATGACGCCGCGGTGTCTTAGAAAATCTAGGCCTTAGATCGTAAGCCCTCTGGGGATAGGGAAATACCTACAGTACCTGAATGTAATCCACTTTGAAGTGCTGTGAAAAGTGGAATATAAATCTAAATAAATAAATTGACACCCATACTCATTAGCATATCAAACTTGTTTAAATACAGTTTTCTACAATCCACTAGAAGCAGAATATTAAAGGGAAATATTGTTAAACCATCAAATACATATTAGCTGGAAATGGCACAAAGTATTGACAACAAGCATGTAATTTAATTAACTGAAAACTAAGATGATTTATCTGTAAGCAAAAAGGCTTCTGCAGATAAACACCTCTGCCACCACTGACTCTTTTTAAACAGGTCTAATAAACAGAGATGTGGTCAGGGAGCCATGAGTACATCAAAGACAGCATAAATAGTCATCTATCAATGTATTACCAGATTCAAAGTATGTGCCAGGGTAAAAACCTGCTTTAAAGTTTATTTTATTCTCTTGAGAAATGTCAGGACATCTGAGTTATTGTAGGATGTCATTATTTCTGTGTAACAAAGTTGACAATGTTCTGCTAGAAATATTTGCAGCTCTTGAATTTGTGAATCACTATCTTAAAGTTTTAAATGTAACACCTCTCATAATTTGTGGTTAATTGACTTCCACAAACATGTTATTTTGTAATGTAGGCCACTTACTAGTTTGCATCCACTGGAATTCTAAGCGGTGCTGGAAGAAGACACACAATTGAGAACAGTTCAATGGCTCATTTCTCTTAGAAATGAGAGGCAAGAAAACCCAAAGACTTGAGGACATCTGGTTAGACAAATAGGGATACATTTGCAAAGGCATGCAGAGTGAATAATAGCTTACTTTTAGCCGTAATATTTAGGTAATTTTCTGCCAGACCTTGCCAGTTAGATGTTAGTTGAAAATGTGCATAAATCTAGCTGGTTAAAATTTAACCGGCTAGACTGAGGACTATTTATGGGACTGGGTTATAAGAATAAACTGGTTAACTCTTCTTAGCTGGCTATTCACTCTAATCTTGTGTTTATATTCCACCCTTTTAGTCCTGTAGGACCAACCAGAGAAGTTTTCAACAAATAGAAATATGATTTTATAAATACAAATTACAGAATATGTTAAAAATTCAACTGATAAATACACATGTAATTGAAACCCCAACCCCCCCACAATTCATAACCAATGTCTAAGCAAGCTCATGGCTTGAACATTTACTTTTCCTCTTGAAGCAGCATCCAAGTGATGGGCTGACCCATAACCTTTAAAGGATTGATGGGGAGCAAGGATTCTGATAAATGAAGCAGCTTGAAGTCTAGCATTGCTTGATCCTATAAATTAGGGAGTGGTGGGGGGAATAATCATATTAGAGTTCTGAAGAGACAGAGAGAAGCTGAGGGTAATCCTATTGGAATTGTGGGGTTTCTAGACCGTGTGGAATAACCTATTTTGGGCTTTAGAAGTGAGAGTAATAGGGATAGAAATAAGTTGAAAATAATCATACTGGACTTAAATAGCTCTGTTATAGATAAAAGAAAATAGATCTATAAAACAAATAAAAAAGTATCGTAGTAATTGGGTGCAATAGAACTGCAGTATTTGTTAGAGCAGACAAATGCATTTATGTTTTCCTAGTTGGATGGTCTGTTATGTGTGTGTTAAACTTTATATGAGTGTTAGAATGAGTGTCTGCCATTTTTTGTACACTCCTGCTATCAAACATACAACTTTTTCTCCTATGCTCCCTTCAAGTCAGTTTGTTTTTTGCAGTAAATAGGAAGCACTACATCATTCATCACCTGAAAAGTGAGAGTGTGGAAATATACTTGTAAAGTGTATCATCTTTGAACCTGCAGCTGTGAGAGTTTTGAACCAGGATTTATTAACTGTTACTTCATGGAATTTACTATTTTTACGTTTGGATCATACTTCTCAGAATAAGACTTTTAGTGAGCCCTGATGGGTGAAACTTGAACCAGATCGGAACCCTTAGATGACTGTGACTTACTCTGATGGGTGGTGTGAAAGAGAGCCCTTGTTCCTGTGGTGTAGTTGATGCTGCCTTATAGGCAAAACTACAAGGCCTACTCCGACAGCTGGAGAATGCACCCAGAAGCAAGACAGGCTGGAGCTTCACCTATACCATCTGTCTCCATGCAGGTTGAGCCCTTGGGTTCTGGTGGTCGGCAGATCTTAAGTGGGTTTCTAGGGTGGTTAGGTGAGCAAAGGCACTCTGGGTTCAGGACAGGCAGCAGACTGGAAAATCTGAAGTCAGGCCAAGGTCAAGGCAGGAGGTAGAAAAGCTTGGTCTGGTCCAAAGCTAGAGGTCAGGTCCAGGTCCAAAGTTAGAGGCCAGTACCAGAAGATCAAGTCAGAGATGGACAAAGATACACAATGCCACTGGAGTGAGGAGACAAGGGTGGATGAGATGAGACTGGATGAGCAGGTCTGAAGAATAATGACTGGACAAAGCAAGGTTGGGTGAGGCAAGGATCAACAGGAACCAGGCATGCAGGAATCGCATAAGAAGCAGGAACACAGGAATAGCACGTACTGCATAGGTGAAGGAGACCCATTGCTGAGGAGAAGGACAGGAGTCGGAGCTAGGTTTAAATACCTAGTCGCATGATGTCAGCGGGGAGTGACAAGTTGGTTTTTCCTGTCGCAGAGCCTTTAAAAGGCTGCGCGTGCGTGTGCCTAAGAGCGAAGCAAGTGTGACGGCATCTTAGGTGGGTCTGGTGCTGGAGGGTGAGTGGGGGCAGTTTGTCAGCAGCATGTCCGCTGCAGGAGGACCCAGACTACTTCAGGAGTCAGTGAGGTGGCTCGCAGGGCCATCCCGTGAACCACCAAATGTAACACCTGCTTCTGATAGCTGCCATGTTTCCTGGAGGTTTGATCTATCTACCTCTCATATCAGCCATCTTCTTTGAGAACAGATTCAGTCATTTTGGATGCCAGTATGCATCCTACAAGCTTTACTGGGGAAATAGGAGAAGGGGAATCAAATCCATTTACATGCACTATCTCTGGACCTTTTACTTCAACAATTATATGAGGAGAACAATTTTCTTGTGAAGGTGTCATCATCCTGGTATCACTATTTCTCTATGCAGCTTTGCAGTATATCCCATGTATTCATTCACAGGCTGTGTTGGTACAGGTGACTTTGAGCAATCTGTATGTTAGCTTTTTCTACTTAGCTGTGTTGAATTTTCTTGGAGTTGTTTAAAGGGATGTTTTATATTAAAATGCTGATGGTCATTACTGTCATTACTGTGCCTGATCCGTTAAAGGATAACTCCAGAAATTCTAAGTCTTCAGTATGAACAGGTCTCATTGTGCCATTGCTGTCTCAACACTACCAGATGCTTACAGCAGAAGAAAGTCAGATGCCATGTCCTTCTGACTCAGATCTGGCAGATTTTCCTCCTTTGCATCAAAAGGAATGAATCTGCCAGGGCTGGCCAAGTCACCTTCTGATCTGGGCCTTCTCCTACTTCGCAAGCTTTTGAGGTATGCACTTTTGGTTTGCTTTTTCCTTTCTTGGAAGTCTCTTCTCTGCTTTCACTGCTTCTCCTGGAATCCAGACACTGTCCCACTTCTTTCCATCTACCAGGGTTATTTTTTTATAGAAGTTTAAGGCAAGAAGACTAAGCCATAAAAATAAGAAGACTGCACATGCTGAGTTTAGCATCTACATGCTGTTTATATAGAAACCTCACACTAACTCACAGATGCTATTAACACTGTGATGCTACAGTTTTACGTTTTAGCATGCATGCTAATATTGTTCATGTACTTTTCGAGCTATTTTTTTAGTGCATGTAACATTTAGTGCCACAATTGTTATAGTAAAAATATATTAGCACAAATAGTGCATGGACCCCTAAATATGAAAAAAAAATTGAAGTTATTGCTAGAAGAGTTCATAAATTAACTTTATATGGTATTACAGGTTCATACCATACACACTGGTTTTCTGCCCAGGGGCTCGGTCCTGGGGGGCTAATCTCACTGAGGTCTATACTGGGGGCTACCCATATAAACACACAAAATTACTGGGATTATACTAGGGGGCTTGAACCCAGGAACGTATTCCCTACACAAATAACCACACACAATTACTGAGATTATACCTGGGAGATTGAACCCAGGAGCTAATTCCCAACACAAAGAGCTACACACAAACATTGATTCGATACATCATGGTTCCAGGTGTTTATGAAAGTGAGTTTATTTGAGTTACAGGATGATAGAACAAATACAATCAGATTACACAGAAGAAGTAATGGTAACTAATAGCAATTGCTACATAGATATAAAAAACTTACATGTTTCCAAAGGATCAGCTCTCTCCTCTCTCTCTCTCTCTCTCTCTCTTCTTATCCACTAAAAATTGCTTGTGAAAGCAGTGGCTTTCCCTCCCTCTGATTTCTTATCAAATCTCAGATGCAGCTGTGTGGCCTTCTGGCTTTAATTACTTGCTTTCTCATCATAGACCTACTGGAATAACTAAATAAACAGACTCTTGCCTGTTCGTAAACATTTCACAGTACAAAACAGTAATAGGAGTTCACTCAGAGGTTGGCCTATGGCCTTCACACTAGTTTGTGTCTGGGTGAAAACTCTGAAGCCATACAGCCTATCCTCTATATACATCCTCAGCAAAAGTAACAAAAAAAATGACTCCAACATATGAGTTATTAATAACCTTCATAGTTATCAATAGCTATTTTATATTGATTAGGACATCCTGGGGGGGAAAAAAAACAACTGCTTCTTCATAAAGGCAGGGAATCTCATTGCAATCTCCACCTCAAGGGTATCTAGAAGATGTTGCAGTATTGAAAGAAAACCAATCAGTAATATCCTGAATAGTAATTTTATATGCTAGGATAAAGTATTATTATTATTATTATTATTTACAGGGCTCCATAATAGATCTAAACAATTGCATTGTTTTGTCTTCGCCATTGGGAAAAAAAATGGTTTCATACTCATATATCAACTAAACATACCTAGTTTTGGTGTTTATTATAAACTATTGGTGGTTTCGTGATTTCCAACTGTTGTAACCCAAGCAATCCAGTTGTGTGCATTTGAAACCATCACGATTCTAGCTGAACGTGATGCAGTTTTCAGCATTCCCTGATGAGTGTCTTGAAAAATTAAGATGCATGCCTCTTTACTTATTAAAATCCAATTTTAGAAATATAAACATATTTTTCAGTCAGGTTTCTAGTTCAGGCTTAACACTGTGTTCTGCAAATAAGGAGTCTATGGATTGGACTCATCCTTTGGGGCTGTCAGAGTTTGGTGGTTTTGGTTTGAGAAGGAGAGCCAATGACTGCTACTGAGGAGGAATTCCTGCTGACAGAAGAAGGTTATTAAAGGTTTACCCTCACAACACCCCTTTAACCCTCAATCAGTGAAAAGTTCAAGTTACACCAAGAGTTCAATACACTAAAACGTGTTAATATTAGCTGCTAATGTGTTTTAATTAGCTTGCTTTAATGGCCCATATTAATGATTAGAGTATTAAAGTTATTGCATTGATACAGACATTATTGCAAACCTTAACTACAGTTCCCAAAGGGGTTGTTTAATTTTGTTCATTTTTTCACGTTTTAACACATGTTATTTTTCTTTGTACTAATAGGTAATGGAATATTTTGCATAGTTGTGTATCTAATTATCTCATTAGTATAGGTTTTTATATTAGACCTTTTGTGAGCTAATTTGTGCACATTAATAAAGTTAATGGGTATAAACTAGATTGTGCATGCCCCAACTCTGCAAATCATGTGAAAATACTAAGAGATACTGGCCAAACTGAAAAAAGTGATGAAACAGTATATCGTGCAAACAAAAGGAGAAATAAGAATGGTGTATTTCTGCTACATGTTAAAAGGGATAATTCATTTATTGTAACTGTTGCATATAACCCCTTCATTGTACCTTATCAATTATGCATTTGTTACTTAACTGCTGTATTTACTCCCTCTCCCCCTCTTATCCCCACCTCCTTTTTCTCCCCCTCCCTTCTTCCCCCCCTAGTCATTTCTTACTTAAATGCTGCACTATTGTTAAGTAATATTGCATTTATAATATACTTGCTGTCTTTTTAGTTTATATTGCTAGATAATATTCTTTTCGCTTTAACGTTCTCATTTCCCATTTTATTATTGCTAAATAATATTGATGTCTCTTTAACTTTATCAGTTCACAGTTTATTATAGTTTTCTGTAAAGCAATTTTTTGCTGATGTTCTTGTTTCATGGAAACCGATATGATGTTACCCTACGAATGTCGGTATAAAAAAAACCTCTAAATAAATAAATAGCATATTTAAGATCTAAATTGATAGTGTTCTCCAGAATAGAATTTTTTGACTTGTCTATATTAGCAAATCCAAATAGAAGATAGGTGCTGTTTTCCCTTTTCAGAGAGAAAAAGTAAATAGGGATTCCAGATTAGACAAAATTTCACCATATTTTTAGAACTAACTTTCCTAACTACATTAGCGCCATTATCATCAAATGGTGAAACTCATTGTTCCAAAGTGCTAGTTCTGGAGGTGTTTCTTCCAGCCCATTTAGGACACACTTTTTTTTTTCACAAGCAAACATGCGTGTGAAATTAAAAAAAAAAAAAAAAGTACACATTCTCCCCACCATAAAAACAATACTCCTAGCATCATCTAAAATGTATAAGCATATAGACTGGGGAATGCTAAAGCCTGTGATTATTGCAACTGCATTTATTACCTCTTATTTTATTTATTTAGATTTTTTATATTCTGCTTTTCACACTTTTCTTGCAGCATTTCAAAGTGGATTACATTCAGATACTGTAGATATTTCCCTATCCCCAGAGGGCTTACAGTCTAACAGGGTCATTTATCAACTCACGTTATGTTGATTTTGCATGTGAAAAGCACCATAACGTAGGGATGTGAATCGGGCTTCGGACGATTGAAAACATCGTCGATATTTTCAAAATCGTCTGAAATCGGGGGCTCCCCCAAAACGATAGGAAAACCCCACGATATTGTTTGTGCGGGTTCTCTTATCGTTTTGGGGGAGGGCCGGAAAAACGGCACACAAAAATAACCCTAAACCCACCTCGACCCTTTAAAATTAATCCCTTTGCTTCCCCCACCCTCCCGACCCCCCCAAAAACATTTTACAGGTACCTGGTGGTCCAGTGGGGGTCCCGGGAGCGATCTCCCGCTCCCGGGCCGTCGGCTGCCACTAATCAAAATGGCGCTGATGTCCCTTTGCCCTTACCATGTGACAGGGTATCCGTGCCATTGGCCGGCCCCTGTCACATGGTAGGAGCACTGGATGGCCCGTGCCATTATGGCGCCGGCCATCCAGTTCACATCCATTCACATCTCTACCATAACGTATGATGTTGCACAGTTTTAACGATGAAAATAACTACACCTTTTTCATTAGTATTACGCTGTGTGATGTCATGTGATATGCCCATAATGTACATTGTCATTTCTTTGCAAATTCTGTTTTGGGCATTTTTAGGCTGGGGAAGGGCCTGTGTATGAGAGAGAGCGACAGAGAGCTTCTGGGGGTGGCACCATAGCAAGCAGCTATTTATGCTACTATAGGAGGTCCACCTAGTAACTGGAGGTGAGGTTTAGGTAGTAGTGTAGAGGTTAGGGGCCACTTTTACATGCAGAGTGAGACGTACAAACTGAGCAGTATAGTTTTCTGAAGATTTGATGTCCTTCGGAGGTTGAGAGAACACTGGACAAATCTTATCATGTGAGCTTCCTCACACCTCGAGTTACTAGGTGGACCTCCTATAGGAGCATAAATAGCTAACTACTACAAGGGCCTTGTAAATAGATTCTCTCTCTCTCTTGCTCTCTCTCAGTAGTGAAATGAACACTTTGCAGATAGGAAAATGCAATTATGTAGGTATTACCACAAAAAGTTAATGCACTTTATGGTAATACCTATGCAAAGCCCTAAGATAACACACATTGCAATAAGTTGGCTATTAGCATAAAACACACCCCTTTTTATATCACATGCAATATTTACTGCTTTTTGATAAATCTAGGCCTAAGTTTGTACCTGGAGCAATAGAGAGTAATATGACTTGCCCAAGGTCACAAGGAGTAACAGTGAGACTCAAACCCCAGTCTCCTGGTTCGTAGCCCACTGCTCTAACCACTACGGCTACTTTTCCACATCTCCTCCTATAATTATAACATCATCAAGCAAGGTGACATGCAATTAATAAAATAACTTTGCGGGGTACCACATCAGCAGATGTGTGCATTTGTTTTGATTTTTCTGTTACCTTATGCACAAACAGAGCCCGCCTTTTCCAAACTGTCCATGGTATACAGGCTGCATGTGCGAGTGGACATATAGAGATTTATGCAAGTATTTCATAAATGATTTTATATGTGCTGCGCAGTTTATAAAATATTATGTATTTCTGTTCTGAAAGTATATGCCTACATTGTAGTAAAAGCATATTTTTCCAATGCCAGAAAAGGCCTACTTTTACTACCAATTTTATAAATATCTGTACAAATAGATGAGTTTTCAAAGGAATTACACATGAAAATGTAGCAATTTTGAAAAGCCCACGTACACAGGAAAAGTGCATTTACGTACGTAAAACCCAGTTTTAAGTGTGTAAATGTTTTTGAAAATAAAGTCCATATATTTTAAGAGAGTAAAATTGCATAACATTTCTGGGTAATAACCTTGATTTAAAGGCAGAGGCAGGTATTTTATAAAGACTGCACTTATACCATTCTGAACATACTCGCACATGTATTTGGACTCGCCAGTTTTCTGATACTTTCACCAGTTCACCCAGTCCTTCTCCAGTTCACTCTAAACACTCTTTCACTTAACCCTGACCTCCCACCAATTCACGCAGACCTCTCGCCAAAAACCGCAGAAAAAAGGCAAGTCCAGTTTCCAGTTAACGTCTCTTTATTGGTTTGAAAATGGAATGAATACAAACGTAAGAAAAGGGAAAGCTGCATGAATTACAAAGCAATAACACAAGATAAAGGAGCTGGATAAGGTCATCATCCCCCAGATACTTCAATTACTAAGAAAAACTGGCTGATAGCTTTATTTTACATTAAAGTATCAGTCAACAGGACCCCGTATCTTAACCCATCTTAAAGCTGTGAGGCTTTCATGTATTTAAAATAAGCAAACAGAATTCCTCCACGGCGCACGGGTGTTATAAAATACGAGGGGCCGCGCGCACATGTGTGGCGGATTTTAACATGTGCGTGCGACCCAGGCTCGAGCGCGCAGAAGCGGGTACATTTTTTAATTTACGAGCGGTGACGTGATGGTCCCTTTGCCCAGTTCCGTCCCCTACCCTTCTCCTCTCCTCCCCACCCTCTAAACCCCTTTGTCTTACCTTTCTTAGTTTTTATTTTGTTGTTTACTGTGCGCTCTGGCGATCCCTTCCCCGTACATACAGTAAGGGGCTGATTTTAAATTTTGCACGCGTGGGGTACATTTGTGCGCACTACCCGGCACACACAAATATACACCCAATTTTATAACATGCACGCGCTGCCACGTGCATGTTATAAAATCCGGGGTCGGCGCGCACAAGGGGGTGCACACTTGTGCACCTTGCACGCGCCGAGCCCTAGGAGAGGCCCGATGGCTTTCCCCGTTCCCTCCAAGGCCGTTCCGAAATCTGAGTGGCCTTGGAGGGACCTTTTTTTTTTTTTGGTCCTCCCCACCCCGCAGCCCTACCTAAATCCCCCCGTACCTTGTTTCGTAGAGTTATGCCTGCCTCTGGCAGGCGAAACTTGCGCGCGCCAGCTCACTGCCGGCGCGCCAGGCCCCAACACAAGCTGCTGTGTCAGGGCACTTGGCCATGGCCCCAGACTTCCGCCACGCCCTGGACATGGCCCGCCTCCGGCCGCCCATTTTTCGAAGACCCGGGACATATGCGCATCCCAGGGCTTGCACGCACCTCCATGCCTATGCAAAATAGTCTTGGCTCGCGCAGGGGTAGTTTTTCTTGGGTTACACGCGTGTCTTACGCGCATAACCTTTGAAAATCTACCCCTAAATGTGCAGATATTATGAAGTTGAAAATCAAACACTACCATTATCTCTAAAGGGGAAGTAAATAGCTTCGAGTAACTAGCAGTGCAATATAGCCCAATTACATATAGAAAGAACTCTGGGCATAGCAAGGATTTATGACAAAAAAACAGCATATTAGTCGAGTCAGAAAAAGAAAAACAATGACTGCATCACAAGGAAAAGGGCAGAAGCGTGGCTCAGAGCAATGGCTGACTCATGAGCCTAGGAAAAAATAAGCAACATAATTCGGCGTGTTCAACATTTTATAGATAAATAGTAGGGATGTGCAGAGGGGTGCCATACATTGCATTTGGGATTTGTATTCGTTGGGGGCAGGTACATTGCATTCAGCAAGGGGGGCCCCCGATGCGCTTATGCATTAATTCTTATTTGTTTCCTGGCTAAAATTGAAAACTACAACCCCCAACCCTCCTGACCCCCCCAAGACATACCAAAACTCCCTGGTGCTCATGTGGGGGGTCCGGGAGCCATCTCCTGCACTCAAACCCTCGGCTGCCGGTATTCAAAATGGCGCCGATAGCCTTTGACCTTACTATGTCACAGGGGCTCTCGGTGCCATTGGTCGGCCCCTGTAACATGATAGGAGTAATGGATGGCTGGCGCCATCTTGTGCTCCTACCATGTTACAGGGGCTGACCAATGGTACCAGTATGTGGTTAGCAGACCAAAAAAGCATCAGTTATTCATATATCCAGCAAAGTAAAGTGTATTGAGTCTAAAAGAGAAAAGGAACGACATCTCCCAGGCAAAACCAAAACAATCAATAGATGAGAAAAAGAAGGGGGCTATGACGGGTGATAAATGCTGTATATATAGCCCTATTGCGATGTCATCTGTGATGTTTAGCATAATCCTGCCCAGATTTCTACCCCTATTACAATGAGCGCACTGTATAACCCGCAGTCAGACGAGGGATAAATAGGCACTAATCCACCCCCTAATGCAAAAGGGGGATTAGCGCCTATTTAGCGTGTGTCCGACGCGGAGCGAATGAGAGCGCTCATCACATCAAATGCATGTGAATGAGGCTATTACTCATTCTCTCCAAATGCAAAAAGATAAATGTGTGGCTCAGATGCACATTTATTGCTGAGATATTAACGCCTGCCTGGAGCAGGCGTTAATAGCTGACCGCATTGAAAAGAAGTACAGAAAAGCAGAAAAAACTGCTTTTCCGTACTTTTTTTAAAGTAAAAAAAATAAAATAAAATAACTCAGCACACTGCCGTGGTATGAAGACAAACGCCG